>NC_092713.1:280229872-280836539 GCF_047496885.1 Scyliorhinus torazame | reverse complement strand
TGTGTGAGTGCAGTCTGTGCTGTGTGAGTGTGCAGTCTGTGCTGTGTGAGTGCAGTCTGTGCTGTGTGAGTGTGCAGTCCGTGCTGTGTGAGTGTGCAGTCTGTGCTGTGTGAGTGTGCAGTCAGTGCTGTATGGGTGTGCAGTCAGTGCTGTGTGAGTGTGCAGTCTGTGCTGTGTGAGTGTGCAGTCTGTGCTGTGTGAGTGTGCAGTCTGTGCTGTGTGAGTGTGCAGTCTGTGCTGTGTGAGTGGGCAGTCAGTGCTGTGTGAGTGTGCAGTCAGTGCTGTGTGAGTGTGCAGTCTGTGCTGTGTGAGTGTGCAGTCTGTGCTGTGTGAGTGGGCAGTCAGTGCTGTGTGAGTGTGCAGTCAGTGCTGTGTGAGTGTGCAGTCTGTGCTGTATGGGTGTGCAGTCTGTGCTGTGTGAGTGTGCAGTCTGTGCTGTGTGAGTGTGCAGTCTGTGCTGTGTGAGTGTGCAGTCAGTGCTGTGTGAGTGTGCAGTCTGTGCTGTATGGGTGTGCAGTCTGTGCTGTGTGAGTGTGCAGTCTGTGCTGTGTGAGTGGGCAGTCAGTGCTGTGTGAGTGTGCAGTCTGTGCTGTGTGAGTGTGCAGTCTGTGCTGTGTGAGTGTGCAGTCAGTGCTGTGTGAGTGTGCAGTCTGTGCTGTATGGGTGTGCAGTCTGTGCTGTGTGAGTGTGCAGTCTGTGCTGTGTGAGTGTGCAGTCTGTGCTGTATGGGTGTGCAGTCTGTGCTGTGTGAGTGTGCAGTCTGTGCTGTGTGAGTGTGCAGTCTGTGCTGTATGGGTGTGCAGTCTGTGCTGTGTGAGTGTGCAGTCTGTGCTGTGTGAGTGGGCAGTCAGTGCTGTGTGAGTGTGCAGTCTGTGCTGTGTGAGTGTGCAGTCAGTGCTGTGTGAGTGTGCAGTCGGTGCTGTGTGAGTGTGCAGTCTGTGCTGTGTGAGTGTGCAGTCTGTGCTGTGTGAGTGTGCAGTCTGTGCTGTGTGAGTGTGCAGTCAGTGCTGTGTGAGTGTGCAGTCGGTGCTGTGTGAGTGTGCAGTCTGTGCTGTGTGAGTGTGCAGTCTGTGCTGTGTGAGTGTGCAGTCTGTGCTGTGTGAGTGTGCAGTCTGTGCTGTGTGAGTGTGCAGTCTGTGCTGTGTGAGTGGGCAGTCTGTGCTGTGTGAGTGGGCAGTCTGTGCTGTGTGAGTGTGCAGTCAGTGCTGTGTGAGTGTGCAGTCTGTGCTGTGTGAGTGTGCAGTCAGTGCTGTGTGAGTGTGCAGTCTGTGCTGTGTGAGTGTGCAGTCAGTGCTGTGAGTGTGCAGTCTGTGCTGTGTGAGTGTGCAGTCTGTGCTGTGTGAGTGTGCAGTCTGTGCTGTGTGAGTGTGCAGTCTGTGCTATGTGAGTGCAGTCAGTGCTGTGTGAGTGTGCAGTCTGTGCTGTGTGAGTGGGCAGTCAGTGCTGTGTGAGTGTGCAGTCAGTGCTGTGTGAGTGTGCAGTCTGTGCTGTGTGAGTGTGCAGTCTGTGCTGTATGGGTGTGCAGTCTGTGCTGTGTGAGTGTGCAGTCTGTGCTGTGTGAGTGCAGTCTGTGCTGTATGAGTGTGCAGTCTGTGCTGTGTGAGTGTGCAGTCTGTGCTATGTGAGTGCAGTCAGTGCTGTGTGAGTGTGCAGTCTGTGCTGTGTGAGTGGGCAGTCAGTGCTGTGTGAGTGTGCAGTCAGTGCTGTGTGAGTGTGCAGTCTGTGCTGTGTGAGTGTGCAGTCTGTGCTGTATGGGTGTGCAGTCAGTGCTGTGTGAGTGTGCAGTCAGTGCTGTGTGAGTGTGCAGTCTGTGCTGTGTGAGTGTGCAGTCAGTGCTGTGAGTGTGCAGTCTGTGCTGTGTGAGTGTGCAGTCTGTGCTGTATGGGTGTGCAGTCTGTGCTGTGTGAGTGTGCAGTCTGTGCTGTGTGAGTGTGCAGTCTGTGCTGTGTGAGTGTGCAGTCAGTGCTGTATGGGTGTGCAGTCAGTGCTGTGTGAGTGTGCAGTCAGTGCTGTGTGAGTGTGCAGTCTGTGCTGTGTGAGTGTGCAGTCAGTGCTGTGAGTGTGCAGTCAGTGCTGTGTGAGTGTGCAGTCTGTGCTGTGTGAGTGTGCAGTCAGTGCTGTGAGTGTGCAGTCAGTGCTGTGTGAGTGTGCAGTCTGTGCTGTGAGTGTGCAGTCAGTGCTGTGTGAGTGCAGTCTGTGCTGTGTGAGTGTGCAGTCTGTGCTGTGTGAGTGTGCAGTCTGTGCTGTGTGAGTGTGCAGTCTGTGCTGTGTGAGTGTGCGGTCTGTGCTGTGTGAGTGTGCAGTCAGAGCTGTGTGAGTGTGCGGTCTGTGCTGTGTGAGTGTGCAGTCAGTGCTGTGTGAGTGTGCAGTCTGTGCTGTGTGAGTGTGCAGTCTGTGCTGTGTGAGTGTGCAGTCAGTGCTGTGTGAGTGTGCAGTCTGTGCTGTGTGAGTGTGCAGTCAGTGCTGTGAGTGTGCAGTCAGTGCTGTGTGAGTGTGCAGTCTGTGCTGTGAGTGTGCAGTCAGTGCTGTGTGAGTGTGCAGTCAGTGCAGTGTGAGTGTGCAGTCTGTGCTGTGTGAGTGTGCAGTCAGTGCTGTGTGAGTGTGCAGTCAGTGCTGTGTGAGTGTGCTGTGTGAGTGTGCAGTCTGTGCTGTGTGAGTGTGCAGTCTGTGCTGTGTGAGTGTGCAGTCTGTGCTGTGTGAGTGTGCAGTCAGTGCTGTGAGTGTGCAGTCAGTGCTGTGTGAGTGTGCAGTCAGTGCAGTGTGAGTGTGCAGTCTGTGCTGTGTGAGTGTGCAGTCAGTGCTGTATGAGTGCAGTCTGTGCTGTGTGAGTGTGCAGTCTGTGCAGTGTGAGTGTGCAGTCTGTGCTGTGTGAGTGTGCAGTCAGTGCAGTGTGAGTGTGCAGTCTGTGCTGTGTGAGTGTGCAGTCAGTGCTGTATGAGTGTGCAGTCTGTGCTGTGTGAGTGTGCAGTCAGTGCTGTGGGAGTGTGCAGTCTGTGCTGTGTGAGTGTGCAGTCTGTGCTGTGTGAGTGTGCAGTCAGTGCTGTGTGAGTGTGCAGTCTGTGCTGTGTGAGTGTGCAGTCAGTGCTGTATGGGTGTGCTGTCTGTGCTGTATGGGTGTGCAGTCTGTGCTGTATGAGTGTGCAGTCTGTGCTGTATGAGTGTGCAGTCTGTGCTGTATGAGTGTGCAGTCAGTGCTGTGTGAGTGTGCAGTCTGTGCTGTATGAGTGTGCAGTCAGTGCTATGTGAGTGTGCAGTCTGTGCTGTGTGAGTGTGCAGTCTGTGCTGTATGAGTGTGCAGTCAGTGCTGTGTGAGTGTGCAGTCTGAGCTGTGTGAGTGTGCAGTCTGTGCTGTGTGAGTGTGCAGTCTGTGCTGTCTGAGTGTGCAGTCTGTGCTGTGTGAGTGTGCAGTCTGTGCTGTGTGAGTGTGCGGTCAGTGCTGTGTGAGTGTGCAGTCAGTGCTGTGAGAGTGTGCAGTCTGTGCTGTGTGAGTGTGCAGTCTGTGCTGTGTGAGTGTGCAGTCTGTGCTGTGTGAGTGTGCAGTCAGTGCTGTGTGAGTGTGCAGTCTGTGCTGTGTGAGTGTGCAGTCAGTGCTGTGTGAGTGTGCAGTCTGTGCTGTATGAGTGTGCAGTCAGTGCTGTATGGGTGTGCAGTCAGTGCTGTGTGAGTGTGCAGTCAGTGCTGTGTGAGTGTGCAGTCAGTGCAGTGTGAGTGTGCAGTCTGTGCTGTGTGAGTGTGCAGTCAGTGCTGTATGAGTGTGCAGTCTGTGCTGTATGAGTGTGCAGTCTGTGCTGTGTGAGTGTGCAGTCTGTGCTGTGTGAGTGTGCGGTCAGTGCTGTGTGAGTGTGCAGTCAGTGCTGTGTGAGTGTGCAGTCTGTGCTGTGTGAGTGTGCGGTCAGTGCTGTGTGAGTGTGCAGTCTGTGCTGTGTGAGTGTGCAGTCTGTGCTGTGTGAGTGTGCGGTCAGTGCTGTGTGAGTGTGCAGTCAGTGCTGTGTGAGTGTGCAGTCTGTGCTGTGTGAGTGTGCAGTCTGTGCTGTGTGAGTGTGCAGTCAGTGCTGTGTGAGTGTGCAGTCTGTGCTGTGTGAGTGTGCAGTCAGTGCTGTGTGAGTGTGCAGTCTGTGCTGTATGAGTGTGCAGTCAGTGCTGTGTGAGTGTGCAGTCTGTGCTGTGTGAGTGTGCAGTCAGTGCTGTGTGAGTGTGCAGTCAGTGCTGTATGGGTGTGCAGTCAGTGCTGTGTGAGTGTGCAGTCAGTGCTGTGTGAGTGTGCAGTCAGTGCAGTGTGAGTGTGCAGTCTGTGCTGTGTGAGTGTGCAGTCTGTGCTGTGTGAGTGTGCAGTCAGTGCAGTGTGAGTGTGCAGTCAGTGCTGTATGGGTGTGCAGTCTGTGCTGTGTGAGGGTGCAGTCTGTGCTGTGTGAGTGTGCAGTCAGTGCAGTGTGAGTGTGCAGTCAGTGCTGTATGGGTGTGCAGTCAGTGCTGTGTGAGTGTGCAGTCAGTGCTGTGTGAGTGTGCAGTCAGTGCAGTGTGAGTGTGCAGTCTGTGCAGTGTGAGTGTGCAGTCAGTGCTGTATGGGTGTGCAGTCAGTGCTGTGTGAGTGTGCAGTCTGTGCTGTGTGAGTGTGCAGTCAGTGCTGTGTGAGTGTGCAGTCTGTGCTGTGTGAGTGTGCAGTCTGTGCTGTGTGAGTGTGCAGTCTGTGCTGTATGAGTGCGCAGTCTGTGCTGTATGAGTGTGCAGTCAGTGCTGTGTGAGTGTGCAGTCAGTGCTGTGTGAGTGTGCAGTCAGTGCTGTGTGAGTGTGCAGTCTGTGCTGTGTGAGTGTGCAGTCTGTGCTGTGTGAGTGTGCAGTCAGTGCTGTGTGAGTGTGCAGTCAGTGCTGTGTGAGTGTGCAGTCTGTGCTGTGTGAGTGTGCAGTCTGTGCTGTGTGAGTGTGCAGTCAGTGCTGTGTGAGTGTGCAGTCAGTGCTGTGTGAGTGTGCAGTCTGTGCTGTGTGAGTGTGCAGTCTGTGCTGTGTGAGTGTGCAGTCTGTGCTGTGTGAGTGTGCAGTCTGTGCTGTGTGAGTGTGCAGTCAGTGCTGTGTGAGTGTGCAGTCTGTGCTGTGTGAGTGTGCAGTCTGTGCTGTGTGAGTGTGCAGTCAGTGCTGTATGAGTGCAGTCTGTGCTGTGTGAGTGTGCAGTCTGTGCTGTATGAGTGTGCAGTCTGTGCTGTATGAGTGTGCAGTCTGTGCTGTGTGAGTGTGCAGTCAGTGCTGTGTGAGAGTGCAGTCAGTGCTGTATGGGTGTGCAGTCAGTGCTGTGTGAGTGTGCAGTCAGTGCTGTGTGAGTGTGCAGTCAATGCTGTGTGAGTGTGCAGTCTGTGCTGTGTGAGTGTGCAGTCTGCGCTGTGTGAGTGTGCAGTCTGTGCTGTGTGAGTGTGCAGTCTGTGCTGTGAGTGTGCAGTCTGTGCTGTGTGAGTGTGCAGTCTGTGCTGTGTGAGTGTGCAGTCTGTGCTGTGCGAGTGTGCAGTCTGTGCTGTGCGAGTGTGCAGTCTGTGCTGTGTGAGTGTGCAGTCAGTGCTGTGTGAGTGTGCAGTCTGTGCTGTGAGTGTGCAGTCTGTGCTGTGCGAGTGTGCAGTCTGTGCTGTGAGTGTGCAGTCTGTGCTGTGCGAGTGTGCAGTCTGTGCTGTGAGTGTGCAGTCTGTGCTGTGTGAGTGTGCAGTCTGTGCTGTGTGAGTGTGCAGTCTGTGCTGTGTGAGTGTGCAGTCTGTGCTGTGTGAGTGTGCAGTCTGTGCTGTGTGAGTGTGCAGTCTGTGCTGTGTGAGTGTGCAGTCTGTGCTGTGTGAGTGTGCAGTCGGTGCTGTGTGAGTGTGCAGTCAGTGCTGTGTGAGTGTGCAGTCTGTGCTGTGTGCGTGTGCAGTCTGTGCTGTGTGAGTGTGCAGTCTGTGCTGTATGAGTGTGCAGTCTGTGCTGTGTGAGTGTGCAGTCTGTGCTGTGTGAGTGTGCAGTCTGTGCTGTGTGAGTGTGCAGTCTGTGCTGTGTGAGTGTGCAGTCTGTGCTGTGTGAGTGTGCAGTCAGTGCTGTGTGAGTGTGCAGTCTGAGCTGTGTGAGTGTGCAGTCAGTGCTGTGAGTGTGCAGTCTGTGCTGTGTGAGTGTGCAGTCTGTGCTGTGTGAGTGTGCAGTCTGTGCTGTGTGAGTGTGCGGTCTGTGCTGTGTGAGTGTGCAGTCTGTGCTGTGTGAGTGTGCAGTCTGTGCTGTGTGAGTGTGCAGTCTGTGCTGTGTGAGTGTGCAGTCTGTGCTGTGTGAGTGTGCAGTCTGTGCTGTGTGAGTGTGCAGTCTGTGCTGTGTGAGTGTGCAGTCAGTGCTGTGTGAGTGTGCAGTCTGTGCTGTGTGAGTGTGCAGTCAGTGCTGTGTGAGTGTGTAGTCAGTGCTGTGTGAGTGTGCAGTCAGTGCTGTGTGAGTGTGCAGTCTGTGCTGTGTGAGTGTGCAGTCTGTGCTGTGTGAGTGTGCAGTCTGTGCTGTGTGAGTGTGCAGTCAGTGCTGTGTGAGTGTGCAGTCTGTGGTGTATGAGTATGCAGTCTGTGCTGTGTGAGTGTGCAGTCTGTGCTGTGTGAGTGTGCAGTCTGTGCTGTGTGAGTGTGCGGTCTGTGCTGTGTGAGTGTGCAGTCTGTGCTGTGTGAGTGTGCAGTCTGTGCTGTGTGAGTGTGCAGTCTGTGCTGTGTGAGTGTGCGGTCTGTGCTGTGTGAGTGTGCAGTCTGTGCTGTGTGAGTGTGCGGTCTGTGCTGTGTGAGTGTGCAGTCTGTGCTGTGTGAGTGAGCAGTCAGTGCTGTGTGAGTGTGCAATCTGTGCTGTGTGAGTGCAGTCAGTGCTGTGTGAGTGTGCAGTCTGTGCTGTGTGAGTGTGCGGTCTGTGCTGTGTGAGTGTGCAGTCTGTGCTGTGTGAGTGTGCAGTCAGTGCTGTGTGAGTGTGCAGTCTGTGCTGTGTGAGTGTGCAGTCTGTGCTGTGTGAGTGTGCAGTCAGTGCTGTGTGAGTGTGCTGTGTGAGTGTGCAGTCTGTGCTGTGTGAGTGTGCTGTGTGAGTGTGCAGTCAGTGCTGTGTGAGTGTGCAGTCAGTGCTGTGTGAGTGTGCTGTGTGAGTGTGCAGTCTGTGCTGTGTGAGTGTGCTGTGTGAGTGTGCAGTCAGTGCTGTGTGAGTGTGCAGTCAGTGCTGTGTGAGTGTGCTGTGTGAGTGTGCAGTCTGTGCTGTGTGAGTGTGCAGTCTGTGCTGTGTGAGTGTGCAGTCAGTGCTGTGTGAGTGTGCAGTCAGTGCTGTATGAGTGTGCAGTCTGTGCTGTGTGAGTGTGCAGTCAGTGCTGTGTGAGTGTGCAGTCAGTGCTGTGTGAGTGTGCTGTGTGAGTGTGCAGTCTGTGCTGTGTGAGTGTGCAGTCTGTGCTGTGTGAGTGTGCAGTCAGTGCTGTGTGAGTGTGCAGTCAGTGCTGTGTGAGTGTGCTGTGTGAGTGTGCAGTCTGTGCTGTGTGAGTGTGCAGTCTGTGCTGTGTGAGTGTGCAGTCTGTGCTGTGTGAGTGTGCAGTCAGTGCTGTGTGAGTGTGCAGTCTGTGCTGTGTGAGTGTGCAGTCTGTGCTGTGTGAGTGTGCAGTCTGTGCTGTGTGAGTGTGCAGTCTGTGCTGTGTGAGTGTGCAGTCAGTGCTGTGTGAGTGTGCAGTCTGTGCTGTGTGAGTATGCAGTCTGTGCTGTGTGAGAGTGCAGTCTGTGCTGTATGAGTGTGCAGTCAGTGCTGTATGAGTGTGCAGTCAGTGCTGTGTGAGTGTGCAGTCTGTGCAGTGTGAGTGTGCAGTCCGTGCTGTGTGAGTGTGCAGTCAGTGCTGTGTGAGTGTGCAGTCAGTGCTGTGTGAGTGTGCAGTCAGTGCTGTGTGAGTGTGCAGTCTGTGCTGTGTGAGTGTGCAGTCTGTGCTGTGTGAGTGTGCAGTCTGTGCTGTGTGAGTGTGCAGTCTGTGCTGTGTGAGAGTGCAGTCTGTGCTGTGTGAGTGTGCAGTCAGTGCTGTGTGAGTGTGTAGTCAGTGCTGTGTGAGTGTGCTGTATGAGTGTGCAGTCAGTGCTGTATGAGTGTGCAGTCAGTGCTGTATGAGTGTGCAGTCAGTGCTGTGTGAGTGTGCAGTCTGTGCTGTGTGAGTGTGCAGTCTGTGCTGTGTGAGTGTGCAGTCTGTGCTGTGTGAGTGTGCAGTCTGTGCTGTGTGAGTGTGCAGTCTGTGCTGTGTGAGTGTGCAGTCTGTGCTGTGTGAGTGTGCAGTCAGTGCTGTGTGAGTGTGCAGTCTGTGCTGTGTGAGTGTGCAGTCTGTGCTGTGTGAGTGTGCAGTCAGTGCTGTGTGAGTGTGCAGTCTGTGCTGTGTGAGTGTGCAGTCTGTGCTGTGTGAGTGTGCAGTCTGTGCTGTATGAGTGTGCAGTCTGTGCTGTGTGAGTGTGCAGTCTGTGCTGTGTGAGTGTGCAGTCAGTGCTGTGTGAGTGTGCAGTCTGTGCTGTGTGAGTGTGCAGTCTGTGCTGTGTGAGAGTGCAGTCTGTGCTGTATGAGTGTGCAGTCTGTGCTGTGTGAGTGTGCAGTCTGTGCTGTGTGAGTGTGCAGTCTGTGCTGTGTGAGTGTGCAGTCAGTGCTGTGTGAGTGTGCAGTCTGTGCTGTGTGAGTGTGCAGTCTGTGCTGTGTGAGTGTGCAGTCTGTGCTGTGTGAGTGTGCAGTCAGTGCTGTATGAGTGTGCAGTCAGTGCTGTGTGAGTGTGCAGTCTGTGCTGTGTGAGTGTGCAGTCTGTGCTGTGTGAGTGTGCAGTCTGTGCTGTGTGAGTGTGCAGTCTGTGCTGTGTGAGTGTGCAGTCAGTGCTGTGTGAGTGTGCAGTCTGTGCTGTGTGAGTGTGCAGTCAGTGCTGTGAGTGTGCAGTCAGTGCTGTGTGAGTGTGCAGTCTGTGCTGTGTGAGTGTGCAGTCTGTGCTGTGTGAGTGCAGTCTGTGCTGTGTGAGTGTGCAGTCTGTGCTGTGTGAGTGCAGTCTGTGCTGTGTGAGTGTGCAGTCCGTGCTGTGTGAGTGTGCAGTCTGTGCTGTGTGAGTGTGCAGTCTGTGCTGTGTGAGTGCAGTCTGTGCTGTGTGAGTGTGCAGTCTGTGCTGTGTGAGTGTGCAGTCTGTGCTGTGTGAGTGTGCAGTCTGTGCTGTGTGAGTGTGCAGTCAGTGCTGTGTGAGTGTGCAATGTGTGCTGTGTGAGTGTGCAGTCTGTGCTGTGTGAGTGTGCAGTCTGTGCTGTGTGAGTGTGCAGTCTGTGCTGTGTGAGTGTGCAGTCTGTGCTGTGTGAGTGTGCAGTCTGTGCTGTGTGAGTGTGCAGTCTGTGCTGTATGAGTGTGCAGTCTGTGCTGTGTGAGTGTGCAGTCAGTGCTGTGTGAGTGTGCAGTCTGTGCTGTGTGAGTGTGCAGTCTGTGCTGTGTGAGTGTGCAGTCTGTGCTGTGTGAGTGTGCAGTCGGTGCTGTGTGAGTGTGCAGTCTGTGCTGTGTGAGTGGGCAGTCAGTGCTGTGTGAGTGTGCACTCTGTGCTGTGTGAGTGTGCAGTCTGTGCTGTGTGAGTGGGCAGTCAGTGCTGTGTGAGTGTGCAGTCAGTGCTGTGTGAGTGGGCAGTCAGTGCTGTGTGAGTGTGCAGTCGGTGCTGTGTGAGTGTGCAGTCTGTGCTGTGTGAGTGGGCAGTCAGTGCTGTGTGAGTGTGCAGTCTGTGCTGTGTGAGTGTGCAGTCTGTGCTGTGTGAGTGGGCAGTCAGTGCTGTGTGAGTGTGCAGTCAGTGCTGTGTGAGTGTGCAGTCTGTGCTGTGTGAGTGGGCAGTCAGTGCTGTGTGAGTGTGCAGTCTGTGCTGTGTGAGTGTGCAGTCGGTGCTGTGTGAGTGTGCAGTCTGTGCTGTATGTGTGTGCAGTCAATGCTGTGAGAGTGTGCAGTCTGTGCTGTGTGAGTGTGCAGTCTGTGCTGTGTGAGTGTGCAGTCTGTGCTGTGTGAGTGTGCAGTCAGTGCTGTGTGAGTGTGCAGTCTGTGCTGTATGGGTGTGCAGTCTGTGCTGTGTGAGTGTGCAGTCTGTGCTGTGTGAGTGTGCAGTCTGTGCTGTGTGAGTGTGCAGTCAGTGCTGTGTGAGTGTGCAGTCTGTGCTGTGTGAGTGGGCAGTCAGTGCTGTGTGAGTGTGCAGTCTGTGCTGTGTGAGTGTGCAGTCTGTGCTGTGTGAGTGTGCAGTCAGTGCTGTGTGAGTGTGCAGTCTGTGCTGTATGGGTGTGCAGTCTGTGCTGTGTGAGTGGGCAGTCAGTGCTGTGTGAGTGTGCAGTCTGTGCTGTGTGAGTGTGCAGTCTGTGCTGTGTGAGTGTGCAGTCAGTGCTGTGTGAGTGTGCAGTCTGTGCTGTATGGGTGTGCAGTCTGTGCTGTGTGAGTGGGCAGTCAGTGCTGTGTGAGTGTGCAGTCTGTGCTGTGTGAGTGTGCAGTCTGTGCTGTGTGAGTGTGCGGTCAGTGCTGTGTGAGTGTGCAGTCAGTGCTGTGTGAGTGTGCAGTCTGTGCTGTGTGAGTGGGCAGTCAGTGCTGTGTGAGTGTGCAGTCTGTGCTGTGTGAGTGTGCAGTCTGTGCTGTGTGAGTGTGCAGTCAGTGCTGTGTGAGTGTGCAGTCTGTGCTGTATGGGTGTGCAGTCTGTGCTGTGTGAGTGTGCAGTCTGTGCTGTATGGGTGTGCAGTCTGTGCTGTGTGAGTGTGCAGTCTGTGCTGTGTGAGTGTGCAGTCTGTGCTGTATGGGTGTGCAGTCTGTGCTGTGTGAGTGTGCAGTCTGTGCTGTGTGAGTGGGCAGTCAGTGCTGTGTGAGTGTGCAGTCTGTGCTGTGTGAGTGTGCAGTCTGTGCTGTGTGAGTGTGCAGTCTGTGCTGTGTGAGTGTGCAGTCTGTGCTGTGTGAGTGTGCAGTCTGTGCTGTGTGAGTGTGCAGTCTGTGCTGTGTGAGTGTGCAGTCTGTGCTGTGTGAGTGTGCAGTCAGTGCTGTGTGAGTGTGCAGTCGGTGCTGTGTGAGTGTGCAGTCTGTGCTGTGTGAGTGTGCAGTCTGTGCTGTGTGAGTGTGCAGTCTGTGCTGTGTGAGTGGGCAGTCTGTGCTGTGTGAGTGGGCAGTCTGTGCTGTGTGAGTGTGCAGTCTGTGCTGTGTGAGTGTGCAGTCTGTGCTATGTGAGTGCAGTCAGTGCTGTGTGAGTGTGCAGTCTGTGCTGTGTGAGTGGGCAGTCAGTGCTGTGTGAGTGTGCAGTCAGTGCTGTGTGAGTGTGCAGTCTGTGCTGTGTGAGTGTGCAGTCTGTGCTGTATGGGTGTGCAGTCAGTGCTGTGTGAGTGTGCAGTCAGTGCTGTGTGAGTGTGCAGTCTGTGCTGTGTGAGTGTGCAGTCAGTGCTGTGAGTGTGCAGTCTGTGCTGTGTGAGTGTGCAGTCTGTGCTGTATGGGTGTGCAGTCAGTGCTGTGTGAGTGTGCAGTCTGTGCTGTGTGAGTGTGCAGTCTGTGCTGTGTGAGTGTGCAGTCTGTGCTGTGTGAGTGTGCAGTCAGTGCTGTATGGGTGTGCAGTCAGTGCTGTGTGAGTGTGCAGTCAGTGCTGTGTGAGTGTGCAGTCTGTGCTGTGTGAGTGTGCAGTCAGTGCTGTGAGTGTGCAGTCAGTGCTGTGTGAGTGTGCAGTCTGTGCTGTGTGAGTGTGCAGTCAGTGCTGTGAGTGTGCAGTCAGTGCTGTGTGAGTGTGCAGTCTGTGCTGTGAGTGTGCAGTCTGTGCTGTGTGAATGTGCAGTCAGTGCTGTGTGAGTGCAGTCTGTGCTGTGTGAGTGTGCAGTCTGTGCTGTGTGAGTGTGCAGTCTGTGCTGTGTGAGTGTGCAGTCTGTGCTGTGTGAGTGTGCGGTCTGTGCTGTGTGAGTGTGCAGTCAGAGCTGTGTGAGTGTGCGGTCTGTGCTGTGTGAGTGTGCAGTCAGTGCTGTGTGAGTGTGCAGTCTGTGCTGTGTGAGTGTGCAGTCTGTGCTGTGTGAGTGTGCAGTCAGTGCTGTGTGAGTGTGCAGTCTGTGCTGTGTGAGTGTGCAGTCAGTGCTGTGAGTGTGCAGTCAGTGCTGTGTGAGTGTGCAGTCTGTGCTGTGAGTGTGCAGTCAGTGCTGTGTGAGTGTGCAGTCAGTGCAGTGTGAGTGTGCAGTCTGTGCTGTGTGAGTGTGCAGTCAGTGCTGTGTGAGTGTGCAGTCAGTGCTGTGTGAGTGTGCTGTGTGAGTGTGCAGTCTGTGCTGTGTGAGTGTGCAGTCTGTGCTGTGTGAGTGTGCAGTCTGTGCTGTGTGAGTGTGCAGTCAGTGCTGTGAGTGTGCAGTCAGTGCTGTGTGAGTGTGCAGTCAGTGCAGTGTGAGTGTGCAGTCTGTGCTGTGTGAGTGTGCAGTCAGTGCTGTATGAGTGCAGTCTGTGCTGTGTGAGTGTGCAGTCTGTGCAGTGTGAGTGTGCAGTCTGTGCTGTGTGAGTGTGCAGTCAGTGCAGTGTGAGTGTGCAGTCTGTGCTGTGTGAGTGTGCAGTCAGTGCTGTATGAGTGTGCAGTCTGTGCTGTGTGAGTGTGCAGTCAGTGCTGTGGGAGTGTGCAGTCTGTGCTGTGTGAGTGTGCAGTCTGTGCTGTGTGAGTGTGCAGTCAGTGCTGTGTGAGTGTGCAGTCTGTGCTGTGTGAGTGTGCAGTCAGTGCTGTATGGGTGTGCTGTCTGTGCTGTATGGGTGTGCAGTCTGTGCTGTATGAGTGTGCAGTCTGTGCTGTATGAGTGTGCAGTCTGTGCTGTATGAGTGTGCAGTCAGTGCTGTGTGAGTGTGCAGTCTGTGCTGTATGAGTGTGCAGTCAGTGCTATGTGAGTGTGCAGTCTGTGCTGTGTGAGTGTGCAGTCTGTGCTGTATGAGTGTGCAGTCAGTGCTGTGTGAGTGTGCAGTCTGAGCTGTGTGAGTGTGCAGTCTGTGCTGTGTGAGTGTGCAGTCTGTGCTGTCTGAGTGTGCAGTCTGTGCTGTGTGAGTGTGCAGTCTGTGCTGTGTGAGTGTGCGGTCAGTGCTGTGTGAGTGTGCAGTCAGTGCTGTGAGAGTGTGCAGTCTGTGCTGTGTGAGTGTGCAGTCTGTGCTGTGTGAGTGTGCAGTCTGTGCTGTGTGAGTGTGCAGTCAGTGCTGTGTGAGTGTGCAGTCTGTGCTGTGTGAGTGTGCAGTCAGTGCTGTGTGAGTGTGCAGTCTGTGCTGTATGAGTGTGCAGTCAGTGCTGTATGGGTGTGCAGTCAGTGCTGTGTGAGTGTGCAGTCAGTGCTGTGTGAGTGTGCAGTCAGTGCAGTGTGAGTGTGCAGTCTGTGCTGTGTGAGTGTGCAGTCAGTGCTGTATGAGTGTGCAGTCTGTGCTGTATGAGTGTGCAGTCTGTGCTGTGTGAGTGTGCAGTCTGTGCTGTGTGAGTGTGCGGTCAGTGCTGTGTGAGTGTGCAGTCAGTGCTGTGTGAGTGTGCAGTCTGTGCTGTGTGAGTGTGCGGTCAGTGCTGTGTGAGTGTGCAGTCTGTGCTGTGTGAGTGTGCAGTCTGTGCTGTGTGAGTGTGCGGTCAGTGCTGTGTGAGTGTGCAGTCAGTGCTGTGTGAGTGTGCAGTCTGTGCTGTGTGAGTGTGCAGTCTGTGCTGTGTGAGTGTGCAGTCAGTGCTGTGTGAGTGTGCAGTCTGTGCTGTGTGAGTGTGCAGTCAGTGCTGTGTGAGTGTGCAGTCTGTGCTGTATGAGTGTGCAGTCAGTGCTGTGTGAGTGTGCAGTCTGTGCTGTGTGAGTGTGCAGTCAGTGCTGTGTGAGTGTGCAGTCAGTGCTGTATGGGTGTGCAGTCAGTGCTGTGTGAGTGTGCAGTCAGTGCTGTGTGAGTGTGCAGTCAGTGCAGTGTGAGTGTGCAGTCTGTGCTGTGTGAGTGTGCAGTCTGTGCTGTGTGAGTGAGCAGTCAGTGCAGTGTGAGTGTGCAGTCAGTGCTGTGTGAGTGTGCAGTCAGTGCAGTGTGAGTGTGCAGTCAGTGCTGTATGGGTGTGCAGTCAGTGCTGTGTGAGTGTGCAGTCAGTGCTGTGTGAGTGTGCAGTCAGTGCAGTGTGAGTGTGCAGTCTGTGCAGTGTGAGTGTGCAGTCAGTGCTGTATGGGTGTGCAGTCAGTGCTGTGTGAGTGTGCAGTCTGTGCTGTGTGAGTGTGCAGTCAGTGCTGTGTGAGTGTGCAGTCTGTGCTGTGTGAGTGTGCAGTCTGTGCTGTGTGAGTGTGCAGTCTGTGCTGTATGAGTGCGCAGTCTGTGCTGTATGAGTGTGCAGTCAGTGCTGTGTGAGTGTGCAGTCAGTGCTGTGTGAGTGTGCAGTCAGTGCTGTGTGAGTGTGCAGTCTGTGCTGTGTGAGTGTGCAGTCTGTGCTGTGTGAGTGTGCAGTCAGTGCTGTGTGAGTGTGCAGTCAGTGCTGTGTGAGTGTGCAGTCTGTGCTGTGTGAGTGTGCAGTCTGTGCTGTGTGAGTGTGCAGTCAGTGCTGTGTGAGTGTGCAGTCAGTGCTGTGTGAGTGTGCAGTCTGTGCTGTGTGAGTGTGCAGTCTGTGCTGTGTGAGTGTGCAGTCTGTGCTGTGTGAGTGTGCAGTCTGTGCTGTGTGAGTGTGCAGTCAGTGCTGTGTGAGTGTGCAGTCTGTGCTGTGTGAGTGTGCAGTCTGTGCTGTGTGAGTTTGCAGTCAGTGCTGTATGAGTGCAGTCTGTGCTGTGTGAGTGTGCAGTCTGTGCTGTGTGAGTGTGCAGTCTGTGCTGTGTGAGTGTGCAGTCTGTGCTGTGTGAGTGTGCAGTCTGTGCTGTATGAGTGTGCAGTCTGTGCTGTATGAGTGTGCAGTCTGTGCTGTATGAGTGTGCAGTCTGTGCTGTGTGAGTGTGCAGTCAGTGCTGTGTGAGAGTGCAGTCAGTGCTGTATGGGTGTGCAGTCAGTGCTGTGTGAGTGTGCAGTCAGTGCTGTGTGAGTGTGCAGTCAATGCTGTGTGAGTGTGCAGTCTGTGCTGTGTGAGTGTGCAGTCTGCGCTGTGTGAGTGTGCAGTCTGTGCTGTGTGAGTGTGCAGTCTGTGCTGTGAGTGTGCAGTCTGTGCTGTGTGAGTGTGCAGTCTGTGCTGTGTGAGTGTGCAGTCTGTGCTGTGCGAGTGTGCAGTCTGTGCTGTGTGAGTGTGCAGTCAGTGCTGTGTGAGTGTGCAGTCTGTGCTGTGAGTGTGCAGTCTGTGCTGTGCGAGTGTGCAGTCTGTGCTGTGAGTGTGCAGTCTGTGCTGTGCGAGTGTGCAGTCTGTGCTGTGAGTGTGCAGTCTGTGCTGTGTGAGTGTGCAGTCTGTGCTGTGTGAGTGTGCAGTCTGTGCTGTGTGAGTGTGCAGTCTGTGCTGTGTGAGTGTGCAGTCTGTGCTGTGTGAGTGTGCAGTCTGTGCTGTGTGAGTGTGCAGTCAGTGCTGTGTGAGTGTGCAGTCTGTGCTGTGTGAGTGTGCAGTCGGTGCTGTGTGAGTGTGCAGTCAGTGCTGTGTGAGTGTGCAGTCTGTGCTGTGTGCGTGTGCAGTCTGTGCTGTATGAGTGTGCAGTCTGTGCTGTGTGAGTGTGCAGTCTGTGCTGTGTGAGTGTGCAGTCTGTGCTGTGTGAGTGTGCAGTCTGTGCTGTGTGAGTGTGCAGTCTGTGCTGTGTGAGTGTGCAGTCAGTGCTGTGTGAGTGTGCAGTCTGAGCTGTGTGAGTGTGCAGTCAGTGCTGTGAGTGTGCAGTCTGTGCTGTGTGAGTGTGCAGTCTGTGCTGTGTGAGTGTGCAGTCTGTGCTGTGTGAGTGTGCGGTCTGTGCTGTGTGAGTGTGCAGTCTGTGCTGTGTGAGTGTGCAGTCAGTGCTGTGTGAGTGTGCAGTCTGTGGTGTATGAGTATGCAGTCTGTGCTGTGTGAGTGTGCAGTCTGTGCTGTGTGAGTGTGCAGTCTGTGCTGTGTGAGTGTGCGGTCTGTGCTGTGTGAGTGTGCAGTCTGTGCTGTGTGAGTGTGCAGTCTGTGCTGTGTGAGTGTGCAGTCTGTGCTGTGTGAGTGTGCGGTCTGTGCTGTGTGAGTGTGCAGTCTGTGCTGTGTGAGTGTGCAGTCTGTGCTGTGTGAGTGTGCAGTCAGTGCTGTGTGAGTGTGCAGTCTGTGCTGTGTGAGTGTGCAGTCTGTGCTGTGTGAGTGTGCAGTCAGTGCTGTGTGAGTGTGCTGTGTGAGTGTGCAGTCTGTGCTGTGTGAGTGTGCAGTCTGTGCTGTGTGAGTGTGCAGTCAGTGCTGTGTGAGTGTGCAGTCAGTGCTGTGTGAGTGTGCTGTGTGAGTGTGCAGTCTGTGCTGTGTGAGTGTGCAGTCTGTGCTGTGTGAGTGTGCAGTCAGTGCTGTGTGAGTGTGCAGTCAGTGCTGTATGAGTGTGCAGTCTGTGCTGTGTGAGTGTGCAGTCAGTGCTGTGTGAGTGTGCAGTCAGTGCTGTGTGAGTGTGCTGTGTGAGTGTGCAGTCTGTGCTGTGTGAGTGTGCAGTCTGTGCTGTGTGAGTGTGCAGTCAGTGCTGTGTGAGTGTGCAGTCAGTGCTGTGTGAGTGTGCTGTGTGAGTGTGCAGTCTGTGCTGTGTGAGTGTGCAGTCTGTGCTGTGTGAGTGTGCAGTCTGTGCTGTGTGAGTGTGCAGTCAGTGCTGTGTGAGTGTGCAGTCTGTGCTGTGTGAGTGTGCAGTCTGTGCTGTGTGAGTGTGCAGTCTGTGCTGTGTGAGTGTGCAGTCTGTGCTGTGTGAGTGTGCAGTCAGTGCTGTGTGAGTGTGCAGTCTGTGCTGTGTGAGTGTGCAGTCTGTGCTGTGTGAGTGTGCGGTCTGTGCTGTGTGAGTGTGCAGTCTGTGCTGTGTGAGTGTGCAGTCTGTGCTGTGTGAGTGTGCGGTCTGTGCTGTGTGAGTGTGCGGTCTGTGCTGTGTGAGTGTGCGGTCTGTGCTGTGTGAGTGTGCGGTCTGTGCTGTGTGAGTGTGCAGTCTGTGCTGTGTGAGTGAGCAGTCAGTGCTGTGTGAGTGTGCAGTCTGTGCTGTGTGAGTGCAGTCAGTGCTGTGTGAGTGTGCAGTCTGTGCTGTGTGAGTGTGCAGTCAGTGCTGTGTGAGTGTGCAGTCAGTGCTGTGTGAGTGTGCTGTGTGAGTGTGCAGTCTGTGCTGTGTGAGTGTGCAGTCTGTGCTGTGTGAGTGTGCAGTCAGTGCTGTGTGAGTGTGCAGTCAGTGCTGTGTGAGTGTGCTGTGTGAGTGTGCAGTCTGTGCTGTGTGAGTGTGCAGTCTGTGCTGTGTGAGTGTGCAGTCTGTGCTGTGTGAGTGTGCAGTCAGTGCTGTGTGAGTGTGCAGTCTGTGCTGTGTGAGTGCGCAGTCTGTGCTGTGTGAGTGTGCAGTCTGTGCTGTGTGAGTGTGCAGTCTGTGCTGTGTGAGTGTGCAGTCAGTGCTGTGTGAGTGTGCAGTCTGTGCTGTGTGAGTGTGCAGTCTGTGCTGTGTGAGTGTGCAGTCTGTGCTGTGTGAGTGTGCAGTCTGTGCTGTGTGAGTGTGCAGTCTGTGCTGTGAGTGTGCAGTCAGTGCTGTGTGAGTGTGCAGTCAGTGCTGTGTGAGTGTGCAGTCAGTGCTGTGAGTGTGCAGTCTGTGCTGTATGAGTGTGCAGTCAGTGCTGTGAGTGTGCAGTCTGTGCTGTATGAGTGTGCAGTCTGTGCTGTGTGAGTGTGC
This sequence comes from Scyliorhinus torazame, assembly GCF_047496885.1. Classification (NCBI taxonomy): domain Eukaryota; kingdom Metazoa; phylum Chordata; class Chondrichthyes; order Carcharhiniformes; family Scyliorhinidae; genus Scyliorhinus; species Scyliorhinus torazame. The sequence continues at coordinate 280,818,876 of NC_092713.1, read as the reverse complement.
AGTCTGTGCTGTGTGAGTGTGCAGTCTGTGCTGTGTGAGTGTGCAGTCTGTGCTGTGTGAGTGTGCAGTCTGTGCTGTGAGTGTGCAGTCAGTGCTGTGTGAGTATGCAGTCAGTGCTGTGTGAGTGTGCAGTCTGTGCTGTGAGTGTGCAGTCTGTGCTGTGAGTGTGCAGTCAGTGCTGTGTGAGTATGCAGTCAGTGCTGTGTGAGTGTGCAGTCTGTGCTGTGAGTGTGCAGTCAGTGCTGTGTGAGTGTGCAGTCTGTGCTGTGTGAGTGTGCAGTCAGTGCTGTGTGAGTGTGCAGTCTGTGCTGTGAGTGTGCAGTCTGTGCTGTGAGTGTGCAGTCAGTGCTGTGTGAGTGTGCAGTCAATGCTGTGTGAGTGTGCAGTCTGTGCCGTGTGAGTGTGCAGTCTGTGCTGTGTGAGTGTGCAGTCAGTGCTGTGTGAGTGTGCAGTCTGTGCTGTGTGAGTGTGCAGTCTGTGCTGTGTGAGTGTGCAGTCTGTGCTGTGTGAGTGTGCAGTCTGTGCTGTGTGAGTGTGCAGTCTGTGCTGTGTGAGTGTGCAGTCTGTGCTGTGTGAGAGTGCAGTCTGTGCTGTGTGAGTGTGCAGTCAGTGCTGTGTGAGTGTGCAGTCTGTGCTGTGTGAATGTGCAGTCTGTGCTGTGTGAGTGTGCAGTCTGTGCTGTGTGAGTGTGCAGTCTGTGCTGTGTGAGTGTGCAGTCTGTGCTGTGTGAGTGTGCAGTCTGTGCTGTGTGAGTGTGCAGTCTGTGCTGTGTGAGTATGCAGTCTGTGCTGTGTGAGTGTGCAGTCTGTGCTGTGTGAGTGTGCAGTCTGTGCTGTGTGAGTGTGCAGTCTGTGCTGTGTGAGTGTGCAGTCTGTGCTGTGTGAGTGTGCAGTCTGTGCTGTGTGAGTGTGCAGTCAGTGCTGTGTGAGTGTGCAGTCAGTGCTGTGTGAGTGTGCAGTCAGTGCTGTGTGAGTGTGCAGTCAGTGCTGTGTGAGTGTGCAGTCAGTGCTGTGTGAGTGTGCAGTCAGTGCTGTGTGAGTGTGCTGTGTGAGTGTGCAGTCTGTGCTGTGTGAGTGTGCAGTCAGTGCTGTGTGAGAGTGCAGTCTGTGCTGTGTGAGTGCAGTCTGTGCTGTGTGAGTGTGCAGTCTGTGCTGTGTGAGTGTGCAGTCTGTGCTGTGTGAGTGTGCTGTGTGAGTGTGCAGTCTGTGCTGTGTGAGTGTGCAGTCAGTGCTGTGTGAGTGTGCAGTCTGTGCTGTGTGAGTGTGCAGTCTGTGCTGTGTGAGTGTGCAGTCTGTGCTGTGTGAGTGTGCAGTCTGTGCTGTGTGAGTGTGCAGTCTGTGCTGTGTGAGTGTGCAGTCTGTGCTGTGTGAGTGTGCAGTCAGTGCTGTGTGAGTGTGCAGTCAGTGCTGTGTGAGTGTGCAGTCAGTGCTGTGTGAGTGTGCAGTCTGTGCTGTGTGAGTGTGCAGTCTGTGCTGTGTGAGTGTGCAGTCAGTGCTGTGTGAGTGTGCAGTCAGTGCTGTGTGAGTGTGCAGTCTGTGCTGTGTGAGAGTGCAGTCTGTGCTGTGTGAGTGTGCAGTCTGTGCTGTGTGAGTGTGCAGTCTGTGCTGTGTGAGTGTGCAGTCTGTGCTGTGTGAGTGTGCAGTCTGTGCTGTGTGAGTGTGCAGTCAGTGCTGTGTGAGTGTGCAGTCAGTGCTGTGTGAGTGTGCAGTCGGTGCTGTGTGAGTGTGCAGTCAGTGCTGTGTGAGTGTGCAGTCAGTGCTGTGTGAGTGTGCAGTCGGTGCTGTGTGAGAGTGCAGTCTGTGCTGTGTGAGTGTGCAGTCAGTGCTGTGTGAGTGTGCAGTCAGTGCTGTGTGAGTGTGCAGTCAGTGCTGTGTGAGTGTGCAGTCAGTGCTGTGTGAGTGTGCAGTCGGTGCTGTGTGAGTGTGCAGTCAGTGCTGTGTGAGTGTGCAGTCAGTGCTGTGTGAGTGTGCAGTCAGTGCTGTGTGAGTGTGCAGTCGGTGCTGTGTGAGAGTGCAGTCTGTGCTGTGTGAGTGTGCAGTCTGTGCTGTGTGAGTGCAGTCAGTGCTGTGTGAGTGTGCAGTCAGTGCTGTGTGAGTGTGCAGTCAGTGCTGTGTGAGTGTGCAGTCAGTGCTGTGTGAGTGTGCAGTCAGTGCTGTGTGAGTGTGCAGTCAGTGCTGTGTGAGTGTGCAGTCTGTGCTGTGTGAGTGCAGTCAGTGCTGTGTGAGTGTGCAGTCAGTGCTGTGTGAGTGTGCAGTCTGTGCTGTATGAGTGTGCAGTCTGTGCTGTGTGAATGTGCAGTCTGTGCTGTGTGAGTGTGCAGTCTGTGCTGTGTGAGTGTGCAGTCAGTGCTGTGTGAGTGTGCAGTCCGTGCTGTGTGAGTGTGCAGTCAGTGCTGTGTGAGTGTGCAGTCTGTGCTGTGTGAGTGTGCTGTGTGAGAGTGCAGTCTGTGCTGTGTGAGTGTGCTGTGTGAGTGTGTAGTCTGTGCTGTGTGAGTGTGTAGTCAGTGCTGTGTGAGTGTGCAGTCTGTGCTGTGTGAGTGTGCAGTCTGTGCTGTGTGAGTGCAGTCAGTGCTGTGTGAGTGTGCAGTCTGTGCTGTGTGAGTGTGCAGTCAGTGCTGTGTGAGTGTGCAGTCTGTGCTGTGTGAGTGTGCAGTCAGTGCTGTGTGAGTGTGCAGTCTGTGCTGTGTGAGTGTGCAGTCAGTGCTGTGTGAGTGTGCAGTCTGTGCTGTGTGAGTGTGCAGTCTGTGCTGTGTGTGTGTGCAGTCAGTGCTGTATGAGTGTGCAGTCCGTGCTGTGTGAGTGTGCAGTCTGTGCTGTGTGAGTGTGCAGTCAGTGCTGTGTGAGTGTGCAGTCTGTGCTGTGTGAGTGTGCAGTCTGTGCTGTGTGAGTGTGCAGTCAGTGCTGTGTGAGTGTGCAGTCCGTGCTGTGTGAGTGTGCAGTCAGTGCTGTGTGAGTGTGCAGTCTGTGCTGTGTGAGTGTGCTGTGTGAGAGTGCAGTCTGTGCTGTGTGAGTGTGCTGTGTGAGTGTGTAGTCTGTGCTGTGTGAGTGTGTAGTCAGTGCTGTGTGAGTGTGCAGTCTGTGCTGTGTGAGTGTGCAGTCTGTGCTGTGTGAGTGCAGTCAGTGCTGTGTGAGTGTGCAGTCTGTGCTGTGTGAGTGTGCAGTCAGTGCTGTGTGAGTGTGCAGTCTGTGCTGTGTGAGTGTGCAGTCAGTGCTGTGTGAGTGTGCAGTCTGTGCTGTGTGAGTGTGCAGTCAGTGCTGTGTGAGTGTGCAGTCTGTGCTGTGTGAGTGTGCAGTCAGTGCTGTGTGAGTGTGCAGTCTGTGCTGTGTGAGTGTGCAGTCTGTGCTGTGTGAGTGTGCAGTCTGTGCTGTGTGAGTGTGCAGTCAGTGCTGTGTGAGTGTGCAGTCAGTGCTGTGTGAGTGTGCAGTCAGTGCTGTGTGAGTGTGCAGTCAGTGCTGTGTGAGTGTGCAGTCTGTGCTGTGTGAGTGTGCAGTCAGTGCTGTGTGAGTGTGCAGTCTGTGCTGTGTGAGTGTGCAGTCAGTGCTGTGTGAGTGTGCAGTCTGTGCTGTGTGAGTGTGCAGTCAGTGCTGTGTGAGTGTGCAGTCTGTGCTGTGTGAGTGTGCAGTCAGTGCTGTGAGTGTGCAGTCTGTGCTGTGTGAGTGTGCAGTCAGTGCTGTGTGAGAGTGCAGTCTGTGCTGTGTGAGTGTGCAGTCAGTGCTGTGTGAGTGTGCAGTCTGTGCTGTGTGAGTGTGCAGTCAGTGCTGTGAGTGTGCAGTCTGTGCTGTATGAGTGTGCAGTCTGTGCTGTGTGAGTGTGCAGTCTGTGCTGTGTGAGTGTGCAGTCTGTGCTGTGTGAGTGCAGTCTGTGCTGTGTGAGTGTGCAGTCTGTGCTGTATGAGTGTGCAGTCTGTGCTGTGAGTGTGCAGTCAGTGCAGTGTGAGTGTGCAGTCTGTGCTGTGTGAGTGTGCAGTCAGTGCTGTATGGGTGTGCAGTCAGTGCTGTGTGAGTGTGCAGTCAGTGCTGTGTGAGTGTGCAGTCTGTGCTGTGTGAGTGTGCAGTCAGTGCTGTGTGAGTGTGCAGTCTGTGCTGTGTGAGTGTGCAGTCTGTGCTGTGTGAGTGTGCAGTCAGTGCTGTGTGAGTGTGCAGTCAGTGCTGTGTGAGTGTGCAGTCTGTGCTGTGTGAGTGTGCAGTCAGTGCTGTGTGAATGTGCAGTCTGTGCTGTGTGAGTGTGCAGTCAGTGCTGTGTGAGTGTGCAGTCAGTGCTGTGTGAGTGTGCAGTCAGTGCTGTGAGTGTGCAGTCAGTGCTGTGTGAGTGTGCAGTCAGTGCAGTGTGAGTGTGCAGTCTGTGCTGTGTGAGTGTGCAGTCAGTGCTGTATGAGTGTGCAGTCAGTGCTGTGTGAGTGTGCAGTCTGTGCTGTGTAAGTGTGCAGTCTGTGCTGTGTGAGTGTGCAGTCTGTGCTGTGTGAGTGTGCAGTCAGTGCTGTGTGAGTGTGCAGTCTGTGCTGTGTGAGTGTGCAGTCTGTGCTGTGTGAGTGTGCAGTCTGTGCTGTGTGAGTGTGCAGTCCGTGCTGTGTGAGTGTGCAGTCAGTGCTGTGTGAGTGTGCAGTCCGTGCTGTGTGAGTGTGCAGTCAGTGCTGTGTGAGTGTGCAGTCTGTGCTGTGTGAGTGTGCAGTCCGTGCTGTGTGAGTGTGCAGTCTGTGCTGTGTGAGTGTGCAGTCTGTGCTGTGTGAGTGTGCAGTCCGTGCTGTGTGAGTGTGCGGTCTGTGCTGTGTGAGTGTGCAATGTGTGCTGTGTGAGTGTGCAGTCTGTGCTGTGTGAGTGTGCAGTCAGTGCTGTGTGAGTGTGCAGTCAGTGCTGTGTGAGTGTGCAGTCTGTGCTGTGCGAGTGTGCAGTCTGTGCTGTGTGAGTGTGCAGTCTGTGCTGTGTGAGTGTGCAGTCCGTGCTGTGTGAGTGTGCAGTCAGTGCTGTGTGAGTGTGCAGTCCGTGCTGTGTGAGTGTGCGGTCTGTGCTGTGTGAGTGTGCAGTCCGTGCTGTGTGAGTGTGCGGTCAGTGCTGAGTGAGTGTGCAGTCTGTGCTGTGTGAGTGTGCAGTCTGTGCTGTGTGAGTGTGCAGTCTGTGCTGTGTGAGTGTGCAGTCAGTGCTGTGTGAGTGTGCAGTCTGTGCTGTGTGAGTGTGCAGTCAATGCTGTGTGAGTGTGCAGTCAGTGCTGTGTGAGTGTGCAGTCAATGCTGTGTGAGTGCGCAGTCAGTGCTCTGTGAGTGTGCAGTCTGTGCTGTGTGAGTGTGCTGTGTGAGTGTGCAGTCAATGCTGTGTGAGTGTGCAGTCAGTGCTGTGTGAGTGTGCAGTCTGTGCTGTGTGAGTGTGGAGTCAGTGCTGAGTGAGTGTGTAGTCAGTGCTGTGTGAGTGTGGAGTCAGTGCTGTGTGAGTGTGCAGTCTGTGCTGAGTGAGTGTGCAGTCAATGCTGTGTGAGTGTGCAGTCAGTGCTGTGTGAGTGTGCAGTCTGTGCTGTGTGAGTGTGCAGTCGGTGCTGTGTGAGTGTGCAGTCAGTGCTGAGTGAGTGTGCAGTCTGTGCTGTGTGAGTGTGCAGTCTGTGCTGTGTGAGTGTGCAGTCAGTGCTGTGTGAGTGTGCAGTCAATGCTGTGTGAGTGTGCGGTCAGTGCTGTGTGAGTGTGCAGTCTGTGCTGTGTGAGTGTGCAGTCAGTGCTGAGTGAGTGTGTAGTCAGTGCTGTGTGAGTGTGGAGTCAGTGCTGTGTGAGTGTGCAGTCAGTGCTGTATGAGTGTGGAGTCAGTGCTGTGTGAGTGTGCAGTCTGTGCTGTGTGAGTGTGCAGTCTGTGCTGTGTGAGTGTGCAGTCTGTGCTGTGAGTGTGCAGTCAGTGCTGTGTGAGTGTGTAGTCAGTGCAGTGTGAGTGTGCAGTCTGTGCTGTGTGAGTGTGCAGTCTGTGCTGTGAGTGTGCAGTCTGTGCTGTGTGAGTGTGCAGTCTGTGCTGTGTGAGTGTGCAGTCTGTGCTGTATGTGTGTGCAGTCAATGCTGTGTGAGTGTGCAGTCTGTGCTGTGTGAGTGTGCAGTCTGTGCTGTGTGAGTGTGCAGTCTGTGCTGTATGAGTGTGGAGTCATTGCTGTGTGAGTGTGCAGTCTGTGCTGTGTGAGTGTGCAGTCTGTGCTGTGAGTGTGCAGTCAGTGCTGTGTGAGTGTGTAGTCAGTGCAGTGTGAGTGTGCAGTCTGTGCTGTGTGAGTGTGCAGTCTGTGCTGTGTGAGTGTGCAGTCTGTGCTGTGTGAGTGTGCAGTCTGTGCTGTATGAGTGTGCTGTGTGAGTGCGCAGTCTGTGCTGTGTGAGTGTGCAGTCTGTGCTGTGTGAGTGTGCAGTCTGTGCTGTATGAGTGTGCAGTCCGTGCTATGTGAGTGTGCTGTGTGAGTGCGCAGTCTGTGCTGTGTGAGTGTGCAGTCCGTGCTATGTGAGTGTGCTGTGTGAGTGCGCAGTCTGTGCTGTGTGAGTGTGCAGTCTGTGCTGTGTGAGTGTGCAGTCTGTGCTGTATGAGTGTGGAGTCAGTGCTGTGTGAGTGTGCAGTCTGTGCTGTGTGAGTGTGCAGTCTGTGCTGTGAGTGTGCAGTCAGTGCTGTGTGAGTGTGCAGTCTGTGCTGTGTGAGTGTGCAGTCTGTGCTGTATGAGTGTGGAGTCAGTGCTGTGTGAGTGTGCAGTCTGTGCTGTGTGAGTGTGCAGTCTGTGCTGTGAGTGTGCAGTCAGTGCTGTGTGAGTGTGTAGTCAGTGCAGTGTGAGTGTGCAGTCTGTGCTGTGTGAGTGTGCAGTCTGTGCTGTGAGTGTGCAGTCAGTGCTGTGTGAGTGTGCAGTCTGTGCTGTATGTGTGTGCAGTCAATGCTGTGTGTGTGTGCAGTCTGTGCTGTGTGAGTGTGCAGTCTGTGCTGTGTGAGTGTGCAGTCTGTGCTGTGTGAGTGTGCAGTCAGTGCTGTATGAGTGTGCAGTCTGTGCTGTGAGTGTGCAGTCAGTGCTGTGTGAGTGTGCAGTCAGTGCTGTGTGTGTGTGCAGTCAATGCTGTGTGTGTGTGCAGTCTGTGCTGTGAGTGTGCAGTCAGTGCTGTGTGAGTGTGCAGTCAATGCTGTGTGTGTGTGCAGTCTGTGCTGTGTGAGTGTGCAGTCTGTGCTGTGAGTGTGCAGTCAGTGCTGTGTGAGTGTGCAGTCAGTGCTGTGTGTGTGTGCAGTCAATGCTGTGTGTGTGTGCAGTCTGTGCTGTGAGTGTGCAGTCAGTGCTGTGTGAGTGTGCAGTCAATGCTGTGTGTGTGTGCAGTCTGTGCTGTGTGAGTGTGCAGTCTGTGCTGTGAGTGTGCAGTCAGTGCTGTGTGAGTGTGCAGTCAGTGCTGTGTGTGTGTGCAGTCAATGCTGTGTGTGTGTGCAGTCTGTGCTGTGAGTGTGCAGTCAGTGCTGTGTGAGTGTGCAGTCTGTGCTGTGTGAGTGTGCAGTCTGTGCTGTGTGAGTGTGCAGTCTGTGCTGTGTGAGTGTGCAGTCTGTGCTGTGCGAGTGTGCAGTCTGTGCTGTGTGAGTGTGCAGTCAGTGCTGTGTGAGTGTGCAGTCTGTGCTGTGTGAGTGTGCAGTCTGTGCTGTGTGAGTGTGCAGTCAATGCTGTGTGTGTGTGCAGTCAATGCTGTGTGTGTGTGCAGTCTGTGCTGTGTGAGTGTGCAGTCAGTGCTGTGTGAGTGTGCAGTCTGTGCTGTGTGAGTGTGCAGTCAGTGCTGTGTGAGTGTGCAGTCAGTGCTGTGTGTGTGTGCAGTCAATGCTGTGTGTGTGTGCAGTCAATGCTGTGTGTGTGTGCAGTCAGTGCTGTATGATTGTGCAGTCTGTGCTGTGTGAGTGTGCAGTCAGTGCTGTGTGAGTGTGCAGTCAGTGCTGTGTGTGTGTGCAGTCAATGCTGTGTGTGTGTGCAGTCAATGCTGTGTGTGTGTGCAGTCTGTGCTGTGTGAGTGTGCAGTCAGTGCTGTGTGAGTGCGCAGTCTGTGCTGTATGATTGTGCAGTCTGTGCTGTGCGAGTGTGTAGTCAGTGCTGTGTGAGTGTGCAGTCTGTGCTGTGTGATTGTGCAGTCTGTGCTGTGTGAGGATGCAGTCTGTGCTGTGTGAGTGTGCAGTCTGTGCTGTGTGAGTGTGCAGTCTGTGCTGTGTGAGTGTGCAGTCTGTGCTGTGTGAGTGTGCTGTGTGAGTGTGCAGTCAGTGCTGTGTGAGTGTGCAGTCTGTGCTGTGTGAGTGTGCAGTCAGTGCTGTGTGAGTGTGCAGCCTGTGCTGTCTAAGTGTGCAGTCAGTGCTGTGTGAGTGTGCAGTCAGTGCTGTGTGAGTGTGCAGTCTGTGCTGTGTGAGTGTGCAGTCTGTGCTGTGTGAGTGTGCAGTCTGTGCTGTGTGAGTGTGCAGTCTGTGCTGTGTGAGTGTGTAGTCAGTGCTGTGTGAGTGTGCAGTCCGTGCTGTGTGAGTGTGCAGTCTGTGCTGTGTGAGTGTGCAGTCAGTGCTGTGAGTGTGCAGTCTGTGCTGTGTGAGTGTGCAGTCTGTGCTGTGTGAGTGTGCAGTCTGTGCTGTGTGAGTGTGCAGTCTGTGCTGTATGAGTGTGCAGTCTGTGCTGTGTGAGTGTGCAGTCTGTGCTGTGTGAGTGCGCAGTCTGTGCTGTGTGAGTGTGCAGTCTGTGCTGTGTGAGTGTGCAGTCTGTGCTGTGTGAGTGTGCAGTCTGTGCTGTGTGAGTGTGCAGTCTGTGCTGTGTGAGTGTGCAGTCTGTGCTGTGTGAGTGTGTAGTCTGTGCTGTGTGAGTGTGCAGTCTGTGCTGTGTGAGTGTGCAGTCTGTGCTGTGTGAGTGTGCAGTCTGTGCTGTGTGAGTGTGCAGTCTGTGCTGTGTGAGTGTGCAGTCAGTGCTGTGTGAGTAAACAGTCTGTGCTGTGTGAGTGTGCAGTCTGTGCTGTGTGAGTGTGCAGTCTGTGCTGTGTGAGTGTGCAGTCAGTGCTGTGTGAGTGTGCAGTCAGTGCTGTGTGAGTGTGCAGTCAGTGCTGTGTGAGTGTGCAGTCTGTGCTGTGTGAGTGTGCAGTCAGTGCTGTGTGAGTGTGCAGTCTGTGCTGTGTGAGTGTGTAGTCTGTGCTGTGTGAGTGTGCAGTCTGTGCTGTGTGAGTGTGCAGTCTGTGCTGTGTGAGTGTGCAGTCTGTGCTGTGTGAGTGTGCAGTCAGTGCTGTGTGAGTGTGCAGTCTGTGCTGTGTGAGTGTGCAGTCTGTGCTGTGTGAGTGTGCAGTCAGTGCTGTGTGAGTGTGCAGTCAGTGCTGTGTGAGTGTGCAGTCTGTGCTGTGTGAGTGTGCAGTCTGTGCTGTGTGAGTGTGCAGTCAGTGCTGTGTGAGTGTGCAGTCTGTGCTGTGTGAGTGTGCAGTCTGTGCTGTGTGAGTGTGCAGTCAGTGCTGTGTGAGTGTGCAGTCAGTGCTGTGTGAGTGTGCAGTCTGTGCTGTGTGAGTGTGCAGTCTGTGCTGTGTGAGTGTGCAGTCAGTGCTGTGTGAGTGTGCAGTCTGTGCTGTGTGAGTGTGCAGTCTGTGCTGTGTGAGTGTGCAGTCAATGCTGTGTGAGTGTGCAGTCAGTGCTGTGTGAGTGTGCAGTCTGTGCTGTGTGAATGTGCAGTCTGTGCTGTGTGAGTGTGCAGTCAGTGCTGTGTGAGTGTGCAGTCTGTGCTGTGTGAGTGTGCAGTCTGTGCTGTGTGAGTGTGCAGTCTGTGCTGTGTGAGTGCGCAGTCTGTGCTGTGTGAGTGTGCAGTCAGTGCTGTGTGAATGTGCAGTCTGTGCTGTGTGAGTGTGCAGTCTGTGCTGTGTGAGTGTGCAGTCTGTGCTGTGTGAGTGTGCAGTCAGTGCTGTGTGAGTGTGCAGTCTGTGCTGTGTGAGTGTGCAGTCTGTGCTGTGTGAGTGTGCAGTCAGTGCTGTGTGAGTGTGCAGTCTGTGCTGTGTGAGTGTGCAGTCTGTGCTGTGTGAGTGTGCAGTCTGTGCTGTGTGAGTGTGCTGTGTGAGTGTGCGGTCTGTGCTGTGTGAGTGTGCAGTCTGTGCTGTGTGAATGTGCAGTCTGTGCTGTGTGAGTGTGCAGTCTGTGCTGTGTGAGTGTGCAGTCTGTGCTGTGTGAGTGTGCAGTCTGTGCTGTGTGAGTGTGCAGTCAGTGCTGTGTGAGTGTGCAGTCTGTGCTGTGTGAGTGTGCAGTCTGTGCTGTGTGAGTGTGCAGTCAGTGCTGTGTGAGTGTGCAGTCTGTGCTGTGTGAGTGTGCAGTCAGTGCTGTGTGAGTGTGCAGTCAGTGCTGTGTGAGTGTGCAGTCTGTGCAGTGTGAGTGTGCAGTCTGTGCTGTATGAGTGTGCAGTCTGTGCTGTGTGAGTGTGCAGTCTGTGCTGTGTGAGTGTGCAGTCTGTGCTGTGTGAGTGTGCAGTCAGTGCTGTGTGAGTGTGCAGTCTGTGCTGTGTGAGTGTGCAGTCAGTGCTGTATGGGAGTGCAGTCAGTGCTGTGTGAGTGTGCAGTCTGTGCTGTGTGAGTGTGCAGTCTGTGCTGTGTGAGTGTGCAGTCTGTGCTGTGTGAGTGCGCAGTCTGTGCTGTGTGAGTGTGCAGTCGGTGCTTTGTGAGTGTGCAGTCGGTGCTGTGTGAGTGTGCAGTCAGTGCTGTGTGAGTGTGCAGTCAGTGCTGTGTGAGTGTGCAGTCTGTGCTGTGTGAGTGTGCAGTCTGTGCTGTGTGAGTGTGCAGTCTGTGCTGTGTGAGTGTGCAGTCAGTGCTGTGTGAGTGTGCAGTCAGTGCTGTGTGAGTGTGCAGTCTGTGCTGTGTGAGTGTGCAGTCAGTGCTGTGTGAGTGTGCAGTCTGTGCTGTGTGAGTGTGCAGTCTGTGCTGTGTGAGTGTGCAGTCTGTGCTGTGTGAGTGCGCAGTCTGTGCTGTGTGAGTGTGCAGTCTGTGCTGTGTGAGTGTGCAGTCAGTGCTGTGTGAGTGTGCAGTCTGTGCTGTGTGAGTGTGCAGTCAGTGCTGTGTGAGTGTGCAGTCAGTGCTGTGTGAGTGTGCAGTCAGTGCTGTGAGTGTGCAGTCAGTGCTGTGTGAGTGTGCAGTCAGTGCTGTGTGAGTGTGCAGTCAGTGCTGTGTGAGTGTGCAGTCTGTGCTGTGTGAGTGTGCAGTCTGTGCTGTATGAGTGTGCAGTCTGTGCTGTGTGAGTGTGCAGTCTGTGCTGTGTGAGTGTGCAGTCTGTGCTGTGTGAGTGTGCAGTCAGTGCTGTGTGAGTGTGCAGTCTGTGCTGTGTGAGTACGCAGTCTGTGCTGTGTGAGTGTGCAGTCAGTGCTGTGTGAGTGTGCAGTCTGTGCTGTGTGAGTGTGCAGTCTGTGCTGTGTGAGTGTGCAGTCTGTGCTGTGTGAGTGTGCAGTCTGTGCTGTGTGAGTGTGCAGTCAGTGCTGTGTGAGTGTGCAGTCTGTGCTGTGTGAGTGTGCAGTCAATGCTGTGTGAGTGCGCAGTGTGTGCTGTGTGAGTGTGCAGTCAGTGCTGTGTGTGTGTGCAGTCTGTGCTGTGTGAGTGTGCAGTCAGTGCTGTGTGAGTGTGCAGTCTGTGCTGTGTGAGCGTGCAGCCTGTGCTGTGTGAGTGTGCAGTCAGTGCTGTATGAGTGTGCAGTCAGTGCTGTGTGAGTGTGCAGTCACTGCTGTGTGAGTGTGCAGTCAGTGCTGTGTGAGTGTGCAGTCAGTGCTGTGTGAGTGTGCAGTCTGTGCTGTGTGAGTGTGCAGTCTGTGCTGTGTGAGTGTGCAGTCAGTGCTGTGTGAGTGTGCAGTCTGTGCTGTGTGAGTGTGCAGTCAGTGCTGTGTGAGTGTGCTGTGTGAGTGTGCAGTCTGTGCTGTGTGAGTGTGCAGTCTGTGCTGTGTGAGTGTGCAGTCAGTGCTGTGTGAGTGTGCAGTCTGTGCTGTGTGAGTGTGCAGTCAGTGCTGTGTGAGTGTGCAGTCTGTGCTGTGTGAGTGTGCAGTCAGTGCTGTGTGAGTGTGCTGTGTGAGTGTGCAGTCTGTGCTGTGTGAGTGTGCAGTCTGTGCTGTGTGAGTGTGCAGTCAGTGCTGTGTGAGTGTGCAGTCTGTGCTGTGTGAGTGTGCAGTCTGTGCTGTGTGAGAGTGCAGTCAGTGCTGTGTGAGTGTGCAGTCAGTGCTGTATGAGTGTGCAGTCTGTGCTGTGTGAGTGTGCAGTCTGTGCTGTGTGAGTGTGCAGTCAGTGCTGTGTGAGTGTGCAGTCAGTGCTGTGTGAGTGTGCAGTCTGTGCTGTGTGAGTGTGCAGTCTGTGATGTGTGAGTGTGCAGTCTGTGCTGTGTGAGTGTGCAGTCAGTGCTGTGTGAGTGTGCAGTCAGTGCTGTGTGAGTGTGCAGTCTGTGCTGTGTGAGTGTGCAGTCTGTGCTGTGTGAGTGTGCAGTCAGTGCTGTGTGAGTGTGCAGTCTGTGCTGTGTGAGTGTGCAGTCTGTGCTGTGTGAGTGTGCAGTCAGTGCTGTGTGAGTGTGCAGTCAGTGCTGTGTGAGTGTGCAGTCTGTGCTGTGTGAGTGTGCAGTCTGTGCTGTGTGAGTGTGCAGTCAGTGCTGTGTGAGTGTGCAGTCTGTGCTGTGTGAGTGTGCAGTCTGTGCTGTGTGAGAGTGCTGTGTGAGTGTGCAGTCAGTGCTGTATGAGTGTGCAGTCTGTGCTGTGTGAGTGTGCAGTCAGTGCTGTGTGAGTGTGCAATGTGTGCTGTGTGAGTGTGCAGTCTGTGCTGTGTGAGTGTGCAGTCAGTGCTGTGTGAGTGTGCAGGCTGTGCTGTGTGAGTGCAGTCAGTGCTGTGTGAGTGTGCAGTCAGTGCTGTGTGAGTGTGCAGTCAGTGCTGTGTGAGTGTGCAGTCAGTGCTGTATGAGAGTGCAGTCAGTGCTGTGTGAGTGTGCAGTCTGTGCTGTGTGAGTGTGCAGTCTGTGCTGTGTGAGTGTGCAGTCTGTGCTGTGTGAGTGTGCAGTCAGTGCTGTGAGAGTGTGCAGTCAGTGCTGTGTGAGTGTGCAGTCAGTGCTGTGAGTGTGCAGTCTGTGCTGTGTGAGTGTGCAGTCTGTACTGTGTGAGTGTGCAGTCTGTGCTGTGTGAGTGTGCAGTCTGTGCTGTGTGAGTGTGCAGTCTGTGCTGTGTGAGTGTGCAGTCAGTGCTGTGTGAGTGTGCAGTCTGTACTGTGTGAGTGTGCAGTCTGTGCTGTGTGAGTGTGCAGTCTGTGCTGTGTGAGTGTGCAGTCTGTGCTGTGTGAGTGTGCAGTCAGTGCTGTGTGAGTGTGCAGTCTGTGCTGTGTGAGTGTGCAGTCTGTGCTGTGTGAGAGTGCAGTCAGTGCTGTGTGAGTGTGCAGTCAGTGCTGTATGAGTGTGCAGTCTGTGCTGTGTGAGTGTGCAGTCAGTGCTGTGTGAGTGTGCAGTCAGTGCTGTGTGAGTGTGCAGTCTGTGCTGTGTGAGTGTGCAGTCAGTGCTGTGTGAGTGTGCAGTCAGTGCTGTGTGAGTGTGCAGTCTGTGCTGTGTGAGTGTGCAGTCAGTGCTGTGTGAGTGTGCAGTCTGTGCTGTGTGAGTGTGCAGTCTGTGCTGTGTGAGTGTGCAGTCTGTGCTGTGTGAGTGCGCAGTCTGTGCTGTGTGAGTGTGCAGTCTGTGCTGTGTGAGTGCGCAGTCTGTGCTGTGTGAGTGTGCAGTCTGTGCTGTGTGAGTGTGCAGTCAGTGCTGTGTGAGTGTGCAGTCTGTGCTGTGTGAGTGTGCAGTCAGTGCTGTGTGAGTGTGCAGTCAGTGCTGTGTGAGTGTGCAGTCAGTGCTGTGAGTGTGCAGTCAGTGCTGTGTGAGTGTGCAGTCAGTGCTGTGTGAGTGTGCAGTCAGTGCTGTGTGAGTGTGCAGTCTGTGCTGTGTGAGTGTGCAGTCTGTGCTGTGTGAGTGTGCAGTCAGTGCTGTGTGAGTGTGCAGTCTGTGCTGTGTGAGTACGCAGTCTGTGCTGTGTGAGTGTGCAGTCAGTGCTGTGTGAGTGTGCAGTCTGTGCTGTGTGAGTGCAGTCTGTGCTGTGTGAGTGTGCAGTCAGTGCTGTGTGAGTGTGCAGTCTGTGCTGTGTGAGTGTGCGGTCTGTGCTGTGTGAGTGTGCAGTCTGTGCTGTGTGAGTGTGCGGTCTGTGCTGTGTGAGTGTGCAGTCTGTGCTGTGTGAGTGTGCGGTCTGTGCTGTGTGAGTGTGCAGTCTGTGCTGTGTGAGTGTGCAGTCTGTGCTGTGTGAGTGTGCAGTCTGTGCTGTGTGAGTGTGCAGTCAGTGCTGTGTGAGTGTGCAGTCTGTGCAGTGTGAGTGTGCAGTCAGTGCTGTGTGAGTGTGCAGTCTGTGCTGTGTGAGTGTGCAGTCTGTGCTGTGTGAGTGTGCAGTCTGTGCTGTGTGAGTGTGCAGTCTGTGCTGTGTGAGTGTGCAGTCTGTGCTGTGTGAGTGTGCAGTCAGTGCAGTGTGAGTGTGCAGTCAGTGCTGTGTGAGTGTGCAGTCTGTGCTGTGTGAGAGTGCAGTCAGTGCTGTGTGAGTGTGCAGTCTGTGCTGTGTGAGTGTGCAGTCTGTGCTGTGAGTGTGCAGTCTGTGCTGTGTGAGTGTGCAGTCAGTGCAGTGTGAGTGTGCAGTCAGTGCTGTGTGAGTGTGCAGTCTGTGCTGTGTGAGTGTGCAGTCTGTGCTGTGTGAGTGTGCAGTCTGTGCTGTGTGAGTGTGCAGTCAGTGCAGTGTGAGTGTGCAGTCAGTGCTGTGTGAGTGTGCAGTCTGTGCTGTGTGAGTGTGCAGTCTGTGCTGTGTGAGTGTGCAGTCAGTGCAGTGTGAGTGTGCAGTCAGTGCTGTGTGAGTGTGCAGTCTGTGCTGTGTGAGTGTGCAGTCCGTGCTGTGTGAGTGTGCAGTCTGTGCTGTGTGAGTGTGCAGTCTGTGCTGTGTGAGTGTGCAGTCAGTGCTGTGTGAGTGTGCAGTCTGTGCTGTGTGAGTGTGCAGTCTGTGCTGTGTGAGTGTGCAGTCAGTGCTGTGTGAGTGTGCTGTGTGAGTGTGCAGTCTGTGCTGTGTGAGTGTGCAGTCTGTGCTGTGTGAGTGTGCAGACTGTGCTGTGTGAGTGTGCAGTCAGTGCTGTGTGAGTGTGCAGTCTGTGCTGTGTGAGTGTGCAGTCTGTGCTGTGTGAGAGTGCAGTCAGTGCTGTGTGAGTGTGCAGTCAGTGCTGTATGAGTGTGCAGTCTGTGCTGTGTGAGTGTGCAGTCTGTGCTGTGTGAGTGTGCAGTCAGTGCTGTGTGAGTGTGCAGTCAGTGCTGTGTGAGTGTGCAGTCTGTGCTGTGTGAGTGTGCAGTCAGTGCTGTGTGAGTGTGCAGTCAGTGCTGTGTGAGTGTGCAGTCTGTGCTGTGTGAGTGTGCAGTCTGTGCTGTGTGAGTGTGCAGTCTGTGCTGTGTGAGTGTGCAGTCAGTGCTGTGTGAGTGTGCAGTCAGTGCTGTGTGAGTGTGCAGTCTGTGCTGTGTGAGTGTGCAGTCAGTGCTGTGTGAGTGTGCAGTCTGTGCTGTGTGAGTGTGCAGTCAGTGCTGTGTGAGTGTGCAGTCAGTGCTGTGTGAGTGTGCAGTCAGTGCTGTGTGAGTGTGCAGTCAGTGCTGTGTGAGTGTGCAGTCAGTGCTGTGTGAGTGTGCAGTCAGTGCTGTGTGAGTGTGCAGTCAGTGCTGTGTGAGTGTGCAGTCTGTGCTGTGTGAGTGTGCAGTCAGTGCTGTGTGAGTGTGCAGTCAGTGCTGTGTGAGTGTGCAGTCTGTGCTGTGTGAGTGTGCAGTCTGTGCTGTGTGAGTGTGCAGTCAGTGCTGTGTGAGTGTGCAGTCTGTGCTGTGTGAGTGTGCAGTCTGTGCTGTGTGAGAGTGCTGTGTGAGTGTGCAGTCAGTGCTGTATGAGTGTGCAGTCTGTGCTGTGTGAGTGTGCAGTCAGTGCTGTGTGAGTGTGCAATGTGTGCTGTGTGAGTGTGCAGTCTGTGCTGTGTGAGTGTGCAGTCAGTGCTGTGTGAGTGTGCAGTCTGTGCTGTGTGAGTGCAGTCAGTGCTGTGTGAGTGTGCAGTCAGTGCTGTGTGAGTGTGCAGTCAGTGCTGTGTGAGTGTGCAGTCAGTGCTGTATGAGAGTGCAGTCAGTGCTGTGTGAGTGTGCAGTCAGTGCTGTGTGAGTGTGCAGTCTGTGCTGTGTGATTGTGCAGTCTGTGCTGTGTGAGTGTGCAGTCAGTGCTGTGTGAGTGTGCAGTCAGTGCTGTGTGAGTGTGCAGTCAGTGCTGTGTGAGTGTGCAGTCTGTGCTGTGTGATTGTGCAGTCAGTGCTGTGTGAGTGTGCAGTCAGTGCTGTGTGAGTGTGCAGTCAGTGCTGTGTGAGTGTGCAGTCAGTGCTGTGTGAGTGTGCAGTCAGTGCTGTGTGAGTGTGCAGTCAGTGCTGTATGAGAGTGCAGTCAGTGCTGTGTGAGTGTGCAGTCAGTGCTGTGTGAGTGTGCAGTCTGTGCTGTGTGAGTGTGCAGTCTGTGCTGTGTGAGTGTGCAGTCTGTGCTGTGTGATTGTGCAGTCAGTGCTGTGTGAGTGTGCAGTCTGTGCTGTGTGAGTGTGCAGTCAGTGCTGTGTGAGTGTGCAGTCTGTGCTGTGTGAGTGTGCAGTCTGTGCTGTGTGAGTGTGCAGTCTGTGCTGTGTGATTGTGCAGTCAGTGCTGTGTGAGTGTGCAGTCTGTGCTGTGTGAGTGTGCAGTCAGTGCTGTGTGAGTGTGCAGTCAGTGCTGTGTGAGTGTGCAGTCTGTGCTGTGTGATTGTGCAGTCAGTGCTGTGTGAGTGTGCAGTCAGTGCTGTGTGAGTGTGCAGTCAGTGCTGTGTGAGTGTGCAGTCTGTGCTGTGTGATTGTGCAGTCAGTGCTGTGTGAGTGTGCAGTCAGTGCTGTGTGAGTGTGCAGTCAGTGCTGTGTGAGTGTGCAGTCAGTGCTGTGTGAGTGTGCAGTCAGTGCTGTGTGAGTGTGCAGTCTGTGCTGTGTGAGTGTGCAGTCAGTGCTGTGTGAGTGTGCAGTCAGTGCTGTGAGTGTGCAGTCTGTGCTGTGTGAGTGTGCAGTCTGTACTGTGTGAGTGTGCAGTCTGTGCTGTGTGAGTGTGCAGTCTGTGCTGTGTGAGTGTGCAGTCTGTGCTGTGTGAGTGCAGTCAGTGCTGTGTGAGTGCAGTCTGTGCTGTGTGAGTGTGCAGTCTGTGCTGTGAGAGTGTGCAGTCTGTGCTGTGTGAGTGTGCAGTCAGTGCTGTGTGAGTGTGCAGTCTGTGCTGTGTGAGTGTGCAGTCAGTGCTGTGTGAGTGTGCAGTCAGTGCTGTGTGAGAGTGCAGTCTGTGCTGTGTGAGTGTGCAGTCTGTGCTGTGTGAGTGTGCAGTCTGTGCTGTGTGAGTGTGCAGTCTGTGCTGTGTGAGTGTGCAGTCTGTGCTGTGTGAGTGTGCAGTCTGTGCTGTGAGAGTGTGCAGTCTGTGCTGTGTGAGTGTGCAGTCAGTGCTGTGTGAGTGTGCAGTCTGTGCTGTGTGAGTGTGCAGTCAGTGCTGTGTGAGTGTGCAGTCTGTGCTGTATGAGTGTGCAGTCAGTGCTGTGTGAGTGTGCAGTCAGTGCTGTGTGAGAGTGCAGTCTGTGCTGTGTGAGTGTGCAGTCTGTGCTGTGTGAGTGTGCAGTCTGTGCTGTGTGAGTGTGCAGTCAGTGCTGTATGAGAGTGCAGTCAGTGCTGTGTGAGTGTGCAGTCAGTGCTGTGAGAGTGTGCAGTCTGTGCTGTGTGATTGTGCAGTCTGTGCTGTGTGAGTGTGCAGTCTGTGCTGTGTGAGTGTGCAGTCAGTGCTGTGTGAGTGTGCAGTCAGTGCTGTGAGTGTGCAGTCTGTGCTGTGTGAGTGTGCAGTCTGTACTGTGTGAGTGTGCAGTCTGTGCTGTATGAGTGTGCAGTCTGTGCTGTATGAGTGTGCAGTCAGTGCTGTGTGAGTGTGCAGTCTGTGCTGTGTGAGTGCGCAGTCAGTGCTGTGTGAGTGTGCAGTCTGTACTGTGTGAGTGTGCAGTCTGTGCTGTATGAGTGTGCAGTCTGTGCTGTATGAGTGTGCAGTCAGTGCTGTGTGAGTGTGCAGTCTGTGCTGTGTGAGTGCGCAGTCAGTGCTGTGTGAGTGTGCAGTCAGTGCTGTGTGAGTGTGCAGTCAGTGCTGTGTGAGTGTGCAGTCAGTGCTGTGAGTGTGCAGTCTGTGCTGTGTGAGTGTGCAGTCTGTACTGTGTGAGTGTGCAGTCTGTGCTGTGTGAGTGTGCAGTCTGTGCTGTGTGAGTGTGCAGTCTGTGCTGTGTGAGTGTGCAGTCTGTGCTGTGTGAGTGTGCAGTCAGTGCTGTGTGAGTGTGCTGTGTGAGTGTGCAGTCTGTGCTGTGTGAGTGTGCAGTCCGTGCTGTGTGAGTGTGCAGTCAGTGCAGTGTGAGTCTGCAGTCTGTGCTGTGTGAGTGTGCAGTCCGTGCTGTGTGAGTGTGCAGTCTGTGCTGTGTGAGTGTGCAGTCTGTGCTGTGTGAGTGTGCAGTCTGTGCTGTGTGAGTGTGCAGTCTGTGCTGTGTGAGTGTGCAGTCAGTGCTGTGTGAGTGTGCAGTCAGTGCTGTGTGAGTGTGCAGTCTGTGCTGTGTGAGTGTGCAGTCAGTGCTGTGTGAGTGTGCAGTCTGTGCTGTGTGAGTGTGCAGTCAGTGCTGTGTGAGTGTGCAGTCAGTGCTGTGTGAGTGTGCAGTCTGAGCTGTGTGAGTGTGCAGTCAGTGCTGTGTGAGTGTGCAGTCAGTGCTGTGTGAGTGTGCAGTCAGTGCTGTGTGAGTGTGCAGTCAGTGCTGTGTGAGTGTGCAGTCTGTGCTGTGTGAGTGTGCAGTCTGTGCTGTGTGAGAGTGCAGTCTGTGCTGTGTGAGTGTGCAGTCTGTGCTGTGTGAGTGTGCAGTCAGTGCTGTGTGAGTGTGCAGTCAGTGCTGTGTGAGTGTGCAGTCAGTGCTGTGTGAGTGTGCAGTCTGTGCTGTGTGAGTGTGCAGTCTGTGCTGTGTGAGAGTGCAGTCTGTGCTGTGTGAGTGTGCAGTCTGTGCTGTGTGAGTGTGCAGTCAGTGCTGTGTGAGTGTGCAGTCAGTGCTGTGTGAGTGTGCAGTCTGTGCTGTGTGAGTGTGCAGTCTGTGCTGTGTGAGTGTGCAGTCTGTGCTGTGTGAGTGTGCAGTCAGTGCTGTGTGAGTGTGCAGTCTGTGCTGTGTGAGTGTGCAGTCAGTGCTGTGTGAGTGTGCAGTCTGTGCTGTATGAGTGTGCAGTCTGTGCTGTGTGAGTGTGCAGTCTGTGCTGTGTGAGTGTGCAGTCTGTGCTGTGTGAGTGTGCAGTCTGTGCTGTGTGAGTGTGCAGTCCGTGCTGTGAGTGTGCAGTCTGTGCTGTGTGAGTGTGCAGTCTGTGCTGTGTGAGTGTGCAGTCAGTGCTGTGTGAGTGTGCAGTCAGTGCTGTGTGAGTGTGCAGTCAGTGCTGTGAGTGTGCAGTCTGTGCTGTGTGAGTGTGCAGTCTGTGCTGTGTGAGTGTGCAGTCTCTGCTGTGTGAGTGTGCAGTCTGTGCTGCGTGAGTGTGCAGTCTGTGCTGTGTGAGTGTGCAGTCAGTGCTGTATGAGTGTGCAGTCAGTGCTGTGTGAGTGTGCAGTCTGTGCTGTGTGAGTGTGCAGTCTGTGCTGCGTGAGTGTGCAGTCTGTGCTGTGTGAGTGTGCAGTCTGTGCTGTGTGAGTGTGCAGTCAGTGCTGTGTGAGAGTGCAGTCTGTGCTGTGTGAGTGTGCAGTCTGTGCTGTGTGAGAGTGCAGTCTGTGCTGTGTGAGTGTGCAGTCAGTGCTGTGTGAGTGTGCAGTCTGTGCTGTGTGATTGTGCAGTCTGTGCTGTGTGAGTGCGCTGTGTGAGTGTGCAGTCAGTGCTGTGTGAGAGTGCAGTCTGTGCTGTGTGAGTGTGCAGTCTGTGCTGTGTGAGAGTGCAGTCTGTGCTGTGTGAGTGTGCAGTCAGTGCTGTGTCAGTGTGCAGTCAGTGCTGTGTGAGTGCGCAGTGTGTGCTGTGTGAGTGTGCAGTCTGTGCTGTGTGAGTGTGCAGTCTGTGCTGTGTGAGTGTGCAGTCTGTGCTGTGTGAGTGCGCAGTGTGTGCTGTGTGAGTGTGCAGTCTGTGCTGTGTGAGTGTGCAGTCTGTGCTGTGTGAGTGTGCAGTCAGTGCTGTGTGAGTGTGCAGTCTGTGCTGTGTGAGTGTGCAGTCTGTGCTGTGTGAGTGTGCAGTCAGTGCTGTGTGAGTGTGTAGTCAGTGCTGTGTGAGTGTGCAGTCTGTGCTGTGTGAGTGTGCAGTCTGTGCTGTGTGAGTGTGCAGTCTGTGCTGTGTGAGTGTGCAGTCTGTGCTGTGTGAGTGTGCAGTCTGTGCTGTGTGAGTGTGCAGTCTGTGCTGTGTGAGTGTGCAGTCTGTGCTGTGTGAGTGTGCAGTCTGTGCTGTGTGATTGTGCAGTCTGTGCTGTGTGAGTGTGCAGTCAGTGCTGTGTGAGTGTGCAGTCTGTGCTGTGTGAGTGCGCAGTGTGTGCTGTGTGAGTGTGCAGTCTGTGCTGTGTGAGTGTGCAGTCTGTGCTGTGTGAGTGTGCAGTCAGTGCTGTGTGAGTGTGCAGTCTGTGCTGTGTGAGTGTGCAGTCTGTGCTGTGTGAGTGTGCAGTCAGTGCTGTGTGAGTGTGTAGTCAGTGCTGTGTGAGTGTGCAGTCTGTGCTGTGTGAGTGTGCAGTCTGTGCTGTGTGAGTGTGCAGTCTGTGCTGTGTGAGTGTGCAGTCTGTGCTGTGTGAGAGTGCAGTCAGTGCTGTGTGAGTGTGCAGTCTGTGCTGTGTGAGTGTGCAGTCTGTGCTGTGTGAGTGTGCAGTCTGTGCTGTGTGAGTGTGCAGTCTGTGCTGTGTGAGTGTGCAGTCAGTGCTGTGTGAGTGTGCAGTCAGTGCTGTGAGTGTGCAGTCTGTGCTGTGTGAGTGTGCAGTCAGTGCTGTATGGGTGTGCAGTCAGTGCTGTGTGAGTGTGCAGTCAGTGCTGTGAGTGTGCAGTCAGTGCTGTGTGAGTGTGCAGTCAGTGCTGTGAGTGTGCAGTCAGTGCTGTGTGAGTGTGCAGTCAGTGCTGTGAGTGTGCAGTCTGTGCTGTGTGAGTGTGCAGTCTGTGCTGTGTGTGTGTGCAGTCTGTGCTGTGTGAGTGTGCAGTCAGTGCTGTATGGGTGTGCAGTCAGTGCTGTGTGAGTGTGCAGTCTGTGCTGTGTGAGTGTGCAGTCTGTGCTGTGTGAGTGTGCAGTCTGTGCTGTATGAGTGTGCAGTCAGTGCTGTATGGGTGTGCAGTCAGTGCTGTGTGAGTGTGCAGTCAGTGCTGTGTGAGTGTGCAGTCAGTGCTGTGTGAGTGTGCAGTCTGTGCTGTGTAAGTGTGCAGTCTGTGCTGTGTGAGTGCAGTCTGTGCTGTGTGAGTGTGCAGTCTATGCTGTGTGAGTGTGTAGTCTGTGCTGTGTGAGTGTGCAGTCAGTGCTGTGTGAGTGTGCAGTCAGTGCTGTGTGAGTGTGCAGTCTGTGCTGTGTGAGTGTGCAGTCGGTGCTGTGAGTGTGCAGTCAGTGCTGTGTGAGTGTGCAGTCAGTGCTGTGTGAGTGTGCAGTCTGTGCTGTGTGAGTGTGCAGTCAGTGCTGTGTGAGTGTGCAGTCTGTGCTGTGTGAGTGTGCAGTCAGTGCTGTGAGTGTGCAGTCAGTGCTGTGTGAGTGTGCAGTCAGTGCTGTGTGAGTGTGCAGTCTGTGCTGTGTGAGTGTGCAGTCAGTGCTGTGTGAGTGTGCAGTCTGTGCTGTGTGAGTGTGCAGTCGGTGCTGTGTGAGTGTGCAGTCTGTGCTGTGTGAGTGTGCAGTCTGTGCTGTGTGAGTGTGCAGTCAGTGCTGTGTGAGTGTGCAGTCAGTGCTGTGAGTGTGCAGTCAGTGCTGTGTGAGTGTGCAGTCAGTGCAGTGTGAGTGTGCAGTCTGTGCTGTGTGAGTGTGCAGTCAGTGCTGTATGAGTGTGCAGTCAGTGCTGTGTGAGTGTGCAGTCAGTGCTGTGTGAGTGTGCAGTCTGCGCTGTGTGAGTGTGCAGTCTGTGCGGTGTGAGTGTGCAGTCTGTGCTGTGTGAGTGTGCAGTCTGTGCTGTGTGAGTGTGCAGTCTGTGCTGTGTGAGTGCAGTCAGTGCTGTGTGAATGTGCAGTCAGTGCTGTGTGAGTGTGCAGTCAGTGCTGTGTGAGTGTGCAGTCAGTGCTGTGTGAGTGTGCAGTCAGTGCTGTGTGAGTGTGCAGTCAGTGCTGTGTGAGTGTGCAGTCAGTGCTGTGTGAGTGTGCAGTCAGTGCTGTATGAGTGTGCAGTCTGTGCTGTGTGAGTGTGCAGTCTGTGCTGTGTGATTGTGCAGTCAGTGCTGTGTGAGTGTGCAGTCTGTGCTGTGAGAGTGTGCAGTCTGTGCTGTGTGAGTGTGCAGTCTGTGCTGTGTGAGTGTGCAGTCGGTGCTGTGTGAGTGTGCAGTCAGTGCTGTGTGAGTGTGCAGTCTGTGCTGTGTGAATGTGCAGTCTGTGCTGTGTGAGTGTGCAGTCAGTGCTGTGTGAGTGTGCAGTCTGTGCTGTGTGAGTGTGCAGTCTGTGCTGTGTGAGTGTGCAGTCCGTGCTGTGTGAGTGTGCAGTCCGTGCTGTGTGAGTGTGCAGTCAGTGCTGTGTGAGTGTGCAGTCCGTGCTGTGTGAGTGTGCGGTCTGTGCTGTGTGAGTGTGCAGTCTGTGCTGTGTGAGTGTGCAGTCTGTGCTGTGTGAGTGTGCAGTCAGTGCTGTGTGAGTGTGCAGTCAGTGCTGTGTGAGTGTGCGGTCTGTGCTGTGTGAGTGTGCAATGTGTGCTGTGTGAGTGTGCAGTCTGTGCTGTGTGAATGTGCAGTCAGTGCTGTGTGAGTGTGCAGTCAGTGCTGTGTGAGTGTGCAGTCTGTGCTGTGCGAGTGTGCAGTCTGTGCTGTGCGAGTGTGCAGTCTGTGCTGTGTGAGTGTGCAGTCAGTGCAGTGTGAGTGTGCAGTCTGTGCTGTGTGAGTGTGCAGTCAGTGCTGTATGAGTGTGCAGTCAGTGCTGTGTGAGTGTGCAGTCTGTGCTGTGTGAGTGTGCAGTCTGTGCTGTGTGAGTGTGCAGTCTGTGCTGTGTGAGTGTGCAGTCAGTGCTGTGTGAGTGTGCAGTCAGTGCTGTGTGAGTGTGCAGTCTGTGCTGTGTGAATGTGCAGTCTGTGCTGTGTGAGTGTGCAGTCTGTGCTGTGTGAGTGTGCAGTCAGTGCTGTGTGAGTGTGCAGTCTGTGCTGTGTGAGTGTGCAGTCTGTGCTGTGTGAGTGTGCAGTCCGTGCTGTGTGAGTGTGCAGTCAGTGCTGTGTGAGTGTGCAGTCCGTGCTGTGTGAGTGTGCAGTCAGTGCTGTGTGAGTGTGCAGTCTGTGCTGTGTGAGTGTGCAGTCCGTGCTGTGTGAGTGTGCGGTCTGTGCTGTGTGAGTGTGCAGTC
The DNA here is from genome assembly GCF_047496885.1 of Scyliorhinus torazame. Lineage (NCBI taxonomy): Eukaryota > Metazoa > Chordata > Chondrichthyes > Carcharhiniformes > Scyliorhinidae > Scyliorhinus > Scyliorhinus torazame. The sequence goes on along the minus strand of NC_092713.1, from coordinate 280,795,409 downwards.
TGTGCTGTGTGAGTGTGCAGTCTGTGCTGTGTGAGTGTGCAGTCCGTGCTGTGTGAGTGTGCGGTCTGTGCTGTGTGAGTGTGCAATGTGTGCTGTGTGAGTGTGCAGTCTGTGCTGTGTGAGTGTGCAGTCAGTGCTGTGTGAGTGTGCAGTCAGTGCTGTGTGAGTGTGCAGTCTGTGCTATGCGAGTGTGCAGTCCGTGCTGTGTGAGTGTGCAGTCAGTGCTGTGTGAGTGTGCAGTCAGTGCTGTATGAGTGTGCAGTCTGTGCTGTGTGAGTGTGCAGTCTGTGCTGTGTGAGTGTGCAGTCTGTGCTGTGTGAGTGTGCAGTCAGTGCTGTGTGAGTGTGCATTCTGTGCTGTGTGAGTGTGCAGTCTGTGCTGTGTGAGTGTGCAGTCTGTGCTGTGTGAGTGTGCAGTCAGTGCTGTGTGAGTGTGCAGTCTGTGCTGTGTGAGTGTGCAATGTGTGCTGTGTGAGTGTGCAGTCTGTGCTGTGTGAGTGTGCAGTCAGTGCTGTGTGAGTGTGCAGTCAGTGCTGTGTGAGTGTGCAGTCTGTGCTGTGTGAGTGTGCATTCCGTGCTGTGTGAGTGTGCAGTCAGTGCTGTGTGAGTGTGCAGTCCGTGCTGTGTGAGTGTGCGGTCTGTGCTGTGTGAGTGTGCGGTCTGTGCTGTGTGAGTGTGCAGTCTGTGCTGTGTGAGTGTGCAGTCTGTGCTGTGTGAGTGTGCAGTCTGTGCTGTGTGAGTGTGCAGTCTGTGCTGTGTGAGTGTGCAGTCTGTGCTGTGTGAGTGTGCTGTGTGAGTGTGCAGTCTGTGCTGTATGAGTGTGCTGTGTGAGTGTGCAGTCTGTGCTGTATGAGTGTGCAGTCAGTGCTGTGTGAGTGTGCAGTCTGTGCTGTGTGAGTGTGCAGTCTGTGCTGTGTGAGTGTGCAGTCAGTGCTGTATGAGTGTGCAGTCAGTGCTGTATGAGTGTGCAGTCTGTGCTGTGTGAGTGTGCAGTCTGTGCTGTGTGAGTGTGCAGTCTGTGCTGTATGAGTGTGCGGTCTGTGCTGTGTGAGTGTGCGGTCTGTGCTGTGTGAGTGTGCAGTCTGTGCTGTGTGAGTGTGCAGTCAGTGCTGTGTGAGTGTGCGGTCTGTGCTGTGTGAGTGTGCAGTCAGTGCTGTGTGAGTGTGCAGTCAGTGCTGTGTGAGTGTGCAGTCTGTGCTGTGTGAGTGTGCAGTCTGTGCTGTGTGAGTGTGCAGTCTGTGCTGTATGAGTGTGCGGTCTGTGCTGTGTGAGTGTGCAGTCAGTGCTGTGTGAGTGTGCAGTCTGTGCTGTGTGAGTGTGCAGTCTGTGCTGTGTGAGTGTGCAGTCTGTGCTGTATGAGTGTGCGGTCTGTGCTGTGTGAGTGTGCGGTCTGTGCTGTGTGAGTGTGCGGTCTGTGCTGTGTGAGTGTGCAGTCTGTGCTGTGTGAGTGTGCAGTCAGTGCTGTGTGAGTGTGCGGTCTGTGCTGTGTGAGTGTGCAGTCAGTGCTGTGTGAGTGTGCAGTCAGTGCTGTGTGAGTGTGCAGTCTGTGCTGTGTGAGTGTGCGGTCAGTGCTGTGTGAGTGTGCAGTCTGTGCTGTGTGAGTGTGCAGTCTGTGCTGTGTGAGTGTGCAGTCAGTGCTGTGTGAGTGTGCAGTCAGTGCTGTGTGAGTGTGCAGTCTGTGCTGTGTGAGTGTGCAGTCTGTGCTGTGTGAGTGTGCGGTCAGTGCTGTGTGAGTGTGCAGTCTGTGCTGTGTGAGTGTGCGGTCAGTGCTGTATGAGTGTGCAGTCTGTGCTGTGTGAGTGTGCGGTCTGTGCTGTGTGAGTGTGCAGTCTGTGCTGTGTGAGTGTGCAGTCTGTGCTGTGTGAGTGTGCAGTCAGTGCTGTGTGAGTGTGCAGTCAGTGCTGTGTGAGTGTGCGGTCAGTGCTGTATGAGTGTGCAGTCTGTGCTGTGTGAGTGTGCGGTCTGTGCTGTGTGAGTGTGCAGTCAGTGCTGTGTGAGTGTGCAGTCAGTGCTGTGTGAGTGTGCAGTCTGTGCTGTGTGAGTGTGCAGTCTGTGCTGTGTGAGTGTGCAGTCTGTGCTGTATGAGTGTGCAGTCTGTGCTGTGTGAGTGTGCAGTCAGTGCTGTGTGAGTGTGCAGTCTGTGCTGTGTGAGTGTGCAGTCTGTGCTGTGTGAGTGTGCAGTCTGTGCTGTATGAGTGTGCAGTCTGTGCTGTGTGAGTGTGCAGTCAGTGCTGTGTGAGTGTGCAGTCTGTGCTGTATGAGTGTGCAGTCTGTGCTGTGTGAGTGTGCAGTCTGTGCTGTGTGAGTGTGCAGTCTGTGCTGTATGAGTGTGCAGTCTGTGCTGTGTGAGTGTGCAGTCAGTGCTGTGTGAGTGTGCAGTCTGTGCTGTGTGAGTGTGCAGTCAGTGCTGTGTGAGTGTGCAGTCAGTGCTGTGTGAGTGTGCAGTCTGTGCTGTGTGAGTGTGCAGTCTGTGCTGTGTGAGTGTGCAGTCAGTGCTGTGTGAGTGTGCAGTCAGTGCTGTGTGAGTGTGCAGTCAGTGCTGTGTGAGTGTGCAGTCTGTGCTGTATGAGTGTGCAGTCTGTGCTGTGTGAGTGTGCAGTCAGTGCTGTGTGAGTGTGCAGTCTGTGCTGTGTGAGTGTGCAGTCAGTGCTGTGTGAGTGTGCAGTCAGTGCTGTGTGAGTGTGCAGTCTGTGCTGTGTGAGTGTGCAGTCTGTGCTGTGTGAGTGTGCAGTCAGTGCTGTGTGAGTGTGCAGTCAGTGCTGTGTGAGTGTGCAGTCTGTGCTGTGTGAGTGTGCAGTCTGTGCTGTGTGAGTGTGCAGTCTGTGCTGCGTGAGTGTGCAGTCTGTGCTGTGTGAGTGTGCAGTCAGTGCTGTGTGAGTGTGCAGTCTGTGCTGTGTGAGTGTGCAGTCAGTGCTGTATGAGTGTGCAGTCAGTGCTGTATGAGTGTGCAGTCTGTGCTGTGTGAGTGTGCAGTCAGTGCTGGGTGAGTGTGCAGTCTGTGCTGTGTGAGTGTGCAGTCAGTGCTGTGTGAGTGTGCAGTCAGTGCTGTGTGAGTGTGCAGTCAGTGCTGTATGAGTGTGCAGTCAGTGCTGTGTGAGTGTGCAGTCTGTGCTGTGTGAGTGTGCAGTCTGTGCTGTGTGAGTGTGCAGTCTGTGCTGTGTGAGTGTGCAGTCAGTGCTGTGTGAGTGTGCAGTCTGTGCTGTGTGAGTGTGCAGTCTGTGCTGTGTGAGTGTGCAGTCTGTGCTGTGTGAGTGTGCAGTCAGTGCTGTGTGAGTGTGCAGTCAGTGCTGTATGAGTGTGCAGTCTGTGCTGTGTGAGTGTGCAGTCTGTGCTGTGTGAGTGTGCTGTGTGAGTGTGCAGTCAGTGCTGTGTGAGTGTGCTGTGTGAGTGTGCAGTCTGTGCTGTGTGAGTGTGCAGTCTGTGCTGTGTGAGTGTGCAGTCTGTGCTGTGTGAGTGTGCAGTCTGTGCTGTGTGAGTGTGCAGTCTGTGCTGTGTGAGTGTGCAGTCAGTGCTGTGTGAGTGTGCGGTCTGTGCTGTGTGAGTGTGCAATGTGTGCTGTGTGAGTGTGCAGTCTGTGCTGTGTGAATGTGCAGTCAGTGCTGTGTGAGTGTGCAGTCAGTGCTGTGTGAGTGTGCAGTCTGTGCTGTGCGAGTGTGCAGTCTGTGCTGTGCGAGTGTGCAGTCTGTGCTGTGTGAGTGTGCAGTCAGTGCAGTGTGAGTGTGCAGTCTGTGCTGTGTGAGTGTGCAGTCAGTGCTGTATGAGTGTGCAGTCAGTGCTGTGTGAGTGTGCAGTCTGTGCTGTGTGAGTGTGCAGTCTGTGCTGTGTGAGTGTGCAGTCTGTGCTGTGTGAGTGTGCAGTCTGTGCTGTGTGAGTGTGCAGTCAGTGCTGTGTGAGTGTGCAGTCTGTGCTGTGTGAATGTGCAGTCTGTGCTGTGTGAGTGTGCAGTCTGTGCTGTGTGAGTGTGCAGTCAGTGCTGTGTGAGTGTGCAGTCTGTGCTGTGTGAGTGTGCAGTCTGTGCTGTGTGAGTGTGCAGTCCGTGCTGTGTGAGTGTGCAGTCAGTGCTGTGTGAGTGTGCAGTCCGTGCTGTGTGAGTGTGCAGTCAGTGCTGTGTGAGTGTGCAGTCTGTGCTGTGTGAGTGTGCAGTCCGTGCTGTGTGAGTGTGCGGTCTGTGCTGTGTGAGTGTGCAGTCTGTGCTGTGTGAGTGTGCAGTCTGTGCTGTGTGAGTGTGCAGTCCGTGCTGTGTGAGTGTGCGGTCTGTGCTGTGTGAGTGTGCAATGTGTGCTGTGTGAGTGTGCAGTCTGTGCTGTGTGAGTGTGCAGTCAGTGCTGTGTGAGTGTGCAGTCAGTGCTGTGTGAGTGTGCAGTCTGTGCTATGCGAGTGTGCAGTCCGTGCTGTGTGAGTGTGCAGTCAGTGCTGTGTGAGTGTGCAGTCAGTGCTGTATGAGTGTGCAGTCTGTGCTGTGTGAGTGTGCAGTCTGTGCTGTGTGAGTGTGCAGTCTGTGCTGTGTGAGTGTGCAGTCAGTGCTGTGTGAGTGTGCATTCTGTGCTGTGTGAGTGTGCAGTCTGTGCTGTGTGAGTGTGCAGTCTGTGCTGTGTGAGTGTGCAGTCAGTGCTGTGTGAGTGTGCAGTCTGTGCTGTGTGAGTGTGCAATGTGTGCTGTGTGAGTGTGCAGTCTGTGCTGTGTGAGTGTGCAGTCAGTGCTGTGTGAGTGTGCAGTCAGTGCTGTGTGAGTGTGCAGTCTGTGCTGTGTGAGTGTGCATTCCGTGCTGTGTGAGTGTGCAGTCAGTGCTGTGTGAGTGTGCAGTCCGTGCTGTGTGAGTGTGCGGTCTGTGCTGTGTGAGTGTGCGGTCTGTGCTGTGTGAGTGTGCAGTCTGTGCTGTGTGAGTGTGCAGTCTGTGCTGTGTGAGTGTGCAGTCTGTGCTGTGTGAGTGTGCAGTCTGTGCTGTGTGAGTGTGCAGTCTGTGCTGTGTGAGTGTGCTGTGTGAGTGTGCAGTCTGTGCTGTATGAGTGTGCTGTGTGAGTGTGCAGTCTGTGCTGTATGAGTGTGCAGTCAGTGCTGTGTGAGTGTGCAGTCTGTGCTGTGTGAGTGTGCAGTCTGTGCTGTGTGAGTGTGCAGTCAGTGCTGTATGAGTGTGCAGTCAGTGCTGTATGAGTGTGCAGTCTGTGCTGTGTGAGTGTGCAGTCTGTGCTGTGTGAGTGTGCAGTCTGTGCTGTATGAGTGTGCGGTCTGTGCTGTGTGAGTGTGCGGTCTGTGCTGTGTGAGTGTGCAGTCTGTGCTGTGTGAGTGTGCAGTCAGTGCTGTGTGAGTGTGCTGTCTGTGCTGTGTGAGTGTGCAGTCAGTGCTGTGTGAGTGTGCAGTCAGTGCTGTGTGAGTGTGCAGTCTGTGCTGTGTGAGTGTGCAGTCTGTGCTGTGTGAGTGTGCAGTCTGTGCTGTATGAGTGTGCGGTCTGTGCTGTGTGAGTGTGCAGTCAGTGCTGTGTGAGTGTGCAGTCTGTGCTGTGTGAGTGTGCAGTCTGTGCTGTGTGAGTGTGCAGTCTGTGCTGTATGAGTGTGCGGTCTGTGCTGTGTGAGTGTGCGGTCTGTGCTGTGTGAGTGTGCGGTCTGTGCTGTGTGAGTGTGCAGTCTGTGCTGTGTGAGTGTGCAGTCAGTGCTGTGTGAGTGTGCGGTCTGTGCTGTGTGAGTGTGCAGTCAGTGCTGTGTGAGTGTGCAGTCTGTGCTGTGTGAGTGTGCAGTCTGTGCTGTGTGAGTGTGCAGTCAGTGCTGTGTGAGTGTGCAGTCAGTGCTGTGTGAGTGTGCGGTCAGTGCTGTATGAGTGTGCAGTCTGTGCTGTGTGAGTGTGCGGTCTGTGCTGTGTGAGTGTGCAGTCAGTGCTGTGTGAGTGTGCAGTCAGTGCTGTGTGAGTGTGCAGTCTGTGCTGTGTGAGTGTGCAGTCTGTGCTGTGTGAGTGTGCAGTCTGTGCTGTATGAGTGTGCAGTCTGTGCTGTGTGAGTGTGCAGTCAGTGCTGTGTGAGTGTGCAGTCTGTGCTGTGTGAGTGTGCAGTCTGTGCTGTGTGAGTGTGCAGTCTGTGCTGTATGAGTGTGCAGTCTGTGCTGTGTGAGTGTGCAGTCAGTGCTGTGTGAGTGTGCAGTCTGTGCTGTATGAGTGTGCAGTCTGTGCTGTGTGAGTGTGCAGTCTGTGCTGTGTGAGTGTGCAGTCAGTGCTGTGTGAGTGTGCAGTCTGTGCTGTGTGAGTGTGCAGTCAGTGCTGTGTGAGTGTGCAGTCAGTGCTGTGTGAGTGTGCAGTCTGTGCTGTGTGAGTGTGCAGTCTGTGCTGTGTGAGTGTGCAGTCAGTGCTGTGTGAGTGTGCAGTCAGTGCTGTGTGAGTGTGCAGTCTGTGCTGTGTGAGTGTGCAGTCTGTGCTGTGTGAGTGTGCAGTCTGTGCTGCGTGAGTGTGCAGTCTGTGCTGTGTGAGTGTGCAGTCAGTGCTGTGTGAGTGTGCAGTCTGTGCTGTGTGAGTGTGCAGTCAGTGCTGTATGAGTGTGCAGTCAGTGCTGTATGAGTGTGCAGTCTGTGCTGTGTGAGTGTGCAGTCAGTGCTGGGTGAGTGTGCAGTCTGTGCTGTGTGAGTGTGCAGTCAGTGCTGTGTGAGTGTGCAGTCAGTGCTGTGTGAGTGTGCAGTCAGTGCTGTATGAGTGTGCAGTCAGTGCTGTGTGAGTGTGCAGTCTGTGCTGTGTGAGTGTGCAGTCTGTGCTGTGTGAGTGTGCAGTCTGTGCTGTGTGAGTGTGCAGTCAGTGCTGTGTGAGTGTGCAGTCTGTGCTGTGTGAGTGTGCAGTCTGTGCTGTGTGAGTGTGCAGTCTGTGCTGTGTGAGTGTGCAGTCAGTGCTGTGTGAGTGTGCAGTCAGTGCTGTATGAGTGTGCAGTCTGTGCTGTGTGAGTGTGCAGTCTGTGCTGTGTGAGTGTGCAGTCAGTGCTGTGTGAGTGTGCTGTGTGAGTGTGCAGTCTGTGCTGTGTGAGTGTGCAGTCTGTGCTGTGTGAGTGTGCAGTCTGTGCTGTGTGAGTGTGCAGTCTGTGCTGTGTGAGTGTGCAGTAAGTGCTGTGTGAGTGTGCAGTCAGTGCTGTATGAGTGTGCAGTCTGTGCTGTGTGAGTGTGCAGTCAGTGCTGTGTGAGTGTGCAGTCTGTGCTGTATGAGTGTGCAGTCAGTGCTGTGTGAGTGTGCAGTCTGTGCTGTGTGAGTGTGCAGTCTGTGCTGTGAGTGTGCAGTCAGTGCTGTGTGAGTGTGCAGTCAGTGCTGTGTGAGTGTGCAGTCTGTGCTGTGTGAGTGTGCAGTCAGTGCTGTGTGAGTGTGCAGTCTGTGCTGTGAGTGTGCAGTCAGTGCTGTGTGAGTGTGCAGTCAGTGCTATGTGAGTGTGCAGTCTGTGCTGTGTGAGTGTGCAGTCAGTGCTGTGTGAGTGTGCAGTCAGTGCTGTGTGAGTGTGCAGTCTGTGCTGTATGAGTGTGCAGTCAGTGCTGTGTGAGTGTGCAGTCAGTGCTGTGTGAGTGTGCAGTCTGTGCTGTGTGAGTGTGCAGTCTGTGCTGTGTGAGTGTGCAGTCAGTGCTGTGTGAGTGTGCAGTCTGTGCTGTGTGAGTGTGCAGTCAGTGCTGTGTGAGTGTGTGGTCTGTGCTGTGTGAGTGTGCAGTCTGTGCTGTGTGAGTGTGCAGTCTGTGCTGTGTGAGTGTGCAGTCAGTGCTGTGTGAGTGTGCAGTCTGTGCTGTGTGAGTGCGCAGTCAGTGCTGTGTGAGTGTGCAGTCTGTGCTGTGTGAGTGTGCAGTCAGTGCTGTGTGAGTGTGCAGTCAGTGCTGTGTGAGTGTGCAGTCAGTGCTGTGTGAGTGTGCAGTCTGTGCTGTGTGAGTGTGCTGTCAGTGCTGTGCGAGTGTGCAGTCAGTGCTGTGCGAGTGTGCAGTCTGTGCGGTGTGAGTGTGCAGTCTGTGCTGTGTGAGTGTGCAGTCTGTGCTGTGTGAGTGTGCAGTCTGTGCTGTGTGAGTGTGCAGTCAGTGCTGTGTGAGTGTGCAGTCAGTGCTGTGTGAGTGTGCAGTCTGTGCTGTGTGAGTGTGCAGTCAGTGCTGTGTGAGTGTGCAGTCCGTGCTGTGTGAGTGTGCAGTCAGTGCTGTGTGAGTGTGCAGTCAGTGCTGTGTGAGTGTGCAGTCAGTGCTGTGTGAGTGTGCAGTCTGTGCTGTGTGAGTGTGCAGTCTGTGCTGTGTGAGTGTGCGGTGTGAGTGTGCAGTCAGTGCTGTGTGAGTGTGCAGTCTGTGCTGTGTGAGTGTGCTGTGTGAGTGTGCAGTCTGTGCTGTGTGAGTGTGCAGTCAGTGCTGTGTGAGTGTGCAGTCAGTGCTGTGTGAGTGTGCAGTCAGTGCTGTGTGAGTGTGCAGTCTGTGCTGTGTGAGTGTGCAGTCTGTGCTGTGTGAGTGTGCAGTCAGTGCTGTGTGAGTGTGCAGTCCGTGCTGTGTGAGTGTGCAGTCTCTGCTGTGTGAGTGTGCAGTCTGTGCTGTGTGAGTGTGCAGTCAGTGCTGTGTGAGTGTGCAGTCAGTGCTGTGTGAGTGTGCAGTCTGTGCTGTGTGAGTGTGCAGTCTGTGCTGTGTGAGTGTGCAGTCTGTGCTGTGTGAGTGTGCAGTCTGTGCTGTGAGAGTGTGCAGTCAGTGCTGTGTGAGTGTGCAATATGTGCTGTGTGAGTGTGCAGTCAGTGCTGTGTGAGTTTGCAGTCTGTGCTGTGTGAGTGTGCAGTCCGTGCTGTGTGAGTGTGCAGTCAGTGCTGTGTGAATGTGCAGTCTGTGCTGTGTGAGTGTGCAGTCCGTGCTGTGTGAGTGTGCAGTCAGTGCTGTGTGAGTGTGCAGTCTGTGCTGTGTGAGTGTGCAGTCTGTGCTGTGTGAGTGTGCTGTCAGTGCTGTGCGAGTGTGCAGTCTGTGCGGTGTGAGTGTGCAGTCTGTGCTGTGTGAGTGTGCAGTCTGTGCTGTGTGAGTGTGCAGTCAGTGCTGTGTGAGTGTGCAGTCTGTGCTGTGTGAGTGTGCAGTCTGTGCTGTGTGAGTGTGCAGTCCGTGCTGTGTGAGTGTGCAGTCAGTGCTGTGTGAGTGTGCAGTCAGTGCTGTGTGAGTGTGCAGTCAGTGCTGTGTGAGTGTGCAGTCAGTGCTGTGTGAGTGTGCAGTCTGTGCTGTGTGAGTGTGCAGTCTGTGCTGTGTGAGTGTGCGGTGTGAGTGTGCAGTCAGTGCTGTGTGAGTGTGCAGTCTGTGCTGTGTGAGTGTGCTGTGTGAGTGTGCAGTCTGTGCTGTGTGAGTGTGCAGTCAGTGCTGTGTGAGTGTGCAGTCAGTGCTGTGTGAGTGTGCAGTCAGTGCTGTGTGAGTGTGCAGTCTGTGCTGTGTGAGTGTGCAGTCTGTGCTGTGTGAGTGTGCAGTCTGTGCTGTGTGAGTGTGCAGTCAGTGCTGTGTGAGTGTGCAGTCCGTGCTGTGTGAGTGTGCAGTCTGTGCTGTGTGAGTGTGCAGTCTGTGCTGTGTGAGTGTGCAGTCTGTGCTGTGTGAGTGTGCAGTCAATGCTGTGTGAGTGTGCAGTCAGTGCTGTGTGAGTGTGCAGTCCGTGCTGTGTGAGTATGCAGTCTGTGCTGTGTGAGTGTGCAGTCTGTGCTGTGTGAGTGTGCAATATGTGCTGTGTGAGTGTGCAGTCAGTGCTGTGTGAGTGTGCAGTCCGTGCTGTATGAGTGTGCAGTCAGTGCTGTGTGAGTGTGCAGTCTGTGCTGTGTGAGTGTGCAGTCAGTGCTGTGTGAGTGTGCAGTCTGTGCTGTGTGAGTGTGCAGTCTGTGCTGTGTGAGTGTGCAGTCTGTGCTGTGTGAGTGTGCAGTCTGCTGTGTGAGTGTGCAGTCAGTGCTGTGTGAGTGTGCAATATGTGCTGTGTGAGTGTGCAGTCAGTGCTGTGTGAGTGTGCAGTCTGTGCTGTGTGAGTGTGCAGTCTGTGCTGTGTGAGTGTGCAGTCAGTGCTGTGTGAGTGTGCAGTCAGTGCTGTGTGAGTGTGCAGTCTGTGCTGTGTGAGTGTGCAGTCAGTGCTGTGTGAGTGTGCAGTCAATGCTGTGTGAGTGTGCAGTCTGTGCTGTGTGAGTGTGCAGTCTGTGCTGTGTGAGTGTGCAGTCTGTGCTATGTGAGTGTGCAGTCAGTGCTGTGTGAGTGTGCAGTCTGTGCTGTGTGAGTGTGCAGTCTGTGCTGTGTGAGTGTGCTGTGTGAGTGTGCAGTCAGTGCTGTGTGAGTGTGCAGTCTGTGCTGTGTGAGTGTGCAGTCAGTGCTGTGTGAGTGTGCAGTCTGTGCTGTGTGAGTGTGCAGTCTGTGCTGTGTGAGTGTGCAGTCAGTGCTGTGTGAGTGTGCAGTCTGTGCTGTATGAGTCTGCAGTCTGTGCTGTGTGAGTGTGCAGTCAGTGCTGTGTGAGTGTGCAGTCAGTGCTGTGTGAGTGTGCAGTCTGTGCTGTGTGAGTGTGCAGTCAGTGCTGTGTGAGTGTGCAGTCTGTGCTGTGTGAGTGTGCAGTCTGTGCTGTGCGAGTGTGCAGTCTGTTGTGAGTGTGCAGCCTGTGCAGTGTGAGTAAACAGTCTGTGCTGTGAGTGTGCAGTCAGTGCTGTGTGAGTGTGCAGTCTGTGCTGTGTGAGTGTGCAGTCTGTGCTGTGTGAGTGTGCTGTGTGAGTGTGCAGTCTGTGCTGTGTGAGTGTGCAGTCTGTGCTGTGTGAGTGTGCTGTGTGAGTGTGCAGTCTGTGCTGTGTGAGTGTGTAGTCAGTGCTGTGTGAGTGTGCAGTCTGTGCTGTGTGAGTGTGCAGTCTGTGCTGTGTGAGTGTGCAGTCAGTGCTGTGTGAGTGTGCAGTCTGTGCTGTGTGAGTGTGCTGTGTGAGTGTGCAGTCTGTGCTGTGTGAGTGTGCAGTCTGTGCTGTGTGAGTGTGCTGTGTGAGTGTGCAGTCTGTGCTGTGTGAGTGTGCTGTGTGAGTGTGCAGTCTGTGCTGTGTGAGTGTGCTGTGTGAGTGTGCAGTCTGTGCTGTGTGAGTGTGCAGTCTGTGCTGTGTGAGTGTGCTGTGTGAGTGTGCAGTCTGTGCTGTGTGAGTGAGCAGTCTGTGCTGTGTGAGTGTGCAGTCTGTGCTGTGTGAGTGTGCAGTCAGTGCTGTATGGGTGTGCAGTCAGTGCTGTGTGAGTGTGCAGTCAGTGCTGTGTGAGTGTGCAGTCAGTGCTGTGTGAGTGTGCAGTCTGTGCTGTGTGAGTGTGCAGTCAATGCTGTGTGAGTGTGCAGTCAGTGCTGTGTGAGTGTGCAGTCAGTGCTGTGTGAGTGTGCAGTCTGTGCTGTGTGAGTGTGCAGTCAGTGCTGTGTGAGTGTGCAGTCAATGCTGTGTGAGTGTGCAGTCAGTGCTGTATGAGTGTGCAGTCAGTGCTGTGTGAGTGTGCAGTCTGTGCTGTGTGAGTGTGCATTGCGTGCTGTGTGAGTGTGCAGTCAGTGCTGTGTGAGTGTGCAGTCAGTGCTGTGTGAGTGTGCAGTCAATGCTGTGTGAGTGTGCAGTCCGTGCTGTGTGAGTGTGCAGTCTGTGCTGTGTGAGTGTGCAGTCAGTGCTGTGTGAGTGTGCATTGTGTGCTGTGTGAGTGTGCAGTCTGTGCTGTGTGAGTGTGCAGTCAGTGCTGTGTGAATGCGCAGTCTGTGCTGTGTGAGTGTGCAGTCAGTGCAGTGTGAGTGTGCAGTCCGTGCTGTGTGAGTGTGCAGTCTGTGCTGTGTGAGTGTGCAGTCTGTGCTGTGTGAGTGTGCAGTCAGTGCTGTGTGAGTGTGCAGTCAGTGCTGTGTGAGTGTGCAGTCTGTGCTGTGTGAGTGTGCAGTCTGTGCTGTGTGAGTGTGCAGTCTGTGCTGTGTGAGTGTGCAGTCAATGCTGTGTGAGTGTGCAGTCTGTGCTGTGTGAGTGTGCAGTCTGTGCTGTGTGAGTGTGCAGTCTGTGCTGTGTGAGTGTGCGGTCTGTGCTGTGTGAGTGTGCAGTCCGTGCTGTGTGAGTGTGCAGTCTGTGCTGTGTGAGTGTGCAGTCTGTGCTGTGTGAGTGTGCAGTCAATGCTGTGTGAGTGTGCAGTCTGTGCTGTGTGAGTGTGCAGTCTGTGCTGTGTGAGTGTGCAGTCTGTGCTGTGTGAGTGTGCAGTCTGTGCTGTGTGAGTGTGCAGTCTGTGCTGTGTGAGTGTGCAGTCTGTGCTGTGTGAGTGTGCAGTCAGTGCTGTGTGAGTGTGCAGTCTGTGCTGTGTGAGTGTGCAGTCTGTGCTGTGTGAGTGTGCAGTCTGTGCTGTGTGAGTGTGCAGTCTGTGCTGTGTGAGTGTGCAGTCTGTGCTGTGTGAGTGTGCAGTCAATGCTGTGTGAGTGTGCAGTCTGTGCTGTGTGAGTGTGCAGTCTGTGCTGTGTGAGTGTGCAGTCAGTGCTGTGTGAGTGTGCAGTCTGTGCTGTGTGAGTGTGCAGTCAGTGCTGTGTGAGTGTGCAGTCTGTGCTGTGTGAGTGTGCAGTCTGTGCTGTGTGAGTGTGCAGTCTGTGCTGTGTGAGTGTGCAGTCTGTGCTGTGTGAGTGTGCAGTCAATGCTGTGTGAGTGTGCAGTCTGTGCTGTGTGAGTGTGCAGTCAGTGCTGTGTGATTGTGCAGTCTGTGCTGTGTGAGTGTGCAGTCAGTGCTGTGTGAGTGTGCAGTCTGTGCTGTGTGAGTGTGCAGTCTGTGCTGTGTGAGTGTGCGGTCTGTGCTGTGTGAGTGTGCAGTCTGTGCTGTGTGAGTGTGCAGTCTGTGCTGTGTGAGTGTGCAGTCAATGCTGTGTGAGTGTGCAGTCTGTGCTGTGTGAGTGTGCAGTCAATGCTGTGTGAGTGTGCAGTCAATGCTGTGTGAGTGTGCAGTCTGTGCTGTGTGAGTGTGCAGTCAGTGCTGTGTGAGTGTGCAGTCAATGCTGTGTGAGTGTGCAGTCTGTGCTGTGTGAGTGTGCAGTCAATGCTGTGTGAGTGTGCAGTCAATGCTGTGTGAGTGTGCAGTCTGTGCTGTGTGAGTGTGCAGTCTGTGCTGTGTGAGTGTGCAGTCTGTGCTGTGTGAGTGTGCAGTCAATGCTGTGTGAGTGTGCAGTCAATGCTGTGTGAGTGTGCAGTCTGTGCTGTGTGAGTGTGCAGTCAATGCTGTGTGAGTGTGCAGTCTGTGCTGTGTGAGTGTGCAGTCAATGCTGTGTGATTGTGCAGTCAATGCTGTGTGAGTGTGCAGTCTGTGCTGTGTGAGTGTGCAGTCAATGCTGTGTGAGTGTGCAGTCTGTGCTGTGTGAGTGTGCAGTCTGTGCTGTGTGAGTGTGCAGTCAATGCTGTGTGAGTGTGCAGTCTGTGCTGTGTGAGTGTGCAGTCAGTGCTGTGTGAGTGTGCAGTCTGTGCTGTGTGAGTGTGCAGTCTGTGCTGTGTGAGTGTGCAGTCAATGCTGTGTGAGTGTGCAGTCTGTGCTGTGTGAGTGTGCAGTCTGTGCTGTGTGAGTGTGCAGTCTGTGCTGTGTGAGTGTGCAGTCTGTGCTGTATGAGTGCAGTCTGTGCTGTGTGAGTGTGCAGTCTGTGCTGTGTGAGTGTGCAGTCTGTGCTGTGTGAGTGTGCAGTCTGTGCTGTGTGAGTGTGCAGTCAATGCTGTGTGAGTGTGCAGTCTGTGCTGTGTGAGTGTGCAGTCAATGCTGTGTGAGTGTGCAGTCTGTGCTGTGTGAGTGTGCAGTCTGTGCTGTGTGAGTGTGCAGTCAATGCTGTGTGAGTGTGCAGTCTGTGCTGTGTGAGTGTGCAGTCAATGCTGTGTGAGTGTGCAGTCAATGCTGTGTGAGTGTGCAGTCTGTGCTGTGTGAGTGTGCAGTCAATGCTGTGTGAGTGTGCAGTCTGTGCTGTGTGAGTGTGCAGTCAATGCTGTGTGAGTGTGCAGTCAATGCTGTGTGAGTGTGCAGTCTGTGCTGTGTGAGTGTGCAGTCAATGCTGTGTGAGTGTGCAGTCTGTGCTGTGTGAGTGTGCAGTCTGTGCTGTGTGAGTGTGCAGTCAATGCTGTGTGAGTGTGCAGTCTGTGCTGTGTGAGTGTGCAGTCAGTGCTGTGTGAGTGTGCAGTCTGTGCTGTGTGAGTGTGCAGTCTGTGCTGTGTGAGTGTGCAGTCAATGCTGTGTGAGTGTGCAGTCTGTGCTGTGTGAGTGTGCAGTCTGTGCTGTGTGAGTGTGCAGTCTGTGCTGTGTGAGTGTGCAGTCTGTGCTGTATGAGTGCAGTCTGTGCTGTGTGAGTGTGCAGTCTGTGCTGTGTGAGTGTGCAGTCTGTGCTGTGTGAGTGTGCAGTCTGTGCTGTGTGAGTGTGCAGTCAATGCTGTGTGAGTGTGCAGTCTGTGCTGTGTGAGTGTGCAGTCTGTGCTGTGTGAGTGTGCAGTCCGTGCTGTGTGAGTGTGCAGTCTGTGCTGTGTGAGTGTGCAGTCAATGCTGTGTGAGTGTGCAGTCAGTGCTGTGTGAGTGTGCAGTCAGTGCAGTGTGAGTGTGCAGTCCGTGCTGTGTGAGTGTGCAGTCTGTGCTGTGTGAGTGTGCAGTCTGTGCTGTGTGAGTGTGCAGTCAGTGCTGTGTGAGTGTGCAGTCCGTGCTGTGTGAGTGTGCAGTCTGTGCTGTGTGAGTGTGCAGTCTGTGCTGTGTGAGTGTGCAGTCTGTGCTGTGTGAGTGTGCAGTCTGCTGTGTGAGTGTGCAGTCAGTGCTGTGTGAGTGTGCAATATGTGCTGTGTGAGTGTGCAGTCAGTGCTGTGTGAGTGTGCAGTCTGTGCTGTGTGAGTGTGCAGTCTGTGCTGTGTGAGTGTGCAGTCAGTGCTGTGTGAGTGTGCAGTCAGTGCTGTGTGAGTGTGCAGTCTGTGCTGTGTGAGTGTGCAGTCAGTGCTGTGTGAGTGTGCAGTCAATGCTGTGTGAGTGTGCAGTCTGTGCTGTGTGAGTGTGCAGTCTGTGCTGTGTGAGTGTGCAGTCTGTGCTATGTGAGTGTGCAGTCAGTGCTGTGTGAGTGTGCAGTCTGTGCTGTGTGAGTGTGCAGTCTGTGCTGTGTGAGTGTGCTGTGTGAGTGTGCAGTCAGTGCTGTGTGAGTGTGCAGTCTGTGCTGTGTGAGTGTGCAGTCTGTGCTGTGTGAGTGTGCAGTCAGTGCTGTGTGAGTGCGCAGTCTGTGCTGTGTGAGTGTGCAGTCAGTGCTGTGTGAGTGTGCAGTCTGTGCTGTATGAGTGTGCAGTCAGTGCTGTGTGAGTGTGCAGTCTGTGCTGTGTGAGTGTGCAGTCAGTGCTGTGTGAGTGCGCAGTCTGTGCTGTGTGAGTGTGCAGTCAGTGCTGTGTGAGTGTGCAGTCTGTGCTGTATGAGTGTGCAGTCAGTGCTGTGTGAGTGTGCAGTCTGTGCTGTATGAGTGTGCAGTCTGTGCTGTGTGAGTGTGCAGTCAGTGCTGTGTGAGTGTGCAGTCAGTGCTGTGTGAGTGTGCAGTCTGTGCTGTGTGAGTGTGCAGTCAGTGCTGTGTGAGTGTGCAGTCCGTGCTGTGTGAGTGTGCAGTCAGTGCTGTGTGAGTGTGCAGTCTGTGCTGTGTGAGTGTGCAGTCAGTGCTGTGTGAGTGTGCAGTCAGTGCTGTGTGAGTGTGCAGTCTGTGCTGTGCGAGTGTGCAGTCTGTGCTGTGTGAGTGTGCAGTCAGTGCTGTGTGAGTGTGCAGTCAATGCTGTGTGAGTGTGCAGTCTGTGCTGTGTGAGTGTGCAGTCAGTGCTGTGTGAGTGTGCAGTCTGTGCTGTGCGAGTGTGCAGTCTGTGCTGTGTGAGTGTGCAGTCTGTGCTGTGCGAGTGTGCAGTCTGTTGTGAGTGTGCAGCCTGTGCAGTGTGAGTAAACAGTCTGTGCTGTGTGAGTGTGCAGTCAGTGCTGTGTGAGTGTGCAGTCTGTGCTGTGTGAGTGTGCAGTCAGTGCTGTGTGAGTGTGCAGTCAGTGCTGTGTGAGTGTGCAGTCAGTGCTGTGTGAGTGTGCAGTCTGTGCTGTGTGAGTGTGCAGTCTGTGCTGTGTGAGTGTGCTGTGTGAGTGTGCAGTCTGTGCTGTGTGAGTGTGCAGTCTGTGCTGTGTGAGTGTGCTGTGTGAGTGTGCAGTCTGTGCTGTGTGAGTGTGCTGTGTGAGTGTGCAGTCTGTGCTGTGTGAGTGTGCTGTGTGAGTGTGCAGTCTGTGCTGTGTGAGTGTGCAGTCTGTGCTGTGTGAGTGTGCTGTGTGAGTGTGCAGTCTGTGCTGTGTGAGTGTGCTGTGTGAGTGTGCAGTCTGTGCTGTGTGAGTGTGCTGTGTGAGTGTGCAGTCTGTGCTGTGTGAGTGTGCAGTCTGTGCTGTGTGAGTGTGCTGTGTGAGTGTGCAGTCTGTGCTGTGTGAGTGAGCAGTCTGTGCTGTGTGAGTGTGCAGTCTGTGCTGTGTGAGTGTGCAGTCAGTGCTGTGTGAGTGTGCAGTCAGTGCTGTGTGAGTGTGCAGTCAGTGCTGTGTGAGTGTGCAGTCTGTGCTGTGTGAGTGTGCAGTCAATGCTGTGTGAGTGTGCAGTCAGTGCTGTGTGAGTGTGCAGTCAGTGCTGTGTGAGTGTGCAGTCTGTGCTGTGTGAGTGTGCAGTCAGTGCTGTGTGAGTGTGCAGTCAATGCTGTGTGAGTGTGCAGTCAGTGCTGTATGAGTGTGCAGTCAGTGCTGTGTGAGTGTGCAGTCTGTGCTGTGTGAGTGTGCATTGCGTGCTGTGTGAGTGTGCAGTCAGTGCTGTGTGAGTGTGCAGTCAGTGCTGTGTGAGTGTGCAGTCAATGCTGTGTGAGTGTGCAGTCCGTGCTGTGTGAGTGTGCAGTCTGTGCTGTGTGAGTGTGCAGTCAGTGCTGTGTGAGTGTGCATTGTGTGCTGTGTGAGTGTGCAGTCTGTGCTGTGTGAGTGTGCAGTCAGTGCTGTGTGAATGCGCAGTCTGTGCTGTGTGAGTGTGCAGTCAGTGCAGTGTGAGTGTGCAGTCCGTGCTGTGTGAGTGTGCAGTCTGTGCTGTGTGAGTGTGCAGTCTGTGCTGTGTGAGTGTGCAGTCTGTGCTGTGTGAGTGTGCAGTCTGTGCTGTGTGAGTGTGCAGTCAATGCTGTGTGAGTGTGCAGTCTGTGCTGTGTGAGTGTGCAGTCTGTGCTGTGTGAGTGTGCAGTCCGTGCTGTGTGAGTGTGCAGTCTGTGCTGTGTGAGTGTGCAGTCTGTGCTGTGTGAGTGTGCAGTCTGTGCTGTGTGAGTGTGCAGTCTGTGCTGTGTGAGTGTGCAGTCTGTGCTGTGTGAGTGTGCAGTCTGTGCTGTGTGAGTGTGCAGTCTGTGCTGTATGAGTGTGCAGTCTGTGCTGTGTGAGTGTGCAGTCTGTGCTGTGTGAGTGTGCAGTCTGTGCTGTATGAGTGTGCAGTCAATGCTGTGTGAGTGTGCAGTCTGTGCTGTGTGAGTGTGCAGTCTGTGCTGTGTGAGTGTGCAGTCTGTGCTGTGTGAGTGTGCAGTCTGTGCTGTGTGAGTGTGCAGTCAGTGCTGTGTGAGTGTGCAGTCTGTGCTGTGTGAGTGTGCAGTCAGTGCTGTGTGAGTGTGCAGTCTGTGCTGTGTGAGTGTGCAGTCTGTGCTGTGTGAGTGTGCAGTCAGTGCTGTGTGAGTGTGCAGTCTGTGCTGTGTGAGTGTGCAGTCAATGCTGTGTGAGTGTGCAGTCAGTGCTGTGTGAGTGTGCTGTGTGAGTGTGCAGTCTGTGCTGTGTGAGTGTGCAGTCAATGCTGTGTGAGTGTGCAGTCTGTGCTGTGTGAGTGTGCAGTCAGTGCTGTGTGAGTGTGCAGTCAATGCTGTGTGAGTGTGCAGTCTGTGCTGTGTGAGTGTGCAGTCAATGCTGTGTGAGTGTGCAGTCTGTGCTGTGTGAGTGTGCAGTCAGTGCTGTGTGAGTGTGCAGTCAATGCTGTGTGAGTGTGCAGTCTGTGCTGTGTGAGTGTGCAGTCAATGCTGTGTGAGTGTGCAGTCTGTGCTGTGTGAGTGTGCAGTCAATGCTGTGTGAGTGTGCAGTCTGTGCTGTGTGAGTGTGCAGTCAGTGCTGTGTGAGTGTGCAGTCAATGCTGTGTGAGTGTGCAGTCTGTGCTGTGTGAGTGTGCAGTCTGTGCTGTGTGAGTGTGCAGTCAATGCTGTGTGAGTGTGCAGTCTGTGCTGTGTGAGTGTGCAGTCAATGCTGTGTGAGTGTGCAGTCAATGCTGTGTGAGTGTGCAGTCTGTGCTGTGTGAGTGTGCAGTCAGTGCTGTGTGAGTGTGCAGTCAATGCTGTGTGAGTGTGCAGTCTGTGCTGTGTGAGTGTGCAGTCAATGCTGTGTGAGTGTGCAGTCAATGCTGTGTGAGTGTGCAGTCTGTGCTGTGTGAGTGTGCAGTCTGTGCTGTGTGAGTGTGCAGTCAATGCTGTGTGAGTGTGCAGTCTGTGCTGTGTGAGTGTGCAGTCAATGCTGTGTGAGTGTGCAGTCAAAGCTGTGTGAGTGTGCAGTCTGTGCTGTGTGAGTGTGCAGTCAATGCTGTGTGAGTGTGCAGTCTGTGCTGTGTGAGTGTGCAGTCTGTGCTGTGTGAGTGTGCAGTCAATGCTGTGTGAGTGTGCAGTCTGTGCTGTGTGAGTGTGCAGTCAGTGCTGTGTGAGTGTGCAGTCTGTGCTGTGTGAGTGTGCAGTCTGTGCTGTGTGAGTGTGCAGTCAATGCTGTGTGAGTGTGCAGTCTGTGCTGTGTGAGTGTGCAGTCTGTGCTGTGTGAGTGTGCAGTCTGTGCTGTGTGAGTGTGCAGTCTGTGCTGTATGAGTGCAGTCTGTGCTGTGTGAGTGTGCAGTCTGTGCTGTGTGAGTGTGCAGTCTGTGCTGTGTGAGTGTGCAGTCTGTGCTGTGTGAGTGTGCAGTCTGTGCTGTGTGAGTGTGCAGTCTGTGCTGTGTGAGTGTGCAGTCTGTGCTGTGTGAGTGTGCAGTCCGTGCTGTGTGAGTGTGCAGTCTGTGCTGTGTGAGTGTGCAGTCTGTGCTGTGTGAGTGTGCAGTCAATGCTGTGTGAGTGTGCAGTCAGTGCTGTGTGAGTGTGCAGTCAGTGCAGTGTGAGTGTGCAGTCCGTGCTGTGTGAGTGTGCAGTCTGTGCTGTGTAAGTGTGCAGTCTGTGCTGTGTGAGTGTGCAGTCAATGCTGTGTGAGTGTGCAGTCTGTGCTGTGTGAGTGTGCAGTCAGTGCTGTGTGAGTGTGCAGTCAGTGCTGTGTGAGTGTGCAGTCAGTGCTGTGTGAGTGTGCAGTCTGTGCTGTGTGAGTGTGCAGTCAGTGCTGTGTGAGTGTGCAGTCAGTGCTGAGTGAATGTGCAGTCAGTGCTGTGTGAGTGTCCAGTCTGTGCTGTGTGAGTGTGCAGTCAGTGCTGTGTGAGTGTGCAGTCAGTGCTGTGTGAGTGTGCAGTCAGTGCTGTGTGAGTGTGCAATGTGGGCTGTGTGAGTGTGCAGTCAGTGCTGTGTGAATGTGCAGTCTGTGCTGTGTGAGTGTGCAGTCAATGCTGTGTGAGTGTGCAATGTGTGCTGTGTGAGTGTGCAGTCAGTGCTGTGTGAGTGTGCAGTCAGTGCTGTGTGAGTGTGCATTGTGGGCTGTGTGAGTGTGCAGTCAGTGCTGTGTGAATGTGCAGTCTGTGCTGTGTGAGTGTGCAGTCAATGCTGTGTGAGTGTGCAATGTGTGCTGTGTGAGTGTGCAGTCAGTGCTGTGTGAGTATGCAGTCAGTGCTGTGTGAGTGTGCAGTCAGTGCTGTGTGAGTGTGCAATGTGTGCTGTGTGAGTGTGCAGTCAGTGCTGTGTGAGTGTGCAGTCTGTGCTGTGTGAGTGTGCAGTCTGTGCTGTGTGAGTGTGCAGTCTGTGCTGTATGAGTGTGCAGTCTGTGCTGTGTGAGTGTGCAGTCTGTGCTGTGCGAGTGTGCAGTCTGTTGTGAGTGTGCAGCCTGTGCAGTGTGAGTAAACAGTCTGTGCTGTGTGAGTGTGCAGTCTGTGCTGTGTGAGTGTGCAGTCTGTGCTGTGTGAGTGTGCAGTCAGTGCTGTATGAGTGTGCAGTCAGTGCTGTGTGAGTGTGCAGTCAGTGCTGTGTGAGTGTGCAGTCAGTGCTGTGTGAGTGTGCAGTCTGTGCTGTGTGAGTGTGCAGTCAGTGCTGTATGAGTGTGCAGTCAGTGCTGTGTGAGTGTGCAGTCAGTGCTGTGTGAGTGTGCAGTCTGTGCTGTGTGAGTGTGCAGTCAATGCTGTGTGAGTGTGCAGTCAGTGCTGTATGAGTGTGCAGTCAGTGTTGTGTGACTGCAGTCTGTGCTGTGTGAGTGTGCAGTCAGTGCTGTGTGAGTGTGCAGTCAGTGCTGTGTGAGTGTGCAGTCTGTGCTGTGTGAGTGTGCAGTCAGTGCTGTGTGAGTATGCAGTCAGTGCTGTGTGAGTGTGCAGTCTGTGCTGTGTGAGTGTGCAGTCTGTGCTGTGTGAGTGTGCAGTCAGTGCTGTATGAGTGTGCAGTCAGTGCTGTGTGAGTGTGCAGTCAGTACTGTGTGAGTGTGCAGTCAGTGCTGTGTGAGTGTGCAGTCTGTGCTGTGTGAGTGTGCAGTCAGTGCTGTGTGAGTGTGCAGTCAATGCTGTGTGAGTGTGCAGTCAGTGCTGTGTGAGTGTGCAGTCAGTGCTGTGTGAGTGTGCATTGTGTGCTGTGTGAGTGTGCTGTGTGAGTGTGCAGTCAGTGCTGTGTGAGTGTGCAGTCTGTGCTGTGTGAGTGTGCAGTCAGTGCTGTGTGAGTGTGCAGTCTGTGCTGTGCGAGTGTGCAGTCTGTTGTGAGTGTGCAGCCTGTGCAGTGTGAGTAAACAGTCTGTGCTGTGAGTGTGCAGTCAGTGCTGTGTGAGTGTGCAGTCTGTGCTGTGTGAGTGTGCAGTCAGTGCTGTGTGAGTGTGCAGTCTGTGCTGTGTGAGTGAGCAGTCAGTGCTGTGTGAGTGTGCAGTCTGTGCTGTGTGAGTGTGCAGTCAGTGCTGTGTGAGTGTGCAGTCTGTGCTGTGTGAGTGAGCAGTCTGTGCTGTGTGAGTGAGCAGTCTGTGCTGTGTGAGTGAGCAGTCTGTGCTGTGTGAGTGCAGTCTGTGCTGTGTGAGTGTGCAGTTTGTGCTGTGTGAGTGTGCATTGTGTGCTGTGTGAGTGTGCAGTCTGTGCTGTGTGAGTGTGCAGTCAGTGCTGTGTGAGTGTGCATTGTGTGCTGTGTGAGTGTGCAGTCAGTGCTGTGTGAGTGTGCAGTCTGTGCTGTGCGAGTGTGCAGTCTGTTGTGAGTGTGCAGCCTGTGCAGTGTGAGTAAACAGTCTGTGCTGTGAGTGTGCAGTCAGTGCTGTGTGAGTGAGCAGTCTGTGCTGTGTGAGTGTGCAGTCTGTGCTGTGTGAGTGTGCAGTCAGTGCTGTATGAGTGTGCAGTCAGTGCTGTGTGAGTGTGCAGTCAGTGCTGTGTGAGTATTCAGTCTGTGCTGTGTGAGTGTGCAGTCTGTGCTGTGTGAGTGTGCAGTCTGTGCTGTGTGAGTGTGCAGTCTGTGCTGTGTGAGTGTGCAGTCAATGCTGTGTGAGTGTGCAGTCAGTGCTGTATGAGTGTGCAGTCAGTGTTGTGTGAGTGTGCAGTCTGTGCTGTGTGAGTGTGCATTGTGTGCTGTGTGAGTGTGCAGTCAGTGCTGTGTGAGTGTGCAGTCAGTGCTGTGTGAGTGTGCAGTCTGTGCTGTGTGAGTGTGCAGTCTGTGCTGTGTGAGTGTGCAGTCTGTGCTGTGTGAGTGTGCATTGTGTGCTGTGTGAGTGTGCAGTCTGTGCTGTGTGAGTGTGCAGTCAGTGCTGTGTGAGTGTGCATTGTGTGCTGTGTGAGTGTGCATTGTGTGCTGTGTGAGTGTGCAGTCAGTGCTGTGTGAGTGTGCTGTCAATGCTGTGTGAGTGTGCAGTCCGTGCTGTGTGAGTGTGCAGTCTGTGCTGTGTGAGTGTGCAGTCAGTGCTGTGTGAGTGTGCATTGTGTGCTGTGTGAGTGTGCAGTCTGTGCTGTGTGAGTGTGCAGTCAGTGCTGTGTGAGTGCGCAGTCTGTGCTGTGTGAGTGTGCAGTCTGTGCTGTGTGAGTGTGCAGTCTGTGCTGTGTGAGTGTGCAGTCAGTGCTGTGTGAGTGTGCAGTCTGTGCTGTGTGAGTGTGCAGTCAGTGCTGTGTGAGTGTGCAGTCTGTGCTGTGTGAGTGTGCAGTCAGTGCTGTGTGAGTGTGCAATGTGTGCTGTGTGAGTGTGCAGTCAGTGCTGTGTGAGTGTGCATTGTGTGCTGTGTGAGTGTGCAGTCTGTGCTGTGTGAGTGTGCAGTCAGTGCTGTGTGATTGTGCAGTCTGTGCTGTGTGAGTGTGCAGTCAGTGCTGTGTGAGTGTGCAGTCAATGCTGTGTGAGTGTGCAATGTGTGCTGTGTGAGTGTGCAGTCAGTGCTGTGTGAGTGTGCATTGTGTGCTGTGTGAGTGTGCAGTCTGTGCTGTGTGAGTGTGCAGTCAGTGCTGTGTGATTGTGCAGTCAGTGCTGTGTGAGTGTGCAGTCTGTGCTGTGTGAGTGTGCAGTCAGTGCTGTGCGAGTGTGCAGTCTGTGCTGTATGAGTGTGCAGTCTGTGCTGTGCGAGTGTGCAGTCTGTGCTGTGTGAGTGCAGTCTGTGCTGTGTGAGTGTGCAGTCTGTGCTGTGTGAGTGTGCAGTCTGTGCTGTGTGAGTGTGCAGTCTGTGCTGTGTGAGTGTGCAGTCTGTGCTGTGTGAGTGTGCAGTCTGTGCTGTGTGAGTGTGCAGTCTGTGCTGTGTAAGTGTGCAGTCAGTGCTGTGTGATTGTGCAGTCTGTGCTGTGTGAGTGTGCAGTCAGTGCTGTGTGAGTGTGCAGTCAATGCTGTGTGAGTGTGCAGTCTGTGCTGTGTGAGTGTGCAGTCTGTGCTGTGTAAGTGTGCAGTCAGTGCTGTGTGAGTGTGCAGTCTGCGCTGTGTAAGTGTGCAGTCAGTGCTGTGTGATTGTGCAGTCTGTGCTGTGTGAGTGTGCAGTCAGTGCTGTGTGAGTGTGCAGTCAATGCTGTGTGAGTGTGCAGTCTGTGCTGTGTGAGTGTGCAGTCTGTGCTGTGTGAGTGTGCAGTCTGTGCTGTGTGAGTGTGCAGTCAGTGCTGTGTGAGTGTTCAGTCTGTGCTGTGTGAGTGTGCTGTGTGAGTGTGCAGTCTGTGCTGTGTGAGTGTGCAGTCTGTGCTGTGTGAGTGTGCAGTCAGTGCTGTGTGAGTGTTCAGTCTGTGCTGTGTGAGTGTGCACTCTGTGCTGTGTGAGTGTGCAGTCAGTGCTGTATGAGTGTGCAGTCTGTGCTGTGTGAGTGTGCAGTCTGTGCTGTGTGAGTTTACGCCACCTGAAACACAATCAATTCCAATGAAAAACGGTGCGGGATTCACTGGGTCTGTGGTTGACACTCAAGAGGCTGACAAGCTGCAGCCGCACATACACATTACTCTCCCTACACACACTCATCCCAGCCAACAGGATGGCACTGGTTGTGCTGGAACGCGCCCATACAACTGTTGGGTCCTCTGGGGCCAGACACCTATATGACCCCTGCCACTAGGTTCAAAATGGGCTGTTAGCGGTGTTCGCGGCTGCATGGCCGCCTTGCTGGCTGCGGCAATGGTGCTCCCTGCACATCCACCCCGACCCCACAGCCATCCCCCACTACTGCCGTCAACCCTGGCAGAAGCCCCCACGTCAGCGGCACAACTCTCTGCACACTATGGTCATTCTGGACACCTTTCTGTACCCGCTCCCTCTCCCTCAGCAGCCGCCACGCTGGTTTCTCGATTTTTAAAAGCATCAGTGAACCGCGCTGCCAGGAACTCGGCCCATTGGAGGCGGAGAATCGCAGAGGCCCTGGAGGGTATCAGGTCGGGCCCACTAATGATATAAACAGTGCCTACAGTATGTGCGGAGTGAAACGCATTGACGCCGTTTTCGAGGTGATGGAGAATCGCGATTTGGGTTCTCAGCTATTCTCCGCCCAATCGCATTTCCTGATTTCACCGTCGGCGAACAGAGAATCCCGCCCCAGTATATTTGATAATCCACTTTTGGCCAGGTGCATTTGTTACTTTAAAAAAATTAATAAGATGCAGTTACTGCAATGGGACAAATAGCCTTTCGTATTGGGTTGAAAATATAATGGACCATTTTAATTTTCCTTTAGGGTGGGCAGGGATGTTGCACATAATGGGTTCATGGTGAGGAGAGACTAAAATTACAGGAGCTTTCATAACACTGAGAAAATAACCGCTCCCATCTATACTTGATGATAAATAGGAAGCACATGCTGTTTTATAGCTGAATTGCAACTGTGTTTAAAACGCAGCCATCTTGATGTAAGTCACCTTGCTAATTCGTGCAGCTAAAATTTATGCAAAAGGGAATTAGTCGATCAGAGAGGTCTGAAAATGTGCTCGATGAACATTGTTAATGAGGACAATCTGAGAAACAGGATAATTGCGTTCTCAACAGGCCATCCCAATTAACACGACTTTAACTGTACATTTTCACAGAGTCATTTCAATATCCAAATTCTCATGCAATAGGAATCCTTGTGGATTGGTGGTGTAGCCATCTGGGATGGCCACGTCCCGATTACAAAATGGACACTTGCAAAGACTGCAGGGAAAATTGGACAATACTAAGAAACAAGCAGGTGCAAGCCCTGTCTGTTGATTAGAACCTTAAACACTCAGACAGGACAGAAACTACCAAACGATCTACATACTAATGAGTCATCTCCAGGGACAAAAGGGAAACATTTAGATACACAATGTTAAGGCAGACTCCCCGGTGCCAGAAGAAGCTAAGACAAAGCAGACCAACAGTCACCAGGACACGCCCAGCGATCAGGGAACCACCCCTCTATTGGAGGAAAATTGATACAGATGATTGGGAAAGACCCAATTAATTGAGGCCAAGTTCAAGGCCCACCCAAAAGCACGCAAAGTTTTTAGAATAAAAGGTATCCCCCAAGGGAGAACGCCCTCCTTTGGCTTTGGCTCTCAGCGAAGAGAGAGACCAGCATAGCAGCTGCATCAGACCAAGTAAGTCCCAAGTCAACGTACACTACGAGATAGACCCTCCTAGTTGCTACCCTGTAAACAGCTCAACCCAGCAGCCTCAGAACCGAGCAACGGCCATTGTTCCTCTGACTGAGTGGGCGCCCAAAGCTAAATATAGGCTTTAGTAATAGTGGTAGTTTAGTTTGTAGAGTTTATGCATGAGTAGATTTGACTGTGTGTAAATAAATGAGCATTGCTTTTGAACTTACTAACTGGTGTATCGAGTCATTGATCAGTATTCGGTTCTGAACCTTGTGGCGGTGTCGAAAGATACCTGGCGACCCTTGAGCAAACGTGATTGAACAGAGCCAAATTAAGAGCCAACCAAAAGTTAGCAACAGTGGACTAAGTTGAGGGTCGGTGTGTCATGCAGCGGGAAGGTTCATTTTGTGATGTAGGCTGTCTGTTGTTCATGATTACTTTTTAAATAAAGAGCCAGATCCAGTAGCCATCTGTCAAGTACCTAAGAATCCAGAGATGCTGGGAAAGCTTAATTTTGCAAAACATAGAAGTAATTTGATTTAATTCTTCATTGCGTGCAGGCATCATTAATACTTAAGGTGGTTTATTACATTTTCTTTCTGTGACTAATTGCTGAATGTGTGTAGCATTTATTTTAAAAAATGATGAGTTGTCAGCACAAAAGAAAATAAATATACATGTCCTGGTGGTCATTACATTGACATGGCTGCAAGGTTACTTGGCATTTCAGAAGGACAGGAAGCCAGGGAAAGGTGACGTGGTAGCTTTGTTAATTAAAGATGACATTAGCACAATTTTGAGAGACCAGGGGTGGGATTCTCCGATCCCCCGCTGGGTCGGAGAATCACATGGGGAGGCGGCGTGAATCCTGCCCCCGCTGGCTGTCGAATTGTCCGGCGCCGGGGATTTGGCGGGGGCGGGAATCGCGCCGCGCCAGTCGGGTGCCATGGGCAGCTGCCCCGCCCGGCGATACTCCGGCCCGCGATGGGCCGAGTGGCCGCCCGTTTTCGGCCGGTCCTGCCGGCGTATGTTCCGACAGGTACTTACCGGTGGGACCTGGCTCCACGGGCGGCCTCCGGGGTCCTTGGGGGGGCGCGGGGGAATCTGGCCCCGGGGGGTGCCCCCATGGTGGCCTGGCCCGCGATCGGAGCCCACCGAGTCCACGGGCGGGCCTGTGCCGTGGGGCCACTCTATTCCTCCACGTCGGCCGCTGTAACAGTCCACGATGGCCGACACGGAGATGAACCCCCCCCCTGCGCATGCGCTGGGATGACGCCAGCACATGCTGGCGCTCCCGCGCACGTGCCAACTCACACTGGCCGGCGGAGGCACTTCCGCGCCGGCTGGCACGGCGCAAACCATTCCGGCGCCGGCCTAGCCCCTGAAGGTGTGGAGGATTCCGGACCTTTGGGACAGCCCGACGCCAGAGTGTTTCACGCCACTCCTTCATGCTGGAGTTGCCCGCCCCGCCGGTTTTCGAAGAATCCCGACCCAGCTTAGTCATAAGAACATAAGAACTAGGAGCAGGAGTAGGCCATCTGGCCCCTCGAGCCTGCTCCGCCATTCAATGAGATCATGGCTGATCTTTTTTTTTTAAATATGTTTTATTGACATTTTTTTCCCAAACAACAATTTTCCCCCTCTTACAAAGCAAACACAACAATAACAATACAGAAATTTTTAACAATACACAAGTAACAAAACCCCTTTATCTTTGACCTAAACTAAACTAAACCCCCCCCCCCCCCCCCCTCCCCCCTCCCCCCCCCCCCTTCCCCCTGGGTTGCTGCTGCTGGTCATCTGTCTTCCCTCTAACGTTCCCCTAGGTAGTCGAGAAATGGCTGCCACCGCCTGGTGAACCCTTGAGCCGATCCTCTCAGGGCAAACTTTATCTGCTCCAGTTTAATGAACCCCGCCATATCATTTACCCAGGCCTCCAGTCCGGGAGGTTTTGCCTCCTTCCACATGAGTAAGATCCTGCGCCGGGCTACTAGGGACGCAAAGGCCACAACGTCGGCCTCTTTCGCCTCCTGCACTCCCGGCTCTTCCGCAACTCCAAATAGAGCTAACCCCCAGCCTGGTTTGACCCGGGCCTTCACCACCCGCGAAATCACTCCCGTCACTCCCTTCCAATACCCTTCCAGTGCCGGGCACGCCAAAAACATATGTGCGTGGTTTGCCGGGCTCCCGCCACACCTCCCACATTTGTCCTCCACTCCAAAGAACCTGCTCAATCTTGCTCCCGTTATGTGTGCTCTATGTAGCACCTTAAATTGAATCAGGCTAAGCCTGGCGCATGAGGAAGAGGAATTTACCCTGCTTAGGGCATCAGCCCACATACCCTCCTCTATCTTCTCCCCTAGTTCTTCTTCCCACTTTCCTTTTAGTTCGCCCACCGACTCCTCCCCCTCTTCCCTCATCTCTCGGTAAATCTCTGCCACCTTGCCCTCTCCGACCCACACCCCTGAAAGCACCCTGTCCTGTATCTCCTGTGTCGGGAGCAACGGAAATTCCCTCACCTGTTGTCTAGTAAACACCCTCACCTGCATATATCTCAAGAAATTTCCCCGGGGCAACTTATACTTTTCCTCCAATGGTCCCAAGCTCGCAAAAGTCCCATCTATAAATAAATCTCCCACCCTCCTAATTCCCAACTGGTACCAGCTCTGAAATTCTCCATCCATTCTTCCTGGGGCGAACCTATGGTTGTTCCTGATTGGGGACCCCACCAGGGCTCCCCGCACCCCTCTCTGTCGCCTCCACTGTCCCCAGATATTCAATGTTGCCGCCACCACCGGGTTCGTGGTAAACGTTTTAGGTGAGATCGGTAGCGGTGCCGTCACCAGCGCCTCTAAACTCGTCCCTATACAGGACTTTCTCTCCAGTCTTTTCCACGCCGCTCCCTCACCCTCCATCATCCATTTACGTATCATTGCCACATTGGCGGCCCAATAGTAATCGCCCAAGTTCGGTAGTGCCAATCCTCCTCTGTCCCTACGACGCTGAAGCAACCCCCTCCTTACTCTCGGAACTTTCCCTGCCCACACAAAGCTCGTGATGCTCCTGTCTATTTTATTAAAAAAGGTCTTCGTGATTAGTATAGGGAGACATTGAAATATAAATAAGAACCTCGGGAGGACCATCATCTTAATTGCTTGCACCCTGCCCGCCAGCGATGGAGGCTGCATGTCCCACCTCTTGAAGTCCTCCTCCATTTGTTCTACCAACCGTGTCAGATTAAGTCTGTGCAAAGTTCCCCAGCTCCTAGCGATCTGAATCCCCAGGTATCGGAAGTTTCTTTCCACTTTCCTTAGAGGCAAGCCTTCTATCTCTCTACTCTGGTCCCCTGGATGTATCACAAATAATTCACTCTTCCCCATGTTTAGCCTATACCCCGAGAAATCCCCGAACCCCCTCAAAATTCGCATAACCTCTATCATCCCCCCCGCTGGGTCCGACACGTATAACAATAGGTCATCCGCGTATAACGAGACTCGGTGTTCTTCTCCCCCTCTAATCACCCCTCTCCATTTCCTGGAGTCTCTCAACGCCATGGCCAGAGGTTCAATTGCCAACGCGAACAACAATGGAGACAGCGGGCATCCCTGTCTTGTTCCCTATATAGTCGGAAATACTCCGATCTATGTCGACCTGTAACTACGCTTGTCATTGGAGCCCCATAAAGAAGTCTAACCCTGCTAATAAACCCGTTCCCAAACCCAAACCTCCTTAACACTTCCCATAAATACTCCCACTCCACCCTATCAAATGCCTTCTCTGCGTCCATTGCCGCCACTATCTCTGCCTCCCCCTCCACTGGGGGCATCATTATCACCCCGAATAGTCGTTGCACGTTAACATTCAGTTGTCTCCCTTTTACGAACCCTGTCTGGTCTTCGTGCACCACCCCCGGGACACAGTCCTCTATCCTCGATGCCAGTACCTTTGCCAACAATTTGGCGTCCACGTTCAATAATGAAATGGGTCTATAGGACCCGCACTGCAACGGATCTTTATCCCTCTTCAAAATTAACGATATCAAACAAACAAAGAACAAAGAACAAAGAAATGTACAGCACAGGAACAGGCCCTTCGGCCCTCCAAGCCCGTGCCGACCATACTGCCCGACTAAACTACAATCTTATACACTTCCTGGGTCCGTATCCTTCTATTCCCATCCTATTCATATATTTGTCAAGATGCCCCTTAAATGTCCCTATCGTCCCTGCTTCCACTACCTCCTCCGGTAGCGAGTTCCAGGTACCCACTACCCTCTGCGTAAAAAACTTGCCTCGTACATCTACTCTAAACCTTGCCCCTCTCACCTTAAACCTATGCCCCCTAGTAATTGACCCCTCTACCCTGGGGAAAAGCCTCTGACTATCCACTCTGTCTATGCCCCTCATAATTTTGTATACCTCTATCAGGTCGCCCCTCAACCTCCTTCGTTCCAGTGAGAACAAACCGAGTTTATTCAACCGCTCCTCATAGCTTATGCCCTCCATACCAGGCAACATTCTGGTAAATCTCTTCTGCACCCTCTCTAAAGCCTCCACATCCTTCTGGTAGTGTGGCGACCAGAATTGAACACTATACTCCAAGTGTGGCCTAACTAAGGTTCTATACAGCTGCAACATGACTTGCCAATTCTTATACTCAATACCCCGGCCAATGAAGGCAAGCATGCCGTATGCCTTCTTGACTACCTTCTCCACCTGTGTTGCCCCTTTCAATGACCTGTGGACCTGTACTCCTAGATCTCTTTGACTTTCAATACTCTTGAGGGTTCTACCATTCACTGTATATTCCCTACCTGCATTAGACCTTCCAAAATGCATTACCTCACATTTGTCCGGATTAAACTCCATCTGCCATCTCTCCGCCCAAGTCTCCAGACAATCTAAATCCTGCTGTATCCTCAGACAGTCCTCATCGCTATCCGCAATTCCACCAACCTTTGTGTCGTCTGCAAACTTACTAATCAGACCAGTTACATTTTCCTCCAAATCATTTATATATACTACAAAGAGCAAAGGTCCCAGCACTGATCCCTGTGGAACACCACTGGTCACAGCCCTCCAATTAGAAAAGCATCCCTCCATTGCTCCCCTCTGCCTTCTATGGCCTAGCCAGTTCTGTATCCACCTTGCCAGTTCACCCCTGATCCCGTGTGACTTCACCTTTTGTACTAGTCTACCATGAGGGACCTTGTCAAAGGCCTTACTGAAGTCCATATAGACAACATCTACTGCCCTACCTGCATCAATCATCTTAGTGACCTCCTCGAAAAACTCTATCAAGTTAGTGAGACACGACCTCCCCTTCACAAAACCGTGCTGCCTCTCACTGATACGTCCATTTGCTTCCAAATGGGAGTAGATCCTGTCTCTAAGAATTCTCTCCAGTAATTTCCCTACCACTGACGTAAGGCTCACCGGCCTGTAGTTCCCGGGATTATCCTTGCTACCCTTCTTAAACAGAGGAACAACATTGGCTATTCTCCAGTCATCCGGGACATCCTCTGAAGACAGCGAGATATCGTCGCCTCCGACATCGTCGGGGGTAGAGTCCCCCCTTTCCTGGCCTCATTGAACGTCCTCACCATCAACGGGGCCAACAAGTCCACATATTTTCTGTAATACTCCACCGGGAACCCGTCTGGTCCTGGGGCCTTCCCTGCTTGCATGCTTCCCAGTCCCTTAATAACCTCGTCTACCCCAATCGGTGCCCGCAGGCCTACCACCCCCCGCTCCTCCACTTTCGGGAACCTCAATTGGTCCAGGAACTGCCGCATCACCTCCTCTCCCTCTGGGGGTTGAGACCTATACAGTTCCTCATAGAAGGTCTTGAACACCTCATTTATCTTTCCTGCCCTTCGCACCGTGTCTCCCCTTTCGTCTCTAATTCCTCCTATCTCCCTCGCTGCTGCCCTCTTTCGCAATTGATGAGCCAACAGGCGACTAGCCTTTTCCCCATATTCATACCTCCTCCCCTGTGCCTTCCTCCACAGAACCTCCGCCTTTCTGGTGGTCAGAAGGTCAAATTCCATCTGGAGTTGTCTCCTCTCCCTGTACAATTCCTCCTCCGGGGTCTCTGCAAATTCCCTATCCACCCTTAAAATCTCCCCCAGTAATCTTTCCCTTTCCTTGGCCTCTGTTTTCCTTTTGTGGGCCTCAATGGAGATCAGCTCTCCTCTGACCACCGCTTTTAGTGCTTCCCATACCACTCCCACAGGGACCTCGCCGTCGTCATTGACCTCCAGGTATCTCTCAATACACCCCCGCACTCTTGCACACACTCCCTCATCCGCCATCAGTCCCACATCTAATCGCCAGAGTGTTCTCTGCTCCCTTTCCTCTCCTAATTCCAGGTCCACCCAATGTGGGGCATGATCCGAAACCGCTATGGCTGAGTACTCAGCTTCTTCCACCCTAGAGATCAACGACCTTCCCAAAACAAAAAAATCTATCCGGGAGTACACTTTATGGACGTGGGAGAAGGAGGAAAACTCCCTAGCCCTAGGTCTAAGAAATCGCCATGGATCCACTCCCCCCATTTGGTCCATAAACCCCTTAAGTACCTTGGCCGCTGCCGGCCTTATTCCGGTCCTTGAGCTGGATCTATCTAGCCCCGGGTCCAGCACCGTATTAAAGTCCCCTCCTAAAATCAAGTTTCCTACCTCCAGGTCCGGTATACGCCCCAGCATCCGTCTCATAAATCCCGCATCGTCCCAGTTTGGGGCATACACATTAACCAACATGACCTCCATTCCCTCCAGCCTGCCACTCACCATTACATATCTACCTCCGCTATCTGCTACGATGTTCTTTGCTTCAAATGCTACCCGTTTCCCCACCAAAATGGCCACCCCTCTATTCTTTGCGTCCAGTCCTGAGTGGAACACCTGTATGGCTGATCTTTTGTGGACTCAGCTCCACTTTCCGGCCCGAACACCATAACCCTTAATCCCTTTATTCTTCAAAAAACTATCTGTCTATATCTTAAAAACATTTAATGAAGGAGCCTCTACTAGTTCACTGGGCAAGGAATTCCATAGATTCACAACCCTTTGGGTTAAGAAGTTCCTCCTAAGCTCAGTCCTAAATCTACTTCCCCTTATTATGAGGCTATGCCCCCGAGTTCTGCTTTCACCCGCCAGTGGAGACAACCTGCCCACATCTATCCTATCTATTCCCTTCATAATTTTATATGTTTCTATAAGATCCCCCCTCATCCTTCTGAATTCCAACGAGTACAGTCCCAGTCTACTCACCCTCTCCTCGTAATCCAACCACTTCAGCTCTGGGATTAACCTCGTGAATCTCCTCTGCACACCCTCCAGCGCAGTACGTCCTTTCTCAGGTAAGGAGATCAAAACTGAACACAATACTCTAGGTATGGCCTCACTAACGCCTTATAGAATTGCAGCATAACCTCCCTAGCCTTAAACGGCATCCCTCTAGCAATGAAGGACAACATTTCATTTGCCTTCTTAATCACCTGTTGCACCTGTAAACCAACTTTTTGCGACTCATGCCCTAGCACACCCAGGTCTCTCTGCACAGCAGCATGTTTTAATATTTTATCATTTAAATAATAATCCCTTTTGCTGTTATTCCTACCAAAATGGATAACCTCACATTTGTCAACATTGTATTCCATCTGCCAGACCCTAGCCCATTCACTTAACTTATCCAAATCCCTCTGCAGACTTCCGGTATCCTCTGCACTTTTTGCTTTACCACTCACCTTAGTGTCGTCTGCAAACTTTGACACATTGCCCTTGGTCCCCAACTCCAAATCATCTATGTAAATTGTGAACAATTGTGGGCCCAACACTGATCCCTGAGGGACACCACCAGCTACTGATTGCCAACCAGAGAAACACCCATTAATCCCTTTCTATTAATTAACCAATCCTCTATCCATGCTAGTACTTTACCCTTAATGCCATGCATCTTTATCTTATGCAGCAACGTTTTGTGTGGCACCTTGTCAAAGCGGGAAATCCAGATATACCACATCCATTGCCTCCCCGTTATCTACCGCACTGGTAATGTCCTGAAAAAATTCCACTAAATTGGTTAGGCATGACCTGCCCTTTATGAACCCATGCTGCATCTGCCCAATGGGACAATTTCCATCCAGATGCCTCGTTATTTCTTCCTTGATGATAGATTCCAGCATCTTCCCTACTACCGAAGTTTCATAGAATCATAGAATTTACAGTGCAGAAGGAGGCCATTCGGCCCATCGAGTCTGCACCGGCTCTTGGAAAGAGCACCCTGCCCAAGGTCAACATCTCCACCCTATCCCCATAACCCAGTAACCCCACCCAACACTAAGGGCAATTTTGGAC
The DNA here is from genome assembly GCF_047496885.1 of Scyliorhinus torazame. Classification (NCBI taxonomy): domain Eukaryota; kingdom Metazoa; phylum Chordata; class Chondrichthyes; order Carcharhiniformes; family Scyliorhinidae; genus Scyliorhinus; species Scyliorhinus torazame. The sequence goes on along the minus strand of NC_092713.1, from coordinate 280,762,016 downwards.
ACTAAGGGCAATTTATCATGGCCAATCCACCTAACCTGCACATCTTTGGACTGTGGGAGGAAACCGGAGCACCCGGAGGAAACCCACGCACACACGGGGAGGATGTGCAGACTCCACACAGACAGTGACCCAAGCCGGAATCGAACATGGGACCCTGGAGCTGTGAAGCAATTGTGCTATCCACAATGCTACCATGCAGTTAAGCTAACTGGCCTATAATTACCCGCTTTCTGCTACCTCCTTTTTTAAACAGTGGTGTCACGTTTTCTAATTTCCAATCCGTCGGGACCACCCCAGAGTCTAGTGAATTTTGGTAAATTATCACTAGTGCATTTGCAATTTCCCTAGCCATCTCTTTTAGCACTCTGGGATGCATTCCATCAGGTCCAGGAGACTTGTCTACCTTTAGCCCCATTAGCTTGCCCATCACTACCTCCTTAGTAATAACAATCATCTCAAGGTCCTCACCTGTCATTGCCTCATTTCCATCAGTCCTGAAGTTCAAGGTGGAGAATCAGTTTGGATAGACTTAAGAAATAGTAATGGTAGGAAGTCAGTTAGGCTTCCTAATAGTAGCTAAGGCAGAGTATACAGGAGGAAAAGATGAGGGTTTGTTCGAAAGGTATTGCAATAAACTTGGGTGATTTTAATCCACAGAAAGAATGGCCAAATCAGATTAGCAAATGTAGACTGGAAGGTGAGTTCATTGAGTGCATTGAAGGCAATTTCTTGATTGATTGATTGATATTTATTTTCACATGTACCGAAGTACACAGTATGTACATAGTAGACAAAAGAATAATTGACAGAGTACATTGACAATGGTACATCAACAAATAGTGATTGGTTACAATGCGGAACAAGGGTACAAAAAAGATCAGCATAGGGCGTTGAGAATAGTGTTCTGAAAAGAGCAGATCAGTTCAAGGGAGAGTCGTTGAGGAGTCTAGTAGCTGTGGGGAAGAAGCTGTTCCTATGTCTGGATGCGTGGGTCTTCAGACTTCTGTATCTTCTGCCTGATGGAAGGGTCTGGAAGAGGGAAAAGCCTGGGTGTGACGGGTCTCTGACAATGCTGTCTGCCTTCCTGAGGCAGCGGGAGGTGTATACAGAATCAATAGGAGAATGGCAAGCTTGTGTGATGCGTTAGGCCGATTTCACCACACTCTGCAGTTTCTTGCGATCTTGGGCCGAGCAGTTGCCACACCAGGCTGTAATGCAGCTGCATAGGATGTTCTCTATAGCACATCTGTAGAAGTTTGTGAGTCGATGCAGTCATGCCAAATTTCTTTAGCTTCCGTAGGAAGTAGAGACGTTGTTGGGCTTTCTTGACGGTTGCATCAATGTGAGTGGACCAGGACAGACTGTTGGTGATGGTGATCTCCAGGAACTTAAAGCCATCGGCCATCTCTACTTCTGAGACATTGATGTAGACGGGGGGGGGTGTCGTGCTACGCTTCCTGAAGTCGATGATCAGTTCCTTGGTCTTTCCAACATTTAGAGAGAAGTTGTTTTCGGTACACCATGCAACCAAGTGATCTATCTCCCTTCTGTAGTCTGATTCATCATTGTTTGAGGTACGACCCACCACAGTGGTATCATCTGCAAACGTATAGATTGAATTGGAATTGAATTTTGCCACACAGTCGTGTGTGTATAGGGAGTACAGTAGAGGACTGAGCACACGTCCTTGCGGGGCCCCGGTGTTGAGGACTATTGTGGAGGAGGTGCTGTTGCCTATCCTGACAGATTGCGGTCTGTTGGTGAGGAAGTCAAGGATCCAGCTGCACAGGGAGGGGTCAAGTCCAACGTTGCAGAGTTTGGTTATTAATCTTGTTCGGATAATGTTGTTGAAGGCGGAGCTGTAGTCTATGAACAGCAGTCTGACGCAGGTGTCCTTGTTGTCGAGATTTTCGAGGGTTGATTGTAGGGCCAGAGAGATAGCATCTGTTGTGGATCGGTTACCGTGGTAGGCGAACTGCAATGGATCAAGACCATCTGGGAGGCTGGTGTTGAGCCGTCTCATGACTAGCCGCTCAAAGCATTTCATGATAACAGATGTCAGGGCCACCGGTCGGTAGTCGTTGAGGCACGCTACCTTATTCTTCTTTGGTACTGGTATTATGGTGGTCTTCTTGAAGCAAGTAGGGACCTTGGAGCGGAGAAGTGTGGTGTTGAAGATATCTGCGAATACACTCGCCAGCTGGTCAGCGCAGGCTCTGAGTGCTCACACAGGGACTCCGTCAGGGCCTGTCGCTTTCGGCGGCTTTACTTTCATGGAGCAGCAAATTCTAGAGCCAAGCAAAGGGCAGGCTACTTTTACCCTGTTAATGTATAATAAGACTGGATTAATTAATGGCCACAAGGTAAAGGAGCCTCTATGTTGCAGTGATCATAACATGATTGAATTTTGTGTTCAGTTTAAGGTCGGATGTGTGGGTCTAAGACTAGCGATTTAAACTTAAGGGCAATTCCAAGGTATAAAGGCAGGTGGCTAAAGGGAACTGGGAATTAGATTGAAGTCAGTAGAAGTGCAGTAGCAGACATATTTGGTGGTATTTCATAACATGCAGCAAAAATATATTCCATTGAGGAAAAAAAAGTCTATGAGAAGAGTGCAACATTTGTAGCAAACAAAGGAAGTTAAGGATAATACCAAATTGAAAGAAAGTACAATTCTGCAAAGTGTAGTGATATGTCAGAAGATTGTGCAGATTTTAAAAGCTAACAAGGAAAAACTGTAAATAAGGGTGGCATGATGGTGCAGTGGTTAGCACTAATGCCTCACGACGCCAAGGACCCGGGTTCGATCCCGGCCCCGGGTCACTGTCTGTGTGAATTTTGCACATTCTCCCCATGTCTGCGTGGGCCTCACCCCCACAACCCAAAATGTTCAGGGTAGATGGATTGGCCACGTTAAATGGCCAGGCAATTGAAAAAAAAAATAATGACTATAAATATAATAAGGAGGGAAAAAATAGAGTATAAGAGAAAGCTATCCTGAAATATAAAAACAGAAAATAAGATTTTCTACATGTATTTAAAAATGAAAATAGCTAAAGTGAGCTTTTGTCTTCTACAGAGTGAGTTCAAAGAATTAATAAAGGGAAATAAGAATATAAAAGTAGGGAAGTTGTGTTGCTGTTGTATTGATCTTTGGTGACACTGCATCTGTACTGTGTACAGTTTTGGTTTGTTACTTAAGAAGGATATAATTGTATTATACGCAGTTCAGAGAAGGTTCACACGACTGATTCCTGGGAACACGGGGTTATCTTATGAGGAAAAACTATGTAAATTGGGCCTGAATCCATTGGAATTTAGAAGAATGAGAGATGACCTTTTGAAACATATACCATCCTGAGGAGACTTGACAGAGTGGATGCTGAGAGAATGCTTCCCCTTATGGGAAAGATGAAGATTAGGGCCGTGATTCTCCATTTCGAGTTTGCTCCACTACCTCTGATGGTGAGAACCGAGAATTTGACGCTGAGCCAAAACTCCATTCACTGCAGCAGGACCAAAGAATCCCGTCGGCGTGAATGGATGAAGAACCCCGTCCTAGGGAACTCAGTGAAAAAATAGGTGAGGTGAATTCTCTGCCGGCAGCGCATCCCTGCCGAGGGTTTCCCAGCGGTGTGGGGTGGCTACAATAGGAAATTCCATTGGCCAGCAGCGGGAACGGAGAATCCCAATGCCAGTGACGGCACGCTGCTGAGAGATACGTGACTGGGGAGGTGGAGAATTCACCCTGATGTCTCCTATTTAAGATGGAGATCAGCAGAATGTTGTTTCTTTTTTTTTAAAGTATTTTATTGGAGCTATTTTCAAATATATACAGAACAGAAACCAGCAAGCAACAAGTTAACCATGCATAATTGCCACTATTCCTCCATACCGCCGCTCCATCCCCAACTTTTACACCCAGCCCACCTGAAAAACCCAAACAGAACACATCCTAGACCCTTTCATGTGAGCCTTATGCAACACCTATAGCTGTATGACACTCAGTCTTGCAAGAGCCGACGCTGGCGTGGGAACTGTGGCGTTTCACGACACCAAAATCTGCGCCGAACCCTCACTGAACTTGTGACCGGTGAGGGGCTAGCAGCCGCACAGGGTAAAACTCCCGGCTCCCATGCTCAAAGCGGATGGAGTATGGCGAGGTGCGTGGCCGTGCATGAGCACAGCGATGACCTGCAGCAGTAGCACCGTACAACATGACACCGGCCATGCGTGGACCCAACCTGCCAAATACCGCCCCCCTGGCCACCCCCCATCAGTCCCCCCCGGCCAGCAGCATGGCTCCCGGCCGACTCTGGCGGCGCTGGACACAGTCCGCTGGGACCACGCGTCAACCGCACGGTCAGGAACCATCGGGAGCAGAGCATCGGGGGAGGGCCTTCAGGTGACGCGCCAACGCCATTCCAATGGCGTGCGGTGCGCAACGCAATGGTGCCATTTTGGAGTGGGCGGAGAATTGGGCGTCGGAAGGGATTCTCCGTCCAATCGCCGATTACGATATCGACGTTGGACAACAGAGAATCCCGCACTTTGTTTCTTTCAGAGGGTCATTAGTCTGTGGAATTCACCACCCCAGAGAGCAGCGGACACGGGGGGCAGAATTCTCCGTTGCCCGACGGCGATATCGCAATCACTGTTTACGACTGAATCGGGGGTGGCACCTTTTTTCGGATGCTCCACCACGTCCAAAATGGCATCATTGAGGAGTATGCCGCACCCCGTTGGGACGGCCTCAGGACGTTACCTGAAGGCCCTCCCCGTTGTTCTGCCCCCGATGGGCCGAATTCCCGACAGCGCGGGACAGGTGAGCTCTCAGTTTTCGTGAACCCGGCATGGTGGCTGCGGACTGTGTCCAGCGCTGCCAGAGTCATTGGGGGGGAGCCGTGCAGCTGGCCGGAGGGGGGGGGGGGGGGCGGCTTCGGCGAGGGTTGAGGGGTCTGGTGGGGATTGGCACAGGAGTGGTGAGGGTGTATCTAGGGGGGGCACTATCTGGCAGGTCGGGTCTGCGTGTAGCCGGCGCCGTGTTCTACACCGCGACCGTTGCAGGTGCCGCCATGCGCATGCATTGCCACAACCCGGCCATTCTCCATGCGTTTATATCGGGAAGGCCGTTTGTTTTATGTGGCATGGCTGCTAGCCCCTCACCGGTCGGAGGATCGGTGCTGGGGCCTCGCCAATTGTTTTGATGTAGAACTAGACATTTCCTCCGGACATAGCCTCAAAATTGAATAATCCAGCCCAGGGACATTGAATATTATTAAGGTTGAGATTGTTGATTGTCAAGACCATGAAAGGTTATTGTGGGCAAACATGAAAGTAGGCCACAATCAAGTCAGCCACGATCTTATCAAATGGTGGAGCAGGCTCGAGGGGCCGAATGGCCTACTCCTAATTCGAATGTTGGCGCCTGTCACGTTCTTCAGATATGACAGAGAGTACAGCATTCATTCTGGTGTCTTTGAATAAGACAGGTGTTTCAAAAGTGCCAAGAAAATTCAACGGTTTGTGAGGAAGATTTTTGTATTCCCTATTTTGTGGCGACGGGACCGTCTGAAGTTGGCTGACGGCAGAATTTTCCGTTTGCGAAACAAAGTGTTGACGCCAAGCCTGATTTTGCTGATGAGCAACAAAGTTGAGCAAGGTGGCTGAGATTTCCACAGTCGTTTCACTGTCTCTCAGAGGCAGAGCATCCTGCCTGGTGTGGATAAACACTTTCACAGTTAAAACATTTTCACAATTAAAACACTTTCACAGTTAAAACGTTGCTTGGACAAGTCATGGTTTTGTTTGTGAAACTGTTGTAGTTGATGTGTTGGGTGTTCTGGATCCGTGGAACACATAAGGGTCACCAACACTATTTTATTGAATCATTAACTGTTTAACATACTCTGACTGTGGGTTAACACAATACTAGCTTTAACTAAAGACCTTTGCCTTGTCCTAACCAGTCGATGCACTCAGCACATGGTGAATGTCTGTGTTGCGGGCTGTGAGCTCTGTCCTCCTAGCTAGCTGCAGCTTGAATGAGCGGGAACTCTGATGCCCCCTGTCTTTATAGTGCGTGTGCTCTCACTGGCGATTGGCTGCGGTGTTGTGTGTGTTGATTGGTCCCACTGTGTGTGTCCATCAGCGTGTGTCTGCACCATGATATACTGGTGTATATTATGACAGTAGTTGCTTTGCCAGTGGTTTCCTGGCACATGAGAAATGAACAGCAGCTGAGGACAGTTACTGTTGGCAGCCTCACCTTCAGCAGTCTGGACCCTAAAAGGGAAAGCACCTTTAAACAAATAATAATAAATAAATAATAAATAATCTTTATTATTGTCACAAAGTAGAGTTACATTAACACTGCAATGAAGTTACTGTGAAAAGCCCCTTGTCGCCACACTCGGGAGGGAGAATTCAGAATTGTCAAATTACCTAACGGCATGTCTTTCGGGACTTGTGGGAGGAAACCGGAGCACCCGGAGGAAACCCACGTAGACACGGGGAGAACGTGCAGACTCCACACAGACTGTGGCCCAAACCGGGAATCGAACCTGGGACCCTGGCGTTGTGATGCTACAGTGCTAACCCCTGTGCTACTGTGCCGCCCTTTAGGATTTTCCTAATGACAAATGCTAAGCCAACTGGCCTTCGGTTTCCTACTTCTTGTCTCCCTTTTTTCTCGAACAGAGATTTTAGATGAGCTATTTTCCAATCTGCTAATACTTTCCCTGGAATTGTGGAAGATTATAACAAGTGCCTCGACTGTCTCAGTAGCCACTTCTTTAAAGACTCTAGGGTAGAGCCAGTGAGATCCTGTGGTCTAGTCAGCCTTTCATTCTAATAGCTTTCCCAGAATCTATCCCCTGGTAATTATGATTATTTTAATTCCTTTGTCCATTTTACTTATAATTTTCAAATATTCTTTTGATGGTTTTTGTGTCTTCTACAGGGAAGACTAGCACAAAGGGTGGGATTCTACGTTTCAGAGTCTAGGTGTTGACACCGGGACTGAATTGGTGGACTCCTACGACAGCACAATTAGCGCCGGTCCCGGAGCAATTCAACAACCATTAGTGGGCTAGCACCAGTGCCACCTAGAACACGAGCAATTCTAATAGAAACCGGTGTTGGATTCACCGGGGTCGGGATTGGTACTTGAGAGGCTGACTGACGAGCTGAAGCCGCATATTAGCACACCACGCCCCACACAAACACATCCCAGCCAACAAAATATCAACGGTTGTGATGGGGCAAACCCATCCCGCTGATGGGATGGCTGGGCCAGAGAGTACCTAGGCAGGGGTGGCCTGGGAGGACACCCATATGACCTGTGGCACTAAGTTCACAGCGGGTAGTCAGCGCTTTGTGCAGTTGCATGGCTGCCTTGCAGGCTGCGGCAATGGTGTATTGTGCCCGTCCACCGACCCCACAGCCCAACTCGTGGCTGCCCCCTGCTACTCCTCCAGCCCTGGCAGAAGCCCCCCTGGCCAGCAGGCACAACTGTCAGCAAACTATTGCGAGGTTGGACACTTTCCGTACCCGCGCCCTCTCCGTCAGCAGTCACGACACACGTTTCCCAATTTTTGAAATCGCAAGTGAACCTCGCCTTCGGTAACTGTCGGTAACTTCGCCTGGCGGAGATGGAGCATCGCGGATGCCCTGCAGAATACTGGGTCAGGCCTGTTAATGATATACCAACAGTGTTTACTGTAGGTAACGAGGCACCGGAACATGGCATTCTGTTGAGCACCTGGTGTCGGCCACGATTTACACCTCCCGCGCCACTTTCTGCCCAATCGTGTTTCCCGATTCCGGCGTCGGCTGGCGGAGAATCCCGCTCAAAATATCTGTTCAACACTTCCACTACTTCCTTGTTTCCAATTATTAATTCCCCAGTCTAGTCCTCTCAGGGACCAGTACTCACTTTAGTTACTCTTCCCCTTTGTAAATAACGGTAGAAATTCTTTCCGTTTGTTTTTCTATTTCAAGCTAGCTTTTTCTCATATTTTAATTCTCCATTCTCCTTTATTTTCAGTGATTCTTTGTTAGTTTTTAAAATCTGTCCAACCTTCTGATGTACCACTACACTTTGCAGAATTGTACGCTTTTTATTTCACTTTGATACTATCCGTAACTTGCTTAATTAGCCATGGATGCGGCATCCTTCTCCGAGAGGCTTTCTTCCTCTCTGAAAGTTTCTTTGCTGAATGCGATTAAATATTGCATTGAATGTCTGCCATTGTTTCTCTATTGCTCTCTATTTAATTTCCCAGTTCACGTTGGCCAAGTCTGTCTTCATACCCTTGTAATTGCCTTTATTTACGTTTACAACACAAGTCTCACTCTTGAACTGAACGTGTAGCTCTATCATTTTATGATCTTAGTTTAAAAAAAACACTTATAAATAATAAGGCTTCTTTGGAGTCTTGTTTTCTCATCATGCATCCCATCATCACATGCGTGATGATGACCAGAATACGTGATACTACACTGTGGGCCACTGCCATAGCACAAGCTTTGCATGGCAGATCGGTGTACTGTTCATGCTCTACCAACCAAGTCTGGCCATCTCAAATGAACAATATACTATAGCTACTAAGAGATTGTCATCCTTGTGATTAAATACCCCCATGAAATCACCCTACTCTATATCGCCTTCTAAACTCTTCATTCAGCTTACCTCTTCTCTATTTCCATTTGTTGCCACACTATAGGAAGTTCTGCCGTTAGTGGCCTAAAACCCACATTTGGGTATTTCCTCCCAAATCTTCTCCACCTCCCTTTCTTTCTTTAAGACATTCCTTAAAATCAATCATTTTGGTCAAACATTTGGCCATCCCTTCAAATACCCCCATCTTTAGCTTAGGGTAGATTTTATTTTTGATACTGGCACTGTGAATCCCTCAGGGGCATTTTCCTATGTTAGGAGTGTTATATAAATACAAGGTGTTGTTGAAGCTAATCATTTCACTCCTGTTAATTATGAATAGCATAGATAGCTTTTAAAATCCAGTGATTTGTTTTTCCTTTAATGTAATGAGAATTGTGGGCTTAGTCATCATGCCTGCAGCTATTAAGGCTATTTGGGCTATAAAGGCAGGATAATATGCAAGATTTTTTTCCTCATGCAATTTTATTACTGATGGTTAAGCAGTTCAGCTGAACAACTGATAAAACTGTGTCAACTAAATGTGATTTATGTCTGCATAAGTGTAATGTTTGCCTGGTGCAATGTTTGCATGGTGTACTGAAGTATAATGTTTAAGCCCGTTGATATATAAAGCAACATTTCATGGAATCAAGGGTCAGTATTTACGATTGTTTGAAAAACTTTCTATCTACTGAAGTTGATGTTCAGTCCCCCTCAACAGTGTAAGTGTTGTGTTATGGGTTTGATTGGTGTCTCATTGATGAGATCTTCAGATTTGTGAACATTTTCCTGTAACACAGCTTAATTTTCTCTTTGCACGCTTTACTTATTTTTAGCTACCTCAGATAGCTTTCCTTCATTCACAGCCATCTGCTCACTACACACTGCCCCGTGCTATTGCAGTTTGCGTACTGTGTCTACATTTTCAAATAGGTCTAGTTTTAAGCCTTTGGGTTGCTTCTCAGTACTAAACTCTTCGGCTCATGCATTTCATTGCACTGACATGACCAGCAACCGTTTTGTGGTTTACCTGAGTAATGTCTTCCTCACTTTGGGGTCTTCTGTTATCCTCGCTCTGGGGTCTTTTGTTGCCCTCTCTCTGGAGTTTTCTGCGGTGCTCTCACTGGGTATTTTGTTGCCCATAGTGTACAGATATGTACAGATCCTAGTTACTGTTATGCATGGTGCTGCTGCTATGCAGTTTGGGTCATTCTAGGATATTATCTCTCTGTCTCTCAGCCTATTACCATGTGACTCTATTCATCACACCATGGACAGTACTATTCTCCAGTTCAAGAAAACCGTTGCTCTGCTGCACATTTTTATATTAAAATAGCAAGCAGGCACACACAACAGTGGATGATACCATGTTATGGTAGTAATCAACACACTTCTGAAGGCTGTGATGAGTTAATTGATTTCAACCAAGGTGAAATCATGCCATAATTTGCCTCAGTGCTCTGGGCTCAAAGGAGAAAAATCAACCAAGCTTGTCAGACTTCATTGTCATTCAATGACCCTGTTGGAACGTGTGTGCATGCAAATATCTGGACACAGGATCAGGGTTTGGTGCTTTCCATCATTTACTACCCCTCTGACACCCCTATTTAGTATCAGACGTTAAAATTTGCCACTTGGGTGAGGTGGCACAGTAAACCCAATGCTTATGGGACTGCAACTCAGCAAGTTTCATTACCTCCAGAAATCGTACTAATTGATGTCAGTGGAAAGAAAAGGTGAATAATGGTGAACAATCGCACTATTGTCAAGAGTTAGAATTCCTCCTGTTGAGTGCACTAAGTATTTTCCTCACCAACCAGTTGATGATTTTGTTGGTCAGGTAATTTGTCTATTATTGGCAACTTTCTATCTCTACATTGCACAGGATGAAAGTGCTGATTATGGCAAAAGATGGGTTAATGTAGAATACCTTACTGGAATATGGAATTTTTAATTAATAATATTACTGCAGATGTGATGATTGTTCTGTGTCTTTCTAACATAGAATGCTGAAAAGTAGATGAAAATGCAGAGCAGAATTTGCCTTTGTTCTTTCCAATGGAATTATACAAAAGGATTAGTAAATTTCAGAATTTAATTCACATGGATTTTAGAAGCCAAGGTTGCAATACTTAACCTGTGTGAATCATTTTGTGCTGTGAATCCAATTTTACTGACTCTTAGATTTAGGAGTTAGTTTCGGCTCACGCTCAGATCTCTATGTCGTGTCCATTGAAGCAACACAAACTCACAACTCTCTTTCATGTGTTATGGGCCAGAGTTTAGAGAACTCCAAGGTATATCATGGAGATCACCTGACCCACGACCTTTCCTAGATTGTGGTATGGGGAACACCCAACCCACTCTACAGGTGTGGTGCAGCAGAAATTTAAAAGTATTTTTTAATGCAAAACAATGTTTATTCTATGAACTCAGCTAACCTTTTTAAAACATACAGGAACATCTTAGCAACCATCAATTCAAATACAACCCCCAAAGAATACAACACTCTAAGTAATCCTTAAACTTTCCTTTTAACATCCATAAGACAAAACACCTTTTTACAGAAGCACTCTACTGAGAGCAGTTAGCACTCTGAATTCACCAAATGATCTAGAGATAGTCTTTAGATGGCAGAGAGATCAAAATTACACCTTCTTTGACTGGCTGCAGCTCCAACAGTGAAACAAAACTAAAAAAAACACAGACTGTAAGGTTTTCGGGCAATTCGGCCCTTTTTGGACTGCCCAAGAATAAAACTCAGAGACTGTAAACTGACTTTTCAGCCAAGAGAACGTAACCAGTTTTCCCAGCAGGCTTGGTCCGCTGAGCTGAGTAGGGACATAAGTATTTACAAACCCCCCCCTAGGAGCTACAAGGAAGAAGGAGCCAGACAACGAGATAAGATCAAAACACAGACAAAGGGGCACGGGAATACACAGGGGGCCTGCCTGCAAGCAGGACAATGGGATGGTCATCGCCCCATGCAGATGTAAATGACTTTGCCTCCACCAGAGCAGAATCCAATCAACACCCCATCAACATAGCAGCTATCTCCGGAGCAGATGGAAGTCTTTGAAAATCTTCAAGGGAGCTCAACCTCGTTATCTCAAAAAACAGACTGGAGGCGGACCTAGGGGAGGTACTCCCATCTCGACAGGTCTGACCGGCTCAAAGGGGGCAGGACCAGCGGGAACTTTAAACCTTATGGATTCAATGCAAAAGGGGCTGGCCGAACACAGGACAAAGCCAGGTAAAACAATATAAAAGGGGCTGTGTTTCGATTGAAGGTCTCTTGGCTCTTGGCTCGACCTCTCCACCTTTGACTTGACCTCTGCAGCCTGTGACCGTAAGTACCCTGCAGCAGCTTGCGAAACTCCCTTGACTTTAATAGTGGTTGAGGCTTTGGGGAAGGGGGCTTGATTTGTGTTTTGTGCTATTGCTAAAACTGTGTAACCATAAGATTTTTCGTTGTGTCCGTTATAGTACTTTTGAATAGACTTAGTTTGTGTTAGAGTTTAAGATTTTATTATATTTTCTTCTGTTGATGATTTTGACCTGGGTTTTGCAATAAACCTTGATTTGCTGATAATTGGAGTCGTTTAAATTCTTCAATCTTTCACCAGCGATCTCTGACCAAGTCATTGTTAAAATATTCCTCACCTTAATTCCGGGTTCAAGAATCAAGGGTCATCTTGAGCGATTCACTCAGGACAGGCTGCTGGTTAGGTAATAAACAGCAGTGTCCTATTCTCTCTCTTGGGAAAGCTACTCTAGCGAAGTAGGAACCGGGTGGGTGTTGCACCACCGGCAAGAGAGAGAATCACCTGGGTATTGGTAGGGGTCTGGAGATCTGTGTGATATAAGCCTCAGGCTGCCGGTTAGGGATAAACGGCAGGCTTGATTCAGTGCTCTCTTCAGTGGAAGTGTCCCAGTGCGGCGTCCCCTGGCCTCTGAAGTTTCAGTGCCAGCTGGAGAGAGACACACACAGATACTCAAACCCCAGATATCGGCCCAGTAGTGGAGTAGCAGAGATGGCACCCTCTACAAGACACACCCAAGCTTTTCCTCAAAGCGAAACTAAAACACCGAGCCAGAGTTCAGCTCCACCCACACTCTGACATCACTGCAGCCACTTGAGCAGACAAACATTTCTTAAAGTGACATTCCCATGACACATGTTGCAGTTTCTCTTTCCAAATTCGCATCAATTCTCACTTATTTATGCAAAAGATTTAAAGTTGACATAGAAATGACCATGTGTGAAAATGGTTTGTGTAATCCTTATTAGATGGTGTGATATTGCTCATGTAATTTAGGAAAGTAGTTGAACCTTTGAGTCAGTTAAATATTGACAGACAAATACACATTCAGGAATCTTATAGGCTGATTTAGAGTATGGAGTTCCAAATAATGGAAAACATCAGACTTGGGACAGAATATAAAGGTGAGTTTGCTGGGGTGGAAAGGGGGTGTTTAAACAGATAGGAGGGTGACAAGCGGAGATCCCGTTCACTTTCAGCCTCCTTTCCAATGGCAGGAAGGCCCATGCACCTGGCCTGCCTGCCCTGCTGGCAATTGAGGCCCTTAAGTGCCAATTAATGCTCACTTAAGGGCCTCCTCCCGGTGCCTCTGTTATTAACCCACTGGCGAGTTGGGGTGTGTGTCTGTGTGGTGCTTGCCATGCAAGCCAATCAACCCCTTTCAGGCTCCCGGGTGGGTGGAGACGGGGGAGGGTCTCCCATTCATGGAATTTACATAGGATTTACAGTGCAGAAGGAGGCCATTCAGCCCATCGAGTCTGCACTTCCTTGGGAAGAGCACCCTACTTAAGCCCAGGCCTCCACCCTATCCCCGTAACCCAGTAACCCCACCTAAACCTTTTGGACACACAAAGGAACAATTTAGCACAGCCAATCCACCTAACCTGCACACTGTGGAGAAAACAGGAGCATCCGGAGGAAACCCGCGCAGATACGGGGAGAAAGTGCAAACTCCACACAGACAGTCACCCAAGGTGGGAATTGAACCTGGGTCTCTGGAGCTGCGAGGTAGTAGTGCTAATCACTGTGCGACCTTGCCGCCCATTCAAAAGCACTCAGTGCCTGATCGAGGGACCCAGCAAAGGTCAACCCTCTGCCCTTTGCTCCCAACCCCCATCTGCCACCTCCCCACTCATCAACCCCCACTCTGCCATCTGCTAACTGGTATCCAGCGATTCTACGAGTCCTCAGGGGCAAGCTGTGTCCATTGCCTCCCTAATAGCACTGGCAGGTGGAATGTTTGCCCCAGGGGCCCTTAATCCCAGGGAAGTTTCACAGTTATCCAATTAAGAACCTGAGAGGTGTCGTAATATACACCAGTATATCATGGTGCGAACACACAGTTAGAGCACATGCACTATAAAGACAGGGGGCATCAGAGATGCCGCTCATTCGAGCTGCAGCGTCCTAGTAGGACAGAGCTCACAGCCTGCAGCACAGACATTCACCATGTGCTGAGTGCATCGATTGGTTAGGACAAGGCATAGGTCTTTAGTTAAAGCTAATATCGTGTTAACCCACAGTGAGAGTATGTTAAACAGTTTCTGACTTAATAAAATAGTGTTGCACTATTTCAAAGTGTTGGTGACCTGTCTGTGTTCCACGGATCCAGAGCGCCCAACACAACAAGAGACACTTCATTCAGAGGGCCTTCCCTAAATTGGACAACATGGGGTTCTTATTGGCTCTGCAGCCAGTGGCCAGGACCCCCATTGCCTCCATTAAATCAGCCCAAGTAGCCTAATGTTTTAGTCCAGACAATCAATGAGATGTGATACAAGCAAACCGGCAATCAAATTAATTTCAAGATTTCCACTTAATGTTATAAAATATCTGGGGCTGGATTCTCTGATTTTGAGGCTATGTTCCCACGCTGTCGTTTCACGACAGAAAAAATGGCGTAAAACGGCCACCGATCCTCCGTTTGGCTGGGGGCTAGCATCAAGGCAGCGTAGAGCACCCGGCTCCAGCTGCCGATATTGCCCGGAGAACTGCCGGGTCCGTGGTCACGCATGCGCAAGGTGGCGGCCTGCTGCGGCTGTGCCATGCAACTTGGCATCGTCCGCTCGTGGAGCCGGCCTGTGAAATAGTGCCCCCCCTTTGGCCGGCTCGCGCACCCCAGAACACCCCACAACAGTGCCCCCAGCCCTTGTCAAAGACCTCCCTGCCCGCGGGTCGATCTTCCCCTGACTGTGTCAGCGCTGGACTGAGTCTGCAGCCGCCACTCCAAATTCCCGACGGATGAGACCACATGCGACCGACGCCGTCGGGAACTTGGCCGTTGGGGGCGGAGAATCGGGGGTGGGCCTCAGGCAATGTCCTGAGGCCGTCTATACTGCGCGCAGCATACTCGCAGAGTATGCCGCTTTGCAGGGGCGCAGTATCGTGAATGCAGTGCCGCCCCCGATTAGGTCGTGAACGGGGATTCTCCGGCTGATCTCCGAACGCAATTTCTGCGTCGCAGACAGCAGAATCCTGCCCCTGATTTATTTATACATCTGCCAGTGCTGGAGAATATGATAAACTGTTTCTGAAATAACTGGACTTGAATTGCCGGAAATCAAGCTGGGACTTAATCATGATGGAATTTGCTCTGAATTTGATCCTCAAACGCTCCATCACTGGTTGCCGCATTATAGGAAGGATGTGGAAGTATTGGAAAGGGCGCAGAGGAGATTTACCGGAATGTTGCCTGGTTTGGAGGGAAGATCTTATGAGGAAAGGCTGAGGGACTTAAGGCTGTTTTCGTTAGAGAGAAGAAGGTTAAGAGGTGACTTAATTGAGGCATACAAGATGATCAGAGGATTGGATAGGGTGGACAGTGAGAGCCTTCTTCCTCGGATGGTGATGTCTAGAACGAGGGGACATAGCTTTAAATTGAGGGGAGATAGATATAAGACAGATGTCAGAGGTAGGTTCTTTACTCAGAGAGTAGTAAGGGCGTGGAATGTCCTGCCTGCAACAGTAGTGGACTCGCCAACACTAAGGGCATTCAAATGGTCATTGGATAGACATATGGACGAAAAGGGAATAGTGTGGATGGGCTTTAGAGTGGTTTCACAGGTCGGCGCAACATCGAGGGCCGAAGGGCCTGTACTGCGCTGTAATGTTCTATATTCTATCACATATTGTATTGTCAAAAAAGGCTTCACATCAGATTAAATGTTTTACAAACAAATAAAATCTCCTTTAACTATTTCAATAAAAACATTATATCATTGCCGGGTTTTAACTTTAGTTCTATTGCTTTACAGGTAACTGTGCAGCCGGCCTCTGCATTCCATAGATGCTGACTGAAGAATTTTGACAGAATTGACTAGTCTGAGCTACATTGATACACGTGCACATTCCAGAATCTGTCGAAGAAAGGTCTGGTGTACGCATGGTTAATGTGGGACTGAGTACAGTACCACCCACACAGTGATGTAAGAAGGCACATGACCCAAACCGAGGGTCAGTGTGGTGTTGGCCAGAGATGTGAGCAGACTTAGGATGGCGATAGCTTCATGCCTCTAAGCTTTACTGTATATTTGTATTTTGTTACAAGTAATTAATAAAGATTTGCTGTTAACAGAGAGAATTCTACGAAGACTCCTTTAATGGATACGTTCTGTAACCAACGCCGTGCCAACAGAATCATTTAAACTTTCACAATTGAGGCTCCAAAACAACAGCAAAACGGATCTTTCTGTTCCCTTGGCAACACATTGTAGGAACTAAATCGTGACTGGATCATGATGAGAGTTTACCCAGGAACCAACCTTGAAGGGAGCTGAAATGATCCTAGGCTCCTTGGGAGTGCAACTGACCTAATATTGGTGGAAATCAAAGATTTTAATGGGAGTTGAACCATAACTTGCCCTTGATTGGAGTTCATATGTTGTTGAATCTCATTGGCAATTAAACTGTGACTCACTGTGGTGATTGCGCTTTAAGGGCAACACAGCAGAGTAAGGGTCATCTGGCTTGGGTGACCTGTCAGGACTCAGAGTGTGAAATCACCCCAGGGGAAGGAGTTCTTTTAGGCAGTGGCATTCCAAAATCAGCTGCAGACATGCTGCTGCTCTTGTAGGTCCTATAAATGAATCCTTTGTTGTTCTGAAAGTGCGTCATTACACCCACCCAAATGGAAGATGAACTTCCACTTGTCCTCAGTGGGAGGCTAACCTTATGGCCCAATCTGTATGGGACCCCTGTTGCTGATTATGGATAATATTGGGCTGTTACAATGGAGCAGTTTTCTTTGAATGATAGAATCCATTTCACCAATCACACAAACCAGGCAAGAACATTTTAAAATGTGATTACATTTGTGATTACGGTTGTGCCAGCCAGCGGGACAACCGTCAGCATACTACAGCGATGTTGGGCACCCTTCGTGCCCCCCCTCTCTCCCTCAGCACCATGGCACCTGTTTCCCGATTGTAAATACCACAAGTGAACCTCGCCATCGATAATCTTTCACGGTGGAGGTGGAGCATCGCGGGAGGTCCATATAATGCTGGGTCGGGCACGTTAATGATATGCCAACGGCATTCACTGTATAATTTAATATGCCCATGCGCCGTACGGCGGAGAACGCATTCACACCACTGTTGAGGGACCGGAGCATGGCATGCCATTCACCGGCTGGCGCCAACATCAATTTTTGGCTGACACCAAATTCTCCGCCCAATCATATTTCACGATTCCAGCGTCGCTGGGCGGAGAATCCTGCCCCTTGTATTTCTAACAGGAGCACTGTATAATGCTTGGCCAATCTTGTGGGTTAAATTAATGGAAGGAAAGAGTTTCTTATTGATTTATCAATCTGTAATTTACTTGAAATATTATTGCCTGTGTTTTCACAATCGACACACTTGTTCTTTGCAAATGGACATAAATATGAAAACGTCCATCTTTTGTTCTCAGGAAGGTTTGTCCAATGTATGGCCTGTGAGCCAGACACAGTCCCCAAAGTCGCTATTTGTGGCCCTTGGAGACAGTTTTAAAAATGCCAGTCAAAGAAATAAGTTTGAATGGAAGATTCTGCATGGAGCTGCTCCTCCAATTACAGGCCTTTTCTTGCCCACGTTTGCGACAAACAGGTTCAGTAGTGAGCAAATGAGGAAAGAAGCAATGCATGATTGGCGGAGCAGGAAATAGCTGCAGGAAATAGTTTTGAGTCCCGGGATCCTGGCCTGGGGAGCCGGGCTGCCAGTGAGCATGGCCCGGGGAACAGAGGTGCCGGTGAGCGTGGCCTGGGAGCAGAGGTGCTGGTGAGTGTAGCCCGGGGAACGGAGGTGCTGGTAACTTGGTCTGGGGAACGGAGGTGCCGGAGAATGTGGCCCAGTTAACGGAGGTTCCAGAGAGTGTGGCCCAGTTAACAGAGATGCCAGAGAGTGTGGCCCAGTTAACGGAGGTGCCGGTGAGCATGGCCTGGGGAACTGAGGTGCCAGTGAGCGTGGCCTGATGAATGGAGGTGCCAGAGTGCTTGGGCTGGGGAACGGAGGTGCCAGAGAGTGTGGCCGGGAGAATGGATGTGCCAGGAACCTGGGAAGCACCGAGGATCAGAGGGACCTTGATGTGATAGCACTGGGAAGGTTGCAGAGGAGATTTACCAGGATGTTGCCTGGGCTGGAGATTTTTAGCTATGAAGAGAGATTGGATTGACTGGGGTTGTTTTCCTTGGAACAAACAAGACTGTGGGGGTGAAATTATTGAGATGTATAAAATTATGAGGGGCATAGATAGAGTAGACAGGAAGGAGCTACGCTCCGAAAGCTAGTGTTCCAAATAAACCTGTTGGACTTTAACCTGGTGTTGTAAGACTTCTTACTGAAAATTCCTAGAAAGTGAAAATCACATCAGTTGGGCTTAAATCCTCTCTGATGTTTGATCTGCAAGGCTTTCATTCATATGAATGGGAATTCATTTTACTAGGCTGCGATTGTTAGCTTGCACCCAGCCAGCTGTCTAGACTTTTAATTTTATTTCCTTTTAGGCTTGAATAAATCTCAAGTTCCAACTGTGAAATTAACCACAATGTTTATAAATGTCTAGCTATAATTGACAGCTCTTGGACCACATCAAAGGCAGTTAAGTGCTTTCTGCAGAGAAAAAGAGGAAGTGAGAGCACTTAGCTGCCTTTTATGTGGTCCAAAGGTTGTCAATCATATGGGCAGGTTGTCCCTGGTAGGGGTCTTTGTAATGGGGAGGTCTCTGGAGGGAGACTCTCTTATGGCAGGGGTCTTTGGTGTGAGTCTCTCTTATGAGGGGTCTCTGATGGGGGGACTTTCTTATGGGGACTCTGGTGGGGGCTCTCTAATGGGGGTCTCTTGTGGGTGACTGGTGGGGGGCTCTGTAATGGGGGTGTCTGGGGGGGTCGGCGGAGTGGTTGGATCATCCTTCTACTGTGGTGTGGGATGACCCAGAAAGTCTTGTGGCCATAGAGGAATTGCATTGCGGGGTGGTAAGGGTGGGAAGGCGCCCAGCTGACGGCCCTCACTATCGGGCAACCCATTCCAAATGGCAGCTCGATACCGGGATTTGCAAGGGAATCGTGCAGGTTCAGTTAAGAAGGCAAATGCAATGTTAGCATTCATGTCAAGAGGGCTAAAAATACAAGACCAGGGACATACTTCTGAGGCTGTATAAGGCTCTGGTCAGACCCCTTTGGAGTATTGTGAGCAGTTTTGGTCCCCGTATCTAAGGAAGGATGTGCTGGGCTTGGAAAAGGTCCAGAGGAGGTTCACAAGAATGATCCCTGGAATGAACAGCTTGTCGTATGAGGAATGGTTGAGGACTCTGGGTCTGTACTCGTTGGAGTTTAGAAGGATGAGGGGAGCATCTTATTGAAACTTACAGGATACTGTGAGGCCTGGATAGAGTGGACATGGAGAGGATGTTTCTACTTGTAGGAAAAACTAGAACCAGAGGACACCATCTCAGACTAAAGGGATGATCCTTTAAAACAGAGATGAGGAAGAATTTCTTCAGCCAGAGGGTGGTGAATCTGTGGAACTCTTTACCGCAGGAGGCAGTGGAGGCCAAATCACTGATTGTCTTTTAGACAGAGATAGATAGGTTCTTGATTAATAATGGGATCAGGGGTTATGGGGAGAAGGCAGGAGAATGGAGATGAGAAAAATATCAGCTATGATTGAATGGCGGAGCAGCCTCGATGGGCCGAGTGGCCTAATTCTGCTCCTATGTCTTATCGTTTTATGTTCTTATGGTCTCCCCAACTCCAGTGATTCCTGAAAAATCACCACCAATGCCTCCACAATCTCCTCAGTTATCTCCTTCAGACTCCTAAGGTGTAATCCTCCAGTCTGGGTGATTGATCCACCTTCAGACCTTTCAGCTTCCTCAGCACCTTCTCCTTAGCGATGAACACTTCACCCACCTCTGCCCCCCTGACTCTCTTGAAGTTCTGGTATCCCACTGGTGTCTTCCACTGTGAAGGCGGATGCAAGGCACCTGTTCAGTTCCTCTGCCATTTATCTGTTCCCCATTATTCCTTCTCCAGCCTCATTTTCCAGTGGTCCAATGTCCATTCTTGCCTCTCTCTTATCTTTTATACATCGAAAAACTGATTGTAATTTTCTTTTCTATCACTACCTAGCTTACACACCAATTTCACCTTCTCCCACATTATTGCTTTTTTTTTACTTGTCCTCTGCTTACTTTTAAAGGCTTCCAAATCATCTGGCTTCCCACTAATCCTCGCCACATTGTATGCTTTTTTCTTTTGCTTTTATGCAGGCCCTGACTTTGCCAGCCATGGTTACCTCATTCATCCCTTAGCATTTTTCCTCCTCCTTGGGGTGAATATTTGTTGTGCTTCCCGAATAACCCCCCAAAACTCCTGTCATTGCTGTTCATTACTGTTCATTGCTGATCTTCCCTGCTAGACTCCCCTTGCAATCAACTCTGGCCAGCTCCTCCCTCATATCTTTGTTGTTACCTTATTCAATTGTAATATGGTTACATCTGGATCTAGCTTCTCTTCCTCAAACTTCAGGGTGAATTCTATCATATTGTGGTCACTGCCCCCGCAGGGTTCCTTTACCTTAAGTTCCCTAATCAAGTCTGCCTCATTACACATCACCAAATCCAGAATTGCCTGTTCCCGAATGGGCTCTACCACAAGCTGCTCCAAAAAACCATCTTCAATTCCTTTCCTTGGGATCTGCAACCAACCTGATTTTCCCCGTCCATCTGCATACTGAAGCCCCCCATGATTATTGTAACATTGCCTTTTTATATGCTGTTTTATTATTGCCTTTTTTATATGCCTTTTATTATTTTATTGCCTTTTTTTATTGCCTTTTTTATATACCGTTTCTATCTCCTGATTTATATGCTATCCCACATCCTGACAACGGCCAGGGGGCTTGTACATAACTCCCATCAGGATCTTTTTTCCTCCACTCTACCCACACAGATTCTAGCCTTCCGACCCTATATCACTTCTTGCTAATAATTTAATTTAATTTCTTACAAACAAGGCAACCCCGCCCCCCTGCTCATCTGCCTGTCCGTTCGATAGGACACGTACACTTGGATATTTAGACTAAAGTCCTGATCCCCTTGCAGCCACGTCTCTGTGATGCCCACAACTTTGCACCCGCCGGTTTCTGTGTGAGCCACAAGGTAATTTACCTTGTTTTGTTTACTGGGTGTATTTAGGCACAACACCGTCAGTCCTGCGTTGACTGCCCCCCTTCTCATAGATGTCCCCCTTTCTTTAAAATATTTCTGCTATGCTGGGGCTGTTTAGCACACTGAGCTAAATCGCTGGCTTTGAAAGCAGACCAAGGCAGGCCAGCAGCGCGGGTTCAATTCCCGTAACAGCCTCCCCAAACAGGCACCGGAATGTGGCGACTAGGGGCTTTTCACAGTAACTTCATTGAAGCCGACTTGTGACAATAAGCGATTTTCATTCATTCATTCATTAATCTGAAAGCAATTTAGAATAGGTAATGCAAATGATCAGTTACTTACCAGCCACAAAACTTCCAATTTTCCTATGACATCACTCTTGGATTGTTCCTGTTCTTTTTAAATCTCTGACCGATTTCAGCCCAATAGCTAGCTGTCTAAAATCAGCTTGGTTACCATATTGATTTGAAGCATTATTTAGCAAAAGGGGGTCAGGGGCGGGATTCTCCGTTACTCGACTCTGATATCGTAATTGGCGATCGGGCAGAGAATCGACTCTGAAGCCCAAATCTGGGCCGGCGCCAGTTTGACCCCGGTCAGCCATGCTCCGCCCCCTCTGAAATGGCATCATCATGTCGCGCGGCGTGCGCCGTTGCAACGGTATTGGCGCATCATCGGCAGGCCCCACCGCGATGCTCCACCCCCTATGGGCCAAGTTCCCGACCGCGCAGGTAACGTGTGGTCTCAGCGGTCGGGAACCCGGTTTGGCAGCTACGGATTGTGTCCAGCGCCGCCAGACACGGCCGGGATCCGTGCCGCTGGCCGGGGGGGACTTCCGCGAGGGCTGCGGGGACTGGTGGGTGGTGGCCAGGGGGTGACCAGTGGGGTTGCGGATGGGGGTCGGATCCATGTACGGCCGGTGCCATGTTGTACGGCGCAATGCTGCAGGTCGACGTTGTGACATGCGCGGCCAGGGACCCAGCCATTCTCTGGCCGTTTTCTACGTGGGAGCCGGATGTTTCACCCGCTACCTCTCCTAGCTCCTCACCGGTCCTGGGATCGGTGAGGAGTTGGCACTGATTAAATTGTCGTAAAACACCCGCAAATTCTCCGCTCGAGCCGGCACAGCCGCTGAAAAGGAGAATCCAGCCCCAGGTCTTTATGCACAACTACAGGCATTTCATGGAAGGTGGCTCCCTTGAAAGATATGAGAGGCCAGGGACAGGATTCTCTGTTGGCTGATCCCGAAACCGGGAAACGCGATTGGGTGGAGAATAGGTTCTGACGCCAAAATCGTAGCGGGCGACGCTTTGACACCAAATTGCAATTCTCCGTCACCTCGACAGCGGCGACTATGCTGTCTGGAACGCACGTACATTAAACACTGTTTGCATATCATTTGCAGGCCTGACACGGTGTTCTCTGGGCCCTCCACCATTCTTCGCCTCCGATGGGCCGGGTTCCCGATGTGTTTAAAAATATTTTTATTCTCCTCCTTTTTCACATTTTCATCCAAATTTACACCCACCAACAAACAATCTACGGTAACAGATACAATGTCAAGCCCCTGGCCAACAATCCCTTCCTCCCATCAACCCCCAAACAACCCACAACATTTTAAATACAAACATCAGGCATTTTATCATCACGGCACAGCACGGTAGCATTGTGGGTAGCATAATTGCTTCACAGCTCCAGGGTCCCAGGTTCGATCCCGGCTTGGGTCACTGTCTGTGCGGAGTCTGCACATCCTCCCCGTGTGTGCGTGGGTTTCCTCCGGGTGCTCCGGTTTCCTCCCACAGTCCAAAGATGTGCAGGTTAGGTGGATTGGGCATAATAAATTGCCCTTAGTGTCCAAAATTGCCCTTAGTGTTGGGTGGGGTTGCTGGGTTATGGGGATGGGGTGGAGGTGTTGACCTTGGGTAGGGTGCTCTTTCCAAGAGCCGGTGCAGACTCGATGGGCCGAATGGCCTCCTTCTGCACTGTAAATTCTATGATAATCGATGATAATCAAAGAAAGGAATCAGGAATCCATCATTAACCTGTACATAGTCACCCACAACATCCACAGTTCAAACCCCCCCTCCCCGCCCCTGTATTCAATGTCATCCAACTCTGAAAGTGCATAATGAACAAAGCCCATGAATTGTAGAACCCATCCATCCTTCCCCTCAACGCAAATTTCACCTTCTCGAGTGTTAAAAACTCCAACAGATCCCCCCGCCACGCCAGGGCACAGGTTGGAGAAACTGACCTCCACCCCAACAGGACCCGCCTTTAGGCGAACAGCGAGGCAAAGGCTAAAACATCTCCGCACCCGCTTCCAGCCCTGGCTGATCCGATTTCCCGAATATGGCTTCCAGAGGTCTCGGCTCAAGCATCATATGTACCACCTTTGAAATTAGCCTGAAGGTCTCCCTACAATACCCCTCCAGCTTTGGGCAGGACCAAAACATATGAACGTGATTTGCAGGCCCCCCCCTCAACGTTCACAAACATCCACTACCCCCTCAAAGAGTCGGCTCATCCTCGTCCTTGTGAGGTGCGCCCTATACACCACCTTCAGCTGTATCAGCCCCAACCTCGCACACGAAGTTGAAGCATTCACCCTCCGGAGCACCTCACACCACAACCACTCCTCCATTCTCTCCCCCAACTCTTCCTCCCACTTTGCCTTAATCACCTCCAGCGGTGCTCTCACTTCTCCCAGAATCGTCCCATAAATCGCCGACACCACCCCCTTCTCCAGTCCCCCTGTCGTCAGCACCTCCTCCAACAGGATGGAGGCCGGCACCACCAGAAAACTCTGTATACCCTTCTTAACGAAATCCCGGACCTACATATACCTAAACATTTCCCCATGCCCCAAGCCATATTTTGTCCCCAGCTCCTTCAGTCCCGCAAACCGGCCCCCCAAGAAATAAATCCTTTAGTGCCCTGACTCCCTTCTCCTCCCATCTCCAAAAACTCCCATCCCACTTCCCGGGCTCAAATCTGTGATTCCCCCGAATCGGCATTTCCCTTGACCCTGCCCCCAGCCTAAAGAGCTGGCGCAACTGCCTCCAGATTTTCAACGTCACTACTACCACCGGACTCCCCGAGTATTTCCCCAGGGCCATCGGGAGTGGCGCTGTTGTCATCTCCCTCAGCTCTGACCCTCCTGCACAGACTCTCCCCCATCCTGACCCACTGGGAGTCTGCCCTCTAACCCAGCTCCTCACCTTCTCAGCATTCGCAGCCAAGTAACAATGGAGTGAATTTGGAAGATCCAACCCCCCTGACTGCCGTCCTCTCTGCAACAGCACCTTGCTAATCCTAGCCACCTCCCCCACCACCCCCATATGAATGAGGTAGTCATCTTTCCAACCTCCTTTGGCAGGAGGATCGGCAGGCACTGAAAAATAAACAAGAATCGCAGCAACACGTTCATTTTAATCGCCTGTATCCGACCTGCAAGCGACAGACGTAGACCATCCCACCTTACCAAGTCCGTCTTCACCCTCCCACCAAACTAGTAATATTATAGGAACCGCCATCAAATACCCCCACTCTATTCGGTTAAACCTGTACACCCGCTTGTAAAACTCCTCAAACACCCTATTCTCTGATCCGGAGCCACCACCAACTACCCTGCCCTATCCCACACCTGACCAATTTCCTTCGCCGCTGCCTCCCTCCGAAGCTGGTCCGCCAACATGCGCCCTGCCTTCTCTCCATATCCGTAAACTGCTCCCCTCGCCCGCCTCAGTTGGCGCACCGCCTTGTTGGTCAAAGCTCGCCTGCAACTCCTTCCTCTTTTCCAACTTCGCATGATCCGATGTCGTATTCCGACCCCTTAACCACAGCCAACAGCGCTGGCACCACCAAAGAAAAGTCAATCCGTGAACAAACCTTATGGACCGAGGAGAAAAAGAGTACTTTGGGGCAGCACAGTAGCATTGTGGATAGCACAATTGCTTCACAGCTCCAGGGTCCCAGGTTCGATTCCCGGCTTGAGTCACTGTCTGTGCGGAGTCTGCACATCCTCCCCGTGTGTGCGTGGGTTTCCTCTGGGTGCTCCGGTTTCCTCCCACAGTGCAAAGATATGCAGGGTAGGTGGATTGGCCATGCTAAATTGCCCTTAGTGTCCAAAATTACCCTTAGTGTTGGGTGGGGCTACTGTGTTATGGGGATAGGATGGAGGTGTGGAAATTGGTAGGGCGCTCTTTCCAAGAGCTGGTGCAGACTCGATGGGCCGATTGGCCTCCTTCTGCACTGTAATTTCTATGATGATTCTATGAGTACTCCTGCTCCCTCGGGTGCAGAAACCTCCAAGGGTCCACCCCTCCCATTTCCACCATTCGTCCAGCCAACGCCTGATGTGTTGGGTATTCTGGATCACATACAGGTCACCAACACTTGAAGTAGTGCAACACTATTTTATTAAAAGGTTAACTATTTAAACATACTTGAACTGTGGGTAAATATGATACCAGCTTTAACTAAAGACCTTTGCCTTGTCCTAACCAGTTGATGCACTCAGAACATGGTGAATGTCTGTGTTGCGGGCTGTGAGCTCTGTGCTCCTAGCTAGCTGCTACTCGAATCAGCGGGAACTCTGATGCCCCCTGTCTTTATAGTGCGTGTGCTCTCACTGGTGATTGGCTGTGGTGTTGTGTATGTTTATTGGTCCCACTGTGTGTCCATCAGTGTTTGTCTGCACCATGATATACTGGTGTATATTATGACATCCCCTTTTATATAAAAAAATGTGCCTGCATGACAATAAATAGCATGTGGTGAATGTTCCTGACTACGTGTGTGCGAAATATTTACAGGACTATGTGCATAAAACTAAGCTATTTACATGGGAAGGTGCCTGGTGCAGAAAAAAACTGTGTCACACAAATAACGAGATGAATACTATATACAAACCACTTGAACGATTAAACGGAAGAACAGAACAGACCAGAGAGTCCATTAGTGCAAAGTTCACAAATTAAGTCTCTGAGGTAGGCGACGAATTCTGGTTGACCGCCTCAAGGGTGGGTCAGGAGCCACCAGCTGAGGAGCGGGCTGGACTGCATCAGAGTGAGGAGGATGCAGAGTAACCGGAATCTCTGCATAGTCCAGGTCAGGGACAACAGGAGGGCGTGGCCCAGGCGAAGGATCACGTAGCGAGCACGGAACGAGATGAAGGGCACGCCCATTACGGCGCAGAATGGAACCATCCGGTAGATGAACCAGGAACGAGCGGGGAGCCACCTGCCGAAGAACCACAGCAGTTGCAGACCAGCCACCATCCGGAAGATGGATGCGGATGTTGTCATCTGGAGCCAAAGCAGGGAGATCAGCCGCACGGGAGTCATGAGCCGCCTTGTGCTGTGCACGAGACAGTTGCATTCGTTGAAGGACCGGAACGTGGTCGAGGTCTGGGACGTGAATGGACGGCACCGTCATCCTCGGGGTGCGACCCATGAGCAGCTGGGCTGGCGACAGGCCAGTGGACAGTGAATCGGATTGGATTGGATTGGATTTGTTTATTGTCACGTGTACCAAGGTACAGTGAAAAGTATTTTTCTGCGAGCAACTCAACAGATCATTAAGTACATGAGAAGAAAAGGGAATAAAAGTAAATACGGGGACGAGCGAGAGGCCAGCAGGGTGAGGTAGAATCGGATCCCACATCGGCAGCCTTGCAGAGGAGCCGTTTGACTATGTGGACGCCCTTCTCCGCTTTGCCATTGGATTGGGGGTACAGGGGACTGGATGTCACATGCACAAAGTTGTAGCTCCTGGCAAAGATGGACCATTCCTGACTTGCGAAGCAGGGGCCATTGTCCGACATCACAGTGAGTGGGATGCCTTGACGAGCAAAGGTGTCCTTACAGGCACGGATGACTGCAGACAATGTGATGTCGTGCAAACGTACCACCTCCGGGTAGTTTGAAAAATAGTCTACAATCAGAACATAGTCCCTGCTCAGCACGTGGAACAGGTCGATGCCGACCTTGAACCAAGGGGACGTGACCAACTCATGGGGCTGTAGGGTCTCACGTGGTTGGGCCGGCTGGAACCGCTGACAGGTGGGGCAGTTGAGCTATGTGTTGGCTATGTCCTCATTGATGCCGGGCCAGTACACTGCCTCTCGGGCCCGTCGGCGGCACTCCTCCACGCCAAGATGGCCCTTGTGCTCGTGTAGCTGTTCCAAGACGAGCCGGCACATGATATGCGGGATAACGATGCGTCCAGCTTCAGGAGGACACCATCGACTACCGCCAGATCGTCTCTGATGTTGTAGAACTGTGGGCATTGGCCCTTGAGCCACCCGTCTGTTAGGTGGCGCATGGCACGCTGTAGCAGGGGGTCAGCCGCAGTCTCGCGTCGAATTTGGACGAGGTGTTCATCCATGGTAGATTGGAGGCCACGAAGGCCACATGGGCGTCAACCTGGCAGACGAATCCCGCTAGGTCACATGGGGTGTTGACTGCCCTGGACAGAGTGTAAGCTATGATCAGGTCTTTGCCCAGGGTGTATACGAACTGAAAGTCGTATCGCCGGAGTTTGAGCAGAATGCGCTGGAGGCGAGGCATCATGTCGTTCAAGTCTTTTTGTATTATATTGACCAGCGGGCGATGGTCGGTCTCGACGGTGAATTGGGGAAGGCCGTACACATAATCATGAAATTTGACATCGGTCAACAGGCCCAGGCTCTCCTTTTCTATCTGCGCATAGCGCTGTTACGTGGGGGTCATGGCGCGTGACGCATATGCAATGGGGGCCCATGATGAGGCCTCATCGCATTGCAGGAGCACTGCCCCAATGCCAGATTGGCTGGCATCGGTCAAAATTTTTGTCTCTTTCGCTGGATCAAAAAAAGCCAATACCGGAGCCGTGGTAAGTTTGGTTTTAAGTTCTGTCTATTCGCTCTCGAGAGCAGGAAGCCATTGGAAGTCTGTCGTCTTCCTGGCCAGGTTCCTGAGAGCCGTGGTATGAGAGGCGAGGTTAGGGATGAACTTCCCTAGGAAGTTGACCATGCCCAGAAATCGGAGGATCGATCGCCTTCTTGTCCTCTGGCGTTTTCATGGCTGTGATGGCAGCCACCTTGTCCGCATCCGGCTGCACACCCAACTGGGAGATGTGGTCCCCTAGGAACTTGAGTTCCATCTGGTCGAAGGAGCATTTGGCTCTGTTGAGGTGTAGGCCCTGCTCCCGTATGTGTTTGAAAACGCGCTGGAGGCGACTGATATGCTCCTGCGGGTGGACCAAATGATTATGTCGTCAACATAGATGCAAACACCTTCAATGCCTTCCATCATTTCTTCCATGATGCTGTGGAATACTTCGGACGCCGATATGATCCCAAACGGCATCCTGTTGTAACAATATCTGCCAAAAGGGGTGTTAAAGGTACACAGTTTCCTGCTGGATCTGTCGAGTTGAATTTGCCAGAATCCTTTCGAGGCATCAAGTTTTGTAAAGAGCTTGGCCCGAGCCATCTCGCATGTGAACACTTTGTGCTTGCGGATAGGGTAATGCTCCCTCATTATGTTGCGATTCAGATCCTTTGGATCAATGCAGATTCTGAGCTCACCGTAAGGTTTCTTTATGCACACCATGGAAATGACCCAGTCGGTTGGTTCCGTAACTCTGGAGATCACTCCTTGGTCTTGGAGGTCCTGCAGCTGCTGCTTGAGGCGGTCCTTGAGGGATGCTGGGACTCTGCGAGGTGCATGCACCACAGGTGTAGCGTTCTGTTTGAGTATGATCTTGTAAGTATATGGGAGCGTGCCCATGCCTTCGAAGACGTCGCGGTGCTGGTCGATGATGGCGTTGAGTTGCGCCCTGAAGTCAGCATCCTGGAAGGCAGACGTGTCATCAGGAGAGAGAGTGAACTCTTTGAACGTGGTTTAGCAATTTGCACGCCTGTGCACCAAGCAGAGAGTTCTTCGAGGAGCCCATGATCTCGAAAGGAAGGATGGCTTTTCATGACTTGTGCGTCACTTCAAGTTGGCATGAGCCGGTAGCAGGAATGATGTTGCCATTGTAGTCCAATAGCTGGCAGGCCGATGGGAAAATGGTTGGTTTGACACGAAGGCTTCGGAAAGCAGACCACGCCATGAGATTGGCGGAGGCACCAGTGTCCAGGCGGAATCGTATTTGGGACCAGTTGACCGTCAGGGTGGCACACCACTCATCGTCTGGATCGATGCTGTATACCGACAGCGGGTGGTGTCTTTGCTTCGGGGACAGCCTGTTTTTCGTTACGACACCGACTCAAAAAGGCGCCTTCGGGTCCTCGGTGTCACTGCTGTGTGGGAGGTCGGAATCGGACTCGGTGACCGTGGGTTGAATTGCTGGAACATTCCTGCGAGCCTGGCTGAAGCGATATGAATTGGAAGGCTGAGCTGCTCGACAGCAGGCAGCATAGTGGCCAAGTCTTCCACATCGTAGGCATTGTCGAGATTTTGCGGGGCATTGCCGCTTTAAACGGGCGGAGCCAAGTTGCCACACATTGTGACGTCAGCACGTTTGCTGCGCCACCACGCATGCGCGGTGCGGTCCTGTGTGGTGCGCGCCTGCGCATTACGTTCCTCCATGTCGCCGTCCCCCCGTTTGGTGCGTACAAGTGCGGGATTCCGCGAAATGGCCGCCCTCATCCAGGCTGAGGCCCTGGAGGTGTTCAATCACTTGGACCCGTTCCGCCTCATGGGGACCTTGTATATGGGAATACCGACTGGTGGCATTTTCATGTAGGACACAGGTCTCGATGGCTGTCGCTAGGGTGAGTTGCTTTACTTTGAGGAGCTGCTGACGTAGGGGGTCCGACTGAACACCGAAAACGATCTGGTCGGAGTCAGAGGTGGGCCCGTAGCTGCAAGATTGCGCAAGGATGCAGAGGTGCATTAAAAAGGATTGGAAAGGTTCGTCTTTACCCTTCAAACGCTGCTGGAACACATCGTGTTCAAAACTTTCATTCACCTCTACGCTGCAGTGAGTGTCAAATTTGAGGAGAACCGTCTTGAACTTCGTCATCTGTAAAGGTGAGAGAGTTGAAAATATGGATGGCATGGTCCCCGGCCGTGGAGAGGGGAAGAGCAATCTTTCTGGTGTCCGAGGCGTCCTCCCTGTCCGTGGCTTCGAGGTAGAGCTGGAAGCGCTGTTTGAAAATATTCCAGTTGGCCCCGAGGTTGCGATGCGGAGCGGCGGCGGCGGGCTGATGTTGTCCATGTTGCAGAATGACGGAATGCTGGCGGAAGGCAGATCACTTGCAGGTAGGTCTAAGAAGTGCTAGTATCCCACCACGCCTGGTATCATGATGTGTTGGGTGTTCTGGATCACATACAGGTCACCAACACTTGAAGTAGTGCAACACTATTTTATTAAAAGGTTAACTATTTAAACATACTTGAACTGTGGGTAAATACGATACCAACTTTAACTAAAGACCTTTGCCTTGTCCTAACCAGTTGATGCACTCAGAACATGGTGAATGTCTGTGTTGCGGGCTGTGAGCTCTGTGCTCCTAGCTAGCTGCTACTCGAATCAGCGAGAACTCTGATGACCCTGTCTTTATAGTGTGTGTGCTCTCACTGGTGATTGGCTGCGGTGTTGTGCGTGTTGATTGGTCCCACTGTGTCCATCAGTGTGTGTCTGCACCATGATATACTGGTGTATATTATGACAACGCCTTCGACCCCCCCCCCCCCCCCCCGCTCCCCCCCCCCCCCCCCCCCCCGGACGGGACAAACGAGTGCGGTCGTGACCTGTCCAATCTCGGCTCCTGCAATAAGTTCCAGTCTCCACCCACGATCAATTTGTGTGAATCCAGTCGGGGATGGCCCCACACAACTTCTTCACCTACATCATCCCAGTTGGGACCATACATGCTTACCAGCACCACCAGCCTCCCCTCCAATGCCCCTGTCGCTACCACATACCTACCTCCCTGATCTGCAACCACTTTCTCCATCTGGAACCGTACTCTTTTGTTAACCGGTACCACTACTCCTCGAGCCCTGCCATCAAATCCCGAATAAAATACCTGGCTAACCCAGCCCTTCCTAAGCCTCACCTGATCCTTCATCCTCAAGTGAGTCTCCTGCAGCATCACCACATCGGCCTTCAAAGTTTACAGATGCGCGCACCCTTGATCTCTTGACTGGTCCTCCCAATCCCCTCACATTCCACATAACTATCTTTACTGTGGGTCTCTCACCCCTCCCTTCTCATCCACCATCATCATAACACCGGGCCATGAACCTGACCCGCCCCTATCCATTGTTAACATCGAACCCACTCCCAGAATCCCCCCCCTGCACGTCCTCTCGCGAAACCCTCACCCACTATCGATCCCCTCCCCCCCTTTACACACCTCTTATTCCCATCGAAACCTGCTCGCCAGGCTCCAGTGTCCGCAGCCCCTCCCCCCACCTCACCTCCGTTCACTAGCCGAGTTAAGTTAGCTAGTGCGGGGGCCCCCAACCAAGGCTTTCCCTCCCTCCCCTCCCGCCCAGTCCCAGGAAAAACAATCAAACACAAACATCTCAACAAAATTAAACCGTCGCAACAAAGAATAACAATCAAAAAACGTAACCTCTAGAACAGCGTGAAGTACAAAAAAAATTAACAATGTAGGTCAAAAAACAAAACATTTGTACACACTCCCAACTCCCCATTCACAGTCCAGAACCCCTCTTCAGTCCCAGTCTTCACTTCTGTCCCAAGCCTTCTGCCTTCACGAACGCCTTTGCCACCTCCACCGCCTTGAAGTAGAAATCTCTGGCGTTGTAGGTGACCCTCAGCTTCGCTGGATACACCGCTCCAAATCGCACCCGCTGTTGTATCATGCCGTCTTCACTCGCCCGAAAGCCGCTCGCCACTTTGCCAGCTCCAACGTGAATGAGATGGGGAGCCCAAGTCACCCACAACATCCGCCCATTTACCCCACCACCTCTCTGGCCAGCCCAGGCCAACCCATCCTTCACACTCATCTGACAGAGTTGTAACAGTGTGAACAGGTGTTTAATGTGACAACATATATACAGGTTTGTGACTTAGCCACTATAACTAAACTATGCTCTGCACCCGGGCCAACTTAACTGGTGTCTAACGTTCTGGCCTTACGGGTGCTAACACTATACCTAGGGGGATTCCCCAGATGGTACAGCAGGAGTGGAGGTGGCCTGCTGTGTTTCCCACCCTGCGACCTGGGTCCCCATTGGTGTCATAATATGCACTCAGCACATAATGAGATACAGACAGGCAGTGACAGACACCCAGTACAGTCAATCAACACACAGGACAGAACACAACCAATTACCAGACAGAACACTAGAAGGTGGTCTCCCACTATAAAACACACGAGGCATCAGCACTCTGCCTCTTTCCACTGGTGACAACTGTAGTGACAGTCAGGGTGTATATACCAGTTAGCACCTTCTACATGTGGCTCAGAGATAGTCTGGTCTAGTTAGTAATAGTAAGCACACTTAGGTTAGTAGAGTGTCAAACCCACAGCGAACTGTGTGCACTGCCTAACAGGTTCAATAAAACATATTGAACAAACCTCAACGTTTGGATTCTACTTTCCAGTACTACTGCATCCAGTTGCAGTCCGTGTTACCCCAGGGTGAATAACACGACAGTTGGTAGGCGTCTTCTGGGGCGACTGGGCCGGTATAGGCCTGGCTGCTGCTTGGGTGTCCCATGTGGCATGGTGCCACCCTGTTCTGCCCACTGCCCACCAGATGCACCAGGGACAGGAGGGGGGGGAGGGGGGGGAGGGGGGGGGGGAGTCCGAGGTGCTGCAGTGTTCCAGCACCTCCCCGGCAGGAGATACCGGCACAGGCCCCAGCACCTCCTCCTCTCTCAGATGCCCGATGGTCCCCAGACTACTCCATGCGACGAGGGTTCAAGCAGAGCTATCCCTTGAGGCTCCCATGCCACCTGGCGCTGCCAGTCCTGGAGGCCCGCTCTGGTCTGGACCAAGGTCTGCAGGTTGGCAGCTATGGAGCACAGGGAGTGGACTATCTCCGTCTGGGACTGTGTCTCATCACCCTTATGCTGTCCCACACTACCTTCAGGGTCTGTGTCACATCAGCCAGTAACTGCGCCATCTCCTTCTGGGACTGGGCCAACTCACTCTATGTCTGTGCCACGTTGGCCAGTGCATGGGCAATGCCACCGACGTTCCCAGCCATGGCCTGCTGTGGCTGGGCCACGCTCAGGAGCACCGCTGAGATTTCCAGGTGGCTCTGGCACATGGTCACCTGTGAGGCAGCAACCCTGTTCTGGGTCTCGGCGAGCACCCGCAGAGAATTCCCCAAGCGTTGGACATGCTGATCCATAGCCAAAACCGTCACCCCCAATGCCTCCACTACGGATACCACCTGTACGGTGTTGGCCTGGGTGGCACGAATGGTCGACACTACCTCCTGCTGCTGCACGCGGATGGACTCCTCCAGCTGCACCTGCAAGTGCAGGACGCTCGCCGACAACCCCTCATGCAGTCCCTGGCTCTGTGACTGCATCTCCACAATAGATGGGACTGTCCGATCTAGAAGCCTGAAACCCGATTGGACGGCTGCTAGTCCCTGGGGTCCAACTGCCCTCCGACTGTCCGCCTCCTCGGGATTTCCTACCCTCACCTGCTGTATCAGAGCAGCTGTGTGGTATGCAGCAGATAGTGTCCCAGGAGCCTCTTCACTCATGTGCCCAACTGAGGTGAGTGTCTCTGGGATGGTGCAGGGTGTTGGAACAGCTGTGATGGGAAGTCAGTATCATGACTGGACTCAACTTTTTTGCAGCACTGCTGTCCGGTCCAGACGGTGTTACTGGTGGTGCTGACTGCCTCTGCCACCTGCGCCCAGGCACGGTGAATGTGGCAGCTGGCAGCCTCCTTCCCAGGCTGGGGTACAATGTCATCCGCCTCTCCGCCATTGCATCTAGGAGGGTTTCCAGCTTGGCTTCCGTGAGCATGGGGCCGTGCATCTTGTTGGCTGGGATGGTGTGTGGAGGAGTGAAGTGTGTATATGCACCTTCAGCTTGTTAGCCTCCTGAGTGTCAATCGCAAAATCAGCAAATTCCGTTTCTCATTGGAATCAATTGTGTTCCATGTGGCGTTGGTGTCAGCCCCTCAACAGTAGCAGAAATGGCCCAGGTGCGGCACCAATGTTGCTGTCGTGGAAGTCCACGTCAACACGTAGTCTCAGAAACGGAGAATCCGGCCCCTGGTCTCATTCATTCCATCCCATTCTCATAACTAGACATGGTTAAGAAAAGTAAATCACACAATATGGTGGCTATAAATGACAGTTTGGTGGACCGAATCCCTCATCTCAACGATTACGGAGGAGTGTTCTCTCCGAGAAGCAATAAGCGAACTGTGGACCAGTTAGCTTTGGATAGCTTGGCTATGAAAGTGAGCCTGTAATAATGAAGTTAGCAAAGCTGTGATTTTATTATTTTTCCATAAGATTGTTAAGTAGTGACTGTTCTTACTGTGGAAATCTCCATACTATTTATTTATATATTTTGTGAAAAATGAGCCAGTTGTTCATTTTACATTGTGCCTCATGTTGAGATGACACTCTTCAGTCACATTCCATGAAAAGAGAATGCATTTATGATATTCCAAAGAAAAAACCTGGGAATCATAAAGTGCCTTTCATGACCTCAGGATGTTCCAATGCGTTGTACAGCCAATAAGGTACATTGGAAGTGTACTCACTATGGTAATACAAGCAGCCTTGCAGACAATCTGCTGATGACAAGCTTCCGCAAGCAAACTGCAACATGATAATGGCCAGATAACCTATTTTATGAATGTTGCTTGAGGGATCAATATTGGCCAGGACAACAAGATACTTCCCTGGTTCCTCTTTGAAATAATGTAATGGGATCATTTAACGTCACCTGGGAGGGCCAACAAGACACATTTTAACATCAAATCTGAAAATGCTCGTCTTTCGAGAACCAAGTGCTCGCTCAGCACGACACTGAAGTGTCAGTCTAAATTATAAGCTCATGCCTTTGGAAAGGGACTCCAAGACAAGAGTGCAAGCACTGAGCCACGCCTGACACCGTAACTTGCATACAATTGAAAGGACTGACTGGTGACGTTGGACACACAAGAGAATATCATGGAAATATTTGAAAATTGCGAGAAGAATATTACAGATATGAAAATTACAAACAGGGCACACTCCATTATGATTTATTGTGTAATATTACATATCAGTATTGCAACCCAGATGGCAGAGCGTATTTGAAAATATAAACAGAGTGATTTGTTTCCCTAATGGCTCTACAATAATTAGCTTTAAGCCATTCATCATAGGAAGCTCTAGGTTTGTGGCTTGGTCTATATTGCACCAGCCTGGTGTGTGATAACTGCACTACACCTCGGGCGGGATTCTCCGCTCGTCGACGCTGAAATCGCGTTCGCCGATCAGCTGGAGAAAACCCGTTTCCAACCAAATCAGGGGCTGCGCAGCTTTCTCACAGGGTACACCGCGCGCCGTACCGACGGCCTCAGGACGCTGCCTGAGGCCCACCCCCCCAATGCTCCGCCCCCGACCAGCCGACTTCCCGATGGCATCAGTCGCATGTAGTTTCATCCGTCGGGAACTTGGCGTGGCAGCTGCGGACTCAGTCCAGTGCCGCCACAGTCGGGGGGAGGGCCGATTCGGGGGGAGGGCCGATCCGTGGGCGGGGGGGGGGGCTGGGGGCATTGTTGTGGGGTGGTCCGGGGTGCGTGTGCCGGCCAAAGGGGCGGCACTACTTCGCAGGCTGGGTCCGCGAGCGGCCGGTGCTATGTTTCATGGCGTGGCCGTTGCAAGCCGCCGCCGTACGCACGCGCGGCCACGGACCCGGCAATTCTCCGAACCGCCTCGGCAGCTAGAGCCGGGTGCTCTATGCTGCTCGGCTGCTAACCCCCAGCCAAACGGAGGATCGGTGGCCGTTTTATGCTGAATTTTCAGTCGTAAAGCGCCACTGTTCCCACACCGGCATGGGGACATCGCCTCAGAATCGGAGAATCCAGCTCCTCATCTCAGCTCTCTGGGTGAGGAAGGCAGACATTGTCAAAGGCTCCAATTCCCAAATCAGTCTGGGTTTATGTAGCTGTGATGCTGCTCGAAATTCTATAAATCATTTGTTTATCAATCTAGGCTTCCACCCTGGGATTGAGTGCTTGGGTGAAGAAGCCCTTGAAACTGTATCTCTCAGAGGGAGGAAGGTTCAAAAACTGGGAAAAGGACTAAGGGTACTAAAATTGCAGCTAGAGACCTCAGCTACTTTGTAGTTACACAGATGATTTGCAACTGACTAGAAGATAACGGACATGCTCCATAAAGGCCTCCTTGGCCAAACTCCATTCAATAAAATGCTGGACCTAAGCTCATTGGGAGAATGTTTTGTGCGAAGATTCCTGGATAGAATGGAGCTTTACAGCGGCAACAAACTAGAGTAGAAAGGTAGTAGCATTGACAATGAGGACATTCCTCAGGCATCCTGACAGGGTTTGCTGGGTAGCTTTCCAAAGGCACGGGAAAGCTGTGCAAGTCCCATTTAATCCTTGAGCCACCACGAAAAGAAGTCCAATTGATATGCTGCAGGTGGCGACCCAGGAACCCGGTATCAGTCCTTTCTACCTACCGGATAAATCGGGAGGTTCAGCCACCGCCCGATGACTGACAAAGGGCCTCTCCCATGATTAAGCGGGCTCAGCCTCCGTGTTTCCTGCAGGGCGTGCTGCATTAAATCGAAGCCTATGTGTGATTTAAACAGATACATCTGCTTGCCTATAGATGGCAGTATTGCAACACGATTGTTTAATGTGGCCAAACAAATGTAAGTCCGTGACTCCGCTGTGATTGCAGTGTCACCTGCTACACATTGACTCTGTACCTCTGCAATACTGACATTGTCTCCGAAGTAAATCGTGTCAATGGCCCTGATTACATGAAGGCTCCAGTGACATCTAACATGCTGATTGGATTTGCTCCATTTAATTAATTCAGGTTTTTATCTGGACTCTAGATTGTTGACCCGGATCGGCCAATTTAATGCTTGATCTGATGTTGATAATCAGGCGTTATTGATTATTCCAACTTTGTCTCTCATTTCAGAATAATCCCACATCCGGCATATATATTGAGTGAAAATTGACTATTGGCATAGGGTCCACATCAGGCAATATTTTGTTTTACAAATTATAAATCCTGACTTTTCATTTTCTTTTTAAAATGTTTGTGATTATCTTCTGATACCAATCAAGACAAAGGATGGGAGTGTTAGGGAGTAAATCCTTTTTGTATTTCCTACACCCAGCATTACAACAAGCACTCCAATCAAGATGTAGACACGGGTTAGATTCGGAGTAAAGCTTCTACATTGCTCAACAGAAGACCTGAACCTTCTTCCAAGACAGCAGTGTGTAATTCTCATTTTGCGGTCTGACCTACTGTGACCTCTTGGAGCTAGTCTCCCTGTTTAGTGGCAGATGTAGTGAGTTAGGTAATTGGCGCAGGAATGGAAAGGTTGAGGACATGGTGTAATGAATAGCATGCACAATAAGTCTGTACTGATTAGATAGAAAGCGTGTTCTGTGTCCTCGTTCACAGCACTAACTACTCATAATTCAATACTAATTACATTAAATTGGCAATCTTACTCCAACATGCCGTACGGATGGCTGGTGTGGGAAATGAAAATGTCACACTGGTATAGTGGTGAGTGTTTTCCTGACGCTATGGGCTAAACCTTACAGTAGGCCAAGGAGAAGGATGGCTTTGGAAATGGGATTGAAGGGTTTTGGGATAACTGAGATCAATTACTCCATCGTGGTCGATGGTTCTTCTGCTGCAGGAGCTGTTCTTGCCAACTGTGGAGGGCAACTGATTCGGTTTGTGGAATGGAAATTTGCATGATGGAAATAAATGAATAGATATTTTGAAATTTTCCTTAATTACCTGCGGGGACACAGGATAATTATCTGTCAAAGGCCTTGGTGATATTTTCTTTATCTGTGGTTTCTCATGTTCTCACAATGTAGGTTAGATATCCTGGATCTTCCCTGAATTAGGTTTTGGGAGGGTGGAAGTACCTTATTTAGGGAGGTGCTTACTTAGGTTCTTTTTTTCCTTGGCACCCTGCAACCCTTGTAGTTTCCTCCACACATTTTTTCCTCGATTGGCTGTCCCGACTCCAGCTTGCAACCGGCCACCAGTAAAAAGATCCCGACTTGGCAACCATTATCTCCTGAGGCTGCTTCGCTGAGCCAGGAATTTTCCTAACTCCTCTGCTCAGAGCCAGTAGTGCCTGCTCTCCTCTGCCCAGTGCCAGTAGTGCCCTCTGCTCAGTGTAGGTAGTGCCTGCTCTCTTCTGCTAAGTGCAGGTAGTGCTCTCTCTCCTCTGCTTAGTGCAGGTAGTGCCCATCCGCCTCTGCTTAGTGCAGGTGGTGCCCACCCTCCTCTGCTCAGTGTAGGTAGTGCCCACCCTCCTCTGCTTAGTGCAGGTAGTGCCCACTCTCCTCTGCGTAGTGCAGGTAGTGCCCTCTCTCCTCTGCTTAGTGCAGGTAGTGCCCACCCTCCTCTGCTTAGTGCAGGTAGTGCCCTCTCTCCTCTGCTTAGTGCAGGTAGTGCCCACTCTCCTCTGCTTCGTGCAGGTAGTGCCCACCCTCCTCTGCTTAATGCAGGTAGTGCCCTCTCTCCTCTGCTTAGTGCAGGTAGTGCCCTCTCTCCTCTGCTCAGTGCAGGTAGTGCCCTCTCTTCTCTGCTTTGTGCAGGTAGTGCCCTCTCTCCTCTGCTTAGTGCAGGTAGTGCCCTCTCTCCTTTGCTTGGTGCGGGTAGTGCCCTCACTCCTTTGCTTTGTGCGGGTAGTGCCCGCCCTCCTCTGCTTAGTGCAGATAGTGCCCTCTCTTCTCTGCTAGTGCAGGTAGTGCCCTCTCTCCTCTGCTTAGTGCAGGTATTGCCCACCCTCCTCTGCTTGGTGCAGGTAGTGTCCTCTCTTCTCTGCTAGTGCAGGTAGTGCCCTCTCTCCTCTGCTTAGTGCAGGTATTGCCCACCCTCCTCTGCTTAGTGCAGGTAGTGCCCTCTCTCCCCTGCTTAGTACAGGTAGTGCCCTCTCTCCTCTGCTTAGTGCAGATAGTGCCCTCTCTCCTCTGCTTAGTGCAGGTAGTGCCCTCTCTCCTCTGCTTAGTGCAGGTAGTGCCCTCTCTCCTCTGCTTAGTGCAGGTAGTGCCCTCTCTCCTCTGCTTAGTGCAGGTAGTGCCCACCCTCCTCTGCTTAGTGCAGGTAGGGCCCTCTCTCCTCTGCTTAGTGCAGGTAGTGCCCTCTCGCCTCTGCTTAGTGCAGGTAGTGCCCTCTCTCCTCTGCTTAGTGCAGGTAGTGCCCTCTCTCCCCTGCTCAGTGCAGGTAGTGCCCTCTCTTCTCTGCTTTGTGCAGGTAGTGCCCTCTCTCCTCTGCTTATTGCAGGTAGTGCCCTCTCTCCTCTGCTTAGTGCAGGTAGTGCCCTCTCTCCTCTGCTTAGTGCAGGTAGTGCCCTCTCTCCTCTGCTTAGTGCAGGTAGTGCCCTCTCTCCTCTGCTTAGTGCAGGTATTGCCCGGACTCGTATGCTCAGGGCAGGTAGTGCCCACCCTACTCTGCGTAGTGCAGGTAGTGCCCTCTCTCCTCTGCTTAGTGCAGGTAGTGCCCTCTCTCCTCTGCTTAGTGCAGATAGTGCCCTCTCTCCTCTGCTTAGTGCAGGTAGTGCCCTCTCTCCTCTGCTTAGTGCAGGTAGTGCCCTATCTCCTCTGCTTAGTGCAGATAGTGCCCTCTCTCCTCTGCTTAGTGCAGGTAGTGCCCTCTCTCCTCTGCTTAGTGCAGATAGTGCCCTCTCTCCTCTGCTTAGTGCAGATAGTGCCCTCTCTCCTCTGCTTAGTGCAGGTAGTGCCCACCCTCCTCTGCTTAGTGCAGGTAGTGCCCTCTCTCCTCTGATTAGTGCAGGTAGTGCCCTCTCTCCTCTGCTTAGTGCAGGTAGTGCCCTCTCTCCTCTGCTTAGTGCAGGTAGTGCCCTCACTCCTCTGCTTAGTGCAGGTAGTGCCCTCTCTCCTCTGCTTAGTGCAGATAGTGCCCTCTCTCCTCTGCTTAGTGCAGGTAGTGCCCTCTCTCCCCTGCTTAGTGCAGGTAGTGCCCTCTCTCCTCTGCTTAGTGCACGTAGTGCCCTCTCTCCTCTGCTTAGTGCAGGTAGTGCCCTCTCTCCTTTGCTTAGTGCAGATAGTGCCCTCTCTCCTCTGCTTAGTGCAGATAGTGCCCTCTCTCCTCTGCTTAGTGCACGTAGTGCCCTCTCTCCTCTGCTTAGTGCATGTAGTGCCCACCCTCCTCTGCTTAGTGCAGATAGTGCCCTCTCTCCTCTGCTTAGTGCAGATAGTGCCCTCTCTCCTCTGCTTAGTGCAGATAGTGCCCTCTCTCCTCTGCTTAGTGCAGGTAGTGCCCTATCTCCTCTGCTTAGTGCAGATAGTGCCCTCTCTCCTCTGCTTAGTGCAGGTAGTGCCCTCTCTCCTCTGCTTAGTGCAGATAGTGCCCTCTCTCCTCTGCTTAGTGCAGATGGTGCCCTCTCTCCTCTGCTTAGTGCAGGTAGTGCCCACCCTCCTCTGCTTAGTGCAGGTAGTGCCCTCTCTCCTCTGCTTAGTGCAGGTAGTGCCCTCTCTCCTCTGCTTAGTGCAGGTAGTGCCCTCTCTCCTCTGCTTAGTGCAGGTAGTGCCCTCTCTCCCCTGCTTAGTGCAGGTAGTGCCCTCTCTCCTCTGCTTAGTGCACGTAGTGCCCTCTCTCCTCTGCTTAGTGCAGGTAGTGCCCTCTCTCCTCTGCTTAGTGCAGATAGTGCCCTCTCTCCACTGCTTAGTGCAGGTAGTGCCCACCCTCCTCTGCTTAGTGCAGGTAGTGCCCTCTCTCCTCTGCTTAGTGCAGGTAGTGCCCTCTCTCCTCTGCTTATTGCAGGTAGTGCCCTCTATCCTCTGCTTAGTGCAGGTAGTGCCCTCTCTCCTCTGCTTAGTGCAGGTAGTGCCCTCTCTCCTCTGCTTAGTGCAGGTAGTGCCCTCTCTCCTCTGCTTAGTGCAGGTAGTGCCCTCTCTCCTCTGCTTAGTGCAGGTATTGCCCGGACTCGTATGCTCAGGGCAGGTAGTGCCCACCCTACTCTGCGTAGTGCAGGTAGTGCCCTCTCTCCTCTGCTTAGTGCAGGTAGTGCCCTCTCTCCCCTGCTTAGTGCAGGTAGTGCCCTCTCTCCCCTGCTTAGTGCAGGTAGTGCCCTCTCTCCTCTGCTTAGTGCACGTAGTGCCCTCTCTCCTCTGCTTAGTGCAGGTAGTGCCCTCTCTCCTCTGCTTAGTGCAGATAGTGCCCTCTCTCCTCTGCTTAGTGCAGATAGTGCCCTCTCTCCTCTGCTTAGTGCAGATAGTGCCCTCTCTCCTCTGCTTAGTGCACGTAGTGCCCTCTCTCCTCTGCTTAGTGCATGTAGTGCCCACCCTCCTCTGCTTAGTGCAGATAGTGCCCTCTCTCCTCTGCTTAGTGCAGATAGTGCCCTCTCTCCTCTGCTTAGTGCAGATAGTGCCCTCTCTCCTCTGCTTAGTGCAGGTAGTGCCCTATCTCCTCTGCTTAGTGCAGATAGTGCCCTCTCTCCTCTGCTTAGTGCAGGTAGTGCCCTCTCTCCTCTGCTTAGTGCAGATAGTGCCCTCTCTCCTCTGCTTAGTGCAGATAGTGCCCTCTCTCCTCTGCTTAGTGCAGGTAGTGCCCACCCTCCTCTGCTTAGTGCAGGTAGTGCCCTCTCTCCTCTGCTTAGTGCAGGTAGTGCCCTCTCTCCTCTGCTTAGTGCAGGTAGTGCCCTCTCTCCTCTGCTTAGTGCAGGTAGTGCCCTCTCTCCTCTGCTTAGTGCAGGTAGTGCCCTCTCTCCTCTGCTTAGTGCAGATAGTGCCCTCTCTCCTCTGCTTAGTGCAGGTAGTGCCCTCTCTCCCCTGCTTAGTGCAGGTAGTGCCCTCTCTCCTCTGCTTAGTGCACGTAGTGCCCTCTCTCCTCTGCTTAGTGCAGGTAGTGCCCTCTCTCCTCTGCTTAGTGCAGATAGTGCCCTCTCTCCTCTGCTTAGTGCAGGTAGTGCCCACCCTCCTCTGCTTAGTGCAGGTAGTGCCCTCTCTCCTCTGCTTAGTGCAGGTAGTGCCCTCTCTCCTCTGCTTATTGCAGGTAGTGCCCTCTCTCCTCTGCTTAGTGCAGGTAGTGCCCTCTCTCCTCTGCTTAGTGCAGGTAGTGCCCTCTCTCCTCTGCTTAGTGCAGGTAGTGCCCTCTCTCCTCTGCTTAGTGCAGGTATTGCCCGGACTCGTATGCTCAGGGCAGGTA
The DNA here is from genome assembly GCF_047496885.1 of Scyliorhinus torazame. NCBI lineage: Eukaryota > Metazoa > Chordata > Chondrichthyes > Carcharhiniformes > Scyliorhinidae > Scyliorhinus > Scyliorhinus torazame. The sequence goes on along the minus strand of NC_092713.1, from coordinate 280,719,324 downwards.
GTGCCCACCCTACTCTGCGTAGTGCAGGTAGTGCCCTCTCTCCCCTGCTTAGTACAGGTAGTGCCCTCTCTCCTCTGCTTAGTGCAGATAGTGCCCTCTCTCCTCTGCTTAGTGCAGGTAGTGCCCTCTCTCCTCTGCTTAGTGCAGGTAGTGCCCTCTCTCCTCTGCTTAGTGCAGGTAGTGCCCTCTCTCCTCTGCTTAGTGCAGGTAGTGCCCACCCTCCTCTGCTTAGTGCAGGTAGTGCCCTCTCTCCTCTGCTTAGTGCAGGTAGTGCCCTCTCTCCTCTGCTTAGTGCAGGTAGTGCCCTCTCTCCTCTGCTTAGTGCAGGTAGTGCCCTCTCTCCCCTGCTCAGTGCAGGTAGTGCCCTCTCTCCTCTGCTTAGTGCAGGTAGTGCCCTCTCTCCTCTGCTTAGTACAGGTAGTGCCCTATCTCCTCTGCTTAGTGCATGTAGTGCCCACCTTCCTCTGCTTAGTGCAGGTAGTACCCTCTCTCCCCTGCGTAGTACAGGTAGTGCCCTCTCTCCTCTGCTTAGTGCACGTAGTGCCTACCCTCCTCTGCTTAGTGCAGGTAGTGCCCACCCTCCTCTGCTTAGTGCAGGTAGTGCCCACCCTCCTCTGCTCAGTGCAGGTAGTGCCCTCTCTTCTCTGCTTTATGCAGGTAGTGCCCTCTCTCCTCTGCTTAGTGCAGGTAGTGCCCTCTCTCCTCTGCTTAGTGCAGGTAGTGCCCTCTTTCCTCTGCTTATTGCAGGTAGTGCCCTCTCTCCACTGCTTAGTGCAGGTAGTGCCCTCTCTCCTCTGCTTAGTGCAGGTAGTGCCCTCTCTCCTTTGCTTGGTGCGGGTAGTGCCCTCTCTCCTTTGCTTAGTGCGGGTAGTGACCTCTCTTCTCTGCTAGTGCAGGTAGTGCCCTCTCTCCTCTGCTTAGTGCAGGTATTGCCCACCCTCCTCTGCTTAGTGCAGATAGTGTCCTCTCTTCTCAGCTAGTGCAGGTAGTGCCCTCTCTCCTCTGCTTAGTGCAGGTATTGCCCACCCTCCTCTGCTTAGTGCAGGTAGTGCCCTCTCTCCCCTGCTTAGTACAGGTAGTGTCCTCTCTCCTCTGCTTAGTGCAGGTAGTGCCCTCTCTCCTCTGCTTAGTGCAGGTAGTGCCCTCTCTCCTCTGCTTAGTGCAGGTAGTGCCCTCTCTCCTCTGCTTAGTGCAGGTAGTGCCCTCTCTCCTCTGCTTAGTGCACGTAGTGCCCTCTCTCCTCTGCTTAGTGCAGGTAGTGCCCTCTCTCCTCTGCTTAGTACAGGTAGTGCCCTCTCTCCTCTGCTTAGTGCACGTAGTGCCCACCCTCCTCTGCTTAGTGCAGGTAGTGCCCTCTCTCCTCTGCTTAGTGCACGTAGTGCCTACCCTCCTCTGCTTAGTGCAGGTAGTGCCCACCCTCCTCTGCTTAGTGCAGGTAGTGCCCACCCTCCTCTGCTCAGTGCAGGTAGTGCCCTCTCTTCTCTGCTTTATGCAGGTAGTGCCCTCTCTCCTCTGCTTAGTGCAGGTAGTGCCCTCTCTCCTCTGCTTAGTGCAGGTAGTGCCCTCTTTCCTCTGCTTATTGCAGGTAGTGCCCTCTCTCCACTGCTTAGTGCAGGTAGTGCCCTCTCTCCTCTGCTTAGTGCAGGTAGTGCCCTCTCTCCTTTGCTTGGTGCGGGTAGTGCCCTCTCTCCTTTGCTTAGTGCGGGTAGTGACCTCTCTTCTCTGCTAGTGCAGGTAGTGCCCTCTCTCCTCTGCTTAGTGCAGGTATTGCCCACCCTCCTCTGCTTAGTGCAGATAGTGTCCTCTCTTCTCAGCTAGTGCAGGTAGTGCCCTCTCTCCTCTGCTTAGTGCAGGTATTGCCCACCCTCCTCTGCTTAGTGCAGGTAGTGCCCTCTCTCCCCTGCTTAGTACAGGTAGTGTCCTCTCTCCTCTGCTTAGTGCAGGTAGTGCCCTCTCTCCTCTGCTTAGTGCAGGTAGTGCCCTCTCTCCTCTGCTTAGTGCAGGTAGTGCCCTCTCTCCTCTGCTTAGTGCAGGTAGTGCCCTCTCTCCTCTGCTTAGTGCACGTAGTGCCCTCTCTCCTCTGCTTAGTGCAGGTAGTGCCCTCTCTCCTCTGCTTAGTACAGGTAGTGCCCTCTCTCCTCTGCTTAGTGCACGTAGTGCCCACCCTCCTCTGCTTAGTGCAGGTAGTGCCCTCTCTCCTCTGCTTAGTGCAGGTAGTGCCCACCCTCCTCTGCTTAGTGCAGATAGTGCCCTCTCTCCTCTGCTTAGTGCAGGTAGTGCCCTCTCTCCTCTACTTAGTGCAGGTAGTGCCCTCTCTCCTCTGCTTAGTGCAGGTAGTGCCCTCTCTCCTCTGCTTAGTGCAGGTAGTGCCCACCCTCCTCTGCTTAGTGCAGGTAGTGCCCTCTCTCCTCTGCTTAGTGCAGGTAGTGCCCTCTCTCCTCTGCTTAGTGCAGGTAGTGCCCTCTCTCCTCTGCTTAGTGCAGGTAGTGCCCTCTCTCCTCTGCTTAGTGCAGGTAGTGCCCTCTCTCCCCTGCTCAGTGCAGGTAGTGCCCTCTCTCCTCTGCTTAGTGCAGGTAGTGCCCTCTCTCCTCTGCTTAGTGCACGTAGTGCCCTCTCTCCCCTGCTCAGTGCAGGTAGTGCCCTCTCTCCTCTGCTTAGTACAGGTAGTGCCCTCTCTCCTCTGCTTAGTACAGGTAGTGCCCTCTCTCCTCTGCTTAGTGCATGTAGTGCCCACCTTCCTCTGCTTAGTGCAGGTAGTGCCCTCTCTCCCCTGCTCAGTGCAGGTAGTGCCGTCTCTCCTCTGCTTAGTACAGGTAGTGCCCTCTCTCCTCTTCTTAGTGCACGTAGTGCCTACCCTCCTCTGCTTAGTGCAGGTAGTGCCCACCCTCCTCTGCTTAGTGCAGGTAGTGCCCACCCTCCTCTGCTCAGTGCAGGTAGTGCCCACCCTCCTCTGCTTAGTGCAGGTAGTGCCCTCTCTCCTCTGCTTAGTGCAGGTAGTGCCCACCCTCCTCTGCTTAGTGCAGGTAGTGCCCACCCTCCTCTGCTTATTGCAGGTAGTGCCCACCCTCCTCTGCTTAGTGCACGTAGTGCCCTCTCTCCTCTGCTTAGTGCAGGTAGTGCCCTCTCTCCTCTGCTTTGTGCAGGTCGTGCCCTCTCTCCTCTGCTTAGTGCAGGTAGTGCCCACCCTCCTCTGCTTAGTGCAGGTAGTGCCCTCTCTCCTCTGCGTAGTGCAGGTAGTGCCCGCTCTCCTCTGCTTAGTGCAGGTAGTGCCCTCTCTGCTCTGCTTAGTGCAGGTAGTGCCCTCTCTCCTCTGCTTAGTGCAGGTAGTGCCCTCTCTCCTCTGCTTATTGCAGGTAGTGCCCTCTCTCCACTGCTTAGTGCAGGTAGTGCCCTCTCTCCTCTGCTTAGTGCAGGTAGTGCCCTCTCTCCTTTGCTTGGTGCGGGTAGTGCCCTCTCTCCTTTGCTTAGTGCGGGTAGTGCCCGCCCTCCTCTGCTTAGTGCAGATAGTGACCTCTCTTCTCTGCTAGTGCAGGTAGTGCCCTCTCTCCTGTGCTTAGTGCAGGTATTGCCCACCCTCCTCTGCTTTGTGCAGATAGTGTCCTCTCTTCTCAGCTCGTGCAGGTAGTGCCCTCTCTCCTCTGCTTAGTGCAGATATTGCCCACCCTCCTCTGCTTAGTGCAGGTAGTGCCCTCTCTCCCCTGCTTAGTACAGGTAGTGTCCTCTCTCCTCTGCTTAGTGCAGGTATTGCCCTCTCTCCTCTGCTTAGTGCAGGTAGTGCCCACCCTCCTCTGCTTAGTGCAGGTAGTGCCCTCTCTCCTCTGCTTAGTGCAGGTAGTGCCCTCTCTCCTCTGCTTAGTGCACGTAGTGCCCTCTCTCCTCTGCTTAGTGCAGGTAGTGCCCTCTCTCCTCTGCTTAGTACAGGTAGTGCCCTCTCTCCTCTGCTTAGTGCAGGTAGTGCCCTCTCTCCTCTGCTTAGTGCACGTAGTGCCCTCTCTCCCCTGCTCAGTGCAGGTAGTGCCCTCTCTCCTCTGCTTAGTACAGGTAGTGCCCTCTCTCCTCTGCTTAGTGCATGTAGTGCCCACCTTCCTCTGCTTAGTGCAGGTAGTGCCCTCTCTCCCCTGCTCAGTGCAGGTAGTGCCCTCTCTCCTCTGCTTAGTACAGGTAGTGCCCTCTCTCCTCTTCTTAGTGCACGTAGTGCCTACCCTCCTCTGCTTAGTGCAGGTAGTGCCCACCCTCCTCTGCTTAGTGCAGGTAGTGCCCACCCTCCTCTGCTCAGTGCAGGTAGTGCCCTCTCTCCTCTGCTTAGTGCAGCTGGTGCCCTCTCTCCTCTGCTTAGTGCAGGTCGTGCCCTCTCTCCTCTGCTTAGTGCAGGTAGTGCCCACCCTCCTCTGCTTAGTGCAGGTAGTGCCCTCTCTCCTCTGCGTAGTGCAGGTAGTGCCCGCTCTCCTCTGCTTAGTGCAGGTAGTGCCCTCTCTGCTCTGCTTAGTGCAGGTAGTGCCCTCTCTCCTCTGCTTAGTGCAGGTAGTGCCCTCTCTCCTCTGCTCAGTGCAGGTAGTGCCCTCTCTCCTCTGCTTAGTGCAGGTAGTGCCCTCTCTCCTCTGCTTAGTGCAGGTAGTGCCCTCTCTCCCCTGCTTAGTGCAGGTAGTGCCCTCTCTCCTCTGCTTAGTGCAGGAACTGCCCACCCTCCTCTGCTTAGTGCAGGTAGTGTCCTCTCTCCTCTGCTTAGTGCAGGTAGTGCCCTCTCTCCCCTGCTTAGTGCAGGTAGTGCCCTCTCTCCTCTGCTTAGTGCAGGTAGTGCCCTCTCTCCTCTGCTTAGTGCAGGTAGTGCTCGCTCTCCTCTGCTTAGTGCTGGTAGTGCCCTCTCTCCTCTGCTTAGTGCAGGTAGTGCCCTCTCTCCTCTGCTTAGTGCAGGTAGTGCCCTCTCTCCTCTGCTTAGTGCATGTAGTGCCCTCTCTCCTCTGCTTTGTGCACGTAGTGCCCTCTCTCCTCTGCTTAGCGCAGGTAGTGCCCTCTCTCCTCTGCTCAGTGCAGGTAGTGCCCTCACTCCTCTGCTTAGTGCACGTAGTGCCCACCCTCCTCTGCTTAGTGCAGGTATTGCCCACCCTCCTCTGCTTAGTGCAGGTATTGCCCACCAACCGCTGCTTAGTACAGGTAGTGCCCACCCTCCTCTGCTTAGTACAGGTATTGCCCACCCTCCTCTGCTTAGTGCGGATAGTGCCCACCCTCCTCTGCTTAGTGCAGGTATTGCCCACCCTCCTCTGCTTAGTGCAGGTATTGCCCACCCTCCTCTGCTTAGTGCGCGTAGTGCCACCCTCCTCTGCTTAGTGCAGTTAGTGCCCTCTCTCCTCTGCTTAGTGCAGGTAGTGCCCTCTCTCCTCTGCTTAGCGCAGGTAGTGCCCTCTCTCCTCTGTTTAGTGCAGGTAGTGCCCTCTCTCCTCTGCTTAGTGCAGGTAGTGCCCTCTCTCCTCTGCTTAGTGCAGGTAGTGCCCTCTCTCCTCTGCTTAGTGCAGGTAGTGCCCTCTCTCCTCTGCTTAGTGCAGGTAGTGCCCTCTCTCCTCTGCTTAGTGCAGGTAGTGCCCTCTCTCCTCTGCTTAGTGCAGGTAGTGCCCTCTCTCCTCTGCTTAGTGCAGGTAGTGCCCTCTCTCCTCTGCTTAGTGCAGGTAGTGCCCTCTCTCCTCTGCTTAGTGCAGGTAGTGCCCTCTCTCCTCTGCTTTGTGCAGGTAGTGCCCTCTCTCCTCTGCTTAGTGCAGGTAGTGCCCTCTCTCCTCTGCTTAGTGCAGGTAGTGCCCTCTCTCCTCTGCTTAGTGCAGGTAGTGCCCTCTCTCCTCTGCTTAGTGCAGGTAGTGCCCTCTCTCCTCTGCTTAGTGCAGGTAGTGCCCTCTCTCCTCTGCTTATTTCAGGTAGTGTCCTCACTCCTCTGCTTAGTGCAGGTAGTGCCCTCTCTCCTCTGCTTAGTGCAGGTAGTGCCCTCTCTCCTCTGCTTAATGCAGGTAGTGCCCTATCTCCTCTGCTCTGTGCCAGTAGTGCCTACTCTCCTCTGCTCAGTGCCAGTAGTGCCCGCTCTCTGCCCAGCGCCAGTAGTGCCTGCTCTCTTTTGCTCACTGCCAGCAGTAAATGGAGATATGTTGGACATTGTAACCACCTAAAATGGCTGATTCCCTATTACTTTGGCCAAAACCCGATATAAAATGGCTAACCGAAAAGGCTGATGGGAAAAGCAGCCAACAGGACACAAACGGACAGCTGCAGACAGAACAGCGTATTCAGCTCTGGGGAAGCCGGCCCAGATCGATACCTACGACCATTAGCAGCACATCAACCCAGACATCTGCAGTTTAATCGGCTATCCCCGGGAACAATTGCAACATATTAGCAATTGAATGCTGGGCCAGACCTCTCGGCGCCTGCAGTGGCCGAAACAAAGACAGGTGAACGACCACCCACTGATCGAGGAATCGCTCCATTATTGGGGCATATCGAACCCAGTGATTGGGAACAAGTCCAATCACTTGGGACTCAGGGTCAAGGGCCGCCCCGAGAGGCGGGAAGCCACTGGGCCCTATAAATTGAGGGGCCAAGTTCAGATCTCTCTCTCTCTCCCTTCTTCTCCTGCTCGCAACCTTCGCAAGAACATCGACCAGAAACAGTAAGTTTGACTCCAGCGGTCGCTACCCGATCGAGACTCCTAGCCATTGACCTGTATCAGCCTTTGAATCCTGCAGGCCAGACCCAATTCGATAAGCCATTCGTTTCCCTGACCTGGTGGGCCATCCCCAAAAGTTAAGTATTGGCCAGTAGTGGTAGGTTTTGATATAGATAGTAGGATTATTGTGTAAGTCTCTATTGCTGTACATAATAAATGACCATTGATTTCAATCTTACTAAGCGGTGTGCTGACTTATTAATCATAACTCGAGCTTGAACCACGTGGCGGTATCAGAAAGATACCTTGCGACTCGTGAGCAAAGGTGACATAATCAGAGCTAATAAAACTAAGGCTAAAAAGAGAAACATAATTGGCGACTCTGGTGGGACCCGCCATAGAAGTGGAAAACCACTCCGGGAGAACCCCAGAAATTTGAATAGAATCCAATTGGTAACAAAAAAAAAAAAAAGAACCACAAGTGTTCAAGCGGTTCTGGTTAATAATTCACAATTTAGAAGTGTGTGTATGCGTGTGTAACTAACAGGGTTATAAGGTAAAACTGAGATTTTGTTGCGTCAAAACTGTCGGAAGTCGTTTTTTTTCGGAAATTAGCGCAAGCCGTACCCGCATCTACGACACCACCTAAGCCCCCTGTTCCAAATTTGAACATAGCAAGCAGATAAGAGAGATGGCCATGCAGGCAATGCAACGCCTCATGAATCCCGAAGAATTTGCGGTCACACCGATCAGCAGCATTAAAGTGGGACAGTGTCCCATTTGGGAAGTGGAAATTCGGAAATTTCTACAGGGCAAAGGATGGCCCGTGTGGAGCGGTTTCTGTAATAATGACGACTCGGGTCCCGGGAGTATAGGGCATACTTGGTGGGAGAACATGAGTGCAATTCATAAGAAAAGTTTAGCGAAAGCGCGCAAGCCGATGGCAATCGTGTCCTGTATGGCACAATTGCGAGGCACAGAGGATGTCGTCAGGACGCTCCAAAAAGAAATAGAAGGCATACATCGTATGAGTAAAATCGATGTATGCGAGATGGAAAAAGAGAACCTGGAATTGAAAAGGCAGTTAGAAGCCAAGGACGAAGAGGTGGCTGACGCCAAACGGGGTCACCAGTCTTGTCTGGCGCATTTAAGCAGTTTTCAATCCCAGTATGAGAAGGCTTATCAGGACACGAAGCGTGCAGTCCTGGTTAAGAAAGAGGCAGAGAAGCAGGTGGAGACGCCACAGAAGCAATGTAGTGATTTCAAGACAGCCTTGAGAGCGCTCCACGCTGCAACCACGGAACAAAGGCAGAGTACCTTAGACCACGCGAAGTGCCGAAAGCAAATTGCAGACCTGCAATCAATGCTTTCTGTCCAAAAGGATTCCAAGACATCTTTGGGGAAAGTTTAGAAAAGGAAGACGGCCCTGATTGGGAAGAATTGCAGGAGACAGCGCAGAGATATGTTCAGGGAACATGTGCGCAGGGAAAGCCCCAAAGGAGGAAAGCACCCCCACCCCCCACACAACAGGAAATACAGGCTCCGATGAACCCTGTAACAACCCACCGCACAGCCACAGCAGACGAGGCGGAAGTCTTATATTCCACACCCCTCACAGTGACCCAATTATGGGACGCGTGTGCTAAAATCACACCGTTCCTACCCGCTTCAGACCCACACCATTTCTTTGCCACCGTCAAACACCAGGCGACCTTGTACGGCCTGGATGAGAAAGAGCAGGTAAAGCTCACGGTCCTCAGCTTAGACCCATCGGTCGCAGCAGCCCTTCCTGACCCACAGAATGTAGGAGGAGACACCCTTGCAGAAATGCATACCGCGATCCTGGATGAGATCGGGTATAACCGGGGCGACTCCGTAGATGGCCTAAATAAGTGCAGACAGAAAAAGTCTGAACACCCCACAGCGTTCGCAGGACGCCTGTGGATTCACTTTGAAGCCGTTTTCGGAAACGTAGACCGTGCCCATTTGTCCGCAGACAATATGGCCAAATGGACCCGCACCCTTATCTCCCATGCCACGGAAGCAGGGCAGAATGCCTGTAGTAATTATGACCCCCTCGGAGGAGGCTCATAATGAGAAGTGGGTGGTCAAAAGATTGTCCCGCGTTTGGGAACAGTCGGCTCACAGTAAACCCGCAGCTAGAACCCCCGAGGAAAACCAAGCCACTGCAGACGTGCAGTCAGTAAGAACCACTCTTCACAACCCCGCGTGGGTAAACGAGGGAAAGAGCAGCCCCCAGCAAAACCGCAAGAATGCTACAATTGCGGACAACTGGGACAAAGGATGCAAGGCCCCTAAAAAGCCACAGAGAGCCCAACAGACAGGCACACTCAATAAGAAAAAGGCAGAGCCCATACATAGCGTTAGCGCCCAGTCCGATCAGACAGACTTGACCGGAACGGACTGACGGTGTACAGGCTCCCCCAGTTGGGTCTGCGATACCCTTTGGGATAGGTCAGGACGACCCGTAGTCGCAGCAAAGGTTAGGGGACAGCCGATTGAGCTTCTCTGGGACACAGGAGGGTCCCGAACAATCTTAAATTCCTCCACTCTTGGTAAGGACACGTGGCCCACTACAGCCACTAACACCCTCAGCGGCTTCACAGGCCACTCACAGCAGGGACACATCACAACCCCTGTACCCATCCAAATCGGAACCATTAACACAAAACACCCCGTAGTATTAGTCGACCTGCCCCCAACAGCAGAGCACATTTTGGGGATCGACTTCATGAATTCTCACCACCTCTCTTTCGATCCAGTCAACCAATGTGTCTGGAAGATGGTGAAATCCGCTAGAGCCCCCACAACGCTTAATATAGGGGATTATATGAACAGAATTAGCGCAGTAGGCGAGTTTTGGTTCAACCCCACCACACTCAGCACGGACCGACAGGTTAGGGCAGTCCTGCAAAAAAACAGGGCAGCATTTGCGACCCACAAACACGACTGTGGACGGATGACTGGTTCCGTACAAATAACAGGACCGGACCCTAGACCCCAAAAGCAGTACGGATTCCCCCTAGAAGCAGAGGGAGAAATCCTAAAGGTTATAGAAAGTTTATTAGAGCAGGGCGTCCTAAGATCGGTAGCCTCAACTAATAATGCCCCGATTTGGCCAGTAAGGAAGCCCGACGGATCATGGCGCTTGACCATAGGTTATCGGGAACTCAATAAAGTCACCCCCGTAGCAGCCCCCACCGTTGCAACCAGTCCCGAGACCATGCTCAAACAGGGACTCCATGCCCGATATTTCACGGTTTTGGACGTCAGTAATGGATTCTGGTCCATTCCATTGGCAAAGGCGTGCCAGTACAAATTTGCCTTCACTTTCCGAGCGCAGCAATACACATGGACATGCCTGCCACAAGGCTTCCACCACAACTCCCCCTCCATTTTCCACTGACAGCTGGCAAATGAACTAGCGAAATTTTCTCGCTCCGAATGTCTGGTACAGTATGTAGACGATCTACTACTGCAGACAGACACAAAGGAAGAGCACATTGAGCTTCTGTCCGAACTCCTGGAATTACTACATTCCATTGGCTGTAAAGTCAACCCCAAAAAGGCCCATATATTGGAAGAAAAGGTGATATATTTGGGTACTATCATCACACACGGCAAACGCGAGATCGAGCACAAAAGAATTGACTCGATCGCTAAATTGCCCCTTCCCCAAAACGTTTCAGCCCTCCGGTCGTTTTTAGGACTGGTTGGCTACTGCCGAAACCACATTGACGGTTTCGCCAGCAAGGCAGCGTCCCTCTCAGAGCTCTTAAAGAAAGAAGCCCCCTGGGAGTGGCTTCCGCAGCATACGGATGCTGTGGAATCATTAAAACAGGCGCTCATAGCCGCCCCCGCACTACAAGTTCCAGACCCGCTTTCCCCTTACGCAATAGAGGTAGCGACCACAGACCGCACCCTTTCAGCCGTGCTCCTGCAGGAACGGCATGACCAGCTAAGACCCGTGGCTTATGCCTCCCGAATTTTAGATGCTGTGGAGCAGGGATTCTCAGCCTGTGAGAGGTACCTGCTCGCAGTTTTCTGGGCAGTCCAGTACTTTTCATACATTACCGGACTGAACCCCATCACCATTCTGACCGAGCACACCCCCACCCAACTTTTACTAGACGGACGACTTAAAGACGGTACCGTCAGCCAAATCCGCGCTGCTAGGTGGACCCTTCTCTTACAAGGACAGGACATCACAGTCAAATGGACCAAAACACACACATACTTAGCGGACAATCTACAGTACCCCAGAACCCCCCATGAGTGTGAAATCATCTCGCCCCAGCATAATACAGGCCCCTTTATAGCTAAAACACCCCCCAGAAAACTAGCCACTCCATCTCAAAGCGCCCCTCACCCGGACATGTGTGACCCCATTAGGATTTATGTGGATGGATCTTCCACAGTCCTGGATGGGCAACGCATAACAGGTTGTGGGATTTATGTGGAGGACGCGCAGGGACGCGCCCTCGAGGAAATCGCATTAAAATTACCCGGACACTTGGGCGCGCAGGCAGCAGAACTTGCGGCCATCGCTTACATTATAGAGCACCCTGATTCCTTCCCCAGCCCAGCAGACATATATTCAGACAGTCTATACGTTTGCAACAGCCTCACTGAATTTCTACCCCTCTGGGAAACAAGAGGATTTGTTTCCGCGGATGGAAAACCCCTCCCCTCAGCCCCATTACTCCGCCATATTCTGAAAAAAGCCAAGGGCAGGACTCTTGGCATTATAAAAGTCCGCAGCCACCATCGTTCCTCCCCCCAGGAAATTTAAAAGCCAACGCGCTGGCAAAGGCAGGATCCAGGCATGGGTATTTTTGGAAGCCCCCCGAAAGCGCCCCAGTGAGTGCAGTTCAGGTCACGCAGACTAGGATCGAAGATCTAGTAGAGGCCCAGAAGCAGGATAGCGCTCTCACTGAGATCGTGAAAGGGAAGTTTCCAGCCTCATACGAGAGGTACAGAAATATGATAACCACACATGACGGTGTGGTGTTGAAAGACACCCTTTATGTAGTTCCGAAGCAGGATCGGAACCAATTAATCTGTTTATTCCATGATGGTCATGGACACCAGGGAATCGATCCCACCGCAACCCACCTCAAATAGCTTTGTTGGTGGCCAAATCTCAAAGAGGATGTATCCCATTACATTGAGAATTGCCTTATTTGCGCACAGAACAACCCAGATAGATACGCCAAAAAGGCACAACTCAGCCACACCCGGCCCGTTAACGGCCCCTGGACTAACCTCCAGATCGATTTTATAGGTCCATTGCCCCCTTGCGCAGGAATGGCTATAAATATGTTCTGGTGGTCATAGACACTTTCACAAAGTGGGTGGAAGCATTTCCAGCCCGCACCAACACCGCACGGTACACCATGAATGCCGAGGAGCCATTGGAGGACTGATGCTGGATCCCGATTGGATCCGCTGCCTACTGGGCTCCACCCAGATAGGCGGGGTATAAGAACCTGGGTTAATCCCCGCAGCTGCATTCTGTGTTTGAGCTGCTGGGTAACGAGTCTGAACAAGTCTGCTCAATAAAGCCTCGATTGAAGTTCTTTACATCTTGCCTCGTGTGTGATCGATGGTCTACACAACATATGTACCAAATTTGGCTGGGAACCTGGGTTTGTTTTCTGACCATGCCTGTCTGTTATGTATTCATTGGCATGCTGTATTTATTATACATCTGGTTTATCTCAGAGCATTGTAGAGATGACGCTGGTTCCAAGTCATCACCAGGTTTATTTAAAATACTTTAAAATACCTGAATAATCATAGGAATTCTACACACATGCTCTCAGCCCAGATTCTGGAATGTTCTGTCTGATGTCAGTCATTTCAGTCTCGTGGCGGGATTCTCCGGCGTCCCAGCATCCCGCGCCGTTTGTAGGTGGCGGGTTTCTCAGCTCCCGCTGCCCTCAATGGGAATTCACATTGAACCCGCCTCATGCTGCCAGGAAACCTTCGGGCAGGGGGGGGGGCGCTGCCGGTGGGACCAGAGAATCGCGGAGAATTCCAACCTCTAGCTCCACTTGCAGGTGTGAGCAATCAAGTACAGTGAACATAGATCAGTGAGGAGACTAAGATAATCAAGCACAAATCAATTAAGCCATTGAACACACCGATCTCGGATGTTCTATGAATTATGGCTGGATTTAAAGGAGCCTCCAAACCAAACCTGGACAAACTAAGCTATTACATTTCTCCCACAGGATTGTGCATTTCCATTCAAAGCCCTACCTGAGTGTGTACAAGTAAAGATAAATGTGAGGTGGAAATCTCGAAGAGGAATGCGATTTTAAACATGTTTTTCACTAACTCGTAATAATGTGCTCTTCTTAATTGCCTTTCTAATAGTTATGAGTATTGTTTTACCAATAATACCATATTTAGGAATTTATTTTGAGTGGATGATTTTGATTTATTATTGTATGTTTGTTTTGCACTGTTTCTAAGGGTGTGTGATTGTACACTAAACCGCTCGAAATGGACGATTAGAAAACCCCAGCAAGACAGAAAGAGGTGCAAAGCAGAATTACAAAAGGTACTTCTTCTAAAACCAATATTGTGGACGTTCTGGGAGCTAAAAACATAATGTGCAGGCGTAAGTTGTAGAGTCCTCCGTCTGGCAGCAAGAGAATATAAAAGTAAAGATGGGGACTCATTTGAATGGTCCCCAGATATTTGATTTGATGGTAAGAAGTAGAATAAAATGGAAGAAGGCATATCAAGGAGGTAAGCAGGTACCTCATGGCATTGATTGCATGTAACTTTATGCAATTAGCTATACCTGTACATCTACTACTGATGGCAATGCACAACTGTCTTTACAGACTGTGGGCTGGCAGTGAGCTTTGCCATCCACAGCCAGTCTCCAATTTAGGCACATCAGTGCCAGTGTTGACAAAAAACACCCCTGGCTTCATACTTTCTGCTTTCAGCTTATTCTAGACTAGACTGCCGTGACTGAGAATGTGTTTGCCATTGAGATGAAAGAAATGGCTACTGTTTCTGTTATGTTCTTAGAAATATAATACAAGTTTTGATTGACGAAATAGAAGTATGAGATGTATACTCAATTTTATTGTTTTGATGCATTTAAAAATGTACATAGAGCCATTGATGACAGCCACGTGGAGATCTGCCCCCCGAGAGCCATAGGAACAGAATCAGTCTCTTTGAGCCCAATTGCCATTGTATTAGATTATGGCTGACCTGCACCTCTATTCTTCATACCTGTCTTTTCTCCATTACCTTTGTTACTCTTAACTTACAAAATTCTATAGATCTCAGTCTTATAAATTTAAGTTCACCATGCATCATGTCACTGTACATGATCGATGCTAGTAGGTGCTGGTGTACTAATTCTTTACAATATCATATAATTTAAAGAGGCTAAATATATTTCTTACGCATGTTGGTCCAGGCTCAGAGAATGCACTCGATATATGGGTTGGGTACTTGACAATTCAACAGCTGTTAAAGAGGCGCTGAGAAAATATAAAGGAATGTAGCCCTTCTAAATTAAAGTGGTGGTGGCCGATAACTTTAAAGCTTCAGAAAGGCTGAAAAGATTTGAGCAAATTACTGCGGTTGCTGGAATCTGAAACAAAAACATAAAATACTGGGCAATCTTGGCAGGGCTGACAGCATCTGTGGAGAGAGAATGGAGCTAGTGGTTTGAGTCTGGAGACTCAAACATCTGACTCTTTGACAAAGCTGGAGAGAACTGGAAATAGGTTCAGATTTATACTGGTGTGGTTGGAGGGGTGGCGGTAGTGTGGTAGTGGCTGATAGTGACACATAAAGAGATTAGCACATTCAAATTAACACATTGACACAGTCTAATCTCTTTATGTGCCACTATCAGCACTTAGCCTTAATCACCTCCATTTACATCCCTTTTGTCTTTCTGTCCATGACATCCTTGTCAATCTTCACCTATCATTGGTCACCTATCCAGCCCTCCACCCACACCAGTATAAATCTAACCCTAAAGAGTCATCCAGACTCGAAACATTAGCTCCCTTCCCACTAGATAGATGCTGTCAGACCTGCGATTGTCCAATATGTTCTGTTTTTGTGTGAAGAGATTGGAGATTATTTAGATGAGTTGATCCTACGCTTTTACATAGGATAAAAGCAAAACATGTCTGATCCTGGAGATCTGAAATAAATTCATAAAGTGCTGGAAAAACTCAACAGACTCATTTCGAGTCCAATATGACTCTCCTTCAGAACACTTTTACATGAGATAAATTCTTCAAGTTGTGATGGGCAATCAAACTCACTTGACTTTTGGATATGTCTTTTTTAAAGATGTAATTTTTCATGCATTTTGTTTTAGGGAAAAATGGGACTGAATTTTACATTTGATCCAATCGTCTGCCTTACTGGTTCCAGACAAAAGTATACCAATAATCAAGGGTCAGGGGCTGGATTCTCTGATCCAGTGATTCTCGGCAGCGTGCCATTTGCTGGTGGCGCGATTCTCTCTTCCCGCCACCTGTCAATGGGAGCTTCCATTGAAGCCACCCCATGCCACCGGGAAGCCCATGGGCGGGTGTGCGCTACTGGCGGGAAAATTGAATCCCAACGGCCGGAGAACTCCTGCCCAAAGCCTCATAAACTGTAATGAATGATTTTTATTTGAAATCTCTCCAGAGCGTTTGATCGAGCAACATCTTTGCACAGAAATGGGATAAGTAAAAGATCAAAAACCTACGGATGTTCAAGTGACTTTATAAGACTGCCTCAATAACCATATGCAAGTTGAAGTAGAACTTTAAAGCATTCAGTTACCATTCACGGAAGGAAGTTATTAAATGGGCCAATTCTTTGAAAAATTGTTGCAAGAATATGTTATGTAAATTTTCTTGAGTCCTATACTTTTATCAGTATTTCCTGCTATTCAGACATGCAATATAAAGTAGATTAGTCACAAGTAAGTGGGTTTTAACCATGAGTGGGTTATGGTGGGTGAGCCGCTCTCACTGGTTTACCTTTGAGGCTTGTGAAGTTTCAACTCACAGACTTTGCCTACATGTTGCCAGGAGGTGCTTGCCAAAAATAGGTGAATAGTAGCAACTGGCTAGCAGGCAAGGAAGGGAGTTCAGATGGCTGGAGGTTACCAGGCCAACATTAAAGGAAGATTCATCGACAAGCAAGTAAACTGTATGAGGAAGTTTCAGAAGGATCTCATTAAAGGGAAAAGTAACGACATCAGGGAGGGGGTCCCATTCCATTTTCTTGTGAGGCAATGAGGAGCTACCCCTTCTCCTTTTTGCTTCATACTTGTTTTGCAAAGGCTTTTCTGTCTGTGGTTTTGATGTAGTCCAATTAAAGCTTGATGGGAAAGCTGGTTTTGTTTCCCCAGTCAGGCCCGAGTTAAAATTCAATCTGAGTTACATTGACATAACAGGGCTTCATCAATTGCCTTCCCTCCGTCATAAGTGTAGAAGTAGGGATGTTTGTCGATGACTGCACAATGTTCAGTACCATTTGTGAATCCTCAGATCACTGAAACGGTCAGTAGCGATATGCAACAAGAAGACCTGGACAATATCCAGGCTTGAGCTGACAAGTGGCAAGTTACATTCACAACACACAAATACAGGCCATCACCATCTCCAACAACAGAGATTCCAACCATTTCCCATTGACATTCAATGACATTACCATTTCTGAATCTCCCACCATCAAGATCCTGGGGGTTAATGGCCTGAAACTGAATTGAACTAGCAATATAAATTCTGTGGCTACAAGAACATGGCAGTGGGGAATTCTGCAGTGAGTAACTCAACTTCTGACTCCCCAATGCCTATCCACCATCTACCAGGCACCAGGCAGGAGTGTGATGGAATATTGGATGAGGCCAGCTCCAACAACACTCAAGAATCATGACATCATCCAGGACAAAGCAGCTCACTTGATTAGAACCGCATCTACCACCTTCAATATCTGTTCCTTTCAGCACCGACACACAATGGCAGCAGTGTGTACCATCTGCAACATGAACTGTAGCAATGCACCAAGACTCTTTCGAAAGCACCTTCCAAACCTCTGATCTTTACCACTTAGAAGGACGAGAGCAGCAGATATCTGGGAATACCATTAAGCAGAAGGAACACATGGGCCGGGATTCTCCCGCAATTGGCGGGACGGCCCGTCGCCGGCGCCAAGAACGGCGCGAACCACTCGGGCCGCCCGGAAGTTGCGGAATCCTCCGCACTTCTGGGGCGAGGCCGGAGCTGGGTTGGCACCGTGCCAACCGGTGCCGAAGGGCCGCCATGGGCTGGCGCGAGTTGGCGCATGCGCAGAACCACCGGCGTGTTGTGGCACATGCGCAGAACCGCCGGTGTGTTTCCTGCGCGTGCGCAGGGGGTTTCTTCTCCGCGCCGGCCATGGCGGAGCCTTACAGAGACCTGCGCGGACCGAAAGAGTGCTCCCATGGCACAGGCCCGCCTGCAGATAGGTTGGCCCCGATGGCGGGCCAGGCCCCCGTGGGGGCACCCCCCCCCCCCCCCCCCCCCCGGGGCCAGATCCCCCCGCGCCTCCCCCGAGGACTCCGCTAGCTGCCCTCCAAGCCAGGTCCCCCCGACCGGAGCAGAGCGATCCCCGCCCGAAAACCGGCGCTAGAGAATTCGGCAGCTGGTGTCGGAGCGGCAGGGCAGGATTCACGCCGCCCCCTGGGGAATCTCTGACCTGGCGGGGGGGTCGGAGAATCCTGCCCATGGTCCTGATTTGGAAAATGCCCAAAAAACAGGGCCATCCAATTTTTAGCCCAAAGTCCTTACATAACCTCTATCCTTACTACCCCAGTTCACATACTTTCTATTCTCTAGTTCTGACCTCTTGGCATTGTCTCCTTTTGTCCCACCATTAGTGGATGTGTCTTCGGCCAATTAAATTCCCCCTGAAATTTCCTCTCCACTTTTGGTTCCCTCTCCTGCTTTAAGTCCTTTAAATCCATCTCCTTGACCTAGTTTTGGTCACTCCTTGTTCCCTGGTTCAACGGCCGGTTTTTCTCTCTTGTCATTGTGAATTACATCAGGATTTTTTTCCTGCTCTGCAAACACAAGTTGTTGTTGAAATCAATGAAACAAAATTCTGGCTGATTTGTGAAATTGCATTGTTCAAAAGAAATCTCGACTAGTTTTGCACAGCTTGATTAATTGTCCCATCTGTCAGATTCTTTGTTTTTCCTGTTCGAGGTAAATATCCTTTTACAACTCAAACTTTTATTATATTACATATGTATGGATACAAAGAACAAAGAAAATTACAGCACAGGAACAGGCCCTTCGGCCCTCCCAGCCTGCGCTGATCCAGATCCTTTATCTAAACCTGTCACCTATTTTCCAAGGATCTACTGCCCTCTGTTCCCCGCCCGTTCATATATAAATCTAGGTGCATCTTAAATGATGCTACTGTGCCCGCCTCTACCACCTCCGCTGGCAAAGCGTTCCAGGCACCCACCACCTTCTGCGTAAAAAACTTTCCACGCATATCTCCCTTAAACTTTCATCCTCTCACCTTGAAATCGTGACCCCTTGTAATTGACACCCCCACTCTTGGAAAAAGCTTGTTGCTATCCACCCTGTCCATACCTCTCATAATTTGTACGCGTTTGAACCATTTTTCCATTTGCTCCAGGAACTTCAGCAGCTCTTTAATCAGACGGTAAAAGCTTTTGGAAAGATCGTGATGTTTGAGAAATTTCTAACTCGAGTCCAATCGTTTTAAAGAGAATTTATCAGTAAGTATCAGACTGTAGTTGTCTCTTTGTGCAGTCTGTTTGAAGGTGATATTCCATCTTATTTGTTATGCCTGTCACTGCAATCCATATAGAAATTGTTTTCTTTAAAAATTCACATTTGGACAAAGAAAATCATACATTTTGAGCAGCCCCTGAGGGTAATGTGCTATTCACTCAGTTAAAATCCTTCAATGGAAATTACTTGTGGAATTGCTGTGCCCTTTCAGTGTAGAAAGCCTGACATTGTCTTCACTGGATGTGGGAGGTGCTAAATTGCACCAGAGCAGGAGAATGAGCATTCGTGTTGCAAACATGTACCTGCGCCTGTAAGTGATGGAGTGCTGGTGGTGATGGGGAGGATTCTTGCCCGGGTGAAGTCTGCAGCCCCTGAGACCAGCTGGGATCTGAGCCTGGGGGTTAGCTGCAACGGCTCCAAGAACTCTATCCAGAGCAGCTGTGGGCTGAGGCTGGAGCAAAATCTGTGTAGAGGTGTGCTGAGATGACCCTATCATATTCTGTTCCAATACGGAGGTTGTGAGGATTCACCTAAGAAATTCTTATGAACTTTCCCCACAGCCTATGTCGTGCTCCCAGGGATCATGTATGTTTTCTGTACTGTGAGCAGAGGAATGGCAAGAGCATCAATCTGGGGCAGGCCCTCAGGGTCGAGGATGACGTGCTTCCACTCTGGGGAGGTGGATTCTGCGATGGCTGAATAGTCAAATCCTGGACTGGCTGATTCTGCCACAGGTTTGACAGGTGGTGTTTGATGAGTTGGGTGGGTGGGACATTCTGGATTCTGTACTCCCTTTTGGATGTTTACGATTGCCACCTTCGCAGATTCATGTTGATGGGGATGTTGCATTTATTTACATGGTTTTCAGAGTGTCCTTGTAGAGTTTCCTCTGCCCTCTTGCCACTATGGAGCTCGGAGTGGAGCACTTGTTTCGGGAGTCTTGTGTTGGGCATGTGGATAATGTGGTCCACCCATTGCAGCTGGTCAAGCGTGACCAGTGCCTCGATACTGGGGATATTGGCCTGGGAGAGGACGCTCACATTGGTATGCCTATCCTGCCAGTGGATTTTCACGATTTTGTGGAGGCAACATTGGTGATATCCCTCCAGGGGTTTGAGATGTCTGCTGTACATTGTCCATGTTTCTGATAGATACAGGAGGGCAGAGACCATGGCTGCTCTGTAGACCATGGACCTGGTGCTGGATTTGAGGTCTCGGTCTTTGAACACTCTGTTCCTCAGGCGTCTGAAGACTGGTGCATCGTCTGCGTCTGCTTGCGCCAAGCGCAGGTTCCCGAGGTATGGGAAATGGTTCACATTGTCCAGGTGTTCACTGTGGATTTTGATGGTCAGGGTGACGTTTTGTGTACTGATGTGTACTGATAGATAGAAAAGGTAATACTTGGAATGCACATTTTTCCAAAACCTGAGTGACTTATCAACTACCTGCGGGCCTGTCGGGCAGGACTTTACTGCATGCTTTGCTTGGGCCAACTAGGTACTCTGGGCACAAACCTGCTTGCTGTGGGACTGGCTCAATGATTTTCCCAGAGGTGACCTCTGAATAAGCCACCGTTCGCACTCGCTGGCCAATCAGAAATTGTCTGGCCATCAGGCTTCCCTCTTGACTTCACCCCCTGCCATATTTTCAGTCCACCCCCTTCCAGCCCAAGCCCAACGGGCCTGGAAAATTCAGCCTCTCATGTCTCAGGTAAGGTTCTGTGGTTGTCAACAGCCCTTCAACATCCAATCCGTTATTCTAGACAGTGGGTGAGAGCAATGTTATTCAATTGAAGAGTCGATCGTAACTGAGATTATATTTTCAAGGTGGAGCCACAATTCAGCATCAGGAGATAAAGCTATGGGTGTCTGTTTGTTTCTTTCCTGCTGCAGGGACATTGAAGATTCAGAGAAATTGAGCAGTAGAGCTACATTTCAAGTTGAAAGGGCTTGGGGGTTTCACAATTCTAATTCCCATTCCTTCCCTGAAGCTCCGCAATAAAGATTTTGACCCCAAACTCATTTTGCTACACTTTGGATGCAATTTTTGTGTAATCTTCAATAGTTATCGAAAAATAAGATGCAAACCTCATTCCTTGAAGATAAAGTGCTGGGAATCAGGGCACAGTTGGACCCATTTAGCAGCCAAAGCAGTTACTTTCTTCTCCATGCTCGCTCGCTTTGATTTTTTTTTGAGTGCTTGCAACCAATTTTCTTCCATTTCAAACAATCATGAATCAATATTTTGTGGGAGGTCGGCAGCACTTGTGGGTTACTGTCTGCGAAATCAAACGTAAAATGGTGCTTTTTTCACCATAAATGTGAATTCCTGCTGTTTTAAGCTTACATTTAGAGATCAAAAATGTTTTTCTCAAATTAAATAAGATTTTTAAAATGGAGGCCGCAATGTCACTGGTATTAATGTCTCCCGTCTCTATCGCCTGGATGTGATTTTCCAATTTAATAGTATGAAATCCCTTATCCCTGCTGTTTGAAATCTCAAACTGGTTCTTTCCATGTGTATCTGTTATTGTGGTTTCCCTTGGGATTCGTTCGTTTCTTATTCTGGATAAGATTTTGCTAGGCGCAATGGTCTTTTGTTAAAAGCACATTTATTTACATACTAACTGTTTATAAAGGCTCAGTCAGACCATGCATAGCTGCAGCTGCTCTCTAAAATTAGATGGGCCACATAAAATTGCTTTCAATTGGCCCCTTAAAGACCTACATTGTCTGTTTGATCTTTCGCGCATGCGCTTCCAACACGGGCAGCACGGTAGCACAGTGGTTAGCACAGTTGCTTCACAGCTTCGGGATCCCAGGTTCGATTCCCGGCTTGGGACAATGTCTGTGCGGAGTCTGCATGTTCTCTCCGTGTTTGCGTGGGTTTCTTCCGGATGCTCCGGTTTCCTCCTACAGTCCAAAGATGTGCAGGTTAGCTGGATTGGCCATGCTAAATTGCCCTTAGTGTCCAGAAAAGGTAAGGTGGGGTTACGGGAATAGGGTGGAGGTATGGGCTTATATAGGGTGCTCTTTCCAAGGGCCGGTGCAGATTCGACGGGTCGAATGGCCTCCTTCTGCACTGTAAATTCTATGATTCTATGATTCCACTTGCAAAATAGTGCGCAAGTGAGCGATGACCTCGGGTCGTTCGTTCGATGCCTTTGTGGGATAATCTTAATGTCCCGAAGAAGTTTCTGCCGGAGACCACAATTACGTTGGAAAATGTGATCGAGATAGCTCAGGCAATGGATGCACCGAGAAAGGTATTACTGAGCTCCAAGGCGTGGCTGACGGGGAGGTTGGCCGAGTATGGGGCAGTATGGCCACGAGGTCTGCGGCGGGATCAAAAGGCATAGCGCAGAGCCAGGCACGGTCCTCAGGACTGGACTGGATCCAAGGAATGGGACGAAATTGGGGCATCAACCCGAGTCTGAGGTGGACTGGTATCGCTGCGGCCGAGACCATTCCCAGACACCAGTCATGTTCGGGGTTTGTGTGCTGCTGCTGCAACTGAAGGAGGCATATTCAAGCACATTGCCGCATGAGGCAAAGCATGCCAATGCAATTTCACCCCTTTGGTAACTACTGGAAGTCTCCAGTATATGTCTTGGGCTACCACATTAGTGACAAGGTAAAAGTTTTCAATCGCAGCTGACAGTCGTCTTGGATTAAGGGGGGAAGAAAGGAACGGTTGAGAAAGTAGAGAAGCTCCAACAAGAGTTGGAGTCATTTAAATCATGAGTGAAAGCGCCTATCATTGGTTAACTAGGTCCATTTGACCAAGGGGCTGGGGATTGGAGTCAGTACATCGAATGGCTCCATTGCTTTTTACTGTGAACGGATCACAGATGAGGACAAGCCGAAGATGATACGTTTGACAGTTTGCGGGCCCTAAACGTATAATTTGATTTGGAAACGCACGACCCTGGTGGCATCCGATTTGAAGTCCTTTGATCCGCTAGTTACATTGGTTCAAGAACATTTCAACCCAAGGTCTCGATTATCCTCCAACGTTATAAGCTTAATTCCCTCCCCCCATCCCCAACCTCCCTTTTCAGGCTTCATAGCCAGGCTGCACCAGCTTGCTGATCACTTGAGTTTGGGACTGCGCTTAGTGACATATTACACAATCATCTAGTTTGTGCGGTACATAATCTTAATATCCAGAAGAAACCGCTGGCAGAGATAGCTCAGCTGATAGAGTGCGCTGGGAAAGATTGGATTGGATTTGTTTATTGTCACGTGTACCGAGGTACATTGCAAAGTATTTTTCTGCGAGCAGCTCAAACAGATCATTTAGTACATGAAAAGAAAAGAAAATACATAACAGGGCAACACAACGTACACAATGTAAATACATAGACACCAGCATCGGATGAAGCATACAGGGGTGTAGTGTTAATGAGGTCAGTCCATAAGAGGGTCATTTAGAAGCCTGGTAACAGCGGGGAAGAAGCTGTTTGTGAGTCTGTTCGTGCGTGTTCTCAGACTCCTGTATCTCCTGCCCGTTGGAAGAGTAGTAAGCAGAGTGGGAGGGATCTTTGATTATGCTGCCCGCTTTCCCCAGGCAGCGGGAGGTGTAGGCAGTCAATGGATGAGAGGTGGGTTTGTATGATGGACTGGGCGATGTTCACGACTCTCTGAAGTTTCTTGCGGTCTTGGGCCGAGCAGTTGCCATACCAGGCTGTGATGCAGCCAGATAGAATGCTTTCTATGGTGCATCTGCAAAAGTTGGTAAGTGTCAGTGTGGACATGCCGAATTTTCTCCGTTTTCTGAGGAAGTATAGGCGCTGTTGTGCTTTCTTGGTGGTAGCGTCGACGTGGGTGGATCAGGACAGATTTTTGGAGATGTGCACCCCTAGGAATTTGAAACTGCTAACCATCTCCACCTCGACCCCGTTCATGCTGACAGGGGTGTGTACAGTACTTTGCTTCCTGAAGTCAATTACCAGCTCTTTAGTTTTTCTGACATTAAGGGATAGATTGTTGTCATTACACTACTCCACTAGGTTCTCTATCTCCCTCCTGTATTCTGACTCATGGGTCTCGAGATCTGACGCACTATGGTCATGTCGTCAGCAAACCGGTAGATGGAATTGGAACCAAATTTTGCCACGCGGTCGTGTGTGTTTAGGGAGTATAGTAAGGGGCTAAGTACGCAGCCTTGCGGGGCCCCGGTATTGAGGACTATTGTGGAGGAGGTGTTGTTGTTTCTTCTTACTGATTGTGGTCAGTGGGTCAGAAAGGTGAGGATCCAGTTGCAGAGTGAGGAGTCAAGTCCTAGGTTTTGGAGCTTTGAGATTAGCTTGGTTGGGATTATGGTATTGAAGGCGGAGCTGTAGTCAATAAATAGGAGTCTGATGTAGGAGTGCTTGTTGTTGAGATGCTCCAGGGATGAGTGTAGGGCCAGGGAAATGGCATCTACTGTGGACCGGTTGCGGCAGTGTGCGAATTGCAGTGGATCTAGGCATCCTGGGAGCATGGAATCGATGTGCTTCATGACCAACCTCTCGAAGCACTTCATTACGATTGGTCAGGGCCACCGGAGGGTAGTCATTGAGGCACGTTGCTTGGTTCTTCTTGGCACCGGTAAGATGATGGTCTTCTTGAAGCAGGTGGGGACCTTGGAGCGGAGTAGGGACAGGTTGAAGATGTCCGCGAACACATCTGCCAGCTGGTCTGCGCAGACTCTGAGTGCATGACCAGAGACCCGTCCAAATCCGTCGCCTTCCGAGGGTTCACTTTCAGGAAGGCCGAAGTTGTGACGGTGGTTATGGGAGGACAGCCCCTACCATGCAACATTGAATGGCTTTGGTGAGAGGGCCTTCAAACGTTCAAGAATGCCATGAAAAAGCAATCTGGTAAACCACTTTGCCAGCGGTTGGCTAATCTCTTGTTTTGCAACGCAGCCCCTCATTTCACCACAGCGGTCACACCAGCTGAGCTGCTCATGAGCCGTCAGTTGAGAACCCAATTGGATCCTATGTTTCCAAATTTTGTGGGGAGGGTAGAGGCACATCAGGCCTCCCAGAAAAGTCAGCGGTCACAGCAGAGGGGCAACATGTTGCTCCGGGTAGGAGACACGGTTTTGGTCCATAATGTCGCTTCCGACCCGCCTTGGTTAGAAGAACGACCAGTCTGGACTAGTGTCTTATGTGGTCAGGGACTCCTGATTCTGCTCAACCAGCTGCGCCTGTCGAGGCCGGTGAGGCCTGTTCACCTGTCATTGAGATGATGCTTCCTGAGATCGCACTGACTGTTGACCACTCAATCACCCAAAATAATGCTGAGACTGTGGCAGGGCTGCGGAGGTCTAGGAGGGCCCGGAAGTCTCTGGATCGATTGACATTTTGATGCACTCTCTTACTCTTGATGTCTCTATTAACATTTGTAGCTTCTATATATAGTTTTTGGATTATTTCTAAATAAGGGACATAAGCGGGCGAGGGGCGCAACGGTGGTATAGTAGTTAGCACTGCTGCCTCACAGCGCCAGGGACCCGGGTTCAATTCTGGCCTTGGGTCACTGTCTGTGTGGAGTTTGCACATTCTTCCCGTGTCTGTGTGGGTTTTCTCCGGTTGCTCCGGTTTCTTCCCACAATCCAAAGATGTGCAGGTTAGGTGGATTGACCATGCTAAATTGCCCCTTAGTGTCCAGGGACATGCAGGTATTGGGGATAGGGTGATGTGGACTGAGGACATGGGTAGAGTACTCTTTCAAAGGGTCGGTGCAGACTCATTGGGTCGAATGGCCTCCTTCTGCATTGTAGGGATTTTATCACAGCCCCTATAAGGGGACGGGCTCCACAGACCATGTGACTGATTCAGGGCGAATTGTGCAGGAGCGCGTGAACCCTGACCAATAGAGTGTTGTGCTGGGCCACTGAGAGCAGGACTTCGGGTAGTGTGGACCAGGGAGCCATGTTGTTAAGACCTGTTGTATTGAGTTCTGTGCCTGTTACTTAACTGCCTTTGACTTCCATCAATTGACCCCTCTGTTAACCAGTGGAAGTCTCCAGAGTGTGCCTTAGGCCACCACAGGTGCCAAAAACCTGCCCACATTATTTAGAACAAGGCCCAAGGACAAATTTCCGACCAGCATCAAACCTCCTGATCTGGTCAGTTTAACTAACAGAATTATTCATAGGAATAGAGCGGGGTCACACGTTACTTCTTGTATCTTGAGCTGCATGTAATTTTACCTGCCCTCCATCAATTCAGCATCATTTCTGACACCAGAAATAAGAAACAGCTTTTGATTTTTCTTGACATGAATTGTATAAATATCTGCTAGCTTTCATCTGCCACTGCTGAATAAATTAATGTGATAAGAAGAGCACATTGATGCCCTAGGGAAGCACTCGAAGCACAGTTTAGATGATTTGTCATAAATTAATATTCACTGCACTCTTTGTCCTCACAAAACATAATAAGACTTCACACATCTTTTCCATTTCTACTTCATTGTACCCAGTACAAGACAGGCATTCCAGAATTTAGTCACCAACCAGAATTCTGATTGGAACTAGATTGGGTCAATGAAGTCTCATTAAGTATCGACACGAGCTGCAGATAAAACCCTTTTGTGGATGGTAAAATGTGGAATATGAACTGAAGCGTATTATCATTGTGTGCTATGTCTTCTCAGAAACTATTCAATCTGGTTTTCTACAAAATGTGAATGTATATAATATGATCATGTATTTCTTTTCTCACAGATTCTCTGAAAACTGGAAATTCAGATCAAGTGGCACCTCCTTCATGAAAAAGTTTTGCAAACTTTATTTTCTTGATTACAATGAATGAGAAAACAATGTACATCATGCTGAGATACAGACATAGAAAACATAGATAGGAAATAGAAGCAGTAGGAAACCATTCAGCCCTTCGAGCCTGATCCGTCATTTATGTGCATTTACTTGCAGGTTAGGTGGATTGGCCATGCTAAATTGTCCTCAGGTGAGGTGGGATTACGGGGTTACAGGGATGGGGTGGAGGTGTGGGCTTAAGTGGGGTGCTCTTTCCAAGAGCCCGTGCATACTCGATGGGCCAGTTGGCCTCCTTCTGCACTGTAAATTCTATGATTCTATATGCAACCAAATTGTGTCAAAAATGGCTCCTCAGATAATTGTTAACTAAGATGGTGTTTGCCAAAGGTACAGATTTCCCTGATTGCCAGCCTGCAAAAGTGCCACTGTCTGCAGGGTTCTACTCAATTGGAAACAAATAGTTCAGATCAGAACCCCTCCAGTGACAAACAGAAAAAGATCATCCAGCAGAGGCGGCCAAAGAGGATTTTGGGAGGTCAACTCAGTCACCTCAAATGTACTGTGAATGTCTGAAGAACCCCTCCAGTGACAAACAGGAGGAAGATCATCCAGCACAGGTGGTGGGAGAGGATTCTGGGAAAAGTCAACTTAGTCACCTTGACTGTACTGTGTGTAGCCGAAGAACTGGTGTCAAGGAACGTTAAGCTTGAAACACTACATTAGTGGTTCCCTCCCTTTTCTTTTAACCAAAAGAAAAAAAGGGCACTGTGAGGAGGATAAGCAAGGTAAGATTCTTCTTCTTATCCATTTCTAAAGTGTACAAGGGCAGAGATGGCAGTTAGGGCAATGATATTCTCCTCCTGTCAGATGTGGGAGATCAGGGAGCTTTCTAGCATCCCTGACGACTATGTCTGTAGGAAGTGTGATCAGCTGCATCTCCTCACAGTTTGATTGGAGCAGCAACTGGACACATTGCGGAGCATACAGGGGGCAGAGCGTGTGATAGACACTAGCTTCACAAGTCACAACACAGGTTCAGACAGGTAGGTGAGTGACTGCCAGGAGAGATAGGCAGGTAAGGCTAGGAGCCTCCTGTTGCTATTCCCCTCTCAAATAGTACGAAGTCTTACAACACCAGGTTAAAGTCCAACAGGTTTGTTTCGATGTCACTAGCTTTCGGAGCGCAGCTCCTTCCTCAGGTGAATGAAGAGGTATGTTCCAGAAACACATATATAGACAAATTCAAAGATGCCAAACAATGCTTGGAATGCGATCCAACCGTTCCAACGCGCCACAGCGAAAAACCGCACCGACCTCCTCAGAAGACAAACATGGGACACAACCGACAGAATACCCTTCGTTGTCCAGTACTTCCCCGGAGCGGAGAAACTACGTCATCTTCTTCACAGCCTTCAACACGTCATTGATGACGATGAACATCTTGCCAAGGTCATCCCCACACCCCCACTACTTGCCTTCAAACAACTGCGCAACCTCAAACGAACCATTGTTTGCAGCAAACTACCCAGTCTTCAGAACAGTGACCACGACACCACACAACCCTGCCATGGCAATCTCTGCAAGACGTGCCAGATCATTGACATGGATACCACTATTACACGTGAGAACACCACCCACCAGGTACGCGGTACGTACTCGTGCGACTCGGCCAACGTTGTCTACCTCATCCGCTGCAGGAAAGGATGTCCCGAAGCGTGGTACATTGGCGAGACCATGCAGACGCTGCGACAATGAATGAATGGACATCACGCAACAATCACCAGGCAGGAATGTTCCCTTCCAGTCGGAGAACACTTCAGCAGTCAAGGGCATTCAGCCTCCGATCTCCGGGTAAGCGTTCTCCAAGGCGGCCTTCAGGACGCGCGACAACGCAGAATCGCCGAGCAGAAACTTATAGCCAAGTTCTGCACACGTGAGTGCGGCCTCAACCGGGACCTGGGATTCATGTCACATTACATTCATCCCCCACCATCTGGCCTGCGAAATCCTACCAACTGTCCTGGCTTGATGTAATTCACACCTCTTTAACCTGGGGTTACCCCATCTCTGGATCTGTAAAGATTTAATCACCTGCTAATGGTCGCATCCCAAGCACTGTTTGGCATCTTTGAATTTGTCTATATATGTGTTTCTGGAACATACCTCTTCATTCACCTGAGGAAGGAGCAGCGCTCCGAAAGCTAGTGACATCGAAACAAACCTGTTGGACTTTAACCTGGTGTTGTAAGACTTCGTACTGTGCTCACCCCAGTCCAACGCCGGCATCTCCACAACATGCCTCTCAAATAGGTTTACCATTTTGGATACCGTTGGGGGGATAGCCTCTCAAAGGAAGATACCAGCAGCAACCAGGCCTGTGGCACCACAACAGGTTCTGCTGTAGAGCAGGGTCAGGATAAGTCCAAGCGAATGATGGTAGTAGGAGACTTGATAGTCAGTGTCACAGGCAAGCATTTCTGTGGCCACAAATGGGACTCAAGGCTGATGTGTTGACTCCATGGTGTCAGGGTCCTGGGTGTCTCTAAACAGCTACAGGGTATCCTGAAAAGGAGGGTAAACAGACAGATGTCGTTGTCCACATTGGTACTAATGACATTGGCGGGAAGAGGTCCTGCAAAGACAATTCAGGTAGTTAGGTCAGGAGCTATAAAGCAGGACCTCTAGGATAGTAATCTCAGGATTACTCCTCATGCCACGTGCTAGTGAGGCTTGGAACAGGGAGATAATACAGTTGAACACATGGCTAAAGATCTGGTGTAGGAGGGAGGGCTTTATATATATGCATCACTGGGAAGTCTTCTGGGGAAGGTGGGACCGGTACAAGAAGCATGGGTTGCACCTGAACTGGAGGGGCACCATTTTCCTGGGCGAGAGGTTTGCTAGTGCTGTTCGGGAGGGTTTAAACTAGTGTGGTAGGGGTGTGGGAACCGGAACAGCAGGCCATCAAGTGTAGAGACTGGGGAAGAAAGTGAGACTGAGGTAAACATAGAGCAGAGTAAGAGCAGGCAGAGGGAGGCCACAGGGCTCAGCGGGACTGCAGGTCTGGAATGCATTTACTTTAATGCAAGGAGTATAACCGGTAAAACAGATGAACTGAGAGCCTGGATTACTGTTTGGATCTATGATGTAATTGCAATTACAGAGATATGGTTAAAGGAGGGACAGGACTGGCAGCTTAACAATCCGGGATATCGGTGTTTTAGACAGGACAGAAGGGGAAACAAAAGAGGTGGGGGAGCAGATCACAGTTGTGTTGAGGGAGGACACATTGGAGGGGTCTTGTAGTGAGGCATTATGAGTGGAGCTCAGCAAGAAGAAGGCTGAAATCACAATGTTGGGCATATACTATAGACCTCCCAGCAGTCTGCAGGAGACAGAGGAGCAGTTGTGTAGTCAGATACTGCAAAGTTGTGCAAAAAGAAGGGTAATTGCGATGGGCGATTTTAACTTCCCCCAGATTGGCTGGAAATCCCTTACAGCCAGGGGCTAGGATGGAGAGCAAATTGTTAAATGCGTCCAGGAGGGCTTTTTGATACAATATGGTGACAATCCAACCAGGGAGGGGGCCATACTAGACTTGAGATTGGGGAATGAGCTAGGCCAGATGATTGGTCATAGATTTTATTTTAATCATAGAATTTACAGTGCAGAAGGAGGCCATTCGGCCCATCGAGTCTGCACCGGCTCTTGGAAAGAGCACCCGACCCAAGGTCAACACCTCCACCCTATCCCCAGAACCCAATAACCCCACCCAACACTAAGGGCAATTTTGGACACTAAGGGCAATTTATCATGGCCAATCCACCTAACCTGCACACCTTTGGACTGTGGGAGGAAACCGGAGCACCCGGAGGAAACCCACGCACACACGGGGAGGATGTGCAGACTCCGCACAGACAGTGACCCAAGCCGGAATCGAACCTGGGACCCTGGAGCTGTGAAGCAATTGTGCTATCCACAATGCTACCGTGCTGTTTCAGTGGGGGAGCATCTTGGGCTTAGCGACCACCAATTTCATAATATTTTGGGTAACATGGATAAGGACAAGAGTGGCCCATGGGTGAGGGTGCTGAATTGGGTGAGGGCCAATTAAATCCAAGTTAGAAAGGAACTGGGGAATGTGGATTGGGAGTGGCTATTTGAGGGCAAATCCATGTCTGACATGTGGGAGGCTTTTAAAGGCCAGTTGATTGAATTGCAGAACAGGCATAACCCTGCAGAAGGGTATAAATGGCAGCATTCAGGAACCATGGATGACAAGGAAAATTGTAAGCATAGTCAAAAGGAAAAAGGGAGCATGCAGTATGCCGAGGCATCTAAAAACTGACAAAGCCCTTGAGGGGTACAGTGAAAGTAGGAAGGAACTTAAAGTGGAATTAGGGGGCTAAAAGGGGCCATGAAATGTCTTTAGCAAACATGGTCAAGGAGAAACCCAAGGTTTTTGACGCATATATTTAGAGCAAGAGGGTAGCAAGAGAAAGAGTAGGCCCACTTAAGGACAATGGAGGGAAGTTATGCGTGGAACCACAGGAAGTGGGTGAAACCCTTAATGAATACTTTGTATTCATAGAATTTACAGTGTAGAAGGAGGCCATTCAGCCCATTGAGTCTGCACTGGCTCTTGGAAAGAGCACCCTACCCAAGGTCAACACCTCCACCCGATCCCCATAACCCAGTAACCCCACCCAACACTAAGGGTAATTTTGGACACTAAGGGCAATTTATCATGGCCAATCCACCTAACATGCACATCTTTGGACTGTGGGAGGAAACCGGAGCACCCGGAGGAAACCCACGCACACACGGGGAGGATGTGCAGACTCCGCACAGACAGTGACCCAAGCAGGAATCGAACCTGGGACCCTGGAGCTGTGAAGCAATTGTCCTATCCACAATGCTACCATGCTGCCCACAGGGCAGCTTCACCAGGGAGAAGGACATGACGGATGTTGAAGTCAGGGATAGATGTGTGAATCCTCTTGAGAACGTCAATATATCAAAAGATGAAGTGTTGAGTATCCTAAATTGCATTAAGGTAGACATGGGGCTGAATGGGATCTATCCCAGGTTACTGTGTGATGCAAGGGAATAAATAGCTCGGGCCTTGACAGATACCTTTGCATCCTCTGACCACAAGCGAGGTTCCAGAGGATTGGAGAATAGCCAATGTTGTTCCCTTGTTTAAGAAAGAAAGCGGGGGTAATCCAGCAAATTATAGGCCAGTGAGCCTGGCATCAGTGGTGGGGAAGCTTTTGGAAAAGATACTGAGGGACAGCATATATGCACATTTGGAGGAAAATGGACTAGTTAGTGACAGACAGCATGGTTTTAGAACAAAAGAACAAAGAAAAGTACAGCACAGGAACAGGTCCTTCGGCCCTCCAAGCCCGTGCCGACCATGCTACCCGACTCAACTACAATCTTCTACACTTCCTGGGTCCGTATCCCTCTATTCCCATCCTATTCATGTATTTGTCAAGATGCCCCTTAAATGTTACTATCCACCATCACCTCCGGTAGCGAGTTCCAGGCACCCACTACCCTCTGTGTAAAAAACTTGCCTCATACATCTACTCTAAACCTTGCCCCTCACACCTTAAACCTATGCCCCCTCGTAATTAACCCCTCTACCCTGGGAAAAAGCCTCTGACTATCCACTCTGTCTATGCCCCTCATAATATTGTAGACCTCTATTAGGTCGCCCCTCAACCTCCGTTGTTCCAGTGAGAACAAACCGAGTTTATTCAACTGCTCCTCATAGCTAATGCCCTCTATACCAGGCAACATTCTGGTAAATTTCTTCTGCACCCACTCTAAAGCCTCCACATCCTTCTGGTAGTGTGGCGACCAGAATTGAACACTATACTCCAAGTGTGGCCTAAGGTTCTATACAGCTGCAACATGACTTGCCAACTCTCATACTCAATGCCCCGGCCAATGAAGGCAAGCATGCGGTATGCCTTCTTGACTACCTTCTCCACCTGTGTTGCCCCTTTCAGTGACCTGTGGACCTGTACACCTAGATCTCTCTGACTTTCAATACTCTTGAGGGTTCTACCATTCACTGTATATTCCCTACCTGCATTAGACCTTCCAAAATGCATTACCTCACATTTGTCCGGATTAAACTTCATCTGCCATCTCTCCGCCCAAGTCTCCAAACAATCTAAATCCTGCTGTATCCGCTGACAGTCCTCATCGCTATCCGCAATTCCACCAACCTTTGTGTTATCTGCAAACTTACTAATCAGACCAGTTACATTTTCCTCCAAATCATTTATATATATATATATATATATACTACAAACAGCAAAGGTCCCAGCACTGATCCCTGCGGAACACCACTAGTCACAGCCCTCCAATTAGAAAAGCATCCTTGCATTGCTACTCTCTGCCTTCTATGACCTAGCCAGTTCTGTATCCACCTTGCCAGCTCACCCCTGATCCCGTGTGACTTCACCTTTTGTACTAGTCTACCATGAGGGACCTTGTCAAAGGCTGTACTGAAGTCCATATGGACAACATCCACTGCCCTACCTGCATCAATCATCTTTGTGACCTCCTCAAAAAACTCTATTAAGTTCGTGGGACACGACCTCCCCTTCACAAAACCATGCTGCCTCTCACTAATACGTCCATTTGCTTCCAAATGGGAGTAGATCCTGTCTCGAAGAATTCTCTCCAGTAATTTCCCTACCACTGAAGTAAGGCTCACCAGCCTGTAGTTCCCTGGATTATTCCTGCTACCCTTCTTAAACAGAGGAACAACATTGGCTATTCTCCAGTCCTCCAGGACATCACCTGAAGACAGTGAGGATCCAAAGATTTCTGTCAAGGCCTCAGCAATTTCCTCTCTAGCCTCCTTCAGTATTCTGGGGTAGATCCCATCAGGCCCTGGGGACTTATCTACCTTAATATTTTTCAAGACGCCCAACACCTCGTCTTTTTGGATCTCAATGTGACCCAGGCTATCTACACACCCTTCTCCAGACTCAACATGTACCAATTCCTTCTCTTTGGTGAATACTGATGCAAAGTATTCATTTAGTACCTCGCCCATTTCCTCTGGCTCCACACATAGATTCCCTTGCCTATCCTTCAGTGGGCCAATCCTTTCCCTGGCCACCCTCTTGCTTTTTATGTACCCTCTTGCTTTTGTACAGGGAAGGTCATGTCTCACCAAATTGATTGAGTTTTATGAAGAGGTGACAAAGAATAATGATGAGGGAAGGGCTGTGGATGTAGTTTATATGGACTTTAATAAGGCGTTTGACTAGGTCCCACATGGCAGGCTAGTACAAAAACTAAAATCACATGTGCTTCAGAGTGGGTTGTCTGGATGGATACAGAACTGGCTTGGTTATAGAAGACAGAGAGTAGCGGTGAAAGGCTGTTTTCAGAATGGAGATCAGCAGCTAGTGGTGTTCCGCAGAGATCAGTGTTGGTACCTCTGTTGTTTGTAGTATATATAAATGATCTGGAGGAAAATGTGGGTGGCCTGATTAGTAAGTTTGCGGGTGACATAAACATTGGCGGAGTTGCTGATAGTGCCGAGGATTGTCAAAGGATACAGCAGGATATAGATGGATTGGAGACATGGGCACAGAAATGGCAGATGGAATTTAATCCCAGCAAAAGCGAGGTGACATATTTTGAAGGATCAAATATATGTATGAATTAAACTGTAAATAGCAGAACCCTTCGGAACATTAACATGGAGAGTGATCTGAGCGTGCAGGTCCACAGTTCCCTAAAAGTAGCAGCACAGGTGGCCAAGGTGATTAAGGAGGCATATTGCATGCTTGCCTTCATCAGCTGGGGTATTGTGTACAGGAGTTAGGAAATTATTTTGCAGCTATATCAAACCTTGGTTAGGCCACATCTGCAGTATTGTGTGCAGTTCTGGTCACCACATTATCAGAAGGACGTGGAAGCTTTGGAGAGAGTGCAATGAAGGTTCACCGGGATGTTGCCTCGTCTTGAGGGTGTTTGCTATGAGGAGAGGTTGAATCAACTAGGATTGTCTTCAATGGGGGGGCAGCACGGTAGCACAAGTGGATAGCACTGTGGCTTCACAGCGCCAGGGTCCCAGGTTCGATTCCCTGCTGGGTCACTGTCTGTGCGGAGTTTGCACGTTCTCCCCGTGTCTGCGTGGGTTTCCTCCGGGTGCTCCGGTTTCCTCACACAGGCCAAAGACATGCAGATTAAGTGGATTGGCCATGCTAAATTGCCCTTAGTGACCAAAAAGGTTAGGAGGGGTTATTGGGTTACGGGGATAGGGTGGAAGTGAGGGCTTAAGTGGGTCAGTGCAGACCCGATGGGCCGAATGGCCTCCTTCTGCACTGTTTGTTCTATGTTCTATTTAATGGAAAGACGGAGGCTGAGGGGAGACAGATAGAGGTCTACAAAATAAGAGGCATAGGCAGGGTAGATAATCAGAGGCGTTTTTCAAGGGTGAAAGTGTCAATTACAGGGGGGACAGGTTCAAGGTGAAAGGGGGAAAGTTTAAGGGAGGTGTGCGAGTAAATTTTTCACGCAGAGCATGGTGGGTGCCTGGAATGCGCTGCCAGAGGATGTGGTGGAAGCAGGCACATTAGCAACATTTAAGAGGCATCTGGATGGGGACATGAATAGGGAGGAAGTTTCTTTTTGGTTAGGGTATCTTGATTGGCACAGGCTTGGAGGGCTGAAGGGCCTGTTCCTGTGCTGTACTTTTCTTTGTTCTTTGTTATTCTTATTTCCCTATTTTAAATGTTTTTCCCTTATGGGCGCTGCTCATAATCTATCCCTTACCAAGCTTTGTGCATTATTTCTCTCCTCACCAACTTCCATTCCACAATACATCAATATTAAAATCCTGTTCTCTTGATCAAATCTCTTCATTGCCTCACTTCACCTGAATGAGCCTTCTCCAGGTACCCTCGTACTCATCCCTGATCTTGCAATGCTGCCCTTACTGTGTCTCCCCCTTTTTTCTAAACCACTCTCTGAAGCAGAGCCTTTAATAATCAAACTTGTTGCACTCTGGAAATCCCTTCCTAGAGGCTGCTGCTTTCTCCACTAAGTCTTTTCTTCAGTGATCATTCATTAACAAGTGTGATTGTCCACCTAAGAAATTCTGTATTGCTGGTTGTGGGTTCTTGCATGGCTGATGATCCTGATCCTAGATCCACATCTTCAACCACACACTTGGCAGGTGTTTCCAGAAGATGAGATCGGTCCTTGAAATTTAGATTGCTGGTATTCCTTTCTCAGGCTCCTTTTCCAGGCTTCCTTTTGCCGTTGGGTCTCTTAAAGAATAGTGTCCCTTCAATCAGGGGTTTCCTCAAAGTAGGTCTCTTCAGGGCCAGGGTCTCCCAGGTGTTGAAGTCGATGTTTTATTTCTTGAGGTGAGCCTTCCTTGAGCTGGGTAAAGAGGATTTGCTTTGGCAGTCAGCACTCTGACATTCTAAGTATTTGTATACTTAATCAAATTTCTCTTACCCATTTCTTGCATATTTTTCTCAGATCTCCTGTGAAGTATCTTGGGATATTTGCTATGTGACGTTTGCTGTATAAATGTCAATTATTTATTTGTAGACTTTTACCTATCGATGAATGGAAGGCGGTCCTCTACAACTGAATCATCACAGGAATATGTTTAAGGCAAGTAGCCCACTAAACTTATTTGATAAAAATTGTTATTCTTCAACCTTACACTTCCATAACTTTTTAATTGACTTCCTAGAGATGCACAATTCAAATGCTGAGACGTGATCAAGTTCAAAGTCATATATGCCACAGGACTGAACTTCAAATATGCCTCAGATACTGCATGTGAAATGTTTCACTTCAGTTACGGAATGAAAATTGCTTTTAAATAAATAAAGAGAAAGAAAGTTGAAAGCTAATTATTCTAGCGTTGCTTCAGGCCTTTTTCGACTATTTCTTCTCTTGAAAGAAAATGAATGATCGAGCAAATAGCTGACATTAATTTTTTTGTGGATAATTAGGTAATTGTATATTCAACAATCAAAGAAATGTACCTTCATTAATTAAAAACTTCTACATTGAACAGATGTGGCTTTTGATTTGCCAGATTGAGCAAGAAAGTGACAACTCCACTTTTGTGTGAGGGCATTAGAAATGCTGAAGGATCACAGCAACAGAGAAGATTGCTGAGTTTTCTAATCCTGCTATGCCAAGTTTCTAGTTGTTCGAAGTTCAGTTTGGTGGGGACAATTTCAAGTTCTGTTTTGCACAACCAGAGCAAGAACCTTTAGTCTCATCTATACTGTTAAAGTTGGATCAAAACCATGGATGAATGCAGTGCGGATCCGGACGCGCCGAGGTGAATAGCAGGAGAGGACAACATCGAGATTCGTGCCGGGCGTGAAACATTTTGCGATTCACCCGGCCCGCTCCAGATGGCGACTTACAGATCTCGCCCAGAAATGGCAAGAATATAAGAACATAACAACTAGGAGCAGGAGTAGGCCATCTGGCCCCTCGAGCCTGCTCCGCCATTCAATGAGATCATGGCTGATCTTTTGTGGACTCAGCTCCATTTTCCGGCCAGAACACCATAACCCTTAATACCTTTATTCTTAAAAAACTATCTATCTTTATCTTAAAAACATTTCATGAAGAAGCCTCTACTGCTTTACTGGGCAAGGAATTCCATAGATTCACATCCCTTTGAGTGAAGAAGTTCCTCCTAAACTCAGTCCTAAATCTACTTCCCCTTATTTTGAGGCTATGGCCCCTAGTTTTGCTTTCACCCGCCAGTGGAAGCAACCTGCCCGCATCTATCCTATCTATTCCCTTCATAATTTTATATGTTTCTATAAGATCCCCCCTCATCCATCCTTCTAAATTCCAGCGAGTCCAGTCCCAGTCTACTTAACCTCTCCTCGTAATCCAACCCCTTAAACTCTGGGATTAACTTAGTGAATCTCCTCTGCACACCCTCCAGTGCCAGTACGTCCTTTCTCAAGTAAGGAGACCAAAACTAAACACAATACTCCAGGAGTGGCCTCACTAACACCTTATACAATTGCAGCATAACCTCCCTAGTCTTAAACTCCATCCCTCTAGCAATGAAGGACAAAATTCCATTCGTTTTCTTAATCACCTGTTGCACCTGTAAACCAACTTTTTGCGACTCATGCACTAGCACACCCAGGTCTCTCTGCACAGCAGCATGCTTTAATATTTTATCATTTAAATAATAATCCCTTTTGCTGTTATTCCTACCAAAATGGATAACTTCACATTTGTCAACATTGTATTCCATCTGCGAGACCCGAGCCCATTCACTTAGCCTATCCAAATCCCTCTGCAGACTTCCAGTATCCTCTGCACTTTTTGCTTTACCACTCATCTGAATGTTGTCTGCAAATTGGACACATTGCCCTTGGTCCCCCAACTCCAAATCATCTATGTAAATTGTGAACAATTGTGGGCCCAACACTGATCCCTGAGGGACACCACTAGCTACCAATTGCCAACCAGAGAAACACCCATTAATCCCCACTCTTTGCTTTCTATTAATTAACCAATCCTCTATCCATGCTACTACTTTACCCTTAATGCCATGCATTTATCTTATGCAGCAACCTTTTGTGTGGCACCTTGTCAAAGACTTTCTGGAAATCCAGATATACCACATCCATTGCCTCCCCGTTATCTACCGCACTGGTAATGTCCTCAAAACATTCCACTATAAGACCATAAGACATAGGAGTGGAAGTAAGGCCATTCGGCCCATCGAGTCCACTCCACCATTCAATCATGGCTGATTTCAACTCCATTTAACCGCTCTCTCTCCATAGCCCTTAATTCCTCGAGAAATCAAGAATTTATCAACTTCTGTCTTAAAGACACTCAACGTCCCGGCCTCCACCGCCCTCTGTGGCAATGAATTCCACATATCCACCACTCTCTGGCTGAAGAAATTTCTCCTCATCTCTGTTCTAAAGTGACTCCCTTTTATTCTAAGGCTGTGCCCCCGGGTCCTAGTCTCCCCTGCTAATGGAAACAACTTCCCTACATCCACCCTATCTAAGCCAAACATTATTTTGTAAGTTTCTATTAGATCTCCCCTCAACCTCCTAAACTTCAATGAAGATAATCCCAGGATCCTCAGACGTTCATCGTATGTTAGGCCTACCATTCCTGGGATCATCCGTGTGAATCTCCGCTGGACCCGCTCCAGTGCCAGTATGTCCTTCCTGAGGTGTGGGGCCCAAAATTGCTCACAGTATTCTAAATGGGGCCTAACTAATGCTTTATAAAGCTTCAGAAGTACATCCCTGCTTTTATATTCCAAGCCTCTTGAGATGAATGACAACATTGCATTTGCTTTCTTAATTACGGACTCAACCTGCAAGTTTACCTTTAGAGAATCCTGAACTAGGACTCCCAAGTCCCTTTGCACTTCAGCATTATGAATTTTGTCACCGTTTAGAAAATAGTCCACGCCTCTATTCTTTTTTCCAAAGTGCAAGACCTCGCACTTGCACACGTTGAATTTTATCAGCCATTTCTTGGACCACTCTCCTAAACTGTCTAAATCTTTCTGAAGCCTCCCCACCTCCTACATACTACCTGCCCCTCCACCTATCTTCGTATCATCGGCAAACTTAGCCAGAATGCCCTCAGTCCCGTTATCTAGATCGTTAATATATAAAGAGAACAGCTGTGGTCCCAACACTGAACCCTGCGGGACACCACTCGTCACCGGTTGCCATTCCAAAAAAGAACCTTTTATCCCAACTCTCTGCCTTCTGCCTGACAGCCAATCGTCAATCCATGTTAGTACCTTGCCTCGAATACCATGGGCCCTTACTTTACTCAGCAGTCTCCCGTGAGGCACCTTATCAAAGGCCTTTTGGAAGTCAAGATAGATAACATCCATTGGCTCTCCTTGGTCTAACCTATTTGTTATCTCTTCAAAGAACTCTAACAGGTTTGTCAGGCACGACCTCCCCTTACTAAATCCATGCTGACTTGTCCTAATCCGACCCTGCACTTCCAAGAATTTAGAAATCTCATCCTTAACAATGGATTCTAGAATCTTGCCAACAACCGAGGTCAGGCTAATTGGCCTATAATTTTCTATTTTTTTCCTTGTTCCCTTCTTGAACAGTAGGGTTACAACAGCGATTTTCCAATCCTCTGGTACTTTCCCTGACTCCAGTGACTGTTGAAACATCATCACCAACGCCTCCACTATTTCTTCAGCTATCTCCTTTAGAACTCTAGGATGTAGCCCATCTGGGCCCGGAGATTTGTCAATTTTTAGACCTCTTAGTTTCTCTAGCACTTTCTCCTTTGTGGTGGCTACCATATTCAACTCTGTCCCCTGACTCTCCGGAATTGTTGGGATATTACTCATGTCTTCTACTGTGAAGACTGACGCAAAGTACTTATTCAGTTCCTCGGCTATTTCCATGTCTCCCATCACAAAATTACCAGCGTCATTTTGGAGCGGCCCAATGTCAACTTTTGCCTCCCGTTTGTTTTTAATGTATTTCAAGAAACTTTTACTATCATTCCTAATGTTACTGGCTAGCCTACCTTCAAATTTGATCCTCTCTTTCCTTATTTCTCTCTTTGTTATCCTCGGTTTGTTTTTGTAGCCTTCCCAATCTTCTGACTTCCCACTACTCTTTGCCACATTGTAGGCTTTCTCTTTTGCTTTGATGCATTCCCTAACTTCCTTTGTCAGCCATGGCTGCCTAATCCCCCCTCTGATAACCTTTCTTTTCTTTGGGATGAACCTCTGTACTGTGTCCTCAATTACACCCAGAAACTCCTGCCATTGCTGTTCTACTGTCTTTCCCACTAGAGTCTGCTCCCAGTCGATTTTCGTCAGTTCCTCCCTCATGCCCCTGTAGTTACCTTTATTTAACTGTAACACCTTTACATCTGATTCTACCTTCTTTCTTTCAAATTGGAGGTTGAATTCGACCATATTATGATCACTGCCTCCTAACTGCTCCTTTACTTTAAGATCTTTAATCAAGTCTGGCTCATTACATAACACTAAGTCCAGAATGGCCTGTTCCCTCGTGGACTCCATCACAAGCTGTTCCAAAAAGCCCTCCTGTAAACATTCAATGAATTCTCTTTCCTTGGGTCCACTGGCAGTGTTATTTACCCAGTCCACCTGCATATTAAAGTCCCCCATGATCACTGTGACCTTGCCTTTCTGACATGCACTTTCTATTTCGTGGTGCATCTTGTGCCCCTGGTCCTGACCACTGTTAGGAGGCCTGTACATAACTCCCATTATGGTTTTTTTGCCTTTGTGGTTCCTCAACTCTACCCACACAGACTCCACATCATCCGACCCCATGTCGTTTAGTGCTATTGATTTAATTTTATTCCTAATTAACAAGGCAACCCCGCCCCCTCTGCCCACCTCTCTGTCTTTTCGATAGGTTGTGAATCCCTGGATGTTTAAATGCCAGTCATGAACCCCCTGCAACCATGTCTCTGTGATGCCTACCACATCATACCTGCCAGTCACAATCTGGGCCACAAGCTGATCTACCTTGTTCCGTACACTGCGCGCATTTAAATATAGCACCTTTAATTCTCTATTGACTGTCCCTTTTTGTTTTCTTAGAGTGGTGGACCTTGGTTTACTGAGCCTTTCCATACACTGTGTCATATTTTGTGGGATGGGGACTATTGTAACCTCTCCTGAGTTCTGTCTTTTCGTGCTTTTTTGTATTCCTAAGCAGTTACGCTTCCCACTGATTACTTCACCTCTTGGTTCCCTGACTTTCCCTTCCTCCCCAATCTTTAGTTTAAAGTCCTATTGACCACCCTATTTACTCTTTTCGCCAGAACACTGGTCCCAGCTCGGTTCAGGTGGAGACCATCCCAACGGTATAGGTCCCCCCTGTCCCAAAACTGATGCCAGTGTCCCATGAAAAGGAACCCCTCTTTCCCACACCACTCTTTCAGCCACGTGTTAACTTCCCTTATTCTTGCCTCCCTATGCCAATTTGCACGTGGCTCGGGCAGTAATCCGGAGATTATGACCCTTGATGACCTGTTTTTTAATTTGAATCCTAGCTCTTTATAATCTCTAAACAGGTCCTCTTTCCTAGACTTGTCTATGTTGTTGGTACCAACATGGACCACAACAACTGGATCCTCCCCATCCCTCTCCAGTATCCTTTCAAGCCGGTCAGAGATGTCCCGCACCCTAGCACCGGGCAGGCAACATACCATGCGGGACTCTTTATCCTGCTCACAAAGGATACTATCTATCCCCCTGATAATAGAATCCCCTACAACTACAACTTGCCTATTTACTCCCTCCCCTTGAATGGCCTGCTGAACCATGGTGCCTTGGTCAGCTGACTCATCCTTCCTGCAACCCTGTTCGCCATCCACACAGGGAGCAAGTGCCTCATACCTGTTGGACAGAGTCAAGGGCTGAGGCTCCTGAGTTCTTGACTGCTGGTTCCCTTTACCTGCCTGACTTGCAGTCACACCCTGCTGTCCCTGGCCACTAGCAGGATTTAAACTACTTACTCTGACAGGTGTGACTGCCTCCTGAAACACAGTGTCCAGGCAAGTCTCCCCCTCCCGGATGTGCCTCAGTGTTTGAAGCTCAGACTCCAGCTCTTCAATTCTGAGCCGGAGCTCTTCGAGCAGCCAACACTTACTGCAGATGTGGTCGCTGCAGCTCGCAATGGGATCTGCCAGCTCCCACATCAAGCAGCTCAAGCACATCACCTGACCAGCCATCACTAATTAATTAATTAGTTTAATTTAAGTTTATGGTGGGGGCAGCTTCAGCCAATCAGACACTACCCTGCACTTTTAACTGAAAAACAGCACAATTAGATTAACCACTTACCTTTCCTGGTTACCTTACTGCACCAAACTAGCAAATTCTCACTGTCTGTATCTCTCTCACTCCGGCTGTGTCTCCTTGACCTGCGCAATGCTAATAATAATAATAATAACTAAATTAGTTAGGCACGACCTACCCTTTATGAACCCATACTGCGTCTGACCAATCGGACAATTTCCATCCAGATGCCTCGCTTTTTCTTCCTTGATGATAGATTCCAGCATCTTCCCTACTACCGAAGTTAAGCACTCTGGCCTATAATTACCCGCTTTCTGCCTACCTCCTTTTTTAAACAGTGGTGTCACGTTTGCTAATTTCCAATCCACCGGGACCACCCCAGCGTGTAGTGAATTTTGGTAAATTATCACTCGTGCATTTGCAATTTCCCTAGCCATCTCTTTTAGCACTCTGGGATGCATTCCATCAGGGCCAGGAGACCTGTCTACCTTTCACCCCATTAGCTTGCCCATCACTACCTCCTTAGTGATAACCATCCTCTCAAGGTCCTCACCTGTCACAGCCTCATTTCTGTCAGTCACTGGCATATTATTTGTGTCTTCCACTGTGAAGACCGACCCAAAACAACCTGTTCAGTTCCTCAGCCATTTCCTCATCTCCCATTATTAAATCTCCCTTCTCATCCTCTAAAGGACCAATATTTACCTGAGCCACTCTTTTTTTATTTTATATATTTATAGAAACCTTTACTATCTGTTTTTATATTCTGAGCAAGTTTACTCTCATAATCGATCTTACTCTTCTTTATAGCTTTTTTAGTAGCTTTCCATTGCCCCCTAAAGATTTCCCAGTCCTCTAGTCTCCCACTAATCTTTGCCACTTTGTATGCTTTTTCCTTCAATTTGATACTCTCCCTTATTTCCTGATATATCCATGGCCGATTTTTCCTCTTTCTACCGTCCTTCCTTTTTGTTGGTATAAACCTTTGTTGAGCACTGTGAAAAACCGCTAGGAAGATTCTCCACTGTTCCTCAACTGTTTCACCATAAAGTCTTTGCTCCCAGTCTACCTTAGTTAGTTTTTCTCTCATCCCATTTGTTTAAGCACAAAACACTAGTGTTTGATTTTACCTTCTCACCCTCCATCTGTATTTTAAATTCCACCATATTGTGATCGCTCCTTCCGAGAGGATCCCTAACTATGAGATCATAAATCAATCCTGTCTCATTACACAGGACCAAATCTAGGACCACTTGTTCCCTCATAGGTTCCATTACATACTGTTCTTGGAAACTATCGCGGATACATTCTATTAACTCCTCCTCAAGGCTGCCTTGACTGACCTGGTTAAACCAATCGACATGTAGATTAAAATCCCCCATGATAACTGCTGTACCATTTCTACATGCATCCGTTTTTTCTTCGTTCATTGCCTGCCCCACCATAATGTTCCTATTTGGTGGCCTATAGACTACCCCCATCAGTGACTTTTTCGCCTTACTATTCCTGATTTCCACCCGAATGGATTCAACCTTATCCGCTATAGCATCTAGCATCGATGTCATCCCTTACTATTGCCGGATGTCATCCTTAAATAACAGAGCTACACCACCTCCCTTACCATCTGCTCTGTCCTTCCGAATAGTTTGATGCCCTCGGATATTTAACTCGCAGTCGTGACCATCCTTTAACCATGTTTCAGTAATGGCCACTAAATCATAGTCATTCACGATGATTTGCACCATCAACTCATTTACCTTATTCCGAATACTACGAGCATTCAGGTAAAGTACACTTATGTTGGCTTTTTTACCTCTGTTTTGAATCTTAACACCTCGATCAGTAACCTCTCCTAATATCATTAATCCTCATTTGCATTCATTTCAATCTCATCAATGAGATTGAAGTCGAATGCAGCGGCCTCACGGGAAT
The DNA here is from genome assembly GCF_047496885.1 of Scyliorhinus torazame. Taxonomy (NCBI): domain Eukaryota; kingdom Metazoa; phylum Chordata; class Chondrichthyes; order Carcharhiniformes; family Scyliorhinidae; genus Scyliorhinus; species Scyliorhinus torazame. Next base: position 280,675,322 of record NC_092713.1, on the reverse strand, counting down.
TACCCGACTCCCCAGCGGGAAGTCACAAGGGTGTAGTTCAGTACTCAAAACATGAAGCTGGGGCAATGGCTACTGAGGGGCAGTCAGGAGGTGAATAACCATCTCCATTTTCCGGCTTGTCGCTCCAGGACACCGGTGCTGCTGCCCCAGTGCTGAAGGTGGCGGAGGGGTGGGGGGACCTTAAGAGGGATTGGGCTTGGTTGGGGGGCTGTAGCGTTCCAGGTCGGGGGTTGCCCCTGGGTGTGGGGGGGGGGGGGTGAGGGCGCTTTGTGTCTGTGAGGTCTTCAAGCCATCTTTAAATATTGTGGAGCCCCATAACAGGGGCAACCACAGCTGCAGCCTGTCTGCCCCACCAGACACTACCAGGTTAGAGCCCTGCTGCGGCTTCTATCCTGAAATTCAATTTCACTCCCTTTGACTGTGAGCAGCCTCTAGCTTCATAGCTGAAGACTATTTCAAATGAAGAATTAGTCTTGTTAGTTGTGACAGCACTTCACACTCCTCAACTCTCAAGTGCTCCACAAGGGCACACTTGCCACGCCTCAGAAAATGGTTAGTGCACTGCATGCCCAACAAGCTTTGATGCCTGAACAGTGTGCTTGAACTCCTGGAATGTCAGCACCATACAGGGAGCTGCCAACAATCAAAAGACTAAAGGGCAAGGCCCTGAAGACCCTCTCATGGCCAAAGGGTAAGTGTGTGGATGAGCGGAAGGTAGCTGAGCACATCCTCCCTAATGCTCCTGGTAGATGCCTGGGGTCTAGGGGCACCTGATGTGGCTGGGGGTGAGTGTGCAGTGCAAGGTATGCCAGCACAACAGGCTCACCAGATGGCACTCTGAACGAAGATGAGACAGTCATGATAAAGGTGGGGGAAACTTGGGGAATTGAGGATCCCGGGATGGAAGCCTGAACTGATTGTCAGTCTCTGTTCTTCTCCAATTCCTTCCAGATAAAACAACGTTTGCTGGCGTTGATCCCGCGGAGGCTGCCTTTGCGTTGCTTGGGAAGGCCGAGGCGGACAGACACCATAGAAGGCAGCAATGCTAATTCAGGCTGGAGACGGCATCCCATGTTCAGGGGGCCTCCGCACACCCAGGCTGAGGAGCGATCGAGATGGGAGGCCAGCAATGGCCCAAGGTGTACAAGCATCACTGGTCATCCCATGAGCTGATGGACAGCATATGCCACAGAAGACTCTATTTCAACAGAGAGACCGTGCGGCACCTGTGTCACATCCGCACGGACATGACACCCCATGGAGGAGGAGGATACCTACTCCCGGTTACCGTGACGTTCACTGCAGCAGTAAACCTTTATGCCACCGGGTCATTCCAGAGCCTGACTGGGGACCTGCGTGGCATTTCACAGGCATCTGCCCACAGGCGCATCCAGAAGGTGACAGATGCTATGTATGCCCAGGCATCAGACAGAATCAACTTCAACCTGGACTAGGCCAACCAAGATGCCCTGGCTGCAGGATTCACCGTAATCGCCGGGATACCCGAGATCCAGAGGATGATTGACGGCCTGCATGTTGCTCTGAGAACATCAGGGAGTGCCCTATATTAACCGGAAGGGGTTCATTCCCTCAATGTTCAGATCATGTGCCTCCATATCATGCATGTGTGTGTCCGCTACCTGGGTTCGTGCATGACAGCTACATCCTGAGGCACTCGGAGATCCCCGGTGTCTTCAAGGACCACGCAGGATTATGGGTTGGCCTGTGGGGGACAAGCTATACCCCCTGATGTCGTGGCCCATGATACCGGGACGGAGACCTGAGACCGAGGTGGAGACCCGATACCATGAGGCCCACGCTGCCACACGTGCTGTCATGGAGCGGTGTATTGGGCTGCTCAACATGCGGTTCCAATGCCTTGACTGTTCTGGCAGTGCCTTGCAGTACACCTGACAGTGGGTCTCCCGCTTTGTGGTGGTCTGCTGCACCCCTCGACAATCTGACACAGCAGCGGGCAACATGTTTGAGGAGGAGCAGGAGGCGGCAGAGGGACACGTGGCCTCGTCTGAGGAGGAGGATGAGGTGGTCCAGGTGGGGCTGAAGGACGAACCTGAGGAGGAGCTGGAGAATAGAGGACAGGAAGCAGCAAGGTTCTGATCGTCTCTAGATTCTCCTAGGATGAGGCTGTGTCCATCAGCTCTACCCACCCCCATTTCAAACCCCCCTTCCCCTCCCTCCCCATTCCCCTTCCCCATTCCCCTTCCCCCATTCCCCCATACCATTTCTCTCACCCTCATTACCCATGCCCCCCCCCCCCCCCCCCGCCTCACACAACCCCTTCCTGACCACTCTGTTCCCCCCTCCAATGGTCTATGTAACATCATCCCAGGGGGTGGGGGTGCAGGCAGGACCGCCGTGGAGAGTAACGTGACAGAGGCTTCACATGTATGAGGTGTGACATGCCTTAATAGAGAACATTTTAACGTGGCAGATTTTCATTCCCCCAGCTACAGATAGTGACCTCACCAATGCCCACTCAGTGCTCCTCACTCTTCTTGATCTTCCGTGGTCTCGTGCTATGTGTAGGTCTGTCCCCAGGATGCACATCAGAGGTGGAGGTGCCCTGCTGCTTTCTGTTCCCAGTGGCTTTTGATGCCCTTGGCAGGCATCCTATAGAGGGCGTGGAGCCAGGGGCTCGCCAAATTATTGGTGTCACTAGCGTCGCTGTGCCTTACTGCTCTGCCCGGTGCCCTTGCGATGCGCTGGTGTCAGGAGGGGGTGGATTCAGAAGAACTGGAGACTGCTGGTGGCAGGCTCTGGGATGGACTCCAGCGCTTCCACCATCCTGGCGGTGCCCGTAGGGCCCTGGGGGGATCCAAGGGAAGGAGGGGCAGCTGGAGTGAGCTCCGGAGGCCTCTGAGTCATCTGCCACTGACAGACCTGGAGGCTCTCCACGGTCTGCACCATGGTGTTGGCGCCCTTAGCGATGGTACTCAGATACTGGGCCATGTTCTGGAGTGCCCCGGCAATGTCCACCTGCATCTGGAACACGTTCCTCAGTGACTGGGACATGATGCCGAGGCCCTCAGCCATGGTTGCCACAGATTGAGCCATGCCTTGGACACCTCTCAAGAGATGGACGTTGTGCTCCAGGTTTCCCACTGCGGTCGGCACCCTAGCAATGTTGGCCTCGGTGCCTCCTCATGTGCTTGAGGCCTTTGTGACTCCTCAAGTCGGCCTTTCAGTCGCTGGAATGTCACTGACACTCACTTCTGAATTTCACGGCTGCGTCCTATCATCTGCATCAACTCTGGAAAAACCTTGTCCAAAGACTCGGCATCTGCCTGGGACCCATTTGAGTCCTGGGATCCAGCAGACCTCTGACTGCTGTCTCCCTTGGATGTTCTTGCCTCCGCCCTGATGTGCATCAGCAACTGTGTGGTGCTCACCAGAATGTGCCCCAAAAGACTGTCCTCTAATGCCCACCGTAGGTGTGTGCCTCTGCGCTGGTGGAAGGTGAGGGAGATAGCTGTGATGCTTCGCTGCTGGTCTCCTTGGAGCTCTCCTCCGAGGTGGTCTCTTGGGTGGCAGTGGTGGTACAACTCTGGAGTGGGTGGCACAGTGGTTAGCACTGCTACCTCACAGCATCAGGGACTCGGGATCGATTCCAGCCTTGGGTGACTGTCTATGTGGAGTCTGTAGGTTCTCCCCGTGTCTGTGGGGTTCCTCCAGGTGGTCCAGTTTCCTCCCACAGTTCAAAGACATGCAGCTTAGGTGGAATGGCAGGCTAAATTGTCCCTGAGTATCCAAAAGGTTAGGTAGGGTTACAGGGATAGGGCAAGGGTGTGGGCCTAGGTAGGATGCTTCTTCGGAAGGTCGGTGCAGACTCGATGGACCAAATGGCCTCCTTCGGCACTGTAGGGATTCTATGACTCATCAGATGGTGATCCTGTGAGACAATGGACATGTGGTTCAGTCACAGGGAGGGATCATTTTGTCTGACATGAACAGCTCACTTGAGACAGGTCATCTGGATGAGGGGGCAATGGATCCTCACCCCTCTGGAATAGGCCAACCCCACTGTCAGTGACAGGGGGTGAGTGGTGAAGGAGTGTTTAAAAGCAGCTCCCCCTTGTTAGCGGCGAGCTGCTGAGGCCCGACTCTGGCGAATCAGACAGCCAGTAATGGCACGAAGCTCGTGAGGGATCATTTTAGGCAAGAATTTCCGTTGAAGACGTGTCGCGATCTCGCCAACGTAGCTGTCGCAAAACTGCCTGCCAAACATGCCCAAAACCGGACTTTTACTTTGGTCTGCTGAATTGCGCCCCATGTCCCTAACATCACCCTGTCCTTCCCTCTATTCTTGTTTACTTCTATAATAGACGATTAATAAACTAACCATAAAGATCACTATTATTTTTTGGTTTTAAGCATGTCCACAGAATCTATTTTAATCATGAATACCACTCTGCACTTCTGCATGTGGTTAAAACAAAATGAAATTAAGAATATCATAGTTTGGGCAATAGTAAATAAATAGATTAATTGTTCAAGAATCACAGGATATTTTGGCTCTATTGGTCTGAGGCAGTAAGTGCATATTTTACTGTTAGGCATTTCTTATCTCTGCGAAATGATTTTGCAAAGTAGTATATCACGTTATAGAAAGAAATATTTCATGATTCAGTGCTGATATTTTTATTCTTGGAACAGTGGAATATTGAAGCTATTTAATTGAACTATACCAAACTAAGCAATTTCCTTTCAGTCGTGAAACTTCCCTGTGGTTTTTTCAGCTACATTTTTTTAAAAAATGTTAATTTAATGCTGATGAATGTGAGGTATTTCACTGCACGCTCTTTCTCCTTTCATTCAGTGCCAAGCATTGCTCTGTGATGTACAGTCAAATGTAAACTAAAACTTCCAATACTTGGGCAAAAACAATGAGCTTTAACCCCAATCTCAGAAGGTCAATATTTACTCTGCCAATGTACACTTTTCTACTTCCCACACTATCCACACTTCTGTGAGATTTAAGTTTTGATTATTCAATGTGCCAGTTCGGTTGTATGACCCGCTCCCACAAGGAACTGGGTCAAACACACTTCACAACCTTACAGCCGGCAGAGAGGAAGAGATTGCTATTCTCTGGGGTATGTTTGTATGTTTGAGAAGTTGGATAACTAACCTTGGCTGAAAGATTTGCGATGACTCCCCTAAGCTCCATTGACCTGACTACCTGCTTTCACAGGTGTTTGGCTGTATGTGAACAACCTGCTCACTGGATTCGGCCCAATCATTAATGCAGGCATGTGAGCAATAAAGACGTCAACTGAAGTGATAATTTGATGTAAATGAGGACCTTTTTCACACGAATTTAACTATCCATTGGATATAACACCTCCGGCATGGTATTCCTGTGATTTGGGAAACTGACCAGTGAAAAGGAGGCAGGTTGCAGGTGCAATTTCAAAGGGATCTCACAACTTCAGCCGATTAAACTCTTGGCTCATACAGCTTTGACAACATTTTTTCATGGGATGTGAGCAGATTTCTTGCTCATATCTAATTGCTTTTGTGAAGGTGCTGGTGAGCCATCTTCTTGAGCCATTACTGTCCATTTGGTATAGGTATACCCACAACTGTAAGGGAGTTGCAGGATTTAGATCCAGTGACAGTGAAGGAACAGCAATATAGTTCAAAGCCAGGATGGTGTGTGGTTTGGAGGAAATCTTGCAGATGTTGGTATTCCAATACATCCAATACATCTGCTGCCCTTATTCTTCTAGGGGGTGGAGGTTGTGGGTTTGGAAGGTGTTGTCAAAGGAGCCTAGGCGAGTTCCTGCAGTGCATTTTGTATATGGTACACACTGTTGCCATTGTACATTGGGGGTGAATGATTATGTGGACTGTTTAGTCCTGGATGGTGCCAATCATCTTGTGTTGTTGGAACTGCAAGGATCCAGGTAAATGGAGAGTATTCCATCACACAGGATCCCGACTTGTTCCTTGTAGATGGTGGACAGGCTTTGAGGAGTCAGGAGGTGAGTTACTTTCTGCAGAATTTCCAGCTCTTGTTGTCACAGCATTTACATGTCCAGTTCTGTTTCTGACCAATGGTAACTGCTAGGATGTTGATATGGGGGATTCAGTAATGGTAATGTAATTGAATATCAAGGGGAGATGGTTAGATTCTCTCTTTTTGGAGATGGTCATTGCCTGGAACATCTGTTGGGTACATGTTATTTGCTACTTATCAGCCCAGCTTTGCTTCATATGGACATGGACTGCTCCAATATCTGAGGAGACGTGATCTGCACATTGTACAATCATCAGTGCACATCCCCATTTCTGACCATTTGATGGAGGGAAGGCCTTTGATGAAGCAGCTGAAGATGGCCAGGCCACTGACATGATCTTGAGGAATTCCTGCACTGATGTCCTGTCCTAGATTCGAGATGTTTTGTCAGTTCTCCCTGTTGAATTTTAGTGGTGCTTTGTTGTCAACATACAGGTATTAGAGAATTTTGGAGGATTTCAAATAGACTTCAACTAGATGGGAGACATCCTGGATATTTTTGACTGTATATCAAGAGAGGAAAACCATCACCATCCATGGCAGTGACAATGTGGTGTAGTCGGATCAGAAGGACACAGGAGAGGGGCCAAATTCGTAGCAGGCACTACCCTGTAACAGGGTATACAGATGAGGCTCAGCTTCTTTGGAATCTTGCAACCTGGACCTATTTGCTCGGGCTGTCCACGAAGAACTCATACAATGTAGTTTCCAGTAAACACAACTGCGAGACTTACTGACAATTTTAAATTGGTGGTCAGCATAATTTTGAGCACACTGAGGATTATTCATCAAAAGTAGTCCAATCATGGAATCACATATGAAGCTGAACACTGTGTTTTCAGTTTTGCAAGCACAGGCTGGTTGAGTCTGTCTGTTTCTTGCCCATTTGTGAGCAACAGAAGAGACATGCTGTTTGATACGACTCGCTAATCCTGGGGACGCACGGTCTGCAGGCTTGGCATCACACTGGGACTGAACTTCATTTGTGTGAGAGGCAGGACTCTTTTGTGGTTTGATGGCAGCATCCTGTTAGTAACAAACACCACTGGTGTTGCATGGGAGCAAAGGGAAACAGTAAATGTGACCTGCTGCTTAAATCTTTCAGGTTTTCTGGCAGGGTTCCCAACACAGAAAACATTTGATTGTGTTACAGCCTTTTTCATTGTCCTCGTCCATTGAGTCCTCATTGGAGTCCTCTGCAGCAGAACCCGTGAGCAGCCAGCTTCCAGTGAGCTGGCAACTGTGCTATTCTTACCCCTGACCCTGGGCTGTAGTGCATTTGTGTTCAGTGTCTCACCACATGCAGATCCAGCCTCTATGTTGTCCTCTTAGATATGTGCAGAGTATGTATCTGACCTGGTAGCTGTGAGTGTTAAATCACGTGACAGTGCCTTTATCACCATTCTCTTCTAGTTGTTACTCTGCTGCTTGGCCAGGTTGCATTTCTTGGATATTTGAAGGGAAAAGGCACAAGTGGCGGGGTGTAGGGAGGATGAGATGCAGGCTTACACCATCTGCAATTTGTATGTCAGAAGAGATTGTAGGATGAGGGAAAAGTAGAACGTGAAAAGGCGAATTAGAGATGAGGATACATTCACCTTCACTGGATCAGTCCGGCCACTGGCTAATATTCAGCAGTGTCTTGTTCACAGGGTTAGAACATGCAGGTGTCCCTCTTCTTCTCTGATTAGTTTCTGCTGCATCAGATTTGGCACCATCTCATCCTGCAAGAGAGCGAGAGGAAAGTGTGTCAGTGAGTGTTGTGCGATATATTTGAGTGATGCATCTGTCCTGCCTGAATAGCTGGCAGCGTGCGTTTAGTAACTTGAGGACGCCGGCAGTAAATGAACATTAATTTTTAAAACTATTCACAGAGTTCTGCTCAAAGCAGCATATCGCTTCCAGTTCATCCCTTGCCGCGAGAACTAACCATACCAGGCCCTGCTTTTACACTGGTACACAACGAGCCCCAGGCGGGTGGCCTCCACCCGCTATCTGGGGAGCTTGTACTGCACGGGTCCCACGGGATGGATCAATGATGGTTTCCCCGTGGTCCTTGTGGGGGTTATGACCGTGTGCAAGTGTAAGGTGTGTGCATGCTAAATGTGTGAGGCTGAAGCATATGAATGTTAGATATGAATCCTGATGAATAGAGATTGTTGGTAGGTGATTGAGGAGGTTGGGTGTTGGGCAGTGCAGTGACGTGTCGAAGGCTAATCGTGCAATTGGTAGGGTATGGCATTTGAAGATAAATCCACGGGCTTTGACCACTCATCAAATTGTCAATTCTCTTGTGGCACTGCATCCAGGTCCTCGGGAATGTGCTCATTGCATTGACCCCACGGCTATCTGCTGTCACTGTTATTTTTTTGATTTCTTTTAAATGGTTTTCAAACGGAGATAAGGAACAAAGTAAAATACAATGCAATGAAGCAGCTGAATAAACAAACAAGCACAAACAAAAACTATGCAAATAAAAATGTTGCAAAAGTTGACTAATTAACTGCTTAAAGAATGAAACAAAAGACTACCGTCCACGACAATATTTCTCAGTCGATCCTCTTCTAGTATATTTAATTTTCTCCAAATGAAGAAAATACAAGTCTCCTCACCAGGGTGAAACAGTGGGTTCTTTGGGGGACTTTGAAGTTAACAGAAACCGTCTGCGCACAATAAATGAAGCAATTGTAATGACGCCTGCTTTAATCTTAGTAAGACTGGCTATTCACATGGGACTCTGAATGTGGTTATCAAAGGACAAGGGCTTCAATATCGAGGGCTTTTGAGAGAGTGTGAAACAAAAATGACCAAAAAGCTGCCAGCTTCGGGCAGGACCGGAACATTTGGGGAAGGTCTGCAGAGGTGAGTGAACAGCTGTCCGATTTAGAATCATAGAATCATAGAAGTTTACAGCATGGAAACAGGCCCTTCGGCCCAACCAGTCCATGCCGCCCAGTTTTTACCATTAAGCTAGTCCCAGTTGCCCGCACTTGGCCCATAACCCTCTATACCCATCTTACCCATGTAACTATCTAAATGCTTTTTAAAAGACACAATTGTACCCGCCTCTACTACTACCTCTGGCAGCCCATTCCAGACACTCACTACCCTCTGAGTGAAGAAATTGCCCCTCTGGGCCCTTCTGAATCTCTCCCCTCTCACCTTAAACCTATGCCCTCTAGTTTTAGACTCCCCTACCTTTGGGAAAAGATGTTGACTGTCTACCTTATCTATGCCCCCTCATTATTTTATAGACCTCTATAAGATCACCCCTAAGCCTCCTACGCTCCAGGGAAAAAAGTCCCAGTCTATCCAGCCTCTCCTTATAACTCAAACCATCAAGTCCCGGCAACATCCTAAGTAAATCTTTTCTGCACTCTTTCTAGTTTAATAATATCCTTTGTTTGAGTTTGAAAAAAACTTGCTAATTCTGGCCTTGGTGAAGTAAATTAGGCGCAAAACTTTAAATTGAATTAAGCTTAACCGAGCATAGGAGGACATGGAGTTGACCCTAAAAAGGGCTTCCTCCTACCGGCCGTCTGCAAAGTCAGGATCAAGTTCAGCCGCTCAGTCATCTCTTTATCTCCTGGGTCCAGAGGGGAGTGTGAGATCATATAATTTTTTATTTTTTTTAAAAACAAATGTTTTTATAGGGTTTTATACATGATATACTTACAAATGTACACACAGAAAAAAAAACAAAGGAAGTAAAAAAAATATAACACATAGCAGTAAGGGGCTTTTCTCCCCCCTTCTCTTTTTAATACAAAACAAGCAAAACAAAACAGGGTGGAAGGGGCATCTGGTAGGTGCCCCTGATGTCATCTCTATCTCGTGGTTGTTTTTTTTTGTCCATTTGCCTCAGCATCGGCTCTCTGTCTTTCCTTTTTTCCGGTTTGTTCTTTCCCTCTTTCGCTTTGCTGTGTTTGTTGTGGTCATTGCCATTTCCTGCGCTCTCTCCCCAATTTGTGTTCCCTCTTCCTTCCTCCCTGAGATCATACAATCTTGAGATAAGACCTCCGCGAGTTCAGGGCAGTGACAGCATTGTAATATTGATATGTAAGCAATGTCAAGGGTTAACAAGATGATGTTCATGTATCTCAACACTAGATGGCACCACAGAGTAGTCTTATAAAAGGCTGCATCTCTAGGTATTCTGGGAGAAGGTTGTGAAGAAGAATAGTGAGAGGTGGAGAAAGAGTGTTAGTTGTACTAAAAAGATATTATAGATTTCTGTAACATAAGTGTGTGAACCATTTCAAGTAGTGTGAAATAAACTAGCTTTGTTTCAAATACATAGCTTGACGTTCTTTGTCAACATTACGACTTTTAGCCATCTTGGAGAACTATACAAGGAACATTTCTTCCAATAGTGTATTTGGAGGTAGTTGAGCAAAAGATGAGCAATGAGAGTGAACAAAATTGATCCCTCTTAAAGGGGAGATTAACTCCAGTGGCATACAGCATGGAGATTTGGCAAATGGAGAATAGGCTTTAAGAGGCCCAGGTTTTCCTCGATTGGAGATCTTTGTCTAGGTGGTGGACTGTTGGAGGGAGATCTTTTCCACACCACACATCTTTCAGATTACTTATGAACTATTTGACTAACAGGCACTTCACCAGAATGGTACACGCCGTCCTTCCTTACAGGATATGGTCATGTGCAACTTGTAACAGGAGGCCAAGCTTCTCTGCACACCCACCTTCAGGAAGAAGTTGTGCTGGCCAGCATGGACAGAGGGACAGTCACGTCACTGACAAGTGGTTCAGGTTTCTGCTCAAACTCATTTGCATAACCGTAGAAAGGGCGAGATTTTATTGGAAATCAGCAAAAGCCGATGACGGATTGGAAAAGCGACTTTGAGCCCGCCGATGGCAATGGTGGATTTCCCCCCGTATAGTGCGGCATTTATGCAAAAAATATCCATGCGCGGTTTTCACTCTGTATCGCTGGTGGGGGGGGGGCACTGATTCGCCCAGCCCGCCATCACCTCAGCTCTGCAATCATTTAAAGGCTGCCCAGCTCATAGCAGCCATACTTCGTAGGTTGCAGGGAAATGGTGTCTGTCAAGAAATCTGAGCCCACGTTTTCGGACTTCTTCCTGGAAAGACTGCACAATGGAGGTCTGCTGTGATGTGCTGTATCCACGCTCAGGACAACAACCAGCTTGCAAGGTTACTAACTCAGCATGGGAGGCGGTGGCAGTGGTGACCAGCGCTAAAGCCCTGCAGAAGAGGACAGCCATCCAGTGCAGGAAGAGGATGAATGATCATCTCCGTTCTGCCAGGGTAAGTAATTCTCGACTCCCACACTCAATACACATCCACAGGGATCTCACTCACTGCCAACTCAATGGACACCATGATTCACTCTCCCACAGATATCTTCATCTCCCCTTTTGGTAATCTCGTCACCTTGTTGGTCCCACTCACCATCCACACATGCCAGGCATCCTTGTCACCTGCCCCGGTACATGTTCCGCTTACACTCTCTCCATCTGTTTTCTTGCAGGACAAGTTAGCTCACAAACAGGGAGAGATATCAAATGGGTGGCGGGATGGCAGAACTTAAGGTCTTCACAGACTTTGAGGACAGAACCATTCAGCTGGCCGGGGAGAACATCAAACGTTCCTGTGCTGATGTTGGTGTTGGTGGCTATACTCCAAGTGAGGATGCAGCACTGCCACATCTATCAGACATCGATGTTGTGAGTCATGTCTCTGGTTTCTCAGGCCCCTGCCAGGCACTAACAAACTCTCCTTTCTTTCATAGGCACGTCTGGGAAGCAACTGAGGGAGTCCACCAGCCAGGTCCTCAACTGCAGACCTGAGAGCAGCATAGAGGAGGGATTCATGGACCCGGAACTAGACGAACTCTCACAGACCACACCCTCCACAAGGGCAGAATCACACGTCTCGGTGGGACCTAGCTCTAGAGTAGCTTCGGTACTGCTCACGAAGGATGTTGTAAGATCTGGAGAAGTGAAACTTTCCCCGCTGCAATGCCATGATATGACCCTAATCATTGAGAGAAAACAAGCTTCCATCAGCCATACAGGAGTCAGACATGCAGTATCAAAAAGAGACACTTGATGGTTCGCTTCTGTCGCCTAAGGTACACTTTGTCCATTCTTCATTTGAAGTTGCCTTGCATAGCGCACTGACTCATGTCCTGGCCACAGCATTGATGCCCAGTCATTACTTTGCATTCTTATTGCCAACACTTCACACCATATGAAAAAAATGGACACAGCTTTTAACTGTATCTTGAGCTCACATCTGAGGTGGAGGCATTGTCCAGAGCTTGACACCCAAGGTTTTGTGTTCAATCCAATCTATGGGGGCACTTGTCAATATGCACCTCAGCACACAGCCAAGGATTGGAACACCCTCCTCGGACAATGTGCCATTGCCAGTTCTCTTAGGGGATATAGTTACTCACTGAGTCAATCAATGGTACAGGCACATCATGGCAGTCATTGATTTTGGAAGTCAGTACGCCAGGGGTTAAATGCTGAGCAGCAATCAGTGGCACTTGCACACAAATGATGCTTGAGTGGACATAATTGCATAACTAGTTTGACTACAGGCATGTCACTTGAATTACAGCTGAATGGTCTCAGCTGCTGTGTCACCTTTCTTAAACCAGTGCAAGGGAAACTTGATTTGTGCTGGGCATAACTGATATCTGAATTCCCTTGATTTCTTTTGTGCAAGTTGGCCGATTTCAGGTGAATAGCTGTGCAGCTCAACAGAAACTCTGTCCCAAGACCTTCAAACAGAACTAAAATTCTCAATGTGTGTCATCCACATCCTTTTCAGATTTAAACATTTTCTTCAGCCGTTCCCTATACATCTTTTCCATGTGTGGGGAGTCGCTTCAAACGTCGGTGGACGGAGTCTGCTGTGCAAAATCTAATGAAACCAACCCTCCTCAGAGCAGCCATAAGTATTCTTGTGTCATAAGCAAGCACAGAACTGATTTTGCGAGTTTTCGGAAATCGAACCTTCTGTTATTTTTGCTCAGTTGAAAGAATTTGGCACAACCCTATATCACCCCCTTTGCAATATTGGCAAGAATTAAAAATATCCCCTGTGATTGCTGCCCATTGCTTTACAGCATAAGCTACTTGATCTAAACAATGGAAACCAATGAAAATACCAGCCAGAACATGCACACTGGGTGATGTGCAGGTTAATGTTATGCTGCAGTCATCCGCCTACCTTAGAGAAACCTCTATCCAGTTTCGGATCAGCAAGGATAAATGGCACATTTCACTTTCCAGCTGCTCAATAATATATGGGAAGTCTTTGTTACAATTTATTGGTCTACATCAGAGCACTCACTGCATTTCAAAATGGAAAGCAGTTTGAAACTTCTGAAGTGTTAAAGTATTGTACATTATTATTTGGCATAGTATGTATGCAAATGGGTCTGGGATTATAGTAAATGGATCCTAATATAGTGAAAACGTCCCCAATATCATTACCTTTTTAGTTCTCCGCTGCTGCAATAACGATGTTGACAAGTTGATGCATCAAACTTATCTCCAAAGCGAAGCAGCAGTGACTTGAAAAATGAGCCAATTTCAAAGGTATTCTCTTCAGTATCGCCTGTACCGCAGTCACCTCTGCCTATGAAACTGCGACGGTGACTACAACACTCATTAATTGTTGAAGGTGTTCCATGTTGTTGTATGTTACAGCATCCAAAGCATAAACAATACTTAACCTGTAAATTCAAAGACAATTGATTGTAAAATTAGTGAAATAAATTAGCGACAGTTCCAATTTATTGCTGGGGCAACCAATTTCTGGGCTTACATATCCAATGGTCAATATTAGGCCTGATGCAATGATTCTCTTTTTGCCAATATTAAAATATGTTTGCGTTAGGAATGGCGGAGCAGGCTCAAGGGGCCGAATGGCCTCCTCCTGTTCCTATTTTCTATGTTTCTATAATGTCTGACATGTTTCAGTAAAGCACTTCAAGCCCAAGGTTGTGAAAGTTGCTATATAATTGAAAGTCTTTTATTGATGGATAGTTCACAGTTATAAATAAAGAAGTTATTGCGAGCATAAGAATTTGAATGGATTAATTAGATTTATAAGCGCTAAGATGTTATTATTGATTAATTAATGTGATTCATTTGTTACAGCATTTAATGTTTACAAAGGGAACTTTGCACATTAATTCACATCAGCCTAATTGCTGAGGAACACATTCTCTTAATTATGTAAATAAATTGAGGCCATGGCCATTTCTTGTTTTAAAAAATAAATTTAGTGTACCCACTTAATTTTTTCCAATTAAGGAGCAATTTAGTGTGGCCAATCCACCTACCCTGCACATCTTTGGGTTGTGGGGGTGAAACCCACACAAACACGGGAAGAATGTGCAAACTCCACACGGACAGTGACCCTGGGCCGGGACCAAACCACTGCACAACCGTGCTGCCCCCCATGGCCATTTCTATTGTTACGACACCCTGGGCTAATACGCAGTCAATTCCAGCCCCACTTGACCCAGAGTCACTACACAAGTGAATTAACCAATAACTCTCAGAAAAATACCCAAAGTCTTTGGCCCGAGGCTGCCCAATAATCACAGTCACCAGATTTGAACTATAAACACAATTACTGTTTATTAATAACAAGAGATATAATGAAATATGCAGCAAATACAACTGGTTAACTATTATCTAACTCCCCACTTTAACTTGCCCCCCTCCACCCTCTACATACTCACACAAGACAGACAAACACAAAGGGAAAGAAATGGTAAAAAGTCATAAGTAAAAAGAAAAATGAATCTTTGTTTGTGATAGAGGTTTCCAGCACCTTACTCCTCTTCAGTTTGTGGTTTTTATTATCAATTAATTCAGGTCTCTGTAGCTTCAGAAATACTGCACTCACAATCTTTCTGGAGAGAGAGAAAAGGTTCCTGGGCGCGATTCTCCGCTCCCACGCCGGTTGGGAGAATCGCCTGGGTCGCCAAATTTTCCCACGACGCCGGTCCGACGCCCTCCCGCGATTCACGGGATCGGCACAATCGCGTTTTGCGCGGCGCGGTACAGTGAATCACCCGAGACAGCCGAAATGGCGATTCACCGGTACCCCCGTGATTCTCTGGCCTGGATGGGCCGAGCGGCCTGCCCAAAACGGCGGGTTCCCCCCCGGCGCCGTCCACACCTGGTCGCTGCCGGCGGGAACAGCGCGGGAACGCTGGGGGGGCGGCCTGCGGTGGGGGCGGGTGAGGGGGGATCCTGCACTGGGGGGGCCTCAAATGGGGTCTGGCCCACGATCGGTGCCCACCGATCGTTGGGATGGCCTCTCTGAAGGAGGACCTCCTTTCTTCCCCAACCCCGCAAGATCCATCAGACATCTTCTTGCGGGGCAGACTCTGAGAGGACGGCAACCACGCATGCGTGGGTGACGCCAGTAATGCGGCGCCGGCCGCGTCATGTATGCGGCGCCAAGGCCTGGCGCGCGTAAATGACGCGGCGCCGCTCCTAACCCATTATCGGGCCCTGAATCGGTCGGGATAGGGGCCATTTCGCGCCATCGTGAACCTCGACGGCGCGAACACTCTGCCTCCATTTCGGAGAATCCCGCCCCCTGTCTTTGGTTGCAGCTTGTAATGGCTTGCCTGCAGATCCATTCATTCGGGTTTGCTGTAGCCCCAGCAATACAGTACTCAGCCTTTCTGGAGAAAACACAGAGGAGAGAGTAGGATCTTGTCCCTGTGCTGCCAGGAGTCAAAATGAAACTCCTTGGGACTCTGTAAATCATTCCACTGGGAAAGGATCCAATCACCACCTGTTGCCGGGCAGAGTACAGCCTTTTAGGCCACCAGCCAATGAATCAAACCCAAGTCCCACCCCATCTTTCTCTCTGGTGCCAACAAGTCTGATCAAATCAGCGGAGGGTAGCAGAGTGTTCTCTCCTTTAATTTCTGAATTCTGCTGCTTGACTTCAAGGTACATGTCCATTAATCATCCATGGATCAAAAATTATAACGGTAAAATAAAAGGGGAAATAAGGGAATAAACAGGAAGGACCCGTACACTATGCACTGAGAGAGAGTATACATCTGAGACAATCTAATGTTGTTGTTATACTGTGGGGATTATAATATCATCCCATCTGCAATATACCAGAGTTGCTCCTGTTCCTACAGTTGAAGCAAATGATGATTTCTGGACAGATTGTGATTTTGCTTGACTCCAGGAGTGTTCTGAAGTTGTGAGCAGTGTTTATGGCATCAGCAGCTCTTAAAGGCCCTCCTACAGTAAAAGGTCATGAAGTGTCCATTTAAAGAAGTTGGATGTGCGTGTGTGCTCAGCAATAAAGAGAACAGCATGAGTAGGACATTTAGAGGTGACAGAGCGCATCAATGCAGTCTCTCCTTGGTGTAAACCTTGGAGAAGGTGAACAAGAAATCCTTTAGCCCAATAGGTCCCAAAGTAAGTGAGGCCATAACAACGAGAGGTTTAAGTGAGGCCATGTCAACGAGAGGTTTAAGTGAGGTGATAACAATGAGAGGTTATCTTGCCAAGGTTACTTATTGCTCTTCACTGAAAATGGTGTGCACCATCAGAGATGGGAAATTTCAGTTTTCCAACTGCTGGGGATTGATTTTAATGTCAGGGCAGTAATGCAGCCTAAGACGCAGCTGGTCGCCCAGAATGAAAAAACTGTTTGGACCAGTACTCTTTATTCCATGTTTTATTGTTTTTCCTTCTGGGCAGTCGTGAAGCAACAGTGGAGTGGCCCAGGTCATTTTTACATCCAAACCTAATTTCCAATTTTCAAGAACCCAATGGGAATGTCATGGTGGACAGCAGTGGGATTTTGGGTGTCAGTATGGTGCCAATGATGGCCCAATCCTTTCTGGGATTTTAGCCTATCCAAGTTTTCCTTTCAGGAAGAATCAAAGGAGGTTATGACAGTGCTCAGCTATATTGCCGGTGAACTGCAAGCCTGCATGTTGATTACCTTCAAGATGAAGAAATGTGAAATAAATTGGGAAAAATAAGTTGAATTAATAGAAAATCCAACATTATTCACACTTATCTGAATGCACATCGGATTAGAATAATGCAGATGTCCTTCACCTCACCCACTCGTCCCAGTGTAAACCACTGGGTGGTTTGGTTTTTGTACGTGTCTGCACTCCCTGTTGAAAGCAGCTGTTTTTCTGTTTTGAGGTTATTTACACGTGGTGGGACTATTATTTCAGGTACAGCACTTCCTACAAATTTGGGCAAGGATGTTTTGAGCTAGCATTGCAAGTTACCAGCATGGTTTCAGCCTAGAAGTTATCGTCATAAAACAGTAATTAGTTCATCCTAACCTGGAAAATGATCAGTATAGGTTCCTCACCTGTTCACCTTCCGTGAATGTGCGTGATGTGCAAAATTCCTTCATGGATATCCAGAATCTCACCTGCCTCTTGCTGCTTCTGAGGCAGCTGTGGTGGGTAGAGACAATTGCCCATCTCCTTCTGGACTGTGCCTTTGAAAAGCAGGTCTGGAAAGTGGCGCACTGGTTTTTGTCGAGGTTCATCCTGAGTAGCTCCGTCATGCAGAGCTCTATGCTCTGTGGGCCGTTCCCAGGGATACACACCGAGACAGACATCAACTGCTGCTAGAGGACCATCGACTTGGTGAAAGATGCTCTTTGTTCTGCCAAATGCTTGCTGGTCTTCCAGTGCAAAGAGCTGTCGATGACTGAATGGACTGTTGAGGGATGCAAAGTTTTGATGCAGTTGCTGCAAAGGCCCAAAGGGGACAGGCCACTGTCTAATGACCTCCCTCCATAATCCACTGAATGACTGGAACCTGTGTAAAACTCCCTCGGGCTGTATGCATGTAATGGAAAGAAATGTAAATGTACATTGAAAATATAACCTGTAATGGCAAGTGTAGTATGGCATCTCATGGACATTATTGAAACAAAATGGTCTATATTGCAGTTTATGCAGTGCTAATTTTGAACTGTTAGATATATATCATGCTGTAACTTTTCTGAATAAGTTTTTTTTTGGAACAGAAATAGACAAGGAACCAGCCTTAAGGGTCTCTGCTAAAGTCTCAGGGGCCACATAACATCTCTTTGGGGCAGGAAAATTGGCCCTGATATTCTTTAGGGAGACGGATTCCCTCATTATTCTCAGCATGGGACTTTTTTTAGCGGGGTGATTTGGCTTTGAGATTCCAGAAAAATTGTCAGACCACTTTCTGTCTTCCTGCTGCTCCCTAGCCTGGTCAGAAGGTATATACTTTCACCATCCAGATTACATTATGTAAGTGTTCTCCTGGTGAACCTTTGCCTTGCGAAAAATCAGAGAATTATTCTGTTGAAAGGGTGTAAATAGCAAATGGGTGCTGTGCAACAAAAAAATAAGACGCAATTTTGGAAAGTCTGGTTTTAGATTTTTTTTTGTCTGAATTGCTGATTGCCATAATTTGTCGCAGATCGCTACGAGGGGGAATGATTTAGGTAAAGTGTTATCCACCAAAATACTATGCAGCCTTCTTGATGAATACAGCAGGACTTTTAAGTAGCAATAAGTCACTTAAAAAAAATAAAAAAATTTTATTCTCCTTTTTCCAATTTTCTCCCACATTTACACCCACCAACAATAAACTATAATCAAGAACAAATGCACTGTTAATCCCCATATCACAACAATCCCATCCTCCCACCAAACCCCCAAACAGCAGCCCGCATGTTAACATAAATAAATAACAAAAAGGAATCAGGAATCACCCATAGTCACCATTAACACATACACTCAGACCGCAACCCCCCGCCCCGCCCACCAATGTTCGATGTAATCCAATTCTCGAAAGTGCATAATGAATAATGCCCATGAATTATAGAACCCCCCCATCCTTCTCCTCAGTTCAAATATGACCTTCTCAAGTGTCAAGAATTCCAGCAGGTCCCCCCGCCATGCCAGGGCACAGGGTGGAGAGGTTGATCTCCATCCCAACAGGATCAACCTTCGGGCGATCAACAAGGCGAAGGCTACAACATCTGTCTCGGCACTCGTTTCCAACTGCGGCTGGTCCGACATCCCAAAAATGGCCTCCCGAGAGCCCGGGTCCAGTTTCACGTGCACCACTTGAGAGGTTACCCTAAAAACCTCCTTCCAGTATTCCTCCAGCTTTGGACAGGACCAAAACATATGAACGTGGTTTGCGGGGACCCCCCCCACAACGCTCATACACCTCTTCTACTCAAAGAACCGGCTCATTCTCGGCCTTGTAAGGTGCGTTCTATATACCACCTTCAGCTGTATCAGCCCCAACCTCGCGCACGAGGTGGAGGCGTTCACCCTCTGGACCACCTCACACCAGAACCCCTCCTCCATACCCTCTCCCAACTCTTCCTCCCAGTTTGCCTTGATCCCATCCAGCGGTGCCTTCTCCTCTTCCAAAATAGTCCCCTAAACCGCCGACACTTACCCCTTCTCCAGTCCCCCCGTCATCAGCATCTCCTCCAGCAATGTGGAGGCCGGCTCGACCGGGAAGCTCTGTGTCTCCTTTCTGGCAAAGTCTCGAACCTGCATGTATTTAAATATTTCCCCCTGCTCCAGCCCATATTTCACTCCCAGCTCTTTCAATCCTGCAAACTGACCCCCAAGAAACAAATCTTTTAGTGTCCTAATCCCTATCTCCTCCCATCTCCGAAAATTTCCATCCCACTGCCCTGGGTCAAATCTATGGTTCCCCAAATCGGCATTTCCCTTGACCCTGCCCCAAACCCGAAGTGCTGGTGAAACTGCCTCCAAATTCTCAACGAAGCGATTACTACTGGACTCCCTGAGTATCTCCCCGGGGCCGTCGGGAGCGGCGCTGTTGCTAATGCCTTCAATCCCGACCCCCTACAAAAACTCTCCTCCATTCTGACCCACTGGGAATCAACCCCTCTGACCCAGCTCTGCACCTTCTCCACATTCGCCGCCCAGTAATAATACATCAGATACGGAAGACCCAAACCCCTGCCTGCCTTTCTCTCTGTAGTAGCACCTTTCTAATTCTGGCCACCTTCCCTCCCCATATGAACGAGGTAATCATCCCTTCAATCCCTTTAAAAAATGCCTTTGGCAGGAAAATCGGCAGGCATTGGAAAATAAATAGAAATCACGGCAACACGTTCATTTTAACTGCCTGTACCCGACCCGCCAGTGACAGAGGGAGACCATCCCACCTTGCCAGATCAGCTTTTACCCTCCCCACCAAACTAGAAACATTGTACCTGCGGAGCCCCCCCCCAATCCCGAGTAACCTGCACCCCAGGTATCTAAAGTGAGTCCCTGCCCTACAGAATGGCAGCCCCCCCACCCCTGCCCCCACCCCCAGCCGAGACACTACAAAATGTTCACTCTTGTCTAGATTTAGTTTGTACCCCGAAGCAGCTCCAATATTCCCCCTATTGCCACACTCGGTTCCGATCCGTATAATAACAAGTCATCGGCATATAAGGACACCCTATGCTCTACCACCCCCCCCCCCCCCCCGCACTATCCCTTTCCATACCCTTAAGCTTCTTAACACGATGGCCAATGGTTCAATCATGAGTGCAAACAACAGGGGGGGACATGGGATATCCCTGCCTAGTCCAACCGTGGAGAGAAAAGTATTCCGATCTGATGTTATTTGTGCAGACACTCGCTCGTGGCTCCTTACACCGTAGTTTTACCCAGTCCACAAATTTTGGTCCAATCCCAAACCGCTCCAGAACTGCCATCAAGTACCCCCATTCTACCCGGTCAAACGCTTTCTCGCCGTCTTAATGTCACAACCACCTCTGTTTCCTTCCGCTCTGCCGGTGCCATAACCGTGTTCAATACCCTCCTAATGTTCGAAAAGAGCTGCCTCCCTCTCACAAACCCCGTCTGATCTTCACCTACCACCTTCGGGAGGCACTCCTCTAGCCTACCTGCCAGTACCTTCGCCAGTATCTTTGCGTCCACATTTAAAAGTGATATGGGCCTATACGACCCACACTCCATCGGATCCTTATCTCTTTTAAGTAACAGGGAAATCGATGCCGGCCGACTGCATCCTCCTAATCGCATCTTTTATCTCCTGCTCCACTATCACCCCTTCTAATGTAGCCCTGTCCCCCTCTCCTAACCCCGGGTATTCCAGCCCATCTAAAAATTCCTGGACCTCCCAGCCTCCCCCAGATGGCTCTGACCTGTACAACTTCTCATTGAATTCCTTAAAGACCTTGTTAATCTGATCTGGGGCTACCACCAAATTAGCAATAAGTCACTTAACAATTGTCTGTGTGCATGTTTCAGCTCCTTTACCAAGATGGTTCCTTGCTCTAAACATGGGCTATACTGAGTTTTTTTCCCCAGCTACTCCAAGCACCTGAAATATCCAGGAAAAATCAACCCCCAAAGCGAGTTCAGCCTCAAAATTTATCACACAGTTTTCTTTTAAGAGCAGCTGGGACTAGTTTCAGGTGTTGGAGGGCATTTTGTGACACTGGACTATGATATAAATTATAGGTGGCCCTGTAACTACATTTGTGCTCCTATATTACTTTTGAATAGTTCTGATGAAATAAAATGTACTCATTGGCTTAGATGCCTGTTTAGAAAAGGCAATTTGTAGAAAGATAGTGTATACACAATGCTGTTAATATCAGAAAAGACACAAAATGGCTGTTAGCTATTTTGTGATATTAAAGACACAAAATGGCTGAACAAGCCACATTCCCTGTAAACTGTCTCATGAGACCCAAGCGTGGGTATGTATAGGGAGTGTCCCGACAGCCGCTGATAACGGCTTCACAGAACAAGACATGCAATGTATCCTTGATAAAGCTCAAGGTCTACAGTTGTAGACAGGACACATTATAATGTTAGTTTTGAATGACTTCTGTATGAAGTTAGGGGCGGGTAAGACAACATCCACTTTAACCATATATGTGATAATTGGGATGCTAGGAAAAATTGATTGACTGCATGTAATAAGTGTGACGCAAATATAGTTTTTTAAAAAAAAATATGTTTTATTGAAATTCTTTTCCCAAACAACAATTTTCCCCCTCTTACAAAGCAAACGCAACAATAACAATACAGAAATTTTTAACAATACACAAGTAACAAAACCCCTTTATCTTTGACCTAAACTAAACTAAACCCCCCCCCTCCCCACTCCCCCCCCCCCTTCCCCCTGGGTTGCTGCTGCTGGTCATCTGTCTTCCCTCTAACGTTCCCCTAGGTAGTCGAGAAATGGCTGCCACCGCCTGGTGAACCCTTGAGCCGATCCTCTCAGGGCAAACTTTATCTGCTCCAGTTTAATGAACCCCGCCATATCATTTACCCAGGCCTCCAGTCCGGGGGGTTTCGCCTCCTTCCACATGAGTAGGATCCTGCGCCGGGCTACTAGGGACGCAAAGGCCACAACGTCGACCTCTTTCGCCTCCTGCACTCCCGGCTCTTCCGCAACTCCAAATAGAGCTAACCCCCAGCCTGGTTTGACCCGGGCCTTCACCACCCGCGAAATCACTCCCGTCACTCCCTTCCAATACCCTTCCAGTGCCGGGCATGCCCAAAACATATGTGCGTGGTTTGCCGGGCTCCCGCCACACCTCCCACATTTGTCCTCCACTCCAAAAGAACCTGCTCAATCTTGCTCCCGTTATGTGTGCTCTATGTAGCACCTTAAATTGAATCAGGCTAAGCCTGGCGCATGAGGAAGAGGAATTTACCCTGCTTAGGGCATCAGCCCACATATCCTCCTCTATCTCCTCCCCTAGGTCTTCTTCCCACTTTCCTTTTAGTTCGCCCACCGACTCCTCCCCCTCTTCCCTCATCTCTCGGTAAATCTCTGACACCTTGCCCTCTCCGACCCACACCCCTGAAAGCACCCTGTCCTGTATCCCCTGTGTCGGGAGCAACGGAAATTCCCTCACCTGTTGTCTAGTAAACGCCCTCACCTGCATATATCTCAAGAAATTTCCCCGGGGCAACTTATACTTTTCCTCCAATGCTCCCAAGCTCGCAAAAGTCCCATCTATAAAAAAATCTCCCACCCTCCTAATTCCCAACTGGTACCAGCTCTGAAATCCTCCATCCATTCTTCCTGGGGCGAACCTATGGTTGTTCCTGATTGGGGACCCCACCAGGGCTCCCCGCACCCCTCTCTGTCGCCTCCACTGTCCCCAGATATTCAATGTTGCCGCCACCACCGGGTTCGTGGTAAACTTTTTAGGTGAGATCGGTAGCGGCGCCGTCACCAGCGCCTCTAAACACGTCCCTTTACAGGACTTTCTCTCCAGTCTTTTCCACGCTGCTCCCTCACCCTCCATCATCCATTTACGTATCATTGCCACATTGGCGGCCCAATAGTAATCGCCCAAGTTCGGTAGTGCCAATCCTCCTCTGTCCCTACTACGCTGAAGGAACCCCCTCCTTACTCTCGGAACTTTCCCTGCCCACACGAAGCTCGTGATGCTCCTGTCTATTTTATTAAAAAAGGTCTTGGTGATTAGTATAGGGAGACATTGAAATACAAATAAGAACCTCGGGAGGACCATCATCTTAATTGCTTGCACCCTGCCCGCCAGCGATAGAGGCTGCATGTCCCACCTCTTGAAGTCCTCCTCCATTTGTTCTACCAACCGTGTCAGATTAAGTCTGTGCAAGGTTCCCCAGCTCCTAGCGATCTGAATCCCCAGGTATCGGAAGTTTCTTTCCACTTTCCTTGGAGGCAAGCCTTCTATCTCTCTACTCTGGTCCCCTGGATGTATCACAAATAATTCACTCTTCCCCATGTTTAGCCTATACCCCGAGAAATCCCCGAACCC
Source organism: Scyliorhinus torazame (assembly GCF_047496885.1). NCBI lineage: Eukaryota > Metazoa > Chordata > Chondrichthyes > Carcharhiniformes > Scyliorhinidae > Scyliorhinus > Scyliorhinus torazame. Next base: position 280,651,444 of record NC_092713.1, on the reverse strand, counting down.
CCTCAAAATTTGCATAACCTCTATCATCCCCCCCGCTGGGTCCGACACGTATAACAATAGGTCATCCGCGTATAACGAGACTCGGTGTTCTTCTCCCCCTCTAATCACCCTCTCCATTTCCTGGAGTCTCTCAACACCATGGCCAGAGGTTCAATTGCCAACGCGAACAACAATGGAGACAGCGGGCATCCCTGTCTTGTTCCCCTATATAGTCGGAAATACTCCGATCTATGTCGACCTGTAACTACGCTTGCCGTTGGAGCCCCATAAAGAAGTCTAACCCAGCTAATAAACCCGTTCCCAAACCCAAACCTCCTTAACACTTCCCATAAATACTCCCACTCCACCCTATCAAATGCCTTCTCTGCGTCCATTGCCGCCACTATCTCTGCCTCCCCCTCCACTGGGGGCATCATTATCACCCCTAATAGTCGTCGCACGTTAACATTCAGTTGTCTCCCTTTTACGAACCCTGTCTGGACTTCGTGCACCACCCCCGGGACACAGTCCTCTATCCTCGATGCCAGTACCTTTGCCAACAATTTGGCGTCCACGTTCAATAATGAAATGGGTCTATAGGACCCGCACTGCAACGGATCTTTATCCCTGACGCGAATATAGTTGATTGATTGTATGTAAATGAGAATACAAACTAATTCCTCCCCTTGAATCTGTATATTAACCCGTGTGAGCTTTAGCTCGAGTGAGAGAAGGTGCTGTCAAAGGCTGCGGAGTCTGAGACCTTCCCTCCCAGAATTCTGACAAACTGCTTTTTTTACTTATACTCAGGCCTTCGTGTGAATATTTTCACCTCTAACACAGGTAACCTTTCATAGCTAACAAATGATAGCACATGGTTAAATTTATTGTACTCCTTGAATTATATTCTCTTCGAAGAACTTCAACTGGGAACACCGTTCAGCTGGAAGAACGGAGAGTTCTGAATACCATGGCAGTGGAGTGTGATAGGAGCGCAGGACTGCAGCAATCAATCGGCATTGAAGGATGATAATAAGACAACTTTATCTGAGAACATTTACTACCAAAGGCACAGTATTGATCATTTATCAACCCAGTTGTAAGCAATAAACAAAAGCCAAGGTCACCTTGGTGGTTAAGGATGTACTAAACCATGTTAATATTCATTCCATTGATCCCTTGTGTACGGACTCATTGCCACAGGTGACCTGTCTGCGGTGTGTCTGTAATTATACGAGATAACAGCCCTAATTCCTTACCTGTAGCATCATAGATCAATCTTGACAAGTGCTAGTTCAGCTGTCTCACTCATATTGTGAAGCGCATTTTCGCAAGATCCACATGAATGCTGGACCTGAATTTATATTTTGTGACCTTTGACTATTCCTTAGCCAATTTCCCAATTCTTGGCTGATTTTGACATTGTGCATGACTTGGCGCTTTATATTGTGTTCACCAATGTTACCTCTGAACTTCACAGTGTCTGAGATCAAATTGTGATGCATCAAAATAAATCAATGCAACTTCACAGTGGAATTTTATAGCTGAGGTACATATACGGTAATCATCCATTGCTTTCTGCCAGCTACACCATATTTACAGTTTGCTTAACAGAATGTATCAGCGGGATGCACGTGCATGAAATTCTCTCACTTGATGATTGGTTAATTCCTTTGGGGTCCTCCTGATCTCCCAACATACCTTCATTCGAAGGTCAGCAGAAAGCCTGGAGAAATGGAACGACTGGTCAATTAAGTTGTTCCACATGGCCTGAAGATCCAAGCCAAAACGTTGTGTGATTTCAAAAAGCAATTAGATATAGCTCTTGGGGCTAAAGGGATATGAGGGGAAGGCGGGATCAGGGTATTGAATTTGATGATCATAACGAATTGTTGAGCAGACTCAAAAGACCAAATGGCCTACTCCTGCTTCTATGTTCTATGTATCCCTGATTTTGACTGCTTCATGGCTGCTGGCAATATCCTCAGCTGCCTTAGCCCGAAGCTTTGGAATTCCCTCCCAAAGCCTCTCTTTCTTCCTCCTTACAAACTACCCCCTTGACTACACTTTTTGCCATCTGTCCTGATATCGTTTTATGTAGATTGGTGTTAAATTTTGGATTTTAATAATGTTCCTGTGAAGCGACTTGGAACGTTTGAAGCGTTTTATTATGCAAGGTGCTATATAAATATACATTGTTGTTGAAGGGTGGAAGATACTCATCAAACTTTTAAAGGGTTAAAAAATTAAAGTGTAAAGCTGTACTTCATCTCTATTGCGCGGCAGATATAGGTTGAGAGGCGGTAGATTTAAAACTGAGATGAGGAGGAACTACTTCTCGCAGAGGGTGGTGAACTTGTGGAACCCGCTGCCCACCTGTAGTGTGGTGGAGTCTGAATCATTAAATGGTTTCAAGAAGGAAATAGATGCATTTCTGATTTTGAAAAATGGGTTAAAGGGATATGAGGAAAAGGTAGAGAGGTCGATTTAAGTCCAGGAAGAGATCAGCCATAATCTGATTGAATGGTGGAGCTGGAATGAAGGGCTAAATTTCCTACTTCTGCTCCTAATTTCTATGTTCCCCAATCACCCTACCTCATCAGTATGAGTTAAATTTGGATTCACTTTATTTCCATCCTTCCCTTTTTGAAACCATGGACTGGATTTAATGGAGATGATGAGGGTCGTGGCCACCAGCTGGAGAGCTGGCGGGAGCCTTGCACCACCACCTCGAGGCTCCACAAAGTAAGTACGACTTGGGCACTTGACAGGCCGTCGTCTGGCCATCCCGGGTCAAGTAACCCAGGGATGGAAGACCCAACTGCTGAGAGCTGCCGACCAACCAGAGGCCGACGACTCTAATGCTTGGCCGAGCCTGTGGGGGTGCGGTGGCTGCTGCTGATAGAACACTGTGGCCCAGTATTGTCACTGGATCCCAGGCCACAGGTGACTGAAAATAGGAGGGTGTTTGTAGGGTGGGGAAGGGGTAGTGGAGGGGTCAGCAGCAAGTTCAGGGCACTGGCTCTCAACAGTACATCCTCCTTCCCCGATGCTCATGGCCCCTCATTGTGACCATCAGTTCGGAAGTTTCCCATTTCCTAATATGTATAAAATTCTACAGTCCGTCCGATGCAGCATTACTGTAGAACAGAGGTGTACAAATTGGCTGTTTTATTCAGCAAGTTTTAATGAAAATTACAGTATAACTTATGCATTTCAGTCAGGAATTCCTTAATTATTACCTTAAGAACCAAAGACAATAATAAGTTAGTGCATTGTTGAAGGAAACAACTGAGTAATTTTACAAGGCAGCTATTAATTGCAGGAATTAAAGCTTTCAACACAAAATTACAGCAGTCGAAAGGATTAGCAGCAGAGGCAAAAACCTGATTAGAAATGCTGGCAGATAATTGCAGAGGGTCACACATGGCTCTTCCATGTGCTGGATATCTTCACCTTTCTGGTTAAAGTAACTATGGCAACAAAAGCTAAAATAAATACCAGACTGTAAGATGCCTGGGGCGAAGAGTGGAAGTTAAGCTGAGACCTTGCAGATGCTAGGAATGAATGCTGATCCATACTTCTGTCTGCATTGCTGGAAAAGCTTCCAAATATACTTTATTATTTTGATCCTAATTAATAAAATGGTGGCAGGGTGGGGTGTGGATTATACTGATCATCCTGGAGGGCTAGGATGGGGCCAGTTATTGGGGCTGGAGCCAGTCAGTTCTCAATTAGGAAGTTACCAGCGGCGCATATTTATTTCAAATGGAGGGTTGCTCCTGTTACCCAGTTATCCGATTGCGCACGTGTGGACTTTGGATATTTTACCCTCCCCTCCCAAAATCAACTCTTTCACCAGAGTGCAGCTCTATATCAGCGATGGTTCATTGATAATTCTCAAGTCTTTAATTACAGATTTTTAAAGATAATTCACGTATCATGTGGTCCATAGACTCTCAAGGGTACCAGTACCATGAAAACATCTGAGCCTCAGAAGCTGCATGGAGAAGACAGTCAGGGAACTGAGTTATGAAAGAAGACTGGAGAAATTGGTTATTTTAAGCTTCAAAGGAAGAATACTGTGAGGGTACTTGAATAGGATAAGACAGCTCTGATAGGAGTATATATATATATATATATATATAGCATTGTATAGGACATTGATCATGCTGCACAGCATAGGTCTCCATACTTAGAAGCACTGGAGAAAATGTAAAAAAAAGATTATACCAGAAGAGAAATTACAGCTCTCAGGAAAGATTGAATTTTTTTTTCGGAAAAGTTAGGTCTTAAGAGATAACCTGATAGATAACTTAAACAGTATGAATGGGTTGAACAGGGTAGTTTTGGAGAGAGTAGGTTGAATTGAATGCAGCCTGTTGGGATGATAAATATGGCGGCTGGGGCCACATTATCGTGGGAGAAGCCTCGCATCAGCCTATGGGTGGTAGTAAAACGTCAACCAATGAAGTCAGATGGTGGAAGGGGCTGTCACGGGATAGTATGTGTGGAGGTTGGTTAAGTTCCAACTGTGATTCTGTTGTGCTTAGAGAGGGCCACAGCATGAAAAGTAAATAAATAGGCCAGCAGAGGTATGCGGTGGGGCTTAGCAACACGAGGGCACTTTCCAGAGGGAGGGGCTTTCCTTTTTTTCTTAGTTTTAATGGAAGCCAGGGCAGTTGGAACCAGGTCGCTGAGAAGTGAACCATTCTCAACTCTGCCAGGAGAAGCTGGGCAGGACAAGGGAGTTGCACAGATGCAGGCATCCGAAGGAACAAGATACTTGGGGAAGTGGGACAGAAAGACTGTCTAAGAATTCTGGGGTTAAGTAAACAGAGACCAAGGTATTGTTTCGAAGAATTCAAGAGTAAACAAAGTGTTCTGAGCTAAAGAAATAATTGCAGTAACTAGATTTAAAGTGGGATAGCAGACCAAAGTGGACAGCAGACTTCAGAGGGGGATGAAGCATCTGATGTAATTTTAATACTGTCTGGGAATTGAAAGTTAAAGCAATTATGAACAGTTTGCAATCGAAGATGAAGAAATCCTAAAGGGGTTGATGTAAAGCCCTGGACCATATTCGCTGTTAAAAGTGGAGTGAAAGCTTTGTTTTAAAGTGCTATTTGTAACACCTGGACTGGATTTTGTAATGTAAATTGCTAATGGAAAGCATTATTATGAGAGAAGGTTTTAAAGCATGTTTTGGGGAGTGGAGTTTGGAAACTCTCATGTGACAATAATCTGGGGGGATTCTGAGAAGAAAAACCACAGGCACTAACTTGTGTTCAGAGCGGAATGTGTATTTCACCACAGTCGACTTATGTGTTTAAAATTGACTTGTGTAAATGAGACAATGTAAATGAGACAATTGTATCTTAAGATGTACTTTGTATTATGTTACTATTTAAATTTGTGTGTATTTGTTAAGCTAAGGGGGAGTAAAGGAGTATTGCATAATAATCCAACTTTTCATGTTTAATAAATATTTATCCTTGTTAAAACTAATTAGCGGTCCTGTGACTCCGTTCCTCTAAATTTTATTTTTATAAAGTACTAGTGACAGTCTTTTGAGCCAGGGCTCCATTCTGGGATCTTCCTGTCCAGTTAAACATCAACGGGGATTGTTACAGGGGAGGCAGTGGGGTAGTGGTATTGTCTCTGGGCTAGTAATCCAGAGACCCAGAGTCATGCTCTGGGGACCCGGGTTCAAAACCCGCCACAGCAAATGGAAATCTGTCGTCCTTACCTGATCTGGCATCCACAGCAATGTGGTTGACAAATAAATGCCCTCAGGGATGGGCAATAAATGCTCGCCCAGCCAGCAACGCCAACATCCCGTAAACAAATAAAAATTTAATAACCACAATAGGGAAAATAGGAGAAATTTCTTTACTCGGGAATAGTTGGAATGTGGAACTTGCTACCATAGGAATTGGTTCAGGCAAATAGCTTAGATACTATCAAAAACTAGACAAGCACAAGACAAGAAGTCGAAAAATATACCTAAAGGCTGAGTCAAGTAGGTGGAATGGGAGGAAACCCGCTTGGAGTATGAACACCAGTTGACTAGTTGGGCTGAATGGCCTGTCTCTCCGTTGTATAATTGTGGCTGACCAGTATCTTAAGTCCATCCATCTGCCTTGGCTTTATTTCAGGCAGCATGGTAGCACAGTGGTTATCACAGTTGCTTCACAGCTCCAGGGTCCTAGGTTCGATTCCCGGCTTGGGTCACTGTCTGTGCGGAGTCTGCATGTTCTCCTCATGCCTGCTTGGGTTTCCTCCGGGTGCTGCGGTTTCCTCCCGCAGTCCAAAGATGTGCAGGTTAGGTGGATTGGCCATAATAAATTGCCCCTTAGTGACCAAAAGGTTAGGTGGGGTCACTGGGTTACGGGGATAGGGTGAAGATGTGAGCTTGGGTAGGTTGCTCTTTCCAAGTGCTGGTGCAGACGCGATGGGCCGAATAGCCTCCTTCTGCACTGTATATTCTATGATTCAATGATTTCCTTTTACACCCATATCTAGCAATAATCTTAGATTCAAATGGCGTCATATTGCCAGAAATGCAGCCAGGTTTTCAGACCAGGTCTTCTGGCTCAGTCAATAAAGATCAGGGGCACGGATTGCGTTGGCACTCTGGTGGGGCAAGGACTGATAGAGCCAATAAGCCTGGCTACACCGAGATCAGCAGGCCATCTTTAAGAGGTGCCCAGAACAGCAAGAAATATGAACTCCCTCCCACCCACCCCGTGGCACTGTAGGAACCCACCCCACCCAGCTTCAGGGTGATTTTACCCCCCCCCCCCCCTCAGCTCCTGCAAACAGAAGTATTTGGGAGGGTTAACCCCCCCCCCCCCCCCCCCTTACCCCACAGGGTCATTTTTCAGCCCTGGGGCCTCCAGGGCCTCCTGCATGGTCATCGTGACTGGTTTTCGTGAATTGCTCTGGCGTGATGTCACGCCGCGGGGCCGGGGGGAGATCACAGGGTGGGGGGGATGGGGAAGAAGAGAAACTTTCAACGCAGCCAGGCGCTGCTTAATGATATTGACATGCATGGCTTCATACCCATGATCAAGTCACCAGGGTGCGGGAATTTTGCTATGGCGCACTTGTGACATTTAGCGGCAGTAATGAGATTTGCGCCCGTGCCCAATGGACACAAAAAATTGCAGAGTTATTAATTGAGTCGGTATCTTTTTCTTTTGTTGGAGTAAGTTCCACACTTTGTCGGAAGATGTTCCTTAGCTTCCCTTTTAAAACGCCTGGTTCTGATTCTAAAGTAATGTGCTTGTGCTAGACTCTCTCACCCAGCAAGAAAGGTTTCTCTCTGTTACAGAATCACAGAATCGTTACGACCCAGAAGGAGGCCATTTGGCCCATCATGTCTGTACTGGCTCTCCAAACGGTCATTGTGGCTCAGTGCCATTCCCTTGCCTTTTCCTCGTACCCCTGCACATGGTTTCTATTGAGACAATCATCAAATGTCCTCTTGAATGCCTCAATTAAACCTGCCTCCACCACACTTCCAGGCAGTGCATTCAAGTTGCCACTGTCCCATTTGTATCCATGTTGCCACTGTCCCTTTTTTATTCCATGAGCTATAACTTTTCTCATAAGCCTGTTGGGCAGCACTGTATCAAATGCCTTCTGCACACCACGTCACAACAATATCCTCATCACCCCTTTCTGTTACTTCCTCAAATAGAGTTAGTTAAATGCTATTTTCCCTTTAGACATCCATGCTGGTTCTCCCTAATCAACCAACATTTTTTCACTTGACTATTAATTCCATCCCGAATAATTGTTTCTAGAAGTTGGCCACCACTGATGTTAAACTGTCTGGTCTGTAATTGCTGGGGCTAACCTTCCAACTTTTTTTGAACAAGGGTGTAACATTTGCAATTATCCAGTCCTCTGGTACCTCTCGAGTCTAGAAAAGTCTGGAAGATTATGGTCAGTGCCCCTGAAATTCCCATTCTCACTTCCTTCAATATCCTTGGATTCATCTCATCCGGTCCTGGCGCCTTGTCAACTTTCAGTACTGAAAATCTGTTGAACACTTAGTCCTTATTAATTTTGAACCCTTCTGCAGACAGTTTCCTCGCCTGTCTCTATGGCCTGGGTGGCATCTAACTCTTTGGTAAAGGCAGGTGCAATGTATTCATTTAGTACCTCCGCCATGGTCCTCAGCCTCCATGTGTAAATTTCCTTTTTGGTCTCTAATCGGCCCTACGCCTCCTTTTACTGCACTTTTCCTATTTATATGCCATTGGACACTTTAGGATCCCCTTTATGTTGGTTGCCTCATCTTTCTCATAATCCCTCTTCGCTCTTTTAATGTGCTTTTTCACCTCCCCTCTGAACCTTTTGTATTTCTTTTGGTTCCCAACACCTGTCATAAGCAAAATTATTCTTCCTTATCTTAATTTCTATCTCTCTTTTAACCCAGGGAGCTCTGGATTTGTTTGCCCTTCCTTTCCCTTTTAGGGGAATATACCTGGACTTTGTCCTGGTCATTTCTGTTTTGAAGGTAGACCATTTTTCAGCCACAGTTGTTTCCACCTTTTTTACCAGCTAATCGCTCCATCTCCATTCTTGCCCGATTAAAGTTGGCTCTACTTGTCAATTCCTTTCAAATTCTGAAAAATTTCAATCAAAACACTTTTTGTTCCACGGTATACAAACCCAGTTTATGTAATTTCTCTTTGGAATCAAAATCTTTATGTCTTGGTAATAATCTGGTGAATCTGGACTGCATTCTTTCCAAGGCCAATGTTTCTGGTGTAAAGTGTCCAGAAATGCATGATTCTTCTGCTGTGATCCAATCTGAGTTTTGTAAAGTTGCAAAAAGAGCTAGTGAAACATCATTCGTATTTTGGTACTCTAGTTATAATGGTTAATATTCCAGCAGCCTTTTTGATTATTTTTTTCGACCTGACTACTACATTTTATTGAACCTCTAAATCTCTTTGGACCTACATTTTTACTAACCTTTCACAATTTAAATGATAGTTGGATCTATTCTTTTTTTGGTTCAGAACAGATGACCTCATGTTTACCTGTGTTGGAGTGCATCTGTCACTGTCACTGAATTTTTCAATGTCTCTTTGTAATTTTATGGTCCCCTCTACAATACTCAATGTCCCACTAATCTTTGTGTCATTGGCAAGCTTATATATATAGCAGTCAGTGGTGTTATCTAAGTCATTAATAAATAGAGTGAATAATTGAAGTCCCAGCACACATGCTTGTGGGACACCACTTATCATTTCCTTCCAGTTTGACTAGAAATCCCTATTCTCTGCAGATATATGGAAAAGTTAAATACTACTCCGCATATGTATCCAACATTAAAGTGACGACAATCAGAACAGCACAATGTTCTCCTCAGTAAAACATACATGATGTTAACTGAGTCATATTTAATAACTACAATCAAAAACACAGTCATTGTAGGCAGAAGTAGAAGCTTTAAATAACAAATTAAAATATGCTTTGGCACTATGCTAAGCACTAAGTACTAATTGGCTTTTCAATGCATTATGCAACTCAGGTAAGAATAATATGAGGCAGAGAAGTATGATTAGTTTAAAATTCTGTTAGGGAGGTACAAGATTGGAAACTGTAGGCCAGTTAGCCTAACTATCTATTGTAATAAAAATGTTAAAAGCTTGTTAAAGATGTTTTGGCAGGTCATTTGGAAAAATTCAATGCAGCAGGCAGAGTCAACATGGTTTTGTGAAAAGGAAATCATGTTGAATCAATTTATTGGAGTTCTTTGAAGGAATCACATGTACTGTGGATAAAGGGGAACTGGTGGATGTACTATACTTAGATTTCCAGGAGACATTTGATAAGCTGCCAGATCAAAGGTTATTGTGGAAAATGAAAGCTCATAGTGTAGGGGTAACATATTGGCATGGATTGAAGATTGGGTAGCAAACAACAAATCGAGAGTTGGCATATATAGGTGTTTTTCTGGTTGGCAGGATGTGACACCTGGGCCGGGATTCTTCGTACCGGTGCCCAGGAGTGACATGAATCCTCCGCACCTTCAGGGGCTAGGCCGGTGCCGGCAGGGTTGGCACCACGCCAGCCGCGGCAGTGGGGTTGGCGCCGCACAACCGGCGCCGAAGGGCCTCTGCCGGCCGGCGCGAGTTGGCGCATGCGCGGGAGCGCCAGCATGTTCTGGCATGATCCCAGCGCATGTGCGGGGGGTTCTTCTCTGCGCAGGCCATGGCGGACCATTACAGCGGCTGGCGCGGAGGGAAAGAGTGCCACCACGGCACATGCCCGCCCGCAGATCAGTGGGCCCCGATCGCGGGCTAGATCCCCCCGCGAACCCCTCCCCCACCCCCCGAGGACTCCGCAGGCCGCCCGCAGAGCCAGGTCTAACCGGTGTAAATCAAACAAGGTCCTTACCGGCGGGACTGGCCGAAAACGGGCGGCCACTCAGCCCATCGCGGAGTGGAGAATCGCCGGGGGGGCCAATGCCAACGGCCGCCGACCGGCGCAACGCGATTCCCGGCCTCACCGAAAAGCCGGTGCCAGAGAATCCGGCAGACGGCGCGGGCGGCAGGGCGGGATTCACGCCGCCCCCCGGCGATTCTCTGGCCCGGCAGGGGGCTCGGAGAATCCCGCCCCAGGTGTGCAACAAGGATCAGTGCTGGGCCCTCAACATTTTGCAATTGATATCAATGACTTGCATGATCGGACTGAAGGTATGGTTACTTAATTTGCGGACAACACAAAGATAGGAAGGAAAATAAATTGTGAAGAAGACTTAAGGAGGCTACAAAGGGGCAGAGGTAGAGTACATGAGTGGGAAAAAAATCTGGCAAATGGTGTAAAATGTGTGAAAATGTGACACTGTTCATTTTGGCGGTGAGAATAAAAAATAAGTTTATTATCTTAATGGCGAGAGATTGCAGAGCTCTGAAGTGCAGAGGGATCCGGGTGTTCTGCTCCATGAACCACAAAAGGCTAGTATACAGGTACAGCAAGTAATTAAGAAAGCTAATAGAATGTTATAATTTAGTAAAGTAGGGAGGTTATGCTTCAGTTGAACAGGGAATTGGTGAGACCACATTTGAAGTATTGTGTACAGTATTGATTTCCTTTTTTAAGGAAATATGTAAATACATTAGAAAGCAGTTCAGAAAAGGTATATCAGACAAATACCAGGAATGGGTATGTTGTCTAATGAGGAAAGGTTGGAGAGGTGAGGTTTGTATCAAAAGAACAAAGAAATGTAAAGCGCAGGACGAGGCCCTTCGGCCCTCCAAGCCTGAGCCGATCATGATGCCCTAACAAAAAAAAACCTTCTGTCCTTACTCGGTCTGTATCCCTCTATTTCCTCCCTATTCATGTACCCATCCAGATACCTCTCAAATGTTGCTAATGTGCCTACTTCCATCACATCCTCTGGCACCCACCACTTTCTGCGTGAAAAACTTACTCCGCACATCTCCCTTAAACCTTCCCCCCTCACCTTGAACCTGTGCCCCCTTGTAATTGACCGTTGGAAAAAGCCTCTGACTATCCACCGTGTCTATGCCTCGGATAATTTTATAGACCTCTATCAGGTCTCCCCTCAGCCTCCATCTTTCCAATGAAAACAATTCTAGTTGATTCAGCCTCTCCTCATAGCCAACACCCTCGAGACCAGGCAACATCCTGGTGAACCTTCTTTGCACTCTCCCCATGCTTCCACGTCCTTCTCATAAAGATAAATACGGCAATTTTCGGGAACCTTGGATGACGAGTGATATTGTAGGCCTCGTCAAAAAGAAAAAGGAGGCATTTGTCAGGGCTAAAAGGCTGGGAACAGACGAAGCCTGCGTGGAATATAAGGAAAGTAGGAAGGAACTTAAGCAAGGAGTCAGGAGGGCTAGAAGGGGTCACGAAAAGTCATTGGCAAATAGGGTTAAGGAAAATCCCAAGGCTTTTTACACGTACATAAAAAGCAAGAGGGTAGCCAGGGAAAGGGTTGGCCCACTGAAGGATAGGCAAGGGAATCTATGTGTGGAGCCAGAGGAAATGGGCGAGGTACTAAATGAATACTTTGCATCAGTATTCACCAAAGAGAAGGAATTGGTAGATGTTGAGTCTGGAGAAGGGGGTGTAGATAGCCTGGGTCACATTGTGATCCAAAAAGATGAGGTGTTGGGTGTCTTAAAAAATATTAAGGTAGATAAGTCCCCAGGGCCTGATGGGATCTACCCCAGAATACTGAAGGAGGCGGGAGAGGAAATTGCTGAGGCCTAGACCGAAATCTTTGGATCCTCGCTGTCTTCAGGGGATGTCCCGGAGGACTGGAGAATAGCCAATGTTGTTCCTCTGTTTAAGAAGGGTAGCAAGGATAATCCCGGGAACTACAGGCCGGTGAGCCTTACTTCAGTGGTAGGGAAATTACTGGAGAGAATTCTTCGAGACAGGATCTACTCCCATTTGGAAGCAAATGGACATATTAGTGAGAGGCAGCACGGTTTTGTGAAGGGGAGGTCGTGTCTCACTAACTTGATAGAGTTTTTCGAGGAGGTCACTAAGATGATTGATGCAGGGAGGGCAGGAGATGTTGTCTATATGGACTTCAGTAAGGCCTTTGACAAGGTCCCTCATGGTAGACTAGTACAAAAGGTGAAGTCACACGGGATCAGGGGTGAGCTGGCAAGGTGGATACAGAACTGGCTAGGCCATAGAAGGCAGAGAGTAGCAATGGAGGGATGCTTTTCTAATTGGAGGGCTGTGACCAGTGGTGTTCCACAGGGATCAGTGCTGGGACCTTTGCTCTTTGTAGTATATATAAATGATTTGGAGGAAAATGTAACTGGTCTGATTAGTAAGTTTGCAGATGACACAAAGGTTGGTGGAATTGCGGATAGCGATGAGGACTGTCGGAGGATACAGCAGGATTTAGATTATCTGGAGACTTGGGCGGAGAGATGGCAGATGGAGTTTAATCCGGACAAATGTGAGGTAATGCATTTTGGAAGGTCTAATGCAGGTAGGGAATATACAGTGAATGGTAGAACCCTCAAGAGTATTGAAAGTCAAAGAGATCTAGGAGTACAGGTCCACAGGTCATTGAAAGGGGCAACACAGGTGGAGAAGGTAGTCAAGAAGGCATACGGCATGCTTGCCTTCATTGGCCGGGGCATTGAGTATAAGAATTGGCAAGTCATGTTGCAGCTGTATAGAACCTTAGTTAGGCCACACTTGGAGTATAGTGTTCAATTCTGGTCGCCACACTACCAGAAGAATGTGGAGGCTTTAGAGAGGGTGCAGAAGAGATTTACCAGAATGTTGCCTGGTATGGAGGGCATTAGCTATGAGGAGCGGTTGAATAAACTCGGTTTGTTCTCACTGGAACGAAGGAGGTTGAGGGGAGACCTGATAGAGGTATACAAAATTATGAGGGGCATAGACAGAGTGGATAGTCAGAGGCTTTTCCCCAGGGTAGAGGGGTCAATTACTAGGGGGCATAGGTTTAAGGTGAGAGGGGCAAGGTTTAGAGTAGATGTACGAGGCAAGTTTTTTACGCAGAGGGTAGTGGGTGCCTGGAACTCGCTACCGGAGGAGGTAGTGGAAGCAGGGACGATAGGGACATTTAAGGGGCATCTTGACAAATATATGAATAGGATGGGAATAGAAGGATACGGACCCAGGAAGTGTAGAAGATTGTAGTTTAGTCGGGCAGCATGGTCGGCACGGGCTTGGAGGGCCGAAGGGCCTGTTCCTGTGCTGTACATTTCTTTGTTCTTTGTTCTTTGTTATAATGTGTGACCAGAATTGCACGCAATACTCCAAATACAGCTGAACCAAGGTTTCATATAGCTGCAACATGAAGGCAAGCATGCCAGATGCCTTCTTCATCACCTTGGCCACCTGTGTTTCCACTTTTAGTGAATTCTGGACCTGCACGCCCAGATCCCTCTGTATGTTAATGTTCCGAAGGGTTCTGCCATTTACAGTATAATTTGTACCTAGATTTGATCTTCCAAAATGCATCACCTCGCATTTGTCCAGATTAAACTCCACCTGCCATTTCTGTGCCCAAGTCTTCAGTCTATCTATATCCTGTTGTATCCTCTGACAATCTTCGGCACTATCAGCAACTCCGCCAATCTTTGTGTCATCCGCAAACTTACTAATCTGACCATCCACATTTTCTTCCAGATCATTTATATATATTTATATATGCTACAAACAACCGATCCCAGCACTGATCCCTGCGGAACACCACTAGCTACAGATCTCCATTCTGAAAAACACCCTTCCCCCGCTAGTCTCTGTCTTCTCTAACCAAGCCAGTTCTGTGTCCATCTAGCCAGTCCACCTCGAATCACATGTGATTTTAGTTCTTGTACCAATCTGCCATGTAGGCCCTTGATAAATGCATGACTAATATCCACATAAACTACATCCACAACCTTTCCCTCATCAATTTTCTTTGTCACCTCTTCAAAAATCTCAGCCAAGTTGATGAATCATGATCTTCCCCGTACAAAACTATACTGCCTGTCACAATGGGTGGCACGGTAGCACAGTGGCTAGCACTGTTCTTTCACAGTGGCAGGGTCCCAAGTTCGATTCCTGCTTGGGTCACTGTCTGTGCGGAGTCTGCACGTTCTCCCCATCTCCCCATGTCTGCGTGGGTTTCCTCTGGGTGCTCCGGTTTCCTCCCACAAGTCCCAAAAGACATGCTTGTTAGGTGAATTGGACATTCTGAATTCTTCCTTTGTGTACCTTGAACAGGCGCCGGAGTGTGGCGCCAAGAAGATTTTCACAGTAACGTCATTGTAGTGTTAATGTAAGCAATGATAATGTGACAATAATAAAGATTATTATTATTACTAACTAGCCCATTTTCCTCCAAATGTGCATATATCCTGTCCCTCAATATCTTTTCCAAAAGTTTTCCCACCACTAACGTCTGGCTCACCAGCCTATAATTTAATGGATTGTCCTGCTTCCTATCTTAAACAAGGGAGCAACATTGGCTATTCTCCAGTCCTGTGGAACCTCCCCTGTGGTCAAACAGGATGTGAAGATATCTGTTAAGGCTCCGTGATTTCTCCCCTTGCCTCCCGCAGTAACCTGGGATAGATCCCATCCGGCTCCGGGGATTTGTCTACCTTAGTGTCATTTAGGATTCTCAACACTTCCTCCTTTGATATATTGACTTTCTCAAGAGCGTTCACACACCTATCCCTCACCTCAACATCTGTCAAGTCCTCCTCACTGGTGAATACCGGTACAAAGTACTCATCAAGGATTTTACCCACTTCTTGTGATTCTATGCATTAATTCCCTCCATTTTCCTTGAGTGGGCCTACTCTTTCTCTTGCTCCTAATATATGCATAAAAAGCCTTGGGATTCTTCTTGACCGTGTTTGCAAAAGACATTGTATGGCCCCTTTTAGCCCTCTAATTGCACGTTTAAGTTCCTTCCTACTTTCACTGAACTCCTCAAGGGCTTTGTCAGTTTTTAGATGTGGAGATGCCGGCGTTGGACTGGGGTGAGCACAGTAAGGAGTCTTACAACACCAGGTTAAAGTCCAACAGGTTTGTTTCGAATCACTAGCTTTCGGAGCATGCTCCTTCCTCAGGTGAATGAAGAGGTGGGCTCCAGAAACATATATATAGACAAAGTCAAAGATGCAATACGATACTTTGAATGCAAGTCTTTGCAGGCAATTAAGTCTACAGGTCCAGACAGGCCCTATGAGGATGGTGGTGGTTAACTGGGGAAAGGCTCTGCAGGAAAACATTCCCACTCGGTGCAAACTCGGGAGCGCTAATTTCTTGTTTTAGCTTTGAGGCCTCCACTGGGTGTTTGTGAAGCCTCCCCTCCCACCCACTGCCCCTAACACTGCCTCCACTTATCCACCTCCTTCCCGCCTGAAGATGAGACAAACTAACGTCTGTCCCTGGACATGAGCCGCACTGCTCATTTTTTAGATGCGTAGACCTATCGCATGCTTCCTTTTTCCTTTTGACTAAGCTTACGATTTCTTTTGTTATCTATGGTTCCCGAATCCTGCCATTTCTATCCTTCATTTTTACGGGGTCGTGTCTGTCCTGCACTTCAATCAACTATCCTTTAAAAGCTTCCCACATGTCAGATGTGGATTTGCCCTCAAATAGATGCTCCCAATCCAAAATATCCAGTTCCTGTCTAATGTGGATGTAATTGGCCCTCGCCCAATTAAGCACCCTCACCCGTGGGCCACTCTTGTCCTTATCCATGACTACTCAAAATCTTATGGAATTATGGTCGCTAAACCCAAAATACCCCCCACTGAAACATCAATCACCTGGCCTGACTCATTCCCCAATACCGAGTCCAGTATGGTCCCCTCCCTAGTTGGATTGTCCAGATACTGTATTGAAAAGCCCTTCTGGACATATCTAACAAATTGCTCTCCATCCTAGCCCCTGGCTGTAAGGTATTCCCAGCCAATCTGGGGGAAGTTAAAATCGCCCATCACAATTACCCTGCATTTGTCACACCTTTTCAGTATCTGACTACACAACTGCTCCTCTGTCTCCTGCGGGCTGTTGAGAGGGCTATAGTACACTCCCAACATTGTGATTTTGCCCTTCTTATTCCTGAGCTCCACCCATAATGCCCCATTGCGAGATCCCTCCAATGTGTCCTCCCTCAACACAGCTGTGATCTGCTCTCTAATCAGCAATGCAATTCCACCACCTCCTTCCCCTTCTGTCCCGTCGAAAACAGCAATATCCCGGAATGTTAAACTGCCAGTCCTGTCCTTTCTTTAATAATAATAATAATCGCTTATTGTCACAAGTAGGCTTCCCTGAAGTTACTGTGAAAAGCCCCTAGTTGCCACATTCCGGCACCTGTTTGGGGAGGCCGGTACGGGAACCATAAGAGTTTAGAAGTGTCACAGGCTTCGTTATCAAAACATTTAAGATACTGAGGAGTATTGACAAGGTGGATGTGGAGAGGATGTTTCCTCACTGTTTAAACATAAGAGGTTACTCGAAATTCGGAGAATGTTTTCCTCTCTGAGGATGTGAGTCTCTGGAACTCTCTTCCTTAAAAGGTAATCTTAATTTCACCTGAGGAAGGAGCAGCGCTCCGAAAGCTAGTGACATCGAAACAAACCTGTTGGACTTTAACCTGGTGTTGTAAGACTTCGTACTGTGCTCACCCCAGTCCAACGCCGGCATCTCCACATCATTAAAAGGTAATGGAAGCAGGGTGAATATTTTTAAGGCAGAGCTAGATAGATTCTTGATCAACAAGGGGGTGAAAGATTATTGGGGGTGAGGTTCGGCAGAAATGTGGGGTTGATGTTACAATTAGATCAGCCATGATCTTATTGAATGGTGGAGAAGGTTTGAAGGGCCAAATGGCTTGCTCCTGCTCCTAAGTCACCTGGTCTTATGTACGTTTGTATGTAACAAGGGGGCTGGTTTAGCTCACTTGGTTCGTGATGCAGAGTAAGGCCAGCAGCCCTGGTTAAATTCCTGTACCAGCTTACATTATTCATGAAGGCCCACCTTCTCAGCCTTGCCCCTCACCTGAGGTGTGGTGACCCTCGGGTTAAGTCACCACCAGTTAGCTCTCCCTCTCAAAGGGGAAAGCAGCATATGACCATCTGGGACTCTGATGACTTGATCTTATCTTACCTGTATGTATCTGCTACAAAAAGAGCTAACAAGGAGGAGACAACACAGCAGAGAGGAATTCCAAGGTTATGCCTTATGGAATCTGCAGGGAAATAAACCACCTTATTAACTTGGGGCAGCAATCTTGGTTAGAGGGATGATTGATCTTTCCAAGGGAGATTTTAACTTCCAGTCCTGATTTGCATGCTGTAGCACTGACTTCTGCAACCTGTAGGATAACTTACTTGTGCTTCCACTGAAGTATATATAGTGGCAGCCATTATTTAGGGCAGGTTTAGTGGGGGAAGGAAGTTGGGGACAATGTAGGTTGAAGAGATGACCAATGCTCACCTGACCCCGATTCAATGGGTGACATAGTCTCCTGATGGCATTTAAAGGGGACTGACAGCTTTTAACCAGAAAACTTTTGGGTTTTTTTTTGAAGGGCACATATGTTAGGAGGGATTATTGGGTTAGGGGGATAGGGCGGAAGTGAGGGCTTAAGTGGGTCGGTGCAGACCCGATGGGCCGAATGGCCTCCTTCTGCACTGTATGTTCTATGTTGTATGACTGTCCGATTTTAATTCCTTCAATGTTCTAAATTCACCCTAAAATAGGTGGTAATTTGGAGGAAAATCCGACACGTTATTTCAGAGCATTGCCTCAATTCACAGGTGCCATGAGAATGTCGCTTTAAGAAATGGTTAGCTGCTCATGTTACTGCAGTGATGTCAGAGTGTGGGTGGAGCTGAGCTCTGGTTCTGCTTTTGAGTTTCACTTTGAGAAAAGCTTGGGTGTGTCTGTCCTTTTGGTTTCATTTTTCAGTGTGTTGCAGCTGAAGTCAGCCAAGTTGCGGGTCAGGTGAACTCCATGATACACTTTGGGATTCTCTAAACCCTGACCCATAACAATTGGGGTCTCGCCCAGGATAAAAGTATATCTATTGGATTGGCTTAGTGAACTTAAAGACAGTGAGGGGTGAGCATATTATGGTTGCTTTTCAGGTGTGGTATTTTAGTTTAAGTAGGGAGTGTGTTGTGGACAATGGCTCTTTCAGAGGCTCAGAAGTTTTTCGGGGTGGAGACGGTCACACGCAGGACCTTACGGGCAGAGACTGAAAGCAGACTGTTAGGTTTGGCAAAAACATTGCAGTTAACATTACCTGACAAAATGTGAAAAGATGAGGTAATTATGGCGGTGGCAAAGCATTTAAAGTTGCCTGAGATACAGTTTGACTCATTGGAAATGGCAAAAGTTCAGTTGCAAATTAAACAAATGGAACTTGAGAAAGAATTAAAGCAGCTTGAATACAAAAGAGATAGAGAGGAAAAAGAAAGAGAAAGGGAGATACAGATCAGGGAAAAAGATATATAGAGAGAATTTGAACTTCAGAAAATGGTCATGAAATACGACAGTCAGGTAAAATTGGCAGGGATAAAGGGAAACGTACAGTTTGAGGATAGTGAGAAGGAGCGTCTAAGTCGAAGACGTGGTGGGGATCTATTTAAATATGTCCAAGCATTGCCAAGGTTTGATGAGAAGGAGGTAGAAGCCTTTTTCATTTCATTTGAGAAGGTGGCTAAACAAATGAAATGGCCACAGGACATGTGGGTATTACTGATTCAAACAAAGCTGGTAGGTAGGGCTAGTGAAGTGTTTGCATCACTATCAGAGGAGGTATCTGAGTCATATGAGGAGGTGAAAAAATCCATCTTAGGTGCATATGAACTAGTGCCTGAAGCCTACAGACAAAGGTTTAGAAATTTAAGGAAAGACAGCAGAAACAGCGCGAGAGGAGAGAGAGCCGGGACAGCAAAAACAGCGCGGGAGGAGAGAGCCGGGAGATTTAAAAAGCGCGGGAGGAGAGAGCCGGGACAGCGAAAACAGCGCGAGGGGAGAGAGAGCCGGGACAGCGAAAACAGCGCTGGAGGAGAGAGCCAGCGCTGGAGGAGAGAGCCGGGAGATTTAAAAAGCGGGGGAGGAGAGAGCCGAGACAGCGAAAACAGCGCGAGAGGAGAGAGAGCCGGGACAGTGAAAACAGCGCGGGAGGAGAGAGCCGGGAGATTTAAAAAGCGCGGGAGGAGAGAGCCGGGACAGCGAAAACAGCGCGAGAGGAGAGAGAGCCGGGACAGCGAAAACAGCGCGGGAGGAGAGAGCCGGGAGATTTAAAAAGCACGGGAGGAGAGAGCCTGGACAGCGAAAACCGCGCGAGAGGAGAGAGAGCCGGGACAGCAAAAACAGCTCGGGAGGAGAGAGCCGGGAGATTTAAAAAGCACGGGAGGAGAGAGCTGGGACAGCGAAAACAGTGCGAGAGGAGAGAGAGCCGGGACAGCGAAAACAGCGCGGGAGGAGAGAGCCGAGAGATTTAAAAAGCGCGGGAGGAGAGAGCCGGGACAGCGAAAACAGCGCGGGAGGAGAGAGAGCCGGAACAGCGAAAACAGCGCGAGAGGAGAGTGAGCCGGGACAGCGAAAACAGCGTGGGAGGAGAGAGCCGGGAGATTTAAAAAGCGTGGGAGGAGAGAGCCTGGACAGTGCTGGGAGAGGTGAGTGCACAAAAGGTGTGGCAGGAGTGCCTTTAGACACGGAGTGCTGATTGGAACAGAGTGCATCTGAGTTTAGGTGAGTGACTGAGTTCGGGTGAGTGGCGAGAGAGGGCTGTGTTTTTGTTGGTGTTTGGGTTTATCCTTGAGGTTATATATATAAAAAAAAATTATTTAAATTAATTAACTAGTTGAATATGGCTGGACAGGTGATGTGCTGTTGCTGTATGATGATGGAACTGGTGGATCCCATTGAGACCGTCAGTGACCACATCTGCAGCAAGTGTTGGCTGCTCCAGGAACTTCGGCTCAGAATTGATGAGCTGGAGACCGAGCTGCACACACTGCGGCACATCAGGGAGGGGGAAAATTACCTGGACGCTTTGTTTCAGGAGGCAGTCACACCCGGTAGAATAAGTACTGTTAATTTGGACAGTGGTCAGGGACAGAGTGGTGTGACTGCAAGGGAGGCAGGTAGGGGGATCCTGAGTTTAGGAGTTGAGGAGCCTCAGCCCTTGACCTTGTCCAACAGGTATGAGGTACTTGCTCCCTGTGTGGATGAGGAAGAGGTCCGTAGGGAGGATGCGTTGACTGACCACTGCACCGTGGTACAGGAAGCCATTCAAGAGGGGGGAGCAAAAAGACAAGTGGTAGTTGTAGGGGATTCTATAATTAGGGGGATTGATGGCATCCTTTGTCAGCCAGATCGAGAGTCCCGCATGGTATGTTGCCTGCCCGGTGCCAGGGTGAGGGACATCTCTGATCGGCTTGAAAGGATTTTGGAGAGGGAGGGGGAGGATCCAGTTGTTGTGGTCCACGTTGGGACTAACAACATAGGTAAGACTAGGAAAGAGGATCTGTTTGGGGATTATCAAACACTAGGGACTAAATTAAAGAACAGGTCCTCCAGGGTTATAATCTCTGGATTACTGCCCGAGCCACGTGCCAATTGGCATAGGGTTGAGAAAATTAGGGAAGTTAACACGTGGCTAAAGGAAAATTAGGGAGGTTAACACGTGGCTCTCTCCTCCCGCGCTTTTTTCCCGCACGGAAAGAGGGATTCCATTTCATGGGGCATTGGCATCAGTACTGGGGCAGGAGGGACCTGTACCGTTGGGACGATCTTCACCTGAACCATTCTGGGACCAGTGTTCTAGCGAATAGGATAAATAGGTTGGTCACAAGGACTTTAAACTAGCAAGTTGGGGGGAAGGGAAGTGTAAAGCTATGGAGAGTATAATGGTTAATGGAGATCAAGGCAGCAGGTTACATGACAGGTTATTATGTAGAGATATGGGTTCAAAGACAAGGAAAATTAGGAGAAAGGGTAAGAGGAAAAATAATTTGCGAAAAGTTACTGATCATGGTGTTAGGATTCATAACAAAGACATAAAAAACAGCATAAGTGTACTTTACCTGAATGCTCGTAGTATACGAAATAAGGTAAATGAGTTGATGGCGCAAATCATTGTGAATGACTATGATTTAATGGCCATTACCGAAGCATGGTTAAAAGATGGTCACGACTGGGAGTTAAATAACCAAGGGTATCAGACTATACGAAAGGATAGAATGGACGGTAAGGGCGGTGGTGTAGCTTTGTTGTTTAAGGATGGTATCCGGGCAATAGTAAGGGATGATATTGGTGCAATGGAGGACAAGGTTGAATCAATTTGTGTGGAAATCAGGAATAGTAAGGTGAAAAGGTCACTGATAGGAGTAGTCTATAGGCCACCAAATAGTAACAGGCTGGTAGGGCAGGCAATAAGCAAAGAAATAACGGATGCATGTAGAAATGGTACAGCGGTTATCATGGGAGATTTTAATCTGCATATCGATTGGTTTAACCAGGTTGGTAAAGGCAGCCTTGAGGAGGAGTTTATAGAATGTGCCCGGGATAATTTCCTGGAACAGTATGTAATGGAACCTACAAGGGAACAAGCGGTCCTAGATCTGATCCTGTGTAATGAGGCAGGATTGATTAATGATCTCATAGTTCGGGATCCTCTTGGAAGGATCGACCACAATATGGTGGAATTTAAAATACAGTTGGAGGATGACAAGGTAAAATCAAACACTAGTGTTTTGTGCTTAGACAAAGGCGATTACAATGGGATGAGAGAAGAACTAGCTAAGGTAGACTGGGAGCAAAGACTTCATGGTGAAGCAATTGAGGAACAGTGGAGAACCTTCCGAGCGATCATTCACAGTGTTCAGAAAAGGTTCATACCGACAAAAAAGAAAGACAGTAGAAAGGGGAAAAATTGACCGTGGATATCTAAGGAGGTGAGGGAGAGTATCAAATTGAAGGAAAAAACATACAAAGTGGCAAAAATTAGTGGGAGACTAGAGGACTGGGAAGTCTTTAGGGGACAACAGAAAGCTACTAAAAAAGCTATAAAGAAGAGTAAGGTAGACTATGAAAGTAAACTGGCTCAGAACATAAAAGCAGATAGTAAAAGCTTCTACAAATATATAAGACAAAAAAGAGTGGCTAAGGTAAATATTGGTCCTTTGGAAGATGAGAAGGGAGATTTAATAATAGGAGACGGGGAAATGGCTGAGGAGCTGAACAGGTTTTTTGGGTCAGTCTTCACATAGGGTTGAGAAAATTAGGACACAAATAACATGCCAGTGACTGATGGAAATAAAGATATGATAGGTGAGGACCTTGAGATGATTGCAATCACTAAGGAGGCAGTATTGGGCAAGCTAATGGGGCTAAAGATAGACAAGTCTCCTGGCCCTGATGGGATGCATCGCAGAGTGTTAAAAGAGATGGCTAGGGAAATTGTAAACGCACTAGTGATAATTTATCAAAATTCACTAGACTCTGGGGTGGTCCCAGAGGATTGGAAAGTAGCAAACGTGACACCACTGTTTGAAAAAGGAGGTCGGCAGAAAGTGGGTAATTATAGGCCGGTAAGTTTAACTTCGGTTGTCGGGAAAATGCTGGAATCTATCATTAAGGAGGAAATAGCGGGGCACCTGGAGGGAAATTGTCCCATTGGGCAGACGCAGCATGGGTTCACAAAGGGTAGGTCGTGTCTGACTAATTTGGTAGAATTTTTTGAGGACGTTACCAGTGCAGTAGATAACGGGGAGCCAATGGATGTGGTATATCTGGATTTCCAGAAAGCTTTTGACAAGGTGCCACACAAAAGGTTGCTGCATAAACTAAAGATGCATGGCATTGAGGGTAAAGTGGTAGCATGGGTAGAGGATTGGTTAACTAACAGAAAGCAGAGAGTGGGGATAAATGGGTGTTTCTCTGGTTGGCAACCTGTAACTAGTGGGGTCCCTCAAGGATCAGTGTTGGGCCCGCAGTTGTTCACAATTTACATAGACGATTTGGAGTTGGGGACCAAGTGCAATGTGTCAAAGTTTGCAGACGACACTAAGATGAGTGGTAAAGCAAAAAGTGCAGAGGATACCGGAAGTCTGCAGAAGGATTTGGATAGGTTAGGTGAATGGGCTAGGGTCTGGCAGATGGAATTCAATGTTGCCAAGTGTGAGGCTATCCATTTTGGGAGGAATAACAGCAGAATGGATTATTATTTAAACGGTAAGATGTTAAAACATGCTGCTGTGCAGAGGGACCTGGGTGTGCTGGTGCACGAGTCGCAAAAAGTTGGTGTGCAGGTGCAACAGGTGATTAAGAAGGCTAATCGAGTTTTGTCTTTCGTTGCTAGAGGGATGGAGTTCAAGACTAGGGAGGTTATGCTGCAATTGTATAGGGTGTTGGTGAGGCCGCACCTCGAGTATTGTGTTCAGTTTTGGTCTCCTTACCTGAGAAAGGACATATTGGCACTGGAGAGAGTGCAGAGGAGATTCACTAGGTTGATCCCAGAGTTGATGGGATTAGATTATGACGAGAGGTTGAGTAGACTGGGACTGTACTCATTGGAGTTTAGAAGGATGCAGGGGGATCTTATTGAAACATACAAAATTATGAAGGGAATAGATAGGATAGATGCGGGCAGGTTGTTTCCACTGGTCGGGGAAAGCAGAACTAGGGGGCATAGCCTCAAAATAAGGGGAAGTAGATTTAGGACGGAGTGTAGGATGAACTTCTTCACCCAAAGGGTTGTGAATCTCTGGAATTCCTTGCCCAGTGAAGCAGCTGAGGCTCCTTCTTTAAACGTTTTTAAGAAAAAGATAGATACCTTTCTAAAGAATAAAGGGATTCGGGGATATGGTGTACGGGCCGAAGAGTGGAGCTGAGTCCACAAAGATCAGCCATGATCTCATTAAATGGTGGAGCAGGCTCGAGGGGCCAGATGGCCTACTCCTGTTCCTAGTTCTTATGTTCTTATTTAATTTGGTCAAACATACATGGAGTTTGAAAGGCTCAAACAGAGTAATTTTGATAGGTGGATAAGGGCTTTGAAAATAGACCAAACGTATGAAGCTCTCAGAGAAATTATACTTTTGGAGGAGTTTAAAAATTTAATTCCTGATGTAGTGAGAATTCATGTGGAAGAACAGAGGGTTAAAACTGTGAGATTAGCAGCAGAAATGGCAAATGATTATGAATTTGTTCATAAATCAAAGCTTGCTTTCAGACATCAGTTTCAGCCTGTGAGGGATAGAAACTGGGGACATACTCAAGTGGCAGAGGTAAAGGTGATCTGATGGGAGATAATAAGGAGAGTGTACCTCAGACTAAAACAGAAATCCAGGCGGGTGGAAGAGACATGAAAAGTTTCAAATGTTTTCACTGTAATAAACTAGGCCATGTAAAGTCACAGTGTTGGTGGTTGAAGAAAAGCACTGGGAAGGCTGATGTGGTAAAACAGGTTAAGACAGTGGAGTTTGTTAAAGTGGAAAAGGAAAGCCCAAGTGAAGCAAAGGAAGTGCAAAAGATTGTCCAGCCTGATCAAGAGGTGATTGATAAGAAGGTGCCAGATCTCTGTGAAGAATTTACTTGTGTGGGTAAACTTTACTCATGTGTATCAGGAGGAGCAGGTAAAGAAGTCACAATTTTAAGAGATATGGGAACTAGACAATCTTTAATGGTAAGAGATGAGGAGTTATATAGGTTGGGAAGAATGTTGCCAGAAAAGGTGGTAATATCTGGACTTCAGGGTGAGAGGAGTAGTGTTCCATTATATAAGGTAAGATTGGAAAGTCCAGAGAATTGTAGTGAAGTGAAGATTGGAAAGTCCAGAGAATTGTAGTGAAGTGGTAGTAGGAGTAATAGAGAAACTATTTTGTCCAGGAATACAGTTTATCTTGGGTAATGATATAGCTGGATCGCAGGTGGGAGTGATGCCTATTGTGGTTGATAAGCCAGTGGAAAATCATGCAACTGAAGTGTTGAAGGATGAATATCCTGGGATTTCTCTGGTTTGTGTGGTAACAAGGTCGCAAAGTCACAGGTTAAGACAAGAGCAGAAATCGAAGAATGAAGATGAAGTTGAAATGCAATTATCAGAAACGATTTTTGATCAGATGGTTGAAACAGAACAAGAACAGGTGGAGGATGAGGCGTATATTTTTAGTTCAGGAAAATTGGCGGAATTACAACAGACAGATGTAGAAATAAAACGGATCTATCAGAAAGCATATACGGAAGAGGAATCTGAGTGTATACCAGAATGTTATTACCGTAAAAGTGATGTCTTGATGAGAAAATGGAGACCTTTACATATGCAGACGGATGAAAAGTGGGCAGAAGTTCATCAAGTAGTATTGCCAGTAGGGTGTAGAAAGGAGGTGTTGCGAGTTGCACATGAGGTACAGTGGGAGGACATTTGGGAATAAGGAAAACTCAAGCTAAAATCCAAAAACATTTTTATGGCCTGGACTACATAAAGATGTAGTTAAATTTTGTCAATCATGTCACACATGTCAAGTGATAGGGATACCTCAAGCAGTGATAAAACCAGCGCCCTTAATACCCATTCCAGCATTTGAGGAACCTTTTGCAAGGGTCCTAATCGATTGTGTAGGACCGCTTCCTAAAACAAAAAGTGGGAATCAATATCTTTTGACTGTAATGGATGTGTCTACTAGGTTTCCAGAGGCCATTCCAGTACGTAACCTCGAGCAGTGATAAAACCAGCACCTTTAATACCCATTCCAGCATTTGAGGAACCTTTTACAAGGGTCCTAATTGATTGTGTAGGACCGTTTCCGAAAACAAAAAGTGGGAATCAATTTCTTTTGACTATAATGGATGTGTCTACTAGGTTTCCAGAGGCCATTCTAGTATGTAATATTACAGCTAAAAAGATTGTGGAGGAGTTACTTAAATTCTTTACTAGATATGGACTACCCACAGAAATACAATCGGATCAAGGATCAAATTTTACCTCAAGGTTATCCAAAGAAATTATGGATTGCTTTGGAATAAAACAATTTAAATCAACTGCGTACCATCCAGAATCGCAGGGAGCGTTAGAAAGGTGGCATCAGACATTAAAGACAATGTTGAGGGCTTATTGTCAAGATTATCCAGAGTATTGGGATAAAGGAATTCCATTCGTACTGTTTGCAATTAGGGATGCTCCTAATGAGTCAACCAAATTTAGTCCTTTTGAACTAAGTTTTGGTCATGAGGTAAGAGGACCACTTAAACCGATTAAGGAAAAATTGGTGAGTGAGAAATCAGAACTTACATGATTGGATTACGTGTCAAAATTTAGGGGACGATTAAATAGAGCAGGTGAATTGGCTAGACAACATTTGAAAGTTGCACAAAATGTGATGAAACGGGTCGAGGACAAGAAATCCAAATTTCATAGTTTTGCCAGTGGAGATAAAGTTTTAGTGTTGTTACCGGTGGTAGGTGAATCTTTAAAAGCAAGGTTTTGTGGACCTTATCAGATTGAAATGAAATTAAGTGATGTGAATTATGTGGTAAAAACACCAGATAGAAGGAAGACTCACCGAGTGTGTCATGTGAATATGCTTAAAAGGTACTTTGAAAGGGAAGGAGAGAAAAAGGACGAGGTTTTAATGATTCTAACTCAAAGTGACGAACCAAATCCAGATGACTGTGAATTTGACATACCTCAAATTAAATTGGAAAATGAGGATGTTCTTAAAAATTGGGATAAATTGTTGAGTTATCTTCCAGAGGAAAAATGAACTGACCTGAAAGAGTTATTGATATCACATGGGCAAGTTTGCAGAGATAAATTGGGAAGTACTAAAATGGCTATACATGATGTAGATGTGGGAAATGCTATTCCAATCAAACAACACCCATACGGACTTAACCCTTTAAAATTGGCACAGGTTAAGAAAGAGATTGAGAGTATGCTGAAAAATGGCATAATTGAAGTGGGTTGCAGCCAATGGAGCTCACCCATAGTGATGGTACCTAAGCCAGATGGTACCCAACGGTTGTGTTTGGACTATAGAAAGGTTAATGCAGTTACAAGAACGGACTCTTTTCCTATCCCACGTTTGGAGGATTGCATTGAGAAAGTGGGACAATCAGCTTTTATTTCCAATTTGGATTTACTTAAAGGTTACTGGCAGGTACCTTTATCCGAAAGGGCAAAGGAGATTTCAGCTTTTGTGACTCCAGATGGTATATACCAATTCAAAGTTATGCCAATTGGCATGAAAAACGCCCCAACCACATTTCAACGGTTCACTAATACAGTCGTTTCAGGATTACCCAATTGTGCGGTATACATTGACGATCTGGTAATTTTCTGCCAGACATGGAAAGAACATTTAAAACATCTGATGGAGTTATTCGATCGACTTCAGGAGGCGGGTTTGGTGATAAACTTAGCCAAAAGTGAATTTGGAAAAGCCCAAGTTACTTTCCTTGAGGGGTTTCCGATACCCTCAAGATGAAGGGAAATAATGCGATTTCTTGGCATGAGTGGATTTGATTGAACATTTGTACAAAGGTTTTGTAGCGTGATTGCTCCACTGATGGACTTGCTGAAGAAACGCCGAAAATTTCAGCGGACAGCGGACTTTCAACAGGTATTTGATTGCCTGAAGGCTATGATCACCAATGCTCCTGGCATGGATCAGATTGAAGTAAAGTATCTGACTTTAAAGAGAAATGCCGCGCCGTAGAGGAATGGATGGATCGTGCAGAGATTTTCTTGTTCAAAGAGACTGTCAATCGAGAAGGATTTCAGTTGGAGGAAGAAGAAAAAAAAAGAAATGGACTATATTATTATACTTGTTTGTGTGTGTTGTTTTTTTAAACGATAAAGTATATTTACTGTGTGCATTTCTTAAAGGATGGTGAAAAGGTGAAAAATGAAACCATCTTGAAGTTGATGGTTTATTTTTTTTCTTGGGGGGAGGTGTCATGAGAATGTCGCTTTAAGAAATGTTTAGCTGCTCATGTTACTGCAGTGATGTCAGAGTGTGGGTGGAGCTGAGCTCTGGTTCTGCTTTTTAGTTTCACTTTGAGAAAAGCTTGGGTGTGTCTGTCATTTT
Source organism: Scyliorhinus torazame (assembly GCF_047496885.1). Taxonomy (NCBI): domain Eukaryota; kingdom Metazoa; phylum Chordata; class Chondrichthyes; order Carcharhiniformes; family Scyliorhinidae; genus Scyliorhinus; species Scyliorhinus torazame. The sequence continues at coordinate 280,622,861 of NC_092713.1, read as the reverse complement.
GTTTTTGTTTTTCAGTGTGTTGCAGCTGAAGTCAGCCAAAGCAGCTGTATTGTTGAGCTCTCTGCCATGAAGGACTATCTCTTAATCATTTGGTGAATTCAGAGTTATAAATGTTTTCAGTATTGAATGTAAACTCTGATGTGTTTCTGTTTAAAGGTTTGTTAAGTCTTTTGGGTGTAAAAGGACAGCATACAGGTTACTTAGTGTTGCATTCTTTGGGGGGTGTATTTGATTTACTGGTTGCTAAGATGTTCACTATTTGTTTTAAAAAGGTTAACTTGAGTTCATAGAATAAACATTGTTTTGTTTTAACAAATACTGTCCATTTCTGCTGTACTATACCTGTAGAGTGAGCCGTGTGCTCCTCATACCACAATCTATTAAAAGTTATGGGTCAGGTGAACTCCATGATACACTTTGGGATTCTCTAAACCCTAACACAGGGTTGACATAATAGACCATATGACTAGGAGTAGAAGTAGGGCATTTGGCCCAACAAGTCTGTTCTGCCATTCAATTAGATAATTGAATGACCTGTTCTTCCATGAAATATGGAGGAGCAATTGGCATACAAAGCATATATCATGCATTGTGATTGTGTGCTGGGTGTTAGAGACAAGTGGAGGCAAAATCTGGTGTATGGCTGTCTACCTATCTAATAGGAAGATTTAAATAGTGATGAAACAAAAGTCATTTGGATTGATAGCTTGATACTAGGATTTACTTGCTGAAGTCCCACCATTGTTAGTTGTGCAAAAATATAGCTGGGGCAGTAGACGTTCATTGAGGAAAGATCCGGCAACCTTTTTTCTGTATTTATGCAGCTACAATAGGATTACTTGAATGAAACAAGGAAATAAAATGCCTTTAGCTTTTAATTCTCCCATATGACTGATGTACATACTGCACATCCTGTGTCATTTTGCTAAATAATAAAGAAATACAGTATTTGACATATCTCATTAACCTACCAGTAGCACTTCCTCAGTGGGGCCATTAAATTGGAACTTGTTAGTTTAGTGAAGCATAGTCGTAACTTCATAGTGATTCTACTTATCCTGACTGTTTCATTTTTAGCATCAAATAACTACAGCAGGGATTAAAATTACTTAATTGGCTAGAAAGCACACTGCGTATGTCCTGAGATCCTGAAAGCCACTACATAAATGCAATTGTTTCTTCCTTCCAATCGATTATTACTCTGATAATGGGAACTAGGTGCATATTGTAGCATATCAATGTCTTGTATTCATTGCTTCTCTGAGCTCATAATTTTCTCATAGTAAATATTCTCATCAAATACAGGAATATCCTATTTAAAGAGTGGCAATAGCAAACCACCATACAGTTTCTCAAACAGAATCCGAGATTTGTAGCATAGAACTTGAATATTGGTGAAGAGAGCGACGTGTTGCTGAAGCTTTATGTCTTGCACACTTCAGAACAATATTTTATTCACACATGTGATGTGGGTGTCGCTGTCTGGGCCCGCATTCATTGTCCATCCCTAATTGCCCTTGGACTGAGTGATATTTCAGAGGGCTCTTTTTTAAAGAATAAACCACATATAGGCCAGACCAGGTAAGGATGGCAGATTTCCTTCCCTAAAGGACAGAACCAGATGGGTTTTCACGGCAATCAACAATGGTTTCATGGCGGTCATTAGACTTTTAATTCCAGATTTTTATTGAGTTCAAGTTTCATCAACTGCCATGGTGAGATTCAAACCTGGGCCAGAGCATTACCCAGGGTCTTTGCATTACTAGTCCAGTGACAATATCACAATGCAATTGCCTCCCCCAAGAATGCCAATTTTCAAATGATAACAACAATTTATACTACAGGGGAAAAGGGTGCTGATTAGTTGGCAAGTCAAATCGATTGGTTAAGTCATTGCCATGAAGAAAGCAACAGGGAACTAGACGCTCACCAAACTCCAGGCAATTCAAAGAGATGCAAGTCCTTGAACATATTCCTTTTGTTAAAATTTGGCATTCTTGCATTTGTCCTAATGAGCTTTGCTTTATTCATTTATGGGACATGGACTTTGCTGGATCGGCCAGCATTTATTGTCCATTCTGGGTAAATAATGTTGCCAGTGGACCCAAAGAAAGGGAATTCATTGAATGTTTACAGGAGGGCTTTTTGGAACAGCTTGTGATGGAGCCCACGAGGGAACAGGCCATTCTGGACTTAGTGTTATGTAATGAGCCAGACTTGATAAAAGATCTTAAAGTAAGGGAACACTTAGGAGGCAGTGATTATAATATGGTAGAATTCAATCTGCAATTTGAAAGAAAGAAGGTAGAATCAGATGTAAAGGTGTTACAGTTAAATAAAGGTAACTGCAGGGGCATGAGGGAGGAACTGACGAAAATCGACTGGGAGCAGAGCCTAGTGGGAAAGACAGTAGAACAGCAATGGCAGGAGTTTCTGGGAGTAATTGAGGACACAGTACAGAGGTTCATCTCAAAGAAAAGAAAGGTTATCAGAGGGGGGATTAGGCAGCCATGGCTGACAAAGGAAGTCAGAGAATGCCACAAAGCAAAAGAGAATCATAGAATTTACAGTGCAGAAGGAGGCCATTCGGCCCATCGAGTCTGCACCGGCTCTTGGAAAGAGCACCCTACCCAAGGTCAACACCTCCACCCTATCCCCATAACCCAGTAACCCCACCCAACACTAAGGGCAATTTTGGACACTAAGGGCAATTTATCATGGCCAATCCACCTGACCTGCACATCTTTGGACTGTGGGAGGAAACCGGAGCACCCGGAGGAAACCCACGCACACACGGGGAGGATGTGCAGACTTCGCACAGACAGTGACCCAAGCCGGAATCGAACCTGGGACCCTGGAGCTGTGAAGCAATTGTGCTATCCACAATGCTACCGTGAGAAGTCAGAAGATTGGGAAGGCTACAAAAACAAACAGAGGATAACAAAGAGAGAAATAAGGAAAGAGAGGATCAAATATGAAGGTAGGCTAGCCAGTAACATTAGGAATGATAGTAAAAGTTTCTTTAAATACATTAAAAACAAACGGGAGGCAAAAGTAGACATTGGGCCGCTCCAAAATGACGCTGGTAATTTAGTGATGGGAGACAAGGAAATAGCTGAGGAACTGAATAAGTACTTTGCATCAGTCTTCACAGTAGAAGACATGAGTAATATCCCAACATTTCAGGAGAGTCAGGGGGCAGAGTTGAATATGGTAGCCATCACAAAGGAGAAAGTGCTAGAGAAAATTGATAAATCTCTGGGCCCAGATGGGCTACATCCTAGAGTTCTAAAGGAGATAGCTGAAGAAATAGTGGAGGCGTTAGTTATGATCTTTCGAAAGTCACTGGAGTCAGGGAAAGCCCCAGAGGATTGGAAAATCGCTGTTGTAACCCCCCTGTTCAAGAAGGGAACAAGAAAAAAGATGGAAAATTATAGGCCAATTAGCCTAACCTCGGTTGTTGGCAAGATTCTAGAATCCATCGTTAAGGATGAGATTTCTAAATTCTTGGAAGTGCAGGGTCGGATTAGGACAAGTCAGCATGGATTTAGTAAGGGGAGGTCGTGCCTGACAAACCTGTTAGAGTTCTTTGAAGAGATAACAAATAGGTTAGACCAAGGAGAGCCAATGGATGTTATCTATCTTGACTACCAAAAGGCCTTTGATAAGGTGCGTCACGGGAGACTGCTGAGTAAAATAAGGGCCCATGGTATTCGAGGCAAGGTACTAACATGGATTAACGATTGGCTGTCAGGCAGAAGGCAGAGAGTTGGGATAAAAGGTTCTTTTTCGGAATGGCAACCGGTGATGAGTGGTGTCCCGCAGGGTTCAGTGTTGGGGCCACAGCTGTTCTCTTTATATATTCACGATCTAGATGACGGGACTGGGGGCATTCTGGCTAAGTTTGCCGATGATATAAAGATAGGTGGAGGGGCAGGTAGTATTGAGGAGGTGGGGAGGCTGCGGAAAGATTTAGACAGTTTCGGAGAGTGGTCCAAGAAATGGCTGATGAAATTCAACGTGGGCAAGTGCGAGGTCTTGCACTTTGGAAAAAAGAACAAAGGCATGGACTATTTTCTAAATGGTGACAAAATTCATAATGCTGAAGTGCAAAGGGACTTGGGAGACCTAGTCCAGGATTCTCTAAAGGTAAACTTGCAGGTTGAGTCCGTAATTAAGAAAGCAAATGCAATGTTGTCATTTATCTCAAGAGGCTTGGAATATAAAAGCAGGGATGCACTTCGGAAGCTTTATAAAGCACTAGTTAGGCCCCATTTAGAATACTGTGAGCAATTTTGGGCATACTGGCACTGGAGCGGGTCCAGCGGAGATTCACACGGATGATCCCAGGAATGGTAGGCCAAACATACGATGAACGTCTGAGGATCCTGGGATTATATTCATTGGAGTTTAGGAGGTTGAGGGGAGATCTAATAGAAACTTACAAGATAATGAATGGCTTAGATAGGGTGGACGTAGGGAAGTTGTTTCCATTAGCAGGGGAGACTAGGACCCGGGGGCACAGCCTTAGAATAAAAGGGAGTCACTTTAGAACAGAGATAAGGAGAAATTTCTTCAGCCAGAGAGTGATGGGTCTGTGGAATTCATTGCCACAGAGGGTGGTGGAGGCCAGGACGTTGAGTGTCTTTGAGACAGAAGTTGATAAATTCTTGATTTCTCGAGGAATTAAGGGCTATGGAGAGAGCAGGTAAATGGCGTTGAAATCAGCCATGATTGAATGGTGGAGTGGACTCGAAGGGCCGAATGGCCTTACTTCCACTCCTATGTCTTTTGGTCTTATATTCCTGGTTGCCCTCCAGAAGGTGGTGGTGGGTTGCCTTCTTGCACCGCTGCAGTTCCTCTGGTGTAGGTACACCCACAGTGCTGTTCGGGAAAGAATTCCAGGATTTTGAACCAGTGAAAGTGACGGAATGGCAATCTATTTTCATATGATTTGGAATAGAACTTCCAGGTGTTGGTGTTCCTATTTGTCTGCTGCCCTTGTCCTTATAGATGGTAGTGGCTGTGAGTTTGGAAGGCACAGTCTAAAGAGCCTTGTTGAGTCCCTGCAGTGCATCCTGTAGATGGTACACGGCTGCCACTGTTCATCAGTGGTGGAGAGAGTAAACGTTAATAAAGCAGGTTTCTTTGTGCTGGATGCTGCTGAGCTGCTTGAGGGTTGTTGGAGTTGCACTCACCCAGGCAAGAGGAGAGTATTCCTTTACGCACCTGATTTGTCCCTTATAGATGGTGGACAGGCATTGAGGAATCATGAGGTGAGTTACGTTCTGTGGAATTCGCAGCCTCTGACCTGTTCTTGTAGCCACAGTATTTACATGGCTAGTCCAGTTCAGTTTTTGGTCAATGGTATGCCCCAGGATGTTGAACATACATAGAACATACAGTGCAGAAGGAGGCCATTCGGCCCAGCGAGGTGGTACCGACCCACTTAAGCCCTCACTTCCACCCTATCCCCATAACCCAATAACCCCTCCTGACCTTTTTGGACACTAAGGGCAATTTATCATGGCCAATCACCTAACTTGCACATCTTTGAACTGTGGGAGGAAAGAGGAGCACCTGGAGGAAACCCATGCAGACACGGGGAAAACGTGCAGACTCCGCACAGACAGTGACCCAGCAGGTAATCGAACCTGGGATCCTGGCACTGTGAAGTCACAGTGCTAGCCACTTGTGCTACCGTGCAGCCTTAAACTGCATGTGGTTCCTGATGAGTTCAAGACAAAAAGCTTTGGCAATACTCTCTTTTCAGCAATAGTCAGGAATCAGAGATGTGTCTCTGACTGTCACACAAAGCACGTTTTCAATTTTTAGAAGTAATTTAGTGCCAATTTCAATGAAATAGAACTATAGGCCTTAATTCTTTGCCCATGGGGTTCACACACTCGTCAGACCCGGAAGCGAGCACAAAACATGTACCCGGCCATTAATTTCATGTTGGCTGGCGAATTAACGACCACCCAGTGTGAAACGTGCTTTGCGAAAGGTTGCCCGCTGCCAGGGAAGAGGGCGGGTGCCAAGAAAAAGGAGGGCGGGGGACATGGCATTTCTAATGTGTTCCCTCAGGGGGACAGGTGCTGAGGAGCGGTCTCAGGGAGCTACTGATCCCTCAAAAATAAATATCATTGTTAGAACTATGCCACAAATGTCTAGCCAGCGCAATCAAACACAGGTCTTAGTTCCCCAGACACATCTGTTCATTTAATTTCAGCTGACAGTTCATCCCAGCCGGGATTGAGGATGAAGCTGAAACGTAAAGGCCGCCTGGCCATTTCCCTCTCCCCCACCCCCCCCACCAACCCTAAAAGCAGTGGGGTCATGTAAAATTGCATTCAATTGGTCCATTAATGGGCTAAATTGCCTGCTTTATTGTTCGCGGATGCACCTCCCACTCTCTCTCGTGCGCACCTGACCACCAAAAGATTGCACGATGACCGTCAGGACGAGCACCCAATTCCTTCTCCCACGTTTTCATGCACTTTCGGGTCAGGTGCGCGCCTACCCAATCAGCATAAAATTCTGATCATACAATAGGTACTCTTTTAAATTGCTACAGCGAATGAACAATGAGGGTTTGGTATTTTCATTTACGGGTTATAATAATAGTTTATAATAATCTTTATTGTCACAAGTAGGCTTACATTAACATTGCAATGAAGTTACTGTGAAAAGCCCATACAGTTCCAATAAATTTATGCACTTTTTAACACCACATACACTGCAATCATTCCCCCGTGATGCAGATTGCATTTGTCAGGCAGACTATTAAAAAGAGTCCTGGATGTGATGTGCATGGATGGTACAGCATCATCCCACCATCCCATGTACACCAAATCGCTGTCGGTCCGGAGAAGCTTCGAGCGGAATACAGGCACACTCCGGCACATTTTCATTGCCACTGCCCATCATTAACTGACTTTTTGAGGCTGTACTGAGTATTCCACACATTACTGAATTTCCATTCCATAAAACATCCAATGTCAATTTTAAATTAAATTGTTTTGTTCACATCGATTACTGTTGTTTTGCTGTCTAAAGTGCTGCCAAAACGAGATTAAGAAGACAGTGCTCTCAGCATGAATGACTCATGATCTGATGGGAGGTGAGAGTTCTTATCCTCGGCAGGTGGAACTGTCAGATGCAAAACCTCAATAATTAACAGCCAGGCTAGGGTCACCTGCTCTGTGAGGTGATTGATTACACAGCAATCAGCGTGTGAGGTTCCTTCCTACCATCCTTACGCAAATAACTGTGCTTTACATTCCGTTAAGGATTTTACGCCAGAAGCATTGATTTTCCATAAACTCATTGAGCAGAAAAAGCTATAGGTGCATCTTTCACAAATAGGATTCCAGGCATTGAAAATGCTATTATAACTCCCACTTGGGCTGTTAAACTGCTCTTTTCTAACACAATTGAAGCTAAAACCATTGAATTGCTCATGCATTATTCGCACTGACACTTTGAATGTTGAGCCACAATTTAGCTCCACTCACTTAAGAAAAAGTAACTGCGTTTTGCCAGGGAGACCTTTCAGCTGGGACATGGCCAAGGTTGACCATATAGGAAATTGGTCTGCTGGCCTCATTAATATAACAGGGAAAAGCTGGGGCAGTAGCGACTCCAGAGGCAGCTCACTGTTTGCGGTTTGATTAAGATGTTGGCCGAGGGCAGCTGCTAAGCCTGGGAGGAACGTAGGTGACAGTGGAGGTATGGTGCCAAGAGGGCTGCTCCTGTTCCTGCTGCCTCGATGTTCAAGTAAGTGAAAGTGTTTACCTCCCTTTTATGGTCGCAGCTTCCAGTGATTGAAACAGTCGGATGCTGTTTGTTGGCAAAGACTGAAGTCACCATCCAAGGCTCATGCTGCAGGCAGTGGTGGAAAAATTTCAGAAAAAGGCCTGAGACAGGCCCATTTCCTATTCAAATCGGGGTAATAACTTCATTTTCAGGTAAGTGTCTCAGGTGACTGCAGGATGTTCTAACCAAAATGACATACAGTACACCTCTGAAGTTTTTTGAAGTATTTCTTTCTTTCTTTCTAGATATACAGTTGACGAGCATTTGTGTACAGGGAAGTGCCTGTATTCTGCTGGAAGCTTCTCCAGACTGACAGAGATTTGGGCAACGATTGTGGTGCATATGTGCAAAAAGTACAGAAACTCATTGAAACTGTCCAAGCTGTCATTGCACTGTCAGGCTGTCAAAGAACTGTCAAAACTCATTGGAACTGTCAAAGCTTATTGTAAATATCAAAGCTGAAAAAGGATTAAACTCGTCTGGGCATGCAATAAAAATGACAGGGTGGAGTTTAAAAAGTCAGTGCTTTATATTTCTCACTCTGTTGATATAAGCCTGAGGGTTATCATTATAGAATTTGTGCTGCATGACTGATTTTACAACTTAACATTATCACAGTCGGGTGTCTGTTAAGTTAGCAGTTCGATTAACAGCTCGAAGTGGGTACAGAAGAAAAATATTTGTTTTCATAAAAGATTTGTTGAAGGAATTTCAACGTGTTGAATTTAAAAAAAAAACCAATTACAGTTTTATTTTAACAATTATGACATCCTTAGACATAATTTTGTGTCAGCATAGTTCCTGAGGTTTGTGCATGATGGATAATAGGTGAGTGAGAATGACGAGTGTAAGGGCAAAGGGTGGTGAGTAGGGGGCATGTATTGGCACTACATCGGCAACTGTAAAGAGGCTGTAAAGGGCCATGTGGATGAATGGTGACGGACCATGATGTGGGTAGAGGGGCATAAGGTGGCTTAGGGATCATGGGAAGTGGGTGGGGTACATGAGTTGTATTGGATGGGGAATGGGGGGCGAAGGGTGTGGGCTAGAGGGCTGTTTTTGTTTTGTTCATCTTTTAAATGCCTTCAACAAAGTTGCGGAGCAGAGAAGTAGGCTCACCGCCCAACCTGCGTCCCTACCCAGCAATCTCTGCACTCGTTCTTGGGTCGACAGGCCTGACCTAATCTAGTCCCCCCCCACAAACCAACCTTCTGGTTCTCTTTTTCCTGGATTGAGTTGGCACAGCTGGGAAATATCCTGAATCTGCATTCCTGCCTGAGTGCTGTCAGAAACCCCTGTTGCTAATGCAGAAATATAATAAACATGCTTGTTTTCTTAATTCTTCAGAAATAGAGTAGAAAAACTTTGGCCAGCATTGTCCGTTTGAGAGACTAAGTGCTGACGCCGGGACTGAATTGCGTGAGTTCTACGTTGATGCCCAGGTGGTGGTCAAGGCACAGGACAGGGCGGCCATGTCACAGGCAGCCATGTACCAGGGCCACCTGGGCAATGCTGCGGCGCTCTAGAGCATGGCCTAGTGACGGCCTTGGCCGTCAACGGCGGTGACCTGGCACTGAGTGACCTGAACCAGACACAGAGAGGCCTGGCACAGACACTGAGTGATGTGGCACAGTCTCAGAGGGAGGTGGCACAGTCCCTGTGCACCATGTTGGCAAGCATGGAGACTCTGGTCGATATGAGAGTGGGCCTTCAGGACTGGCAGTTCCAGGTGACGGTGGAGCCCCCAGAACTCACTCTGGCTGCACCCTCATCCCAAACAGTAGCCCAGGGGCCATCGGGCACCCCGAGGGAGGAGGAGATGATGGGGCCTGTGCTGGTGATTCCTGCAGAGGAGGTGTCAGAAAATTGCAGCACTCCTGAATCCCCCCCACCCCCCACCTGTCCCTGCCGTATCTGATAGCCACCATGCCACCTGTGACACCTGGAAGACAGCCGGCCCATCCAGGCCTGGTCGCTCCAGAGGACGGCCGTCAAGGGGATCCTGATCATAGGGCAGGTATCACATCTGGCTGCCTCCCCCACCACGCCCGCCTGCGACCTAATGATGCATCTTATCTTTTGTCTTGCAGGATCTGGCGTCCCCCACTCTCGGCCGCAAGCCCAAGACTCATCTACCGTTGAGGCAGGACCTGCTGGTGACACAAGTGCCCAGCCACAACCCCGCGACATGCCGGAGGACACGTCCGGGGATGACACCGTCTTCTCGCACCCTCCACCACACCAGAGATATTCCCCTTATGGGCATGTTAGTGAAAGGTTCCTGGGACACTATCTGGTGCAAGCCACATGCATGCTGCTGTACATCAAGTGGAGGTAGGAACTGATGTACCACCTGGGAACCACCTAGACAGATCATTACAGCCCATAAGGCCAGAAAATTAGACACCAGTTACAGGTCCACAGATCACTGAAAGGGGCTACACAGGTGGAGAAGGTAGTCAAGAAGGCATACGGCATGCTTGCCTTCATTGGCCGGGGCATTGAGTATAAGAATTGGCAAGTCATGTTGCAGCTGTATAGAACCTTAGTTAGGCCACACTTGGAGTATAGTGTTCAATTCTGGTCGCCACACTACCAGAAGGATGTGGAGGCTTTAGAGAGGGTGCAGAAGAGATTTACCAGAATGTTGCCTGGTATGGAGGGCATAAGCTATGAGGAGCGATTGAATAAACTCGGTTTGTTCTCACTGGAACGAAGGAGGTTGAGGGGCGACCTGATAGAGGTATACAAAATTATGAGGGGCATAGACAGAGTGGATAGTCAGAGGCTTTTCCCCAGGGTAGAGGGGTCAATTACTAGGGGGCATAGGTTTAAGGTGAGAGGGGCAAAGTTTAGAGTAGATGTACGAGGCAAGTTTTTTACGCAGAGGGTAGTGGGTGCCTGGAACTCACTACCGGAGGAGGTAGTGGAGGCAGGGACGATAGGGACATTTAAGGGGCATCTTGACAAATATATGAATAGGATGGGAATAGAAGGATACGGACCCAGGAAGTGTAGAAGATTGTAGTTTAGTCGGGCAGTATGGTCGGCACGGGCTTGGAGGGCCGAAGGGCCTGTTCCTGTGCTGTACATTTCTTTGTTCTTTGTTCTTTGTTCTTAAGTTGGCATGGGCGAAGCACATAGGTTAGCGATAGGGGCTCGGGCACAATACCTGCAAGGTAAATTCTCCATAGTCCTAGATGACCATTGGCTGCTTTTCCCTTTGAGGGGGAGAGTTGACTGGTGGTGATTTAACCAGAGGATCATCACTCCTCAGGCAAGAGGCAAGTTTGATGAGGCAGGGCCTTCATGAATTACCTCAAGACGGTACGGGGATTGAACCCGCGCAACTGGCTTCACTCTGCATCACGAAGCAGCTGTCTAGTCAATGAGCTAAACCACCTGTGAATTGCACAACAGACACCTGTTCAGCAAGGTTCCAAACTGCCTTGGTGCTAGGTCAGGAGGATGTGAGGGAAGGGCTGGGAGCAGAGGTGTGAGTGTGTGTATATGTGTGTGTGTGTGTGGGGGGGGGGTGCCGTGTGGAGCACGGGAGGTGGCTTGGGCCAGTGTCTCAAGGCGTGAGCCTGTGGCCTCTGGATAGGCGTCATTAGCCACAACACCAGCAGATAGTCCCTGTTGTCCAGGAGCCAACCTTTCACCCGGGGTTGCAGCTCGAAGGTGTCGGGAACTGTTGAGTGCACCAGGATGGAGGTGTTGTGCACACTGCCCTGGTATTGGGCACAGACATGCATGAGGAGCAGCTGTTGGTCACACACCAGCTGCATGTTCATCGAGTGAAACCACTATTGGTTTGTGAAGGCCACCCCCTTGTAGGTGGGAACATGCTTCCCGTCAATCATTCCCTGGACCTGGGGCATCCTAGTGATGGTGGTGAGTCCCACTGCCCAGGCCACCTGGTAGGCACGGTCCATATTCAGCTTGATGTATTTCATCAGCCGGACATACAGTACCTCTGTAACACCTGTGCACGAACGTCTGTGAGATCCCAGACAGGTCACCACTCGGCGCCTGGAAGAATCCCAGTTCGGGGCGACTGTGACCCTTACGGCCACTGGGAGGCGGCATACTCCTTCATATCTCTGCGGTTCCAGATGTGCGATGATGTGACAGGGATGTCACATAGTCCCCCTGCTCAGCTGGAGTCTTCGCCAACACGCTCGGTCCAGCAGGTCCTCGAATGACAGGCGCTGCCGGTACACACGAGGCCTGATGTGGAGCTGCCTTCCCACCTCCTCCTCGGCCTGCTGGATGGCCGGCTCCATCCTCACTTCCTGGCCCCAACGGCAGGTCTGACTGCCTACGGCTGTGCCTTTGGGAACCTGCATAACCTCCTCCCTCTCCCTCAGCAGTCATGGCGGCTGTTTCTCGATTTTAAATACCTAAAGTGCACCTCTCCGTCAGTAACTCATCCTGGCAGAGGCAGAGCATCGCGGGAGGCCCCGGAGAATGATATGGCCTGCCCGTTAATGATATGCCAATGGCACTTACTGTGCATGCCTACACTGGCGTGCGGCGTGGAATGCATTCACGTGGCTGTCGAGGTACAGGAGCATGGCATTCCGTACGGTGCCTGGCGCCAGCCCCGATTTTCGACTGACACATGATTCTCCGCCCGATCGTGCTTTGCGATTAAGGTGTTGCGGGTTGGAGAATCCCGCCCATTATCTGTATAAGACATTCTGGTTTTTACATTCTGGTACTCTCCAGCTTTTGATGAAATATTTGTTAATGTTTCTCTCTTTCACCAAGAAAGTGTACAAAGAAATATTTCTTATAAATATATCTAAACTCTGACTTTTCAAGGACGCATTAATGAAAAACACCATTATGATATAAGCTCTGGAATTAGCTTGAGATGTGACCTTAGATAATGTGTTGTGAAGTGCTTGGTTATTCTTTTTCTTGCATGGTATCAAATGTGCTCAATAACGTGGCTTGAGATCAACACAATATTATTCTAATTTATCCAAAGGATGTTTATTATAAAATGGACCCACTTTCTCAATGGAATTTCAAGTTTGTAATCACTTCCAAGTATTGATTCATCTCTATTTAAAATGTTGTCAACTCCTCCTGTTCATTTCTCCATTTCCCATCTGTCTCTCCCAGATCCACATTACCGTGTACAGTCGGGAAAGTGGAAAGTGAATGGATGTTATCAACTATTCCTTGATTGAGTAAGCAGAATTTGAGGTTGATTCAGTGCAGGAAATAACCTCTGCAAACTGGTACCCTTTGTAAGCTGACCCAACAAAGATACACATAAAACCTGGTTGCTGAGGATCTGCCAGTGTAGCCTGCCTGAACTTGCTCCTGGGAAGTGCTACATTAACTACTGCCACATAGATTCAAGTTGTCTTTTGTTGTTGTTGATTTGGAAGGTAACCAGCTGCTTGGGATCTCAGTCCTCTAGTATGGTTGCTGTGTGTTTTTGGTGTTCTTCAGAGCTGACAACAGTAATGAGAATTAACCTGGCAATTTTTAATGTTGCATTTTTGTGTTATTTTGGTAAAGTGACTTTTTCCTTCTTCTTTCATAATCCCCCTATACTAAGCACCATTTTTGACAAGAGCTCAGCTCTTTAGATTCATTTTGTGTCTCACTTAACTAACAGCTAGGCAGTAAGTGAGCCTGCCAGTGACTCTCTGTACCTATCTCTTCAGTATTTTCCCCTCCTCGTAGAGCGAAGGAGCGTGTCCCATTGACGAGCAGCAGGAATGCAGAGTCCTGCTGCCAGCAAATGGCGTGGCCAAATTCTCCATCCTCGGGAGCAGGGCAGACTCACGACGGAGAATCCAGACCACCACTCACTGCAGCGGGTCCGAAGAATCCCATTGCCGTGAACGGACGGAGAATTCTGAAATGATGATGCTTATATTTAAAATCTTTCGCAAAAATGCTCACCTGCGGTATCTCATTTGAATGCTGTAAAAGTTATGAGTACGGTTAAAATTTGTCTTTATGATCTGTCGATTTGTTTAGTTTTTTAAAAACAAATTAATGCTTTGGACTTAATCAGGCCTACTAGGGTGAGCATAACATGCAGCACGGTAACATAGTGGTTAGCACAATTGCTTCACAGCTCCAGGGTCCCAGGTTCGATTCCCGGCTTGGGTCACTGTCTGTGCGGAGCGGAGTCTGCACGTTCCCCCCGTGTGTGTGTGGGTTTCCTCCGGACGTCCGGTTACCTCCCACAGTCCAAAGATGTGCAGGTTAGGTGGATTGGCCACGCTAAATTGCCCTTAATGTCCAAAATTGCCCTTAGTGTTGGGTGGGGTTACTGGGTTATGGGGATAGGGTGGAGGTGGGGGCTTGGGTAGGGTGCTCTTTCCAAGAGCTGGTGCAGACTCGATGGGCCGAATGGTCTCCTTCTGCACTATAAATACTATGACTATGAATGTATGTTGCTGTGTCCTTTTGGGTTAGACGCTAATTCAGTTGCCATTGCGCCATTAGTTTCAGCCGGTGCGCCATTCAAATTGGGCCCTCATTATTTACTGCTTTAACAAAGCTCCTCAATAAATTAACAAACTGAAACAAAAGACTCTTAATGTCATAACTCTCGGTAACTAATATTCTTTCAAAAGGAAAACTGATGGCAAGACTACTTCTTTAATATATCACTCTCCGAGAAATTGTTCCATCAGTTGTCTCACTATAAAGGAAATTGCTTCATTCACTCACTGTCCATTTTATCTGCCATCGCCTGACACTATCCATCATTTACACTGCAGTACTTCTTTCCTCCTCTGATAATCTGATTACATCCTGTTGCTCTGCTCATCTGTTAGCATATTAAAATATGATCACATCATTCTCTTCTACATCCCAGAACCATTACATTTTTTCAACCTGACATCTCCCATATTGCTTTGTCAGAATGATTATACATGACCTCGCATTGGTTTATTTCTGGTGTGCAGACTATAGATGGCACTGTTACACCACAGCACAGGCCCATGGTTGTTCCACCAAGGTTCTTGTTTAATATTATCCAGAACATAAGAGAGGAGAGTGCGGTTAGTGTTGCTCTCAGAAAGTAACCTTGTTTCTGACGAGGTTGTACGTCAGGAAGGTTACGTGCTATGAGCTCCAACATCATGTCGCACTGGTTTAATAAAGATGCCCTGCAGCATCAGATGATTGGACCGTCATCCCAGCTCTTTAAGAAAAATGTATCAAAATATCCACTGACCCCGGAATGTTAATATTGGATGGTTGTCAATGTCAAGGTCCCACCGTCACCTGGGCTACACGATTGGATTGCAATCTTTAAAAAAATCACCTTTTAGTATGAGAGAGATGACAAGATTTAGAATGGGAATTCTGGAGCTTAGGGCACATGACAGCTGAAGGAATGTGGGAGTGAAGAAAATCGGAACTGGGCAAAAGGCCAGAATTGGGAGGAGCACGGTTTTTGGAAGATTGTAGGGCAGGCTAGTGGAGATTTCAGAGTTGAGGAGGTTTGAGGCCATGGAACAATTTTAAAACAAGGGAGATAATTGCCAAACCAGTAAACAAGGTAGGTCAGCGAACACTGGAGTGATGGGTGAATAGAATTTGGTGCAAATTGGGATATGGGCAAAGTGGGGAGTGCAAGATGGAAGGGCAGCCAGGAGAGACCACAAAAATGTTATAGCCAAACTACTTGTCCTCTAATACATGCAGCTGTGTTATACCTTGACATCACTAAATGGACCAATGCAAAATATGCTTCCAAAGAAGAGTGACATAAGACTTGAAAAGTTAACCCTGTTTTTTTACTACACAATGCTGCCAGACCTGCTGAGCTTTCCAATCACTTTCTCTTTCGATGTCATAAAACATGCTGACTGTGTTGTTTTCCAAGAATCAACCATCAATTATCGCAGATTTGCAGGTGGTGTTCTCAGGCATCAGCTTCCCTTGTCCTTCTGGGTGGTAGAGGTCATGGGTTTGGAAGGTGCTGTTGAAGGAACCTTGGTGAGATGCTGCAGTGCATTTGTAGGTGGTATGCTCCACCAAGGTTCAATTCTTAATAGGTTAACACTACTGCCTCACAGCACCAGGGACCTGGGTTTGATTTCCACCTTGGGTGTCTGTGTGGCATTGCATGTTCAGGGAGCCGGTTTAGCTCAGTTGTCTGGACAGCTGGTTCGTGATGCAGAGTAAGGCCAACAGCGTGGGTTCAATTCCTTTACCAGCTGAGGTTATTTATGAAGGCCCAGCCTTCTTAACCTTACCCCTCACCTGAGGTGTGGTGACCCTCAGGTTAAATCTCCACCAGTCAGCTCTCCCCTTCAAAGGCGAAAGTAGCCTATGGTCATCTGGGACTATGGTGACTTTATTTTACTAAGTGATGTCAAAATATAACACAGTATTTGATGACAAGTAGACTTTGGCTAGAATTTATTCCTGGCCTCTCCTGGCTACCCTTCTATCTTGCAACCTCCTCAAACTGAGCTCATCAAAACCTGTTCTGCGGGATATGTTGGGCTTCTTGGATGTTGTTGGAGCTGAACTCATCCAGACAAGTGGAGAGTGTTCAATCACTTGTACCTCTACTTGTGCTTTGTAGATGGTGGACAGGCTTCGGGAAGTCAGGAGTTGAATGACGCACAACAGAATTCCCAGCTTTTGATCTGCTCTGGTAACGACAATATTTATATGACTAGCCTCATTCAGCTACTAGTCAATGGTACCCCCCAGGATGTTAATATCGGGAGATTCAGCGATGGGAATGTCATCAAATGTAATGGGAAGATAGTTAGATTCTCTCTTGTTGGAGATGGCGATTGCCTGTCACTTGTGTAAACATAAATGTAACTTACCATTTGTCAGTCCAAATCTGAATATTGTCGAGATCTTTCTGCAGATGGGTACAGGCTGCTTTAATATTTGAGGAGTCATGAATGTTGTTGAACATTCATCAACCAACATCCACACTTCTGGCCTGATGATGGAAGGACGGTCACTGATGAAGCAGCTGAAGATAGTTGGCTTGGGACATTATCCGAAGGAACTCCTACAGCAGTGTCCTTGAACTGAGATGATGGACCTCCAACAACCACATCCACCTTCCTTTGTGCTCGATATGACTCCAACCAGTGGAGGTTTCCCCTCTGCTTCCCATTGACTCCAGTTTTTCTAGGGCTCCTTGATGCTGTAATTGGTCAAATACTGTTTGATGTCCAGGGCCGTCACTCTCAACTCACTTCTTGAGTTCAGCTCTTTTGTCCATGTTTGGGCCAAGGTTGTAATGTGGCCTTGGCAGAACCCAAACTGAGCATCAGTGAACAGGTAATTGCTGAGTAACCGCTGCTTGATTGCACTGTTGACAATTTCTTCCATCACTTTGCTGATGAACAAAAGTAGACTGAAGGGGCAATAATTAGCCGGGTTTGGTCTGCCCTGATTTTTGTGGACAGGACATACCTGGACAATTTTCCGCTTTGCTGGGTGGATGCCAGTGTTGTAGCTATACTGGAGCAGTTTGGCTAGGGGCTTGGCAAGTTGTGGAGCACAAGTCGTCAGTACTATTTTCAGAATATTTTGAGGATCCATGGCTTCTGCAGTATCCAATGCCTTCAGCTGTTTCTTGATATCACGTGGAGTGAATTGAATTGGCTGAAGACTGGCATTTATGATGCTGTGGCTGATCCAGCAGAGGGCAGTAGAGCGGAGCACCTGATTGGCTGTTGTGGGGAAATTTGCATACGTTCGTGTGCTCACCCTAGCTTGAAGGTGTACCTCAGCAAGAGACCCTAGCTGTTCAAGTGAAGACAAGCATCCAGCAGAGGGCAGTAGAGCAGAGATGCTGATTGGCTGTTGTGGGGGAAATTTGCATACGTCCGTGTGCTCACCCTAACTTGAAGGTGGTTTGTGGAGGAGCTGTTGTCAAGTTGAAAGAAGTTGAACCGTGACGTCACAGCCATCAGGTAAGGGACTGGCTGGTGACTGGTAAGGAGTTTTTCTTTTACTTTCCCTCAGGTGTTATCATGCGGGGCGCAAAGGTTGCTGAGTGAGTGAGTGCTTGCTGAGAAGGGGGCTGAATAACAGGTAAGCTTTTTCCTTCTTTTTCTTTTTTTATCCAGAGGGGATGGCAGGGAAGGGAGTGCAATGTTCCTCCTGCAGAATGTTTTGAGGTGAGGGACGCCGTCAGTATCCCTGCTGATTTCATCTGTGGGAAGTGCACCCATCTCCAGCTCCTCAGAAAACACGTCAGGGAACTGGAGCTGGAGCTGGATGAACTTCGAATCATTCGGGAGGCAGAGGTGGTCATAGATAGAAGCTTCAGGGATGTAGTTACTCCGATGAATAAAGATAGATGGGTGACGGTGAGAGGGGCTGGGAGGAAGCAGTCAGTACAGGGATCCCCTGTGGTCGTTCCCCTTAGTAACAAGTATACCGCTTTGGATACTGTTGGGGGGGGGGACTTACCAGGGGTAAGCCATGGGGCACAGGTCTCTGGCACAGAGTCTGTCCCTGTTGCTCAGAAGAGAAGGGGGGAGAGGAGTAGAGCATTAGTCATTGGAGACTCCATAGTTAGGGGGATAGATAGGAGATTCTGTGGGAACGAGAGAGACTCGCGGTTGCTGTGTTACCTCCCAGGTGCCAGGGTCCGTGAAGTCTCGGATCGTGTTTTCGGGATCCTTAAGTGGGGGTGGGGGGGGGGGGGGGTGAGGGAGGAGCAGCCCCAAGTCGTGGTCCACATAGGTACCAAGACATAGGTAGGAAAAGGGATAGGGATGTAAGGCAGGAATTCAGGGAGCTAGGGTGGAAACTTAGATCTAGGACAAACAGAGTTATTATCTCTGGGTTGTTACCCGTTCCACGTGATAGCGAGACGGGGAATAGGGAGAGAGAGGAGTTGAACACGTGGCTACAGGGATGGTGCAGGAGGGTTTCAGATTTCTGGATATTGGGGCATTTTCTGGGATCGGTGGGACCTCTACAAACGGGATGGTCTACACCTGGACCAAAGGGATACCAATATCCTGGGGGGGAAATTTGCTAATGCTCTTCAGGAGGGTTTAAACTAGTTCAGCAGGGGCTTGGGAACCTGAATTGTAGCTCCAGTATACAGGAGGTTGAGAGTAGTGAGGTCATGAGTTAGGTTTCAAAGTTGCAAGAGTGTACCGGCAGGCAGGAAGGTGGTTTAAAGTGTGTCTTCTTCAATGCCAGGAGCATCCGGAATAAGGTGGGTGAACCTGCGGCATGGGTTGGTACCTGGGACTTCGATGTTGTGGCCATTTCAGAGACATGGATAGAGCAGGGACAGGAATGGTTGTTGCAGGAGCCGGGATTTAGACATGTCAGTAAGCTCAGGGAAGGTGGTAAAAAAGGAGGAGGGGTGGCATTGTTAGTCAAGGACAGTATTACAGTAGCAGAAAGGATGTTTGATGAGGACTCGTCTACTGAGGTAGTATGGGCTGAGGTTAGAAACAGGAAAGGAGAGGTCACCCTGTTAGGGGTTGTCTATAGGCCTCCGAAAAGTTCCAGAGATGTAGAGGAAAGGATTGCAAAGATGATTCTGGATAGGAGCGAAAGCAACAGTGTAGTTCTTATGGGGGACATTAACTTTCCAAATATTGACTGGAAACGCTATAGTTAGAGTACTTCAGATGGGTCCGATTTTGTCCAATGTGTGCAGGAGGATTTCCTGACACAGTATGTAGATAGGCCAACGAGAGGCGAGGCCATATTGGATTTGGTACTGGGTAATGAACCAGGCCATGTGTTAGATTTGGAGGTAGGTGAGCACTTTGGTGATAGTGACCACAATTCGATTACATTTACTTTAGTGATGGAAAGGGCTAGGTATATACCGCAGAGCAAGAGTTATATCTGGGGAAAAGGCAATTATGATGTGATGAGGCTTGCTGGAAGAAAACAAAGGGTGGTGGTTGATGGGAAATGTTCAGACTGGAGTCCAGTTACTAGTGGTGTACTACAAAGATCTTTTTTGGGGCCACTGCTGTTTGAAATTTTTATAAATGACCTGGAGGAGGGCGTAGAAGGATGGGTGAGTAAATTTGCAGATGACACTAAAGTTGGTGGAGTTGTGGACAGTGCGGAAGGATGTTACAAGTTACAGAGGGACATAGATAAGCTGCAGCGCTGGGCTGAGAGGTGGCAAATGGAGTTTAATGCAGAAAAGTGTGAGGTGATTCATTTTGGAAGGAATAACAGGAAGACAGAGTACTGGGCTCATGGTAAGATTCTTGGCAGTGTGGATGAGCAGTGAGATCTCGGTGTCCATGTACATAGATTCCTGAATGTTGCCACCCAGGTTGAGAGGGTTGTTAAGAAGGCGTACGGTGTGTTAGCTTTTATTGGTGGAGGGATTGAGTTTCGGAACCATGAGGTCATGTTGCAGCTGTAAAAAAACTCTGGTGCGGCCGCATTTGGAGTATTGCGTGCAATTCTGGTCGCCGCATTATAGGAAGGATGTGGAAGCATTGGAAAGGGTGCAGAGGTGATTTACCAGAATGTTGCCTGGTATGGAGGGAAGATCTTATGAGGAAAGGCTGAGGGACTTGAGGCTGTTTTCATTAGAGAGAAGGTTAAGAGGTGACTTAATTGAGGCATACAAGATGATCAGAGGATTGGATAGGGTGGACAGTGAGAGCCTTTTCCCTCGGATGGTGATGTCTAGCATGAGGGGACATAGCTTTAAATTGAGGGGAGATAGATATAAGACAGATGTCAGAGGTAGGTTCTTTACTCAAAGAGTAGTAAGGGCGTGGAATGCCCTGCCTGCAACAGTAGTGGACTCGCCAACACTAAGGGCATTCAAATGGTCATTGGATAGACATATGGACGATAAGGGAATAGTGTAGATGGGCTTTAGAGTGGTTTCACAGGTCGGCGCAACATCGAGGGCCGAAGGGCCTGTACTGCGCTGTAATGTTCTATGTTCTATGTTCTATGTGGGAACTTGGGAGGAGGTTGCACCATTCACTTGGCACTTTGTGGCAGAAGATGATTGCAAATTCTTCAGTCTTGTCTTTTGCACTGATATGCCGGGGTCCCCCATCATTGGGAATAGGGATATTAGTGGAGCCGCTTCCCCCCATTTGTTGTTTAATAGTCCACCACCATTCATGACTGGATGTGGCAAGACTGCAGAGCTTAGCTGTGGGACCTATTAACTCTGTCTATTGCTTGCTGCTTCCACTGTTTGATATCAAGTTGGGCTGTGTTATTGTAGATGATATCTCACATCAACTATCCTGAGTGCCCTGGTCATCAATGTCTGCTATAACAATTCATGGCAGCAAAACTAAAAGGATTACAAATGGGATATAATTATCTCATCAACTCAACATTAAGTGGTAAAATTTACAATTAGTTTTCAACCAGTATGCAGCTATTATGTATCTGGGAATATATTCCTGCTGGTTTTGCGTTATGTGTATTGATGTCAGTACCTTGTTGGCATGGGCTTTGAGCCGAACACCATCTTGACTGTATTACGCAACACCCTTAATAAACCTCTCACCGTGTTTTATAAGGATCCAGACTGTGGGCACCTCCAGACTTTTTCTCTTTGCTGCAACAAAGAAATATAACAGGAGAGAAAACTGCCGATGAGGAATGTGGTAGAAAAATCGCTGGGAAGAAGATTTTCACCGACTAATTGTGGGACAGCATCGGAGCAACGGAAGATTTTCGGGACCGGACTTGCACACATACAGACGTCAGGCGAAGCACTGCCGCTGATGTGAAGGATTAACACAAGTTTATGACAGTAACTGTGAATAAGAAGATTAGCAGTTGGGGGAGACTTGCTTGCCTTGAAGTGAGTGGGGTCCGGGATGTAGGGACTGCTCACCTGCAAAGTTACATGGGCTGTGGGAAATAAGGATTTTGAAGTCTGCTGACTCTGGATACATCTCGGTGAATGTAGAAGCAAATAGGCAGACGGCAAAGATGCCCCTTCACGTTGTCCGTGGAAACCTTCCTGCTCTATTTGGCAGACCATGGTCACTACTCGGTACAAAATATACTCAGGCATAAAAAAGGAAAGATTTCCTAGTTGCTTGTTCAAGGGATTTTTTGTGCCACACTTTCCAACAAAGTTGGAAGGGAGAAAATGTAGGAGCCAAAATGGCAGGAGAAACGGGCACCATGGACGGGTTTGATGAGGATTATGAATTCATATGATGAAAGATTCCAATTGTTTTTAATAACAGATACCAGAGATCCTAAAGGTCATAACATTTCTCAGCTCACTTGATCGTAAAATGTTTCTGATGCTACAGAATCTAGTTCACCCAGAAAATCCAGGAGTCAAATCCTTCAGTGAGTTAATGAAAGTTTTAGAGGGACATTTCTCTCCCAAACTGTTATTTAAAAAAATATATATATATATTAAAGTTTTTTAACACAATTTTTCTCCCTTACAAACAATAACCCACCCCCTCGTAACCCAAAAAAACGAGAAATCGCACAGAGCAAGATATATACATGGCAAAATGATATATTTACCCGTACGTGCCAGTTTCCCCAACCCTCCATATTATCTCTTGCTCATCCACCCTCCCAGGCAGTCCCCCCTTTCCCCCCCCCCACTCCTCCCCCACCCCTCCAAGGACGTCCCCTCCAACCCACCCCCCCCCCCAAGGTTGCTGCAGCTGCTGACCGACCTTCCACTAACGCTCCGCGAGATAATCTAGGAACGGTTGCCACCGCCTGTAGAGCCCCTGCGCAGACCCTCTCGAGGTGAACTTAATCCTCTCCAACTTTATGAACCCAGCCATATCATTTATCCAGGCCTCCAGGCTGGGGGGCTTCGCCTCCTTCCACATTAGCAAGATCCTTCGCCGGGCTACTAGGGACGCAAAGGCCAGAATGCCGGCCTCTTTCGCCTCCTGCACTCCCGGTTCGTCCACTACTCCAAATATTGCTAGCCCCCAGCTTGGCTTGACCCGGACTTTCACCACCTGAGATATTGCTCCCGCCACTCCTTTCCAGAACCCCTCCAGTGCCGGGCATGACCAAAACATATGGACATGGTTCGCCGGGCTCCCTGAGCACCTTCCACATCTGTCCTCTACCCCAAAGAACCTACTCAACCTCGCCCCCGTCAGTGCGCTCTGTGGACCACCTTAAATTGTATCAGGCTGAGCCTGGCACATGAGGAGGAGGAATTAACCCTACCTAGGGCATCAGCCCACAGACCTTCCTCGATCTCCTGCCCCAGCTCCTCCTCCCATTTACCCTTCAACTCTTCTACCAGCGCTTCCCCCTCTTCTTTCAATTCCTGGTGTATTTCCGACACCTTACCCTCCCCGACCCATGCACCCGAGATCACCCTATCTTGAACTTCTTGTGCCGGGAGCAACGGGAATTCCCTCACCTGTCGCCTCACAAAAGCCCTCACCTGCATATATCTAAAGGCATTTCCCGGGGGTAACTCGAACCTCTCCTCCAGTGCCCCTAGGCACGCAAACGTCCCGTCGATGAACAGGTCCCCCATTCTTCCAATCCCTGCCCGATGCCAGCTCTGGAACCCCCCCGTCCATCTTCCCCGGGACAAACCGGTGGTTACCCCTGATCGGGGACCACACCGATGCTCCCATTGCACCCCAGTGCCGTCTCCACTGGCCCCAGATCCTTAGCGTTGCCGCCACCACCGGGCTCATGGTATACTTTGTCGGCGAAAGCGGCAGCGGTGCCATCACCAATGCCCCCAGGCACGTTTCTTTACAGGACGCCATCTCCATCCTGTTCCATGCCGCCCCCTCTCCCTCCATAACCCACTTGCGGATCATCGCCACATTTGCTGCCCAGTAGTAGCTCCCCAGGTTTGGCAGCGCCAACCCTCCTCGGTCCCTACTGTGTTCCAGGAACCCTCTCCTTACTCTTGGGGTCTTATTCGCCCACACAAACCCATAATACTCCTGCCTACTCTCTTAAAAAAGGCCTTAGTGATCACGATGGGAAGGCACTGAAACACAAACAGAAACCTCGGAAGGACCACCATTTTGACCGACTGCACTCTACCCGCCAGCGAGAGCGGTAACATGTCCCATCTTTTGAAATCCTCCTCTATTTGCTCCACCAACCTCGTCAGATTCAGTTTATGTAGGGTCCCCCAACTCCTGGCTATCTGGATCCCCAGATACCGAAAGCTCCCCTCCGCCCTCCTCAGCGGTAGGTCCCCATCCCTCTTTCTTGGTCCCCCGCCTGTAATACAAAGAGCTCACTCTTCCCTACATTGAGCTTATAGCCCCAAAACTCCCCAAACTCCCTTAGAGTCTGCATGACCTCCACCATCCCCTCCATTGGATCCGCCACGTACAGCAACAGGTCATCCGCATATAGCGACACCCGATGCTCTTCTCCCCCTCGGACCACCCCCCTCCATTTATTAGACTCCCTCAATGACATGGCCAATGGTTCGATCGCCAATGCGAACAACAGGGGGGACAGGGGGCACCCCTGCCTCGTCCCTCGGTACAGTCGAAAGTACTCCGACCTCCGCCGGTTCGTCACTACACTCGCCATCGGGGCTCTGTGAAGGAGCTTAACCCAATTGATAAACCCTACCCCGAACCCAAACCTACGCCCAAACTGTTATTGATTGCAGAATGTTTCCGATTCCACCATCGGAGTCAGGAATAAGGCAAAAACATTTTGCAGTTTATAGTGTATTTAAGTAGATCAGCTGGAGTTGTGAATTTGGTACAACACTTGATGATACTCTTTGAGACAGGCTGGTTTTTGGGTTACGCAGTGAAGCAATTCAGAGGAAGCTGCTTACTGTAGTGATTTAACTCGAACGGCTGCAGTGGAAGTTGTCACATCTATGGAGTTTGCCAAGAGAGAAGCTTCGCAGATAGGGCTGGAGCAAAGATCCACACCATGGATATCTCTAGGAACAAGGCTGCAAAGGTCCAACCATATCACAGTTGTACGCGGGTTGGACACTCGGTAGGGGAATGTTGGAGTAAATTGAATACATGCAAGAACTGTGGTAAGAATGGCCACATGGTCAAAGCGCGTTGGGCTCAGAAAACTTCATCTACACCAAGAAAATACAAGAAGAACAGTACAAGTAAACAATCTAGTTGTGTCTACAAATTAGTGGATGAAGCTCAAGATCACTCAAAAGATAGTGAAACTGAGCTACAGCAAGAGCTAAAGCTAGGTATTTCGTCAATGCAGGCAGTTCAACAATGTTTTTGGGCATATCAAAAACTTGAAGGTCATAAAATTAAAATGGAAGTGGATTTGGATGTAGCAGCATTGCTAATATCGGAGATCATTTATCATCAAAAGCTGACGCATCTGCCTTTAAAAAGGATACACCACGGTGAAAGTAGAAGCAAATAGGCAGATGGCAAAGTTGCCTCTTCACGTTGTCCGTGGAAACCTTCCTGCTCTATTTGGCAGACCATGGTTGGCTAACATTAGACTTAATCGGGAAACAATCAATCAATTTGTGGGTTTAAAGACGACTTGCAACAAGTTCTGAAGAAGCATGAGAAGGTATTTGAAGATTTACTAGAAGTGCACTGAAAAAACAAGCGAGACAGCACACCCAGATGTCTCAATGCTAGAACTGGACCATACCCCATCACACCTAAAGTTGAAGATAAACTAGACAGACTAGTAAGGACAGTCATTTAACCTGTTGCTACATGTGATTGGGCAGCACAAATCATTCCTGTATTAAAGGGGGATGGTTCACTGAGAATTTGTGGAGATTTTAAAACTACCATTGACGCAATTTTGTGCGCAGCTCACTATCCACCTCCATTGATTCAAGACATGTGTGCTGGACCTTCTGGGGGACAAAAATTCAGTAAAGTGGAACTTTCACAGGCATATCAGCAGATGAATGTGCTGCTGAATAACAGCCACTCCTCGACATCGCAACAGACAAAGGTCTGATAAATTGCAGAAGACTTCCTTTTGGAATAACCTGCTCTTTTTCAAAGATCCATTGATCAAATTCTAAGTGGAGTGCAATGTTATTTAGATGTCATTATCATCACAGTTTGAGTGAACAGGAACACTTGACAAATCTGGAAGATACCTTGAAATGGTTACAGAGCCACAAGCTGAGAATTACAAAGGCAAAGTGTGACTTTTTGAAGTCTTCCATAAATTACCTAGGTTATATTATCGACAAAGGTGGTTTACACAAAGAACACGTCAGCAATCTGAGAAGCACCATATCCTCAAAGTGGGACGCAATTAAGATCGTTTTTAGGATTGATCGATTATAATGGTTAATTTGTGCCAAATTTAGCAACACAATTGAAGCCTTTTCATGCATTGCTGTGTCAAACAGGCATGGCACTGATTTGAAGAATGTGAAAATGCATATAATGAAGTGAAAGAAGACTTCCGGTGGGGTGGGCGAGCAGGGCGGCCGCAAAACAAAAGAGCTCCCGCCGGTGGCCGCGATTCGCGGCGATTTTGGGGTAATCCCCGAGACCCCACCCACTCCCCAACTATCGTCGGCCTTTGGGGCTGCCACGAGCAGCCAGCGGGGCCGGTTTAAAAGACGGCGAAGAACCCCGTGCAGGTGTCGGGCGGCGGGGGCTGAGGTGCCGGGCCCGGCAGGTCAGAGCAGCGGGGGCGGAGCTATGGAGAGGCCGTGGCGGCAGGCCCGAGCGCCATGTAGGGAGGGTGCTCCACGTCGGATGGCTCCTACCAAGGAAGAAGAAAGTTTGAAGCCTGGTCCCAGGTGAATGCAGAGGAGAAAGAAAGAAGATTTATGGAACATAGAACATAGAACAATACAGCGCAGTACAGGCCCTTCGGCCCACAATGTTGCACCGAAACAAAAGTCATCCAACCTACACTATGCCATTATCATCCATATGTTTATCCAATAAACTTTTAAATGCCCTCAATGTTGGCGAGTTCACCACTGTAGCAGGTAGGGCATTCCACGGCCTCACTACTCTTTGCGTAAAGAACCTACCTCTGACCTCTGTCCTATATCTATTACCCCTCAGTTTAAAGTTATGTCCCCTCGTGCCAGCCATATCCATCCGCGGGAGAAGGCTCTCACTGTCCACCCTATCCAACCCCCTGATCATTTTGTATGCCTCTATTAAGTCTCCTCTTAACCTTCTTCTCTCCAACGAAAACAACCTCAAGTCCATCAGCCTTTCCTCATAAGATTTTCCCTCCATACCAGGCAACATCCTGGTAAATCTCCTCTGCACCCGCTCCAAAGCCTCCACGTCCTTCCTATAATGCGGTGACCAGAACTGTACGCAATACTCCAAATGCGGCCGTACCAGAGTTCTGTACAGCTGCAACATGACCTCCCGACTCCGGAACTCAATCCCTCTACAAATAAAGGCCAACACTCCATAGGCCTTCTTCACAACCCTATCAACCTGGGTGGCAACTTTCAGGGATCTATGTACATGGACACCTAGATCCCTCTGCTCATCCACACTTTCAAGAACTTTACCATTAGCCAAATATTCCGCATTCCTGTTATTCCTTCCAAAGTGAATCACCTCACACTTCTCTACATTAAACTCCATTTGCCACCTCTCGGCCCAGCTCTGCAGCTTATCTATATCCCTCTGTAATCTGCTACATCCTTCCACACTATCGACAACACCACCGACTTTAGTATCGTCTGCAAATTTACTCACCCACCCTTCTGCGCCTTCCTCTAGGTCATTGATAAAAATGACAAACAGCAACGGCCCCAGAACAGATCCTTGTGGTACTCCACTTGTGACTGTACTCCATTCTGAACATTTCCCATCAACCACCACCCTCTGTCTTCTTTCAGCTAGCCAATGTCTGATCCACATCTCTAAATCACCCTCAATCCCCAGCCTCCGTATTTTTTGCAATAGCCTACCGTGGGGAACCTTATCAAACGCTTTGCTGAAATCCATATACACCACATCAACTGCTCTACCCTCGTCTACCTGTTCAGTCACCTTCTCAAAGAACTCAATAAGGTTTGTGAGGCATGACCTACCCTTCACAAAGCCATGCTGACTATCCCTGATCATATTATTCCTATCTAGATGATTATAAATCTTGTCTCTTATAATCCCCTCCAAGACTTTACCCACTACAGACGTGAGGCTCACCGGCCTATAGTTGCCGGGGTTGTCTCTGCTCCCCTTTTTGAACAAAGGGACCACATTTGCTGTCCTCCAGTCCTCTGGCACTATTCCTGTAGCCAATGATGACATAAAAATCAAAGCCAAAGGTCCAGCAATCTCTTCCCTGGCCTCCCATAGAATCCTAGGATAAATCCCATCAGGTCCTGGGGACTTATCTATTTTCAGCCTGTCCAGAATTGCCAACACCTCTTCCCTACGTACCTCAATGCCATCTATTCTATTAGCCTGGGGCTCAGCATTCTCCTCCACAACATTATCTTTTTCCTGAGTGAATACTGACGAAAAATATTCATTTAGTATCTCGCCTATCTCTTCAGACTCCACACACAATTTCCCATCCCTGTCCTTGACTGGTCCTACTCTTTCCCTAGTCATTCGCTTATTCCTGACATACCTATAGAAAGCTTTTGGGTTTTCCTTGATCCTTCCTGCCAAATACTTCTCATGTCCCCTCCTTGCTCGTCTTAGCTCTCTCTTTAGATCCTTCCTCGCTACCTTGTAACTATCCATCGCCCCAACCGAAACTTCACACTTCATCTTCACATAGGCCTCCTTCTTCCTCTTAACAAGAGATTCCACTTCCTTGGTAAACCATGGTTCCCTCGCTCGACGCCTTCCTCCCTGTCTGACCGGTACATACTTATCAAGAACACGCAGTAGCTGATCCTTGAACAAGCCCCACTTATCCAGTGTGCCCAACACTTGCAGCCTACTTCTCCACCTTATCCCCCCCAAGTCACGTCTAATGGCATCATAATTGCCCTTCCCCCAGCTATAACTCTTGCCCTGCGGTGTATACTTATCCCTTTCCATCATTAACGTAAACGTCACCGAATTGTGGTCACTGTCCCCAAAGTGCTCTCCTACCTCCAAATCCAACACCTGGCCTGGTTCATTACCCAAAACCAAATCCAACGTGGCCTCGCCTCTTGTTGGCCTGTCAACATATTGTTTCAGGAAACCCTCCTGCACACACTGTACAAAAAACGACCCATCTATTGTACTCGAACTATATCTTTTCCAGTCAATATTTGGAAAGTTAAAATCTCCCATAATAACTACCCTGTTACTTTCGCTCATATCCAGAATCATCTTCGCCATCCTTTCCTCTACATCCCTAGAACTATTAGGAGGCCTATAAAAAACTCCCAACAGGGTGACCTCTCCTTTCCTGTTTCTAACTTCAGCCCATACTACCTCGGCAGAAGAGTCCCCATCTAGCATCCTCTCCGCCACCGTAATACTGCTCTTGACTAGCAGCGCCACACCTCCCCCTCTTTTGCCTCCTTCTCTGAGCTTACTAAAACACCTAAACCCCGGAACCTGCAACATCCATTCCTGTCCCTGCTCTATCCATGTCTCCGAAATGGCCACAACATCGAAGTCCCAGGTACCAACCCACGCTGCCAGTTCCCCTACCTTGTTTCGTATACTCCTGGCATTGAAGTAGACACACTTCAAACCACCTACCTGAACACTGGCCCCCTCCTGCGATGTCAAATCTGTGCTCCTGACCTCTATACTCTCATTCTCCCTTACCCTAAAACTACAATCCAGGTTCCCATGCCCCTGCTGCATTAGTTTAAACCCCCCCCAAAGAGCACTAACAAATCTCCCCCCCAGGATATTTGTGCCCCTCAGGTTCAGATGTAGACCATCCTGTCTGTAGAGGTCCCACCTTCCCCAGAAAGAGCCCCAGTTATCCAAAAATCTGAATCCCTCCCGCCTGCACCATCCCTGTAGCCACGTGTTTAAATGCTCTCTCTCCTTATTCCTCATCTCACTATCACGTGGCACGGGCAACAACCCAGAGATAACAACTCTGTTTGTTCTAGTTCTGAGCTTCCATCCTAGCTCCCTGAAAGCCTGCCTGACATCCTTGTCCCCTTTCCTACCTATGTCGTTGGTGCCAATGTGGACCACGACTTGGGGCTGCTCCCCCTCCCCCCTAAGGACCCGGAAAACACGATCCGAGACATCACGTACCCTTGCACCTGGGAGGCAACATACCAAACGTGAGTCTCTCACGCTCCCACAAAATCTCCTATCTGTGCCCCTAACTATAGAGTCCCCAATTACTAATGCTCTGCTCCTCTTCCCCCCTTCCCTTCTGAGCAACAGGGACAGACTCCGTGCCAGAGGCCCGTACCCCATGGCTTACCCCTGGTAAGTCGTCCCCCCCACAAGTATCCAAAGCGGTATACTTGTTTCTCAGGGGTACGACCGCAGGGGATCCCTGCACTGACTGTTTTTTCCAAGTCCCTCTTACAGTTACCCACCTATCTCCAATCTGTGGTGTAACTAATTCCCTGAAGCTGCTATCTATGACCCCTTCTGCCTCCCGAATGATCCGAAGTTCTTCCAACTCCAGCTCCAGTTCCCTAACTCGGTCTTGGAGGAGCTGGAGATGGCAGCACTTCCTGCAGGTAAAATCAGCAGGGACACTAACTGCATCCCTCACCTCAAACATCCTGCAGGAGGAACATTGCACTCCCTTCCCTGCCATTCCTCCAACTTTCTACCAAGATCTGGCTAAAAAATAATAATAATATAATAAAATATGGTACTTACCTCAGACCAATGGGTTTTATTATTAGGTTAGAGGAGGAGGGCGGGTGGGAGACACTACACGTGTAGTGTCTCGGGTTTCCTCTCCACCAGAATTTATTGGGGAGGGTCTTCCCAGACGTCCGCGGGTCGACTTCCTGTTCCCGCCTAAAAAACTAATTTAAAATAAAAAAAAGAAAAATTCTCAGCTCCTGCTGAAATTGACTAATTGCTGAAGTTTGGTAAAAGTTTTTTTTCTCAAAAAAGAAGAATGTCAGATTGATGAAGGGCAGGAGGGTGAAGGGGGAGAGAGGAGAAAGGAAAGAAGATAAAAAACAATAAGCCGCTAAAAGATGCGAAAAGCAGCGTCAAAGAAAGGAGGAAACGCGGGTTCGCCGCCGAAGGAGAAGACGAGCAAAAGCAAAAGTGTTGACAGGAAGGCGGAAGCCGAACTGCAAGGCGGGGCCGCACTACTTACGGTGGAGAAGATGACCGAGGTGATGGTGGAGGAGCTGGAAAAACGTTTGGTGAGGCACATGGAGATCCTGAGGAAAGAGATGGTGGTCGTGGTGAGGTCATTCTTGGATGAGGCAATCGGCCCTATCAGGGTGGAGGTGGCAAAGGCATTGGCCGAGGTGAGAGAGCAGGGCGAGAAGATGAAGGAGGTGGAGGAGGCCGTGTCACGGCACAGCGACCAGGTCACCTCGATGGGGGACGAGCTGCGGAGGGTGGTGGAGGTTAACAGAGGGCTCCGAGCAAAGCTGGAAGACTTGGAAAACCGCTCAAGGCGGCACAATTTGAGAATTGTGGGCTTGCCCGAAGGGACAGAGGGCCCAAGGCCAACGCAATACTTCGCTAAGAAGTTGGCGGAGCTGATGGGGGAGGGTGAGAACCCCACCCTGTACGAGCTAGACCGAGCTCATCGGTCATTAAGGCCGAAGCCCAAAGTGAACGAGCCGCCAAGGGCAGTAATTATCTGCTTCCATAAGTTTTGCTTGAAGGAGAAAGTATTAAGCTGGGCGAAGCAGGAGCGTGAGGTGCTGTGGGATGGTACTGCGGTTCGGATCTACCAGGACTGGACGGTGGAGTTGGCAAAAAGACAAGCGGCGTTTGGGCGAGTGAAGGTGGCTTTGTACAAGAAGGGGGTGCGATTTGGTGTGGTGTACCCGGCAAAGTTGAGAGTGACATATAAAGCCAAAGACTTTTATTTTGAGACAGCGGAGGCGGCTGAGGCGTTCGTGAGGGCAGAAGGCTTGGGACAGACGTGAAGAGCGGAACTGGAATAAAGACTGGACTGTGTTTGAGCAGCTGGAAAATGTACAAATGTACAAATGTTACAACTTTCTTTTCACTGATTTGTATTGAAATTTGAAATTTTCTGTCTTTGCATTGTTACAGAGTTCAAGTTAATGGCGTTCTGTGTTGCGACGGTTAAATGTTATGTTAGTGAATTGTAGGGGTTGGATTGTTGGGCTTGTTTTGGTGTTTCTTTCTCTGGGACTGGGCGGAAGTGGGTGAGAGGTATTGGCGGGGGGGAGCCACCCGCGCTAGCTAACTAGAGTCAGTTAGTGAATGGGGGTGAGGTGAGAGGAGGACTGTGGGTGTTGGAGCCTGGGTAGCAGGCTTCAATGGGCCTACGAGGCGAGCAAGAGCGGGTGGCGGGAGGGATGTTGGGGGATGTTTTTGTAGGGGGGGTTCTTGGGAGGGGGGAAGGGGTTCGATGTTAACAATGGACAGGGGCGGGTCAGGCTTATGGGGCAGGGCCCAGTGGTATGGTGATGGTGGATAAGAAAGGTGGGGGGGGGGGGGTGAGAGACCCCCAGTAAGGATAATCACGTGGAACGTGAGAGGGCTAGGAGGTCCGGTCAAGAGGTCAAGGGTGCTTGCACATCTTAAAAGTTTGAAAGCCGATGTAGCAATGCTGCAGGAGACTCACTTGAGGGTGAAGGACCAGGTGAGACTTAAAAAGGGCTGGGTTAGCCAAGTGTTTCCCTCCGGATTTGATGGAAGGGCTCGAGGGGTGGTAGCGGTGCTGGTCAGCACAAGGGTACGCTTCCAGATGGAGAAGGTGGTGGCAGATCAGGGGGGTAGATATGTGATTGTGACAGGGGCATTGGAGGGGAGATTAGTGGCGCTGTTAAGTGTATACGGTCCCAATTGGGACGATGTGGGATTCGCGAGGAAGGTGGTTGGGGCTATTCCCGACTTAGACACGCATGAGCTGATTGTGGGGGGGGGACTGGAACCTGGTGCAGGAGCCAAGGTTGGACAGATCACGGCCGCACTCGCTGGTCCCATCAGGGGGGGCGAAGGTGCTGGCTGGGCTAATGGTGGAAATGGGAGGGGTGGACCCTTGGAGGTTCCTGCACCCAAGGGAACGGGAGTATTCATTTTTCTCAGCGGTCCATAAGGTATACTCGCGGATCGACTTTCTTGTGGTGGGGAAGGCTTTGCTGGCTGGAATCAAGGGGTCGGAATACTCTGCAATTGCAGTGTCAGATCACGCTCCACATTGGGTGGATATGGTGCTAGAGAAGGGGGCAGCGCAGAGACCGGGGTGGAAACTGGATGTGGGGCTTTTGGGGAACCAAGTATTCTGTGAGAAAATTGAAAAGGTAATAAAGGAATATGGAGGCTTCAATTGTACGGGTGAGGTGCCGAAGGCAGTCGTTTGGGAGGCTCTAAAGGCGGTGGTGAGAGGTGAGGTAATTTTGTTTAAGGCTAGGATGGATAAGGTAGAGAGGTTGGAGCGGCAGAGGGTAATAGATGAGATGTTGGAGGTAGCTAGGAGGTATGCAGAGGATGGGGACCCGGCAAAGCTGGAAAAGAGGAAGGAACTGCAGGCGAGCTTCGACCGACTGTCCACCAGGAAGGCGGTGCGCCAACTGAGATGAGCAAGGGGTGCAGTTTATGAACATGGAGATAAGGTTGGACAGATCACGGAGTATGTTAGCAGGTCAGCTCCGGAGGGAGGCAGCGGCAAGGGAAATTCTTCAGGTGAAGGATAGGGCAGGGAAGTTGGTGGTGGCCCCAGTGCTGATTAACAAGGTTTTTGAGGAGTTTTATGAGAGGTTGCACAAGTCAGAGCCACTCGGAGGAGACCGTGAGATGCAGGAATTTCTAGATGGGTTGGAGTACCCGAGGCTAGGGGAGGGGGACAGGGCTACATTAGAAGGAGCAATAGTGGAGCAGGAGATAAAGGATGCGATTGGGAGGATGCAGTCGGGGAAGGTGACAGGGCCGGATGGGTTTCCGGTGGAATATTATAAAGAATTTAAGGATAGGTTGGCACCACTGATGGTGGGGATGTTTGAGGAGGCGATAGGGAAGGGGGTGTTGCCGCAAACCTTGGGGCAGGCATCGATTTCACTGTTGCTAAAAAAAGATACGGATCCGACGGAGTGTGGGTCGTATCGGCCCATATCACTTCTGAATGTGGACGTAAAAGTGTTGGCGAAGGTACTGGCGGGTAGGCTGGAGGAGTGCCTTCCGAAGGTGATAGGGGAGGATCAGACGGGGTTCGTGAAAGGGAGGCAGCTGTTTTCGAACATTAGGAGGGTTTTGAACGTTGTTATGGCACCGGCGGAAAGAAAGGAAACAGAGGTAGTTGTGGCATTGGACGCCGAGAAGGCGTTTGATCGGGTAGAATGGGGGTACCTGATGGCAGTGCTGGAGCGGTTTGGGATTGGAGCAAGGTTTGTGAACTGGGTAAAGCTATTATATAAGGAACCGAAGGCGAGTGTCCGCACAAATAATATCAGTTCGAGATATTTCTCTCTCCACCTTGGGATGAGACAGGGATGTCCTATGTCCCCCCTGCTGTTTGCACTTGCGATTGAGCCGCTGGCCATCGTATTGAGAAGTTCAGGAGCATAGAAAGGAATAGTGCGGGGGGGGTGGGGGGGGGGGGGGGGGGTGGGGGGATAGAGCATAGGGTGTCCTTATATGCCGACGACTTGCTGCTGTATGTGTCGGAGCCGAGTGCGTTGATAGGAGGAATATTGGAGCTACTGCGGGTATTTGGGTCTTTCTCGGGGTACAAGTTGAACCTGGACAAGAGTGAGTACTTTGTGGTGTCTCGGCCGGGGGTGGGGGCAGGGGTGGGGGGGGGCTGCCATTCCGTAGAGCAGGGACTCATTTTAGGTATCTGGGGGTCGGGGAGGCTTCGCAGGTACAACATCACTAGTTTGGTGGGGAGAGTGAAAGCCGATCTGGCAAGGTGGGACTGCCTTCCTCTGTCACTGGCAGGTCGGATACAGGCGGTTAAAATGAATGTGTTGCCGCGATTCCTGTTTATTTTTCAATGCCTACCGATTTTCCTGCCAAAGTCTTTTTTCAGGGAGATTGAGGGAAGGATTACCTCATTCATATGGGGAGGGAAGATGGCCAGAGTGAGAAAGGTGCTGCTACTGAGGGGAAGGCAGGCAGGGGGTTTGGGTCTCCCGAACTTGTTGTACTACTACTGGGCAGCGAATGTGGAGAAAGTGCGGAGCTGGGTCAGAGGGCTGGATTCTCAGTGGGTCAGAATGGAGGAGAGTTTGTGCAGGGGGTCGGGGCTGAAGGCACTTGCAACAGCACCGCTCCCGATAGCTCCGGGGAAATATTCAGGGAGTCCGGTAATAATAGTTTCATTGAAAATCTGGAGGCAGTTTCGCCAACACTTCGGGTTGGGTTTAGGGTCAAGGGAAAAGCCGATTCGGGGGAACCACAGATTTGAGCCAGGGAGGTGGGATGGAAGTTTTCGGAAATGGGAAGAGAAGGGGATTAAGACGCTAAAAGATTTGTTTCTTCGGGGTCGGTTTACAGGATTGATTGAGGGTCCAAAGTTAGGGGAGTACTGGAAGGAGGTGTTTAGGGTAATTTCCAAGGTGGTGCTTGTGAAACTGGACCCGGGTCCCCAGGAGGCCATATTCGGGGTGTCGGACCAGCCAGGGTTGGAAACGGGAGCGGAGGCAGATATCATAGCCTTCGCCTCCTTGATCGCCCAAAGGCGGATCCTGCTGGGATGGAGAGCAGCCTCTCCACCCAGTGCCCTGGCATGGCGGGGGGACCTGTTGGAATACTTGACCATTGAGAAGGTTAAGTTTGAATTGAGGGGAAGCTCGGAGGGGTTCTACAAGTCATGCGCACTATTTATTATGCACTTTCAAGAACTGGATTCTGAGCTTCAGATGCTGTGACACATCAGGGAGGGGAGAGGTATCTGGGCACTGTTCCAGGAGGTGGTCACACCCTTTAGGCTAACTACCTTGAGTTCGTCCAGTGGTCAGGGACAGGAGGGTGCGGCTGTGAGTGAGGCAGGTAGAAGGATCCTAAGTTCAGTCATGGAGAAGCCTCAGCTCTTGACATTGTCCAACAGGTACGACGTACTTGCTCCCTGTGTGGATGAGAAAAAGACTGTAGGGAGGATGAGCTAGCTGACCACTGCACCATGGTACAGTAGGGCTTTTCAAGCAGGGAGAACAAAAAGACGAGTGGTAGTGGTAGGGGATTCTATAATTAGGCGGACAGATAGTATCCTTTCTGAGCAGGAACGTTGGTCCCGCATGGTATGCTGCCTGCCCGGTGCCAGGGTGGGGGACATCTCTAACCGGCTTGAAAGGATATTGGAGTGGGAGGGGGAGGATCCAGTTGTTGTGGTCTGTGTTGGGATGAACAACATTGGCAAGATCTGTTTGGGGATTATCAGGAACTAGGAACAAAATGAAAGAACAGGTCCTCAAGGGTTATAATCTATAGATTACTACCCGTGCCACTTGGCATAGAAATGAGAAAATTAGGGAAGTAAATATGTTGCTAACGGAGTGCTGCAGGAAAGAGGGGTTTCATTTCATGGGAGACTGGCACCAGTATTGGGTAGGGAGGGATCTCCACCTGGGACGGTCTCCACCTGAACTGATATGGGACCAGTGTACTAGCGGAAAAGGTAAATAGGGTGGTCACAAGGGCTTTAAACTAGCAAGCGGGGTGGGGGGGGGGGGGTGATGGGAAGGATAAAACTACAAGAACTCTCATGGTTAATGGGAACCAAAGCAGCAGGTCAACATGTGAGGAGGCGGTAGAGGTTAATAGGATGAACAGGCAGGGCCAGTCTAACGACTATGGAGCGGTAAGAAAACATAACAAAAAACAAAATGTAAGGTGACTGTGGGAGTGAAAGTTGGGGATCAGGCTGAGTCAGAGATTAATGAAGGTCAGAATGTGTGAAAAACATAGTGCTTAAGAAAACTGTGCACAGGAAAGACAAATCAGTTGGACATATGTATATGGAATAAGATCAATGAGCTGACGGCACAAATAGAGACAAATGGGTATGATTTGGTTGGGATCACTGAAACACGGTTGCAGGAGGACCGGGACAGGGAGTTAAATGTCCAAGGGTACTGAGTATTCTGAAAGGATAGCCAGGATGGAACAGGAGGTGGAGTTGCTTTAGTCGTTAAAGAAGAGTCCAAGGCTGTATTAAGAAATGATACTGGCACTAAAGGCCAAGATGTG
This sequence comes from Scyliorhinus torazame, assembly GCF_047496885.1. Lineage (NCBI taxonomy): Eukaryota > Metazoa > Chordata > Chondrichthyes > Carcharhiniformes > Scyliorhinidae > Scyliorhinus > Scyliorhinus torazame. The sequence goes on along the minus strand of NC_092713.1, from coordinate 280,585,869 downwards.
GAATTGATATGGGTGGAAAAAGAAAGCAAGGGAACAAACTTCTTGGTAGGAGTAATTTACTGGCACCCAAGCAATACTTCCAAAGTGGTGCATAGTACAAACCAAGAAATAACGGGGGCTTGTGAGAAGGGCATGGGTGATTTTGACATGCATATTGACTGGATTAATTAAATTGGCAAGGATAGCCTTGAGGAAGATTTCATAGAGTGTATGAGGGATTGTTTCTTACAGCAATATGTTATGGAGCCAACCAGTAAGCAGGCTATTTTAGATGTAGTATTATGTAACGAAGAAGGGTTGATAAATAGTTTTATCATTAAGGATCCTCCAGGAAGGAGTGATCACAGCATGCTAGAATTTCAAATTCAGATTGAGCGAGAGAGGACCTGTTGAGCAGAGGTAATTGTACAGGCCTGAGGAAAGTGTTGGCCCAAGTAGACTGGGCACAAATGATTGAGGGTAGATGGTTGAGGAACAATGGCGGCTGTTCAGAGAGATGAAAAAAAAAATGAAAATATGAAAATGAAGATATTAACCACCTCTCAATTAATGTATATTCCTGAGAAGAAGAGGAATTGTAAAAGGGACATAAACATTCCATGGCTAAATAACGAAGTCAAGGCGGACATAAAGATAAAAACAAGGACATACCACACTGCAAAAGCTAGTGGTAAGCTGAATGATTGGGAGAACTTTAGGGGACAGCAAAAAGCTCCTAAAAATATAATGAAAAAAGCTAAGATGAACTACAAAAGGGACCTAGCAGAGAACATAAATACCGATGCCAAGAGCTTCTATAAGTATAGAATAGCTAAAGTAAATATTGGCTCTTCAGAGGACGATACAGGTGAGGCAATAATGGTGAACACAGAGATGGCGGAGGCACTGAACTAATATTTTGCCTCTGTCTTCATGGTAGAGGATAATAATAAAATTCCAAGAACTGCAGTTAATGCAGAGGAACTTAGTGCTAGGGAGACGGTATTGAATAAGCTGATGGGATTAAAGGCAGGTAGGTCTCTGGGACCTGATGGCCTGTATCCTAGGGAATAAAGAGATAGTGGATGCATTGGTTATGATATTTCCAAAATTCTCCAGATTCTGAAAAGATCCCAGTGGATTGGAAACATGCTAATGTAACTCCCCTGTTCAAAAAGGGAGAGAGGCAAAAAGTAGGAAACTATAGATCGGTTAGTTTCACCTCTGAGGCGGGGAATTTGCTAGAATCAATCATTAAGGAGGAGATAACTGAACACCTGGAAAGACAAAGCTCAATCCGCCATCGTCAGCATGGTTTTATGAAGGGTTAGTCATGGTTGACAAACTTGCTCGAGTTCATGGAGGATGAAATCAGCGAGGTGGATAATGGGGAACCTGTGGATGTGGTATATCTAGACTTCCAGAAGGGTTTGACAAGGTGCCGCATAAAAGATTGGGATCACAGGTAGTTGGGAGTAGAATACTCGATTGGCTGACTGACAGAAAGCAGAGGGTCGGGTTAAGTGGGTCCTTCTCTGGCTGGCGAACTTTAACTAGTGGAGTGCCACAGAGTTCAGTCCTTGGACCTCAACTGATTACAATCTATATAAATTATTTGCAAGGAGGCACAAGTTGTAACATAGCAAATTTTACAGACAATACTAAAATAGGTGGGAAAGCAGGCAGTGAAAAGGAGACACGGGTTTTACAGATGGATACAGATAAGAACAAAGAAATGTACAGCACAGGAACAGGCCCTTCGGCCCTCCAAGCCCGCGCCGACCATGCTGCCCGACTAAACTACAATCTTCTACACTTCCTGGGTCCGTATCCTTCTATTCCCATCCTATTCATATATTTGTCAAGATGCCCCTTAAATGTCCCTATCGTCCCTGCTTCCACTACCTCCTCCGGTAGCGAGTTCCAGGCACCCACTACCATCTGCGTAAAAAACTTGCCTCGTACATCTACTCTAAACCTTGCCCCTCTCACCTTAAACCTATGCCCCCTAGTAATTGACCCCTCTACCCTGGGGAAAAGCCTCTGACTATCCACTCTGTCTATGCCCCTCATAATTTTGTATACCTCTATCAGGTCTCCCCTCAACCTCCTTCGTTCCAGTGAGAATAAACCGAGTTTATTCAACCGCTCCTCATAGCTAATGCCCTCCATACCAGGCAACATTCTGGTAAATCTCTTCTGCACCCTCTCTAAAGCCTCCACATCCTTCTGGTAGTGTGGCGACCAGAATTGAACACTATACTCCAAGTGTGGCCTAACTAAGGTTCTATACAGCTGCAACATGACTTGCCAATTCTTATACTCAATGCCCCGGCCAATGAAGGCAAGCATGCCGTATGCCTTCTTGACTACCTTCTCCACCTGTGTTGCCCCTTTCAATGACCTGTGGACCTGTACTCCTAGATCTCTTTGACTTTCAATACTCTTGAGGGTTCTACCATTCACTGTATATTCCCTACCTGCATTAGACCTTCCAAAATGCATTACCTCACATTTGTCCGGATTAAACTCCATCTGCCATCTCTCTGCCCAAGTCTCCAGACAATCTAAATCCTGCTGTATCCTCCGACAGTCCTCATCGCTATCCGCAATTCCACCAACCTTTGTGTCGTCTGCAAACTTACTAATCAGACCAGTTACATTTTCCTCCAAATCATTTATATATATTACAAAGAGCAAAGGTCCCAGCACTGATCCCTGTGGAACACCACTGGTCACAGCCCTCCAATTAGAAAAGCATCCCTCCATTGCTACTCTCTGCCTTCTATGGCCTAGCCAGTTCTGTATCCACCTTGCCAGCTCACCCCTGATCCCGTGTGACTTCACCTTTTGTACTAGTCTACCATGAGGGACCTTGTCAAAGGCCTTACTGAAGTCCATATAGACAACATCTACTGCCCTACCTGCATCAATCATCTTAATGACCTCCTCGAAAAACTCTATCAAGTTAGTGAGACACGACCTCCCCCTCACAAAACCGTGCTGCCCCTCACTAATACGTCCATTTGCTTCCAAATGGGAGTAGATCCTGTCTCGAAGAATTCTCTCCAGTAATTTCCCTACCACTGAAGTAAGGCTCACCGGCCTGTAGTTCCCGGGATTATCCTTGCTACCCTTCTTAAACAGAGGAACAACATTGGCTATTCTCCAGTCCTCCGGGACATCCCCTGAAGACAGCGAGGATCCAAAGATTTCTGTCTAGGCCTCAGCAATTTCCTCTCCAGCCTCCTTCAGTATTCTGGGGTAGATCCCATCAGGCCCTGGGGACTTATCTACCTTAATATTTTTTAAGACACCCAACACCTCGTCTTTTTGGATCACCATGTGACCCAGGCTATCTACACCCCCTTCTCCAGACTCAACATCTACCAATTCCTTCTCTTTGGTGAATACTGATGCAAAGTATTCATTTAGTACCTCGCCCATTTCCTCTGGCTCCACACATAGATTCCCTTGCCTATCCTTCAGTGGGCCAACCCTTTCCCTGGCTACCCTCTTGCTTTTTATGTACGTGTAAAAAGCCTTGGGATTTTCCTTAACCCTATTTGCCAATGACTTTTCGTGACCCCTTCTAGCCCTCCTGACTCCTTGCTTAAGTTCCTTCCTACTTTCCTTATATTCCACGCAGGCTTCGTCTGTTCTCAGCCTTTTAGCCCTGACAAATGCCTCCTTTTTCTTTTTGACGAGGCCTACAATATCACTCGTCATCCAAGGTTCCCGAAAATTGCCGTATTTATCTTTCTTCCTCACAGGAACATGCTGGTCCTGTATTCCTTTCAACTGCCACTTGAAAGCCTCCCACATGTCAGATGTTGATTTTCCCTCAAACATCCGCCCCCAATCTATGTTCTTCAGTTCCCGCCTAATATTGTTAGAATTAGCCTTCCCCCAATTTAGCACATTCATCCTCGGACCACTCTTATCCTTGTCCACCAGTACTTTAAAACTTATTGAATTGTGGTCACTGTTACCGAAATGCTCCCCTACTGAAACATCTACCACCTGGCCGGGCTCATTCCCCAATACCAGGTCCAGTACCGCCCCTTCCCTAGTTGGACTGTCTACATATTGTTTTAAGAAGCCCTCCTGGATGCTCCTTACAAACTCCGCCCCGTCTAAGCCCCTGGCACTAAGTGAGTCCCAGTCAATATTGGGGAAGTTGGAAATGGGTTAAAGGGATTTGGGGAACAGGTAGGGAAGTGACCCGGAAGAGATCAGCCATGATCTGATTGAATAGCAGAGCAGGCTCGAAGGACTGAATTGCCTACTTCTGCTCCTAATTCCTATGTTCCTATGAGTATTTAATCAGGGACAGAGGTTAGCTGGGAATTACATCACTAACAAGAAATGGGTTCCTGCTATGATCCTAGAGAAGACGGGTCCAATATCATACACCATACAGATGGCCACCATACAGATGGACGGTGAACGAGTTTTGCAACATCATGTTGATCAGATACTTGCTGCATGAAGTGAGTTTACAGAAACTTCACAAGAGATTCTATCGTTAGAATATCTGGAGATCTATACTTTGGAATTGAGAATAGAGACAGTGATGAGTTCAGATTCTGTTTCTGAGGGCTTTACAATGCCTATAGTGACAGATACTGAAATAACTACTAAATAACTCCCATCACCACAACCCTGTTGTTTTTACTCTTTTCCAAAATCTGTCTACCTATCTGCTCCTCTATCTCCCGTTGACTGTTGGGAGGCCTGTAGTATACCCCCAACATTGTGACTGCACCCTTCTTATTCCTGATCTCTACCCATATAGCCTCACTGCCCTCTGAGGTGTCCTCTCGCAGTACAGCTGTGATATTCTCCCGAACAAGTAGCGCAACTCCACCTCCCCTTTTACATCCCCCTCTATCCCGCCTGAAACATCTAAATCCTGGAACGTTTAGCTGCTAATCCTGCCCTTCCCTCAACCAGGTCTCTGTAATGGCAACAACATCATAGTTCCAAGTACTAATCCAAGCTCTAAGTTCATCTGCCTTACCCGTAATGCTCCTTGCATTAAAACATATGCACTTCAGGCCACCAGACCCGCTGTGTTCAGCAACTTCTCCCCGTCTGCTCTGCCTCAGAGCCACACTGTCCCTATTCCCTAGTTCTCCCTCAATGCTCTCACCTTCTGACCTATTGCTCCCGTGCCCACCCCCCTGCCATACTAGTTTAAACCCTCCCGTGTGACACTAGCAAACCTCGCGGCCAGGATATTTATGCCTCTCCGGTTTAGATGCAACCCGTCCTTCTTATACAGGTCACACCTGCCCCGGAAGAGCTCCCAGTGGTCCAGATAATGGAAACCCTCCCTCCTACACCAGCTGTTTAGCCACGTGTTTATCTGCTCTATCTTCCTATTTCTAGCCTCACTGGCACGTGGCACAGGGAGTAATCCCGAGATTACAACCCTCGAGGTCCTGTCTTTTAACTTTCTGCCTAGCTCCCTGAACTCCTGCTGCAGGACCTCATGCCCCTTTCTGCCTATGTCGTTAGTACCAATATGTACAACGACCTCTGCCTGTTTGCCCTCCCCCTTCAGGATGCCCTCTACCCATTCGGAGACATCCTGGACCCTGGCACCAGGGAGGCAACATACCATCCTAGAGTCTCAAGATAAGCTAAGAGATTGTGCCAAAATTTGGCAGATGGAGTTTAATGCGGATAAATGTGAGGGTATTCATTTTGGCTGAAACAATTAGCCAGGCAAATGATTATCTAATGGAAAGCAGATTCAAAATGCATCTGGGCAGAGGGATCTGGGTGAATTTGTTCATGAAACGCAGGAAGTTTGTATGTGGGTGCAGAATGTAATAAGAAAGGCAAATGAAATATTAGTGTTTATTGCAAAAGGACTGTAGTATAAAAGTAGATAAGTGTTGTTGCAATTGTATAGGGTGTTGGTGAGACCACGTCTGGAGTATTGTGTCAGTTTTGGTCTCCTTATTTGAGGAAGGATGTGATGGCATTGGAAGCATTTCAGAGGACGTTCACTAGATTGATTCCGGTGATGAAAGGGTTGATGAGGAGAGATTAGACAGTTGGGCTTCTACTCTCTGGAGTTTAGAAGGATGAGAGGGGATCTGATCGAGGTATATAAAATACTGAAAGGGAAATGTAGACCAAATGTTCCCCTTTGTGTGTCAATCTAGATTGGGAGGTCACAGATATAGGTTGAGAGGCGGTAGATTTAAAACTGAGATGAGGAGGCCCTACATCTCGTAGGGGGTGATGCATTTGTGGAATTCGCTGGCCCATAGTGTGAATCATTAAATGATTTAAGAGGGTGATAGATATATTTCTGATTTTAAAAATGGGTTAAAGGGATTTGGGGAACAGGTAGGGAAGTGACCCGGAAGAGATCAGCCATGATCTGATTGAATAGCAGAGCAGGCTCGAAGGACTGAATTGCCTACTTCTGCTCCTAATTCCTATGTTCCTATGAGTATTTAATCAGGGACAGAGGTTAGCTGGGAATTACATCACTAACAAGAAATGGGTTCCTGCTATGATCCTAGAGAAGACGGGTCCAATATCATACACCATACAGATGGCCACCATACAGATGGACGGTGAACGAGTTTTGCAACATCATGTTGATCAGATACTTGCTGCATGAAGTGAGTTTACAGAAACTTCACAAGAGATTCTATCGTTAGAATATCTGGAGATCTATACTTTGGAATTGAGAATAGAGACAGTGATGAGTTCAGATTCTGTTTCTGAGGGCTTTACAATGCCTATAGTGACAGATACTGAAATAACTACTAAAGAAGTACCATCCACAGAAAGGTATGAGGACACTTCTGCGGTCACAAGTAACCAAGTTCAGGAACACTGAATTCTACCAAAAGTAATTGATATCCACTGCAGAGAATGTCTTAATGATTGTATATATGTATAGCAGGGAATCTGTTGTATAAATTGTTATGACACCCTGGGCTAGTGCACAGTCCATTTCAGCCCCACATGCCCTGGAGTCGCTACACAAGTGAATTTACCAATAATTCTTATAAAAATAACTGAAGTCTTTGGCCCTTGGCTGCCAAAAATTACAGTCACCTGGTTTGTAAATGCAAACACAATTATTGTTTATTTATAACCAGAACTATAATGTAATATACAGCAAATGCAACTGGTCGACTAATATCTAATCCCCACTTTAACATGCCCCTACACTCTGTATACATATCTGCACACACACAAACACATATTAGACATCCCAAAACAGAGGGGCGGGAAGGGGTAAAAAGTAATGGAGGGAAGAAAGAGTCTTTATTTCAGACAATGGTCTTTCGCACACTTTTCTTCACAGCAAGCTTACCGATTAAAGACTTTGGTTCGCAGCCTGGAATGATCTTCTCTCTAGATTCATTCATTCAGGTTTTCTATAGTTTAGAAATGCATTACTCACAGATTTTTCTGAGGCACCTTATTTCTGTTCAAACTTTGCTTTCAGTTCGAGGTTTGTCTTCAGGCCTCTGTAGACTTTGGAATACAGCCCCCAAAGGCTTTCTGGAAAGAGAGAGAGAGAGAGACAGCCCTCACAGCAACCTTCACCGAGCGTTAGCTGGATCCCTTCGCTGCCAGAATCAAAACTGAAACCGAACTGAAATCTCAGGACTCTGAAAAGCATCCCAGTCGAATAGGATACAATCAGATTTTAAAAAAAAATTTAGACTACCCAATTCTTTTTTTTTCCAATTAAGAGGCAATTTAGCGTGGCCAATCCACCTACCCTACACATCTTTGCGTTATGGTGGTGAAACCCACGCAGTCACAGGGAGAATGTGCAAATTCCATACAGACATTGACCCAGGTCCTCAACGTAGTAGGCAGCAATGCTAACCACTGTGTCACCATGCTGCCCGTCTCAACTCACACTTACAGCAAATTGTGATCTCAGGGGTAGGTTAGCTCAGTTGGCTGTCTCGGGATGCGAAGAGACGGCGACAGCGTGGGATCCCGTACTTGCTGAGGGTATTCATGAAGGTCCTGCCTTCTTCACATCTCCTCATGCCTGAGGTGTGGTGATCCTTGGGTTAAATCAACACCAGTCAACTCTCTCTCAAATGGGGAGAGCAGCCTATGGTCCTTGGGGGCTATGGTGGCTTTCACGTCAAGTTGTGATGCAAACATGTTTTGAGCTGAAAGCTGCAGGAAAAGTCTAACGAATGGGAAAATTCCCTGCTCCAGCGTGGCATTTCATTTGTAGCAACAAGAATAGGTGATGACCAAGCACACCCATACAAAGGGGAGCAAGTGGCTGGATAATATAATTTTTGTCAGCTATACGGTCTTGTTTAATTGGTATTGAATTTGTGGTGCACAGATCCTTTATATCTAGATTTGTTTAATTCACTGTGGAAAATGTGAACTTGCAGTACTTTAGTTCCATCTTCATGGAAGAAAACACATAACTTCCCAGAAATGCTGGGGAACCAAGGGTCTATTGAGAAGGAGGACTTGAAGGAAATTAGTATTAATAAAAACAGTTCATAGAACCCCGCAGTGCAGAGGTAGGCCACTCGGCCCATCGAGCCTGCACCAACTCCCCGAAAGAGCACCCCGTTCAATTTGTCCTATTACCGCAACCCCATAACGTAACCTGCACATCCCTGGACACTGATGGGCAATTTAGCGTGGCCAGTCCACCTAACCCGCACATGTTTGGACTGTGGGAGGAAGCTGGAGAACCGTGAGGAAACCCACGCAGACACGGGGAGAATGTGCAAACTCCACACAGACGGTCATCCAAGGCCAAAATCGAACCCGGGTCCCTGGCGCTGTGAGGCAGCAGTGCTAGCCACTGTGCCACCCTCTAGTGCTGAAGAAATTAATGGGACTGAAAGCCGATAAATCCCTAAGGCCTGATAATCTACATCCCAGGGTACTGTAGGAGCTGGGCATGGAAATAGTAGATGTATTGGTTGTCATTGTCCAAATTCCATGGATTCTGGAATAGTCCTGGCAGATTGGAGGGTCACAAATGTAACCCCGCGATTTTAAAAAAAAAAGGGAGAAAGCAGCGAATTATAGACTGGTTAACCTGGCATCGGTAATAGGGAAAATGGTGGCGTCTATTGTAAAAGATGAAATAACCGGACAGTTAGAAAATATCAATGGGATTAGACAAAATCAACATGGATTTATGAAAGGAAAATCATGTTTGACAAACCTACTGGAGTTTTTTCAGGATGTAGAATAGATCAGAGATAACCAGTGGGTGTGGTGTATTTGGATTTTCAGAAAGCTTTTGATAAAGGTTCTACATAAGAGGTTAGTGTGCAAAGTTAAAATGCTTGGGATTGGGAGTTGTGTATTGATGTGGATTGATTGATTGATTTGATTTATTGTCACATGTACTGAAGTGCTGTGAAAAATATTTTTCTGGGGCCGAGGGAACATACATAGTACGTACATAGTAAACAAAGAGAATAATCAGCAGAGAACATTGACAAATGGTACATCGACAAACAGTGATTGGTTACAGTGAGGAACAAGGGGCCAAAACAAAGCAAATTCATGAGCAAGAGCAGCATAGGGCATCATGAATAGTGTTCTTACAGGGAACAGATCAGTCCGAGGGGAGTTGTTGAGGAGTCTTGTAGCTGTGGGGAAGAAGCTCTTCCTGTATCTGGATGTGCGGGTCTTCAGACTTCTGTACCTTCTACCTGATGGAAGGGTCTGAAAGAAGGCAATGCCTGGGTGGTAGGGATCTTTGATCATGCTGTCTGTCTTCCTGAGGCAGTGGGAAGTGTATACAGAATCAATGTGGGGGTGGCAAGTTTGTGTGGTGTGCTGGGCTAAGTTCACCACACTCTGCAGTTTCTTGCGATCTTGGCACTCTGCAGTTTCTTGCGATCTTGGACCGAGCAGTTGCCATACCAGGCTGTGATGCAGCCAGATAGGATGCTCTCTATCGCACTATCTGTGCAGAGTCTGCATATTGAGAATTGATTAGCAGACAGGAAACAGAAAGAGGAGTAAATGGGCCTTTTTTGAATGTGACTAGTGGGGTCCCGCAGGGATTAGTGCTTGGGCCCCAGCTATTCACAATATACATGTTTTGGATGAGTGAATCAAATGTAATATTTCCAAGTATGCCGATGACACAAAAATGGGTGAAATTGTGAGTGGTGAGCAGGATGTTAAGAGGCTTCAAGGTAATTTAAACAAGTTGAGTGAGTGGGCAAATACATGGCAGATGCAGAATAACGTGGATAAATGTGGAGTTATCCATTTTGGTAAGAAAAACAGAATTGCAGAGTATTTTAAAAAGGTGATAGATTGGGAAATTTGATGTGTAATGGGACCTGAGTGATCAAGTGCATCAGTCACTGAAAGTAAGCATGCAAGTACAGCAAGCAATTAGGAAAGCAAATGTATGGTAGCACAGTTGTTAGTAGTGTTGCTTCACAGTGCCAGGGACCTGGGTTCAATTCCCGGCTTTGGTCACTGTCTGTGGAGAGTCTGCAAGTTCTCCCTCTGTCTGCGTGGGTGTCCTGCGGGTGCTACGGTTTCCTCCCACAAGTCCCGAAAGACGTGATTATTAGTTGAATTGGACATTCTGACTTCTTCCTCAATGTACCTGAACAGTGTGGCAACTAGGATTTTTAGAGTAACTTCATTGCAATGTTAATGTAAGCCTACTTGTGACACTAATAAAGATTATTGTTATTATTATGTTGGCCTTCATTGCAAGACGACTTGAGTACAGAAGAAAGGATATCTGGTGCATCTGTACTGGATGTTGGTGAGACCACGTCTGGAGTATTATGTGCAGTTTTGGTCTCCCTATCTGAGAAACGATATACTAGTCATCGGGGGAGTGCAGCGAAGGTTCACCAGACTGGGATGGCAGGGGAGATGAGGAGAGATTAGGTTGCCTGCCCTGTATTCACTGGAATTCAGAAAAATGTGAATGAATCGGTCACAAATAACCTGAGGTCCAGAATTCTGTTTTGAGCCAAGGTCTATGAGTGGCCAACAATACACGATTGCAGTCCGAAGTGCTAAATATGTAGAATCTGCTATAAGTACGTGGAGTCTTCTTCAGTTCGACTGAAGGGATACGTTTTCATCTTCACTTCATGGATAGGAATCAGGTGAAGCAGGTTATTTGTGCATAGAATCATACAGCACAAAAGGGCAGCACAGTAACATAGTAGTTAGCACAGTTGCTTCACAGCTGCAGGGTCCCAGGTTTGATTCCTGGCTGGGTCACTGTCTGTGCGGAGTCTGCACTTTCTCCCCGAGTCTGCGTGGGTTTCCTCCGGTTTCCTCCCACAGTCCAAAGATGTGCGGGTTAGGTGGATTGGCCATGCTAAATTGCCCTTAGTGTCCAAAAAAGGTTAAGTGGGGTTACTGGAATAGGGTAGATACGTGGACTTCAGTAGGGTGCTCTTTGTATGGGCCGAATGGCCTCCTTCTGCACTGTAAATTCTGTGAAAATGTGGTTCATTGCGCCTGAGCCGGATCTTTGAAAGAGCTATCTGATTGGTCCCATATGGTTTCTCCGTAACCCTACAATTTTTCTTTTTTCAAAGATTTGTCTAATGCCCTTCGAGAGCTATTATTGAATCTGCTTCCTTCAGCATTCATTTGGGCAGTGCATTGTAAATCATAACAATTTGCTGCGCAAAGAGATTTCCTCATGTTTCCTCCATTTTTTTTGCAAATTACCGTGGGCAGAATTCTCCATTTCTCCGTCAAAGTGCCAACGCCGGCTTGGGACCCGTGGTGTTTCATGACCGGCAAATCGGCGCGGACTCCTCACCAATCCCAGTACTGGTGAGGGGCTAGCATCAGCACCCTGTCAAACGCCCGCGGGTTGCGCCAAGAATGGCCAGGTCCCGGTCCGCACATGCGCAAGGCTGATGACCTGCACCAGTCGTGCCGTACAACATGGCTCCGGCCGTATGCGACCCAACCCGCCAACGGCGACCCAACAGCCCATCCCCTGGCCAGTCCCCCCAGCCCGAGCAGAAGCCGCCACCCCCGGCCGAGTGTGGCGGCGCTGGACACTGTCCCCAACCACCATGCTGTGTTCCCGCACGGCTGGGACTACACGTGGCCCATGCCATCGGTAACTCAGCCCATCGGGGGTGGAGCATTGCGGTGGGCTAGCCGATGACGTGCCAACACTGTTGCAATGACGTGCGCCATAACGATGCCAGTTTGGAGGGGGCGGAGTATAGCGGACCGGCGTCAAACTGGCGCCAGCCCCGATTTTGGCGGTGAAATCCATTCTCCGCCCGATTCCGATTTCGGCATCAGGCTACGGAGAATCCAGCCCCTTTAATCTGTGTTCTTTGGTTACTGACCCTTCTGTTTCTCTTTATTTACTTGATAAAAACCCTTCAAGATTTTGAATGGGTCTATCAAATCTCCTCTTGACATTCTCCATCTTGAGGAGAAGAACCTCAGTTTCTCTAGTGTCTCCAAAATCTGAAATCTTTCATCCTTGGTGCCATTCTGGTGAATCTCCTCTGCACCTTCTTCGATGGCCTTGACATTGTTCCAGTGCTTAGAATGGGACACAGCACTCCATCTGCGTTCTTCTTCATTCTATTTGAATAAATAGATCGAAAATCAGACCGAATCAGATGTGAAGATGAACATTTACCCTGTGGTGTTTATTTTTAACCCAGAGCTTTCTACTCCACTTCTGAAGGTGGGGCTGACAATTCTGGGGTTCCACGACATGTCCTCCTTCATCGATCAGCCCCGACGAGTCACGCAGCCTTTTTCTTGCTGCAATATTTTTTCATAAGTAATACATTTTAAAAAAAATATATATATATTTTTTCCAAACGCCTCTGTGATTTATTTTTTCCTGGATTACTACTAGCAGTGTCCAAAAGATTAATATTTAATTTCTATAATTTTACTGCTAATATCATTTCTGTGCAATGTCAACAAAAGTTTATAGAAAAGAAAGAACTTGTAGTTAGATAGCACTGAGCACATCCTCAGCTTCTCCGAGCATACTCTGTGTACAGAGGACCTCCCTGACACCAGCCTTGTGCTGCTTCGTTCACATTCTAAGATTATGCCCCCTTGTTCCACACTCTCATAATATAATTTCCCAATTCTTCCAGTTATACTTAAAGATTTCACAGAATCACAGAATTGCTGCAGTGCAGAAGGAGGCAATTCGGCCAATTGTGTCTGCACCATAGTTCCCTTCCAAGTCACACACCAACAATGTTCCTGCCACATTGCTCAGTAACCTGGAATTCACTACCTAAAACCTTTGGGGGAGCAACAACACCAAGAGGACTGCAGCAGTTCAAGGCCTGGCACCACTTAGGGATGAGAAGTAAATGTGACAATGTCACAATGCCAGCTTTGCCTCCATTCCAAGAAAGAAAATCATTTAAATTTAAAAAAAACATATTTCATATTTGCAATAACCCCCAGGCATTCTCCATAAAATACAGAATTCCTTGATCAAAATAGATAAAGGGTGGAATTCTCACTTCCAGGAGTAAAGCAGAGGCAGGGACGTGGGGTGTTTCCCATCGCGAAGCCAACGTGAAATCCTGCAGTATCCTGCGGCCCCAGCATCATTAATTATGCAGTTATGGGTTTCCCAACGTCTAGCAGGGCAGGCTGCATGGCATACACCCCGCCATCATATTCAGCCACCGCAGTTAAAAGGCGGCCAGAGATAGAACATAGAACATAGAAAAATACAGCACAGAACTGGCACTTCGGCCCACGATGTTGTGCCGAATGTTTGTCCTAGATTAAGAACAAATTAATCTACACCCCATCATTCTACTGTAATCCATGTACCTATCCAATAGCCGTTTGAAGGTCCCTAATGTTTCCGACTCAACTACTTCCACAGGCAGTGCATTCCATGCTCCCAGTACTCTCTGGGTAAAGAACCTACCTCTGACATCCCCCCTATATCTTCCACCATTCACCTTAAATTTTTGTCCCCTTGTAATGGTTTGTTCCACCTGGGGAAAATGTCTCTGACTGTCTACTCTATCTATTCCCCTGATCATCTTATAAACCTCTATCAAGTCGTCCCTCATCCTTCTCCGTTCTAATGAGAAAAGGCCTAGCACCCTCAACCTTTCCTCGTAAGACCTACTCTCCATTCCAGGCAACATCCTGGTAAATCTCCTTTGCACCTTTTCCAAAGCTTCCACATCCTTCCTAAAATAAGGCGACTAGAACTGCACACAGAACAGCAATAAACAAAGAATAACTGATGCATGTAGAAATGGTACAGCAGTTATCATGGGGGATTTTAATCTACATGTCGATTGGTTTAATCAGGTCGGTCAAGGCAGCCTTGAGGAGGGGTTTATAGAATGTATCCGCGATAGTTTCCGAGAACAGTATGTAATGGAACCTACGAGGGAACAAGCGGTCCTAGATCTGGTCCTGTGTAATGAGACAGGATTGATTCAGGATCTCATAGTTAGGGACCTCTCAGAAGGAGCGATCACAATATGGTGGAATTTAAAATACAGATGGAAGGTGAGAAGGTAAAATCAAACACTAGTGTTTTGTGCTTAAACAAAGGAGATTACAATGGGATGAGAGAAGAACTAGCTAAGGTAGACTGGGAGCAAAGACTTCATGGTGAAACAGTTGAGGAACAGTGGAGAACCTTCCAAGTGATTTTTCACAGTGCTCAGCAAAGCTTTATACCAACAAAAAGGAAGGACGGTAGAATATATATAGAATATAGAATTTACAGTGCAGAAGGAGGCCATTCGGCCTCGAGTCTGCACCAGCTCTTGGAAAGAGCACCCTACCCAAGCCCACACCTCCACCCTATCCCCATAACCCAGTAACTCCACCCAACACTAAGGGCAATTTTGGACACTAAGGGCAATTTATCATGGCCAATCCACCTAACCTGCACATCTTTCGGAGGGAGAATCGACCGTGGATATCTCAGGAAATAAGGGAGAGTATCAAATTGAAGGAAAAAGCATACAAAGTAGCAAAGGGAGACTAGCGGATTGGGAAATCTTTAGGGGGCAACAGAAAGCTACTAAAAAAGCTATGAAGAAGAGTAAGATAGATTATGAGAGTAAACTTGCCCAGAATATAAAAACAGATAGTAAAGGTTTCTACAAATATATAAAACAAAAAAGAGTGGCTAAGGTAAATATTGGTCCTTTAGAGGATGAGAAGGGAGATTTAATAATGGGGGATGAGGAAATGGCTGAGGAACTGAACAGGTTTTTTGGGTCGGTCTTCACAGTGGAAGACACAAATAACATGCCAGTGACTGATGGAAATGAGGCTATGACAGGTGAGGACCTTGAGAGGATTGTTATCACTAAGGAGGCAGTGATGGGCAAGCTAATGGGGCTAAAGGTAGACAAGTCTCCTGGGCCTGATGGAATGCATCCCAGAGTGCTAAAAGAGATGGCTAGGGAAATTGCAAATGCACTAGTGATAATTTACCAAATTTCACTAGACTCTGGGGTGGTCCCGGTGGATTGGAAATTAGCAAACGTGACACCACTGTTTAAAAAAGGAGGTAGGCAGAAAGCGGGTAATTATAGGCCAGTGAGCTTAACTTCGGTAGTAGGGAAGATGCTGGAATCTATCATCAAGGAAGAAATCGCGAGGCATCTGGGGCGAAATTCTCAGTTATCGGCGGAAACTCCGCCGATCGGCGCAAAAAACGGCGCAAATCCCACTTGCGTCACGTCATAAAAATGGGCCGATAGTCTGCGGCCCGAAATGGGCTAGCAGCGACGTAACGGGATCCGCGCTTGCGCAGTGGTTCACGCCGTGCAGCGTCATACGCGCTGCACGGCGTGACGGCTCATAAGGCCGCGCAGCTCCCCCCCACCCGACCGGAACAGCCGACCGCAACACCCGACTTGATGGCTGGCCGTCGCTCAGCCCCGAGGTTCGAGTCACGCGATGTGGAGGCGCTCCTGGATGCGGTGGAGCAGAGGAGGGACGCCCTGTATCCCGGGCACGGCCGCAGAGTTGCCCCACGCCACAGCCGGCGTCTGTGGAGGGAGGTGGCAGAGGCCGTCACCGCTGTGGCCCTGACACCACGGACAGGCACCCAGTGCCACAAGAAGGTGAACGACCTCGTCAGAGCAGGCAGGGTGAGCGTCCCCCATATCCCCCATATCCCCTCTCCCCCAAATCCCCCCCTCCCCCATATCCCCCCCTCCCCCATATCCCCCATATCCCCCCTCCCCCATATCCCCCATATCCCCCCTCCCCCATATCCCCCCCTCCCCCATATCCCCCCTCCCCCATATCCCCCATATTCCCCCCTCCCCCATATCCCCCATATCCCCCCTCCCCCATATCCCCCCTCCCCCATATCCCCCCTCCCCCATATCCCCCATATCCCCCCTCCCCCATATCCCCCCTCCCCCATATCCCCCATATCCCCCCTCCCCCATATCCCCCATATCCCCTCTCCCCCAAATCCCCCCTCCCCCATATCCCCCCTCCCCCATATCCCCCCTCCCCCATATCCCCCCCTCCCCCATATCCCCCATATCCCCCCTCCCCCATATCCCCCCCTCCCCCATATCCCCCCTCCCCCATATCCCCCCTCCCCCATATCCCCCATATCCCCCCTCCCCCATATCCCCCCTCCCCCATATCCCCCATATCCCCCCTCCCCCATATCCCCCATATCCCCCCTACCCCATATCCCCCCTCCACCATATCCCCCATATTCCCCCCTCCCCCATATCCCCCATATCCCCCCTCCCCATATCCCCCCTCCCCCATATTCCCCATATCCCCCCCTCCCCCATATCCCCCCTCCCACATATCCCCCCTCCCCCATATCCCCCATATCCCCCCCTCCCCCATATCCCCCCTCCACCATATCCCCCATATTCCCCCCTCCCCCTTATCCCCCATATCCCCCATATCCCCCCTCCCCCATATTCCCCCCTCCCCCTTATCCCCCATACCCCCCATATCCCCCCTCCCCCATATCCCCCCTCCCCCATATCCCCCCTCCCCCATATCCCCCCTCCCCCATATTCCCCATAGCCCCCCCTCCCCCATATCCCCCCTCCCCCATATCCCCCATATCCCCCCTCCCCCATATTCCCCATATCCCCCCTCCCCATATCCCCCCTCCCCCATATCCCCCCCTCCCCCATATCCCCCCCTCCCCCATATCCCCCCTCCCCCATATCCCCCATATCCCCCCTCCCCCATATTCCCCATATCCCCCCCTCCCCATATCCCCCCTCCCACATATCCCCCATATTCCCCCCTCCCCCATATCCCCCATATCCCCCCTCCCCCATATCCCCCATATCCCCCCTCCCCCATATCCCCCCTCCCCCATATCCCCCATATCCCCCCTCCCCCATATCCCCCATATCCCCAAGTGAATCCAGCCCTAACCTTAACCTCTGCAATGCACGCGCAACCGATGGCGTGCATTCATATACCTGCCTAACACTGTTGCCTTTTACCCCTGCCACCACCCCCCCCCCCCAGGAGAAGCGCGCACACAACAATAGGGAGCATGTGAGGACTGGAGGAGGGCCCGCTGATGAGAGGCCACTGACCGTACACGAGGAAAGGGCCCTGGAACTGGCTGGCGGACCTGACGACCGGGAGGTTGCTGATGCAGAGGTCGGGGCCCCACGAGCAAGTGAGCCACCAACAGCCCGTCCCCATATCCCCCCTCCCCTATATCCCCCTCTCCCGTATCACCTGATCACTGCCTGATGTCTAACCATGCATGCTTCATTGTGTATCGCAGGACCAAACGTCCAGGCACCCATCCCCGCAGATGCAGACCGCCCGCAGGATGCCCCTCCGAGACCACGGGAGACGGAGAGACCCGCACCCTCCAGCATGCGACGCCCGCAGGATGCCCCTCCGAGACCACGGGAGACGGAGAGACCCGCACCCTCCAGCATGCGACGCCCGCAGGATGCCCCTCCGAGACCACGGGAGACGGAGAGACCCGCACCCTCCAGCATGCGACGCCCGCAGGATGCCCCTCCGAGACCACGGGAGACGGAGAGACCCGCACCCTCCAGCATGCGACGCCCGCAGGATGCCCCTCGGAGACCACGGGAGACGGAGAGACCCGCACCCTCCAGCATGCGACGCCCGCAGGATGCCCCTCGGAGACCACGGGAGACGGAGAGACCCGAACCCTCCAGCATGCGACGCCCGCAGGATGCCCCTCGGAGACCACGGGAGACGGAGAGACCTGGAGCAACAGGGAGACGACACCCCCGTCACGTGCGGGAGCGACCACCCAGCGATGAGGGGGGCAGCCACAGGCCCCCGTCACATCCGAGCCAGGACACCACTACCCAGGACACCACTATCCAGGACACCCCTACCCGGGACACCACTACCCAGGACACCCCTACCCGGGACAGCACTACCCGGGACAGCACTACCCAGGACACCCCTACCCGGGAAGACGAAATACCGGACAGTGACTCAGAGTGGATGGGTGGAGACGAACCCCCACCCCAAAGTGCCATGGACTCAGAGTGGGACGAAGAGCACGACACAACGCCACTGCTGTCACCAACACCCTCCACCATCGCAGAAACACTCACCACGGTTGGGCACTTTAGTGATGAGGCGTCTGGTACACTCACTGGTGCGCACAACACAGCCGTCCCGGTACAGCAGGTGGAGGTAGGAGCAGCAGAGGGACCGGGCGGTCGGAGGGCAGCCCAGGCCAAGCGAACATCTGCCGCCCAGATGGATCCCGGGTTCCTGCAGTTACCACACCCACACATAGATCCGATGCAACCACCGACACGGAGACGAGCGAATAGGGTGACGGGTGGCTTGCGGCGGCTGCGGTCGCAGGTGGAGGAGTCCACCCGCGTCCAGGAGCTGGGAGTGGTCCCGGTCATGCGTGCCACCCAGGCTGACACCGCACGGGTGGCGTCCGCGGTGGAGGCAATGGGTGCGACGGTGTCAGACATGGGGAACGGTTTGCGAGGCCTGGGGCCTTCCGTGCAGGCGGCGTCTGTGGCCCAGGAAATGGCTGCCCTCTCACAGGAGGCCATGAGCCAGTGCCAGCGCCAGATGGCAGAGGCGCTCAACGCCATAGCCCAGTCTCAGCAGGCCATGGCCCAGTCTCAGCAGGCCATAGCCCAGTCTCTGCAGGCCATGGCCCAGTCTCTGCAGGCCATGGCCCAGTCTCAGCAGGCCATCGCTGAGGGCATCGGCGCCAGTGGCCATGTGCGAGCTGGCGTCGCACTGTCGCAGACAGGGTTCGACAACCCCCTGGGCTCCATGGCTGCAAACCTGCAGACCCCTGTCGATACCAGCACGGGCCTCCAGGACTGGCAGCGCCAGATATCGGGGGCGCGTCGGATGGCCAGTCCGTTCGCATCCCCCACCCATGTAGAGGCCTGGGGGCCATCGGGCACCCCGAGGGAGGAGGAGGTGGTGTGGTCCGTCCCGGCTCCCTCTGTAGGGGAGGTCCCGGTACACCGCGACACCTCGGACTCCCCCCCTTCCGTCCCAGGTGCATCGGGTGGGCAACGGGCAGGACAGGCTGGCAGCTCGCCATCCCAGTCGCCCGGGCCGCAGCCTGGCCCATTTGGGCCAGGACGCCCCAGGAAACGGCCGCCAAAGGGATCCAGTGTCAGAGGGCAGGAATCACAGGAGTCCACCTCCAGTTCTGCTGTACCGTCTGGGGAACCACGTAGACGTAGTCAAAGGGCCCGTAAGGCCAAACAATTAGACACTGAGTAAGTTGGCACGGGTGCAGGGCACAGATGAGTTTTAGGCGCTAGGGCACGTGCATGAACTCCTTTGGTTATTAAAGTCAATGTTACACCTACCGAAGCTGCCTTTGTGCTCTGTCCAAAGTGTGCGGGGGTGTCATGTACGTTGAGCGCAAGTGTGTGTGTGAGGGGTGGTCTTACCTCAGCCCCAGGTGAGTCTACCCCCTTCCCCCTGGGCCGCCATCAACATCCCCCGGGCAGAGGACGGGACCGTGCGCTGCAGTGTCACAGCCGCATGCAGGGATGGTCCGGGTGGATGGTGGTACTGTGGCCATGGGTCAGACATAGTCCAACGATGTAGAGCCAGGAGCTCATCGGAGGCGGGCTGTCATCATTCTCCATGGCCTGCGATAGACACGCGTCCACCCGCAACTGGGTGAGCCCGGCCCGTTGTGCCGCCGGTGGATCGGCAATTGGGAGTGGGGGGGTGGTGTGCATGCGGGTGGGGTGTGTGGGGTTGGGGAGGGGGGTGATGGTGCTGGGTGGATGGATGGGTGGGGTGTGTGGGTGGTCGGCTGTTGTCATGGTGTGCGGTCTGTGGCCATACTACCCGATTCCCACGCCCATCTAGTCAGTGAAGCGGGCGTCTATCAGTCTGTCCCGTGCCCGCTGGGCCAGCCGGTAACGGTGGACAGCCACCCGTCTGTGTCTACCCCGTCTGCCCTGACCATTGCCCCCATCCCCCTCATCTGGGGAGGACTGGGCCTCTTCCTGCTGCTCCTCCACTCCGCCCTCCTCTGCCTGCGGCACATCGCCCCTCTGCTGGGCTATGTTGTGCAGGACGCAGCACACCACAATGATGCGGCCGACCCTATCTGACCGATACTGGAGGGCGCCCCCAGAGAGGTCCAGGCACCTGAAACGCATCTTCAGCACTGTAGAGGGTGCCATCTCCGCTACTCCACTACTGGGCCGATATCTGGGGTTTGGATGTCTGTGTGTGTCTCTCTCCAGCTGGCACTGAAACTTCAGAGGCCAGGGGATGTCGCACTGGGACACTTCCACTGAAGAGAGCACTGATTCAAGCCTGCCGTTTATTCCTAACCGACAGCCTGAGACTTATATCACACAGATCTCCAGACCCCTACCAATACCCAGGTGATTCTCTCTCTTGCCGGTGGTACAACACCCACCCGGTTCCTACTCCACTAGAGTAGCTTTCCCAAGAGAGAGAATAGGACACTGCTGTTTATTTCCTAACCAGCAGTCTGTCCTGAGTGAATCGCTCAAGATGACCCTCGATTCTTGAACCCGGAATTAAGGTGAGGAGTATTTTTAACAATGACTTGGTCAGAGATCGCTGGTGAAGGATTGAAGAATTTAAACGACTCCAATTAGCATCAAATCAAGGTTTATTGTAAAACCCAGGTCAAAATCATCAACAGAAGAAACACAATAAAATCTTATGCTCTAATACAACTAAGTCTATTCAAAAGGTAATATAGCGGACACAACGAAAATTCTTACGGTTACACAGGTTTTAGCAAAATCACAAGGCACAAAACAAGTTCCCTTCCCCAAAGCCTCAACCACTATTAAAATCAAGGGAGTTTCGCAAGCTGCTGCGGGTTACTTACGGTCACAGGCTGCAGAGGTCAAGTCAGGGGTGCAGAGGTCGAGCCAGGAACGAAGAGACCCCCAATTGAAAACACAGCCCCTTTTATATTGCTTTATCTGGCTTTGTTCTGTGATCGGCCAGCCCCTTTTGCATTGAAAAAGGTAAGTTTTAAAGTTCCCGCTGGTCCCGCCCCCTTTGAGCCGGTCAGAGCTGTATGTTTCCGGGTATTCCTTGCAGGTCCGCTTCTTCCAGCTAGGCAGACCTGCGCGATTTGAATTTGGCGCTGGCTCCGCCCCCTTCTTTCAGTGAGTTTCTGCCGGCAGCTTCTGTCAAGCTTGGAGTACCTCCCCCAGGTCCGCCTCCAACTTGGTTTTTCTGCCGGCAGCTTCTGTCAAGCTTGGAGTACCTCCCCCAGGTCCGCCTCCAACTTGGTTTTTTTCAGACCTGCGTGATTTGAATTTGGCGCTGGCTCCGCCCCCCTCCTCCCAGTGAGTTTCTGCCGGTAGCTCCTGTCAAGATTGGAGTACCTCCCCCAGGTCCGCCTCCAACTTGGTTTTTCTCTACCGCTGATTTTCTAGGGGCTTTTCCAGCGCAATATGCTGGACTCAGACAGTCTGTTTCTAGTTTAACGAGGTTAGGCTCTTCTGTGGAGAATTTCAGTGTCTTCCAGCTGCTCCGGAGATGGCTGCTATTCTCACCTCGCTATGTTGATGGGGTGTTAATTGGATTCTGCTCTGGTGGAGGCCAGGTCATTTACATTTGCATGGGGCTATGACCATCCCATTGTCCTGCTTGCATGCAAGCCTCCTGTGTATTCCCGTGCCCCTTTGTCTGTGTCTTGATGTTATCTTGTTGTCTGGCTCCTTCTTCCTTGTAGCTCCTAGGGGGGGTGTTTGTAAATATTTATGTGCTTATGTCCCCGCTCAGCTCAGCGGACCAAGCCTGCTGGGAAAACTGGTTCTGTTCCCTTGGCTGGAAAGTCAGTTTACAGTCTCTGAGTTTCTCCAAAAGGGCCGAATTGCCCGAAAACCTTACAGATGCCCCTTCGATACGTCCCTACCTGCTTGGACCGTATCGACACAGGTGAAGGGCAATTGTTTGCCTTTGTGTGGACCGTAGGTCCCCCCCCTCAGCAACATGCGAAATTACAATTCCCAAGATAGTTCCCTTAATCTGGACGCTGGACACTGTCCCCAACCACCATGCTGTGTTCCCGCACGGCTGGGACTAC
The DNA here is from genome assembly GCF_047496885.1 of Scyliorhinus torazame. Lineage (NCBI taxonomy): Eukaryota > Metazoa > Chordata > Chondrichthyes > Carcharhiniformes > Scyliorhinidae > Scyliorhinus > Scyliorhinus torazame. The sequence continues at coordinate 280,563,320 of NC_092713.1, read as the reverse complement.
ACGTGGCCCATGCCATCGGTAACTCAGCCCATCGGGGGTGGAGCATTGCGGTGGGCTAGCCGATGACGTGCCAACACTGTTGCAATGACGTGCGCCATAACGATGCCAGTTTGGAGGGGGCGGAGTATAGCGGACCGGCGTCAAACTGGCGCCAGCCCCGATTTTGGCGGTGAAATCCATTCTCCGCCCGATTCCGATTTCGGCATCAGGCTACGGAGAATCCAGCCCCTTTAATCTGTGTTCTTTGGTTACTGACCCTTCTGTTTCTCTTTATTTACTTGATAAAAACCCTTCAAGATTTTGAATGGGTCTATCAAATCTCCTCTTGACATTCTCCATCTTGAGGAGAAGAACCTCAGTTTCTCTAGTGTCTCCAAAATCTGAAATCTTTCATCCTTGGTGCCATTCTGGTGAATCTCCTCTGCACCTTCTTCGATGGCCTTGACATTGTTCCAGTGCTTAGAATGGGACACAGCACTCCATCTGCGTTCTTCTTCATTCTATTTGAATAAATAGATCGAAAATCAGACCGAATCAGATGTGAAGATGAACATTTACCCTGTGGTGTTTATTTTTAACCCAGAGCTTTCTACTCCACTTCTGAAGGTGGGGCTGACAATTCTGGGGTTCCACGACATGTCCTCCTTCATCGATCAGCCCCGACGAGTCACGCAGCCTTTTTCTTGCTGCAATATTTTTTCATAAGTAATACATTTAAAAAAAAATATATATATATTTTTTCCAAACGCCTCTGTGATTTATTTTTTCCTGGATTACTACTAGCAGTGTCCAAAAGATTAATATTTAATTTCTATAATTTTACTGCTAATATCATTTCTGTGCAATGTCAACAAAAGTTTATAGAAAAGAAAGAACTTGTAGTTAGATAGCACTGAGCACATCCTCAGCTTCTCCGAGCATACTCTGTGTACAGAGGACCTCCCTGACACCAGCCTTGTGCTGCTTCGTTCACATTCTAAGATTATGCCCCCTTGTTCCACACTCTCATAATATAATTTCCCAATTCTTCCAGTTATACTTAAAGATTTCACAGAATCACAGAATTGCTGCAGTGCAGAAGGAGGCAATTCGGCCAATTGTGTCTGCACCATAGTTCCCTTCCAAGTCACACACCAACAATGTTCCTGCCACATTGCTCAGTAACCTGGAATTCACTACCTAAAACCTTTGGGGGAGCAACAACACCAAGAGGACTGCAGCAGTTCAAGGCCTGGCACCACTTAGGGATGAGAAGTAAATGTGACAATGTCACAATGCCAGCTTTGCCTCCATTCCAAGAAAGAAAATCATTTAAATTTAAAAAAAACATATTTCATATTTGCAATAACCCCCAGGCATTCTCCATAAAATACAGAATTCCTTGATCAAAATAGATAAAGGGTGGAATTCTCACTTCCAGGAGTAAAGCAGAGGCAGGGACGTGGGGTGTTTCCCATCGCGAAGCCAACGTGAAATCCTGCAGTATCCTGCGGCCCCAGCATCATTAATTATGCAGTTATGGGTTTCCCAACGTCTAGCAGGGCAGGCTGCATGGCATACACCCCGCCATCATATTCAGCCACCGCAGTTAAAAGGCGGCCAGAGATAGAACATAGAACATAGAAAAATACAGCACAGAACTGGCACTTCGGCCCACGATGTTGTGCCGAATGTTTGTCCTAGATTAAGAACAAATTAATCTACACCCCATCATTCTACTGTAATCCATGTACCTATCCAATAGCCGTTTGAAGGTCCCTAATGTTTCCGACTCAACTACTTCCACAGGCAGTGCATTCCATGCTCCCAGTACTCTCTGGGTAAAGAACCTACCTCTGACATCCCCCCTATATCTTCCACCATTCACCTTAAATTTTTGTCCCCTTGTAATGGTTTGTTCCACCTGGGGAAAATGTCTCTGACTGTCTACTCTATCTATTCCCCTGATCATCTTATAAACCTCTATCAAGTCGTCCCTCATCCTTCTCCGTTCTAATGAGAAAAGGCCTAGCACCCTCAACCTTTCCTCGTAAGACCTACTCTCCATTCCAGGCAACATCCTGGTAAATCTCCTTTGCACCTTTTCCAAAGCTTCCACATCCTTCCTAAAATAAGGCGACTAGAACTGCACACAGAACAGCAATAAACAAAGAATAACTGATGCATGTAGAAATGGTACAGCAGTTATCATGGGGGATTTTAATCTACATGTCGATTGGTTTAATCAGGTCGGTCAAGGCAGCCTTGAGGAGGGGTTTATAGAATGTATCCGCGATAGTTTCCGAGAACAGTATGTAATGGAACCTACGAGGGAACAAGCGGTCCTAGATCTGGTCCTGTGTAATGAGACAGGATTGATTCAGGATCTCATAGTTAGGGACCTCTCAGAAGGAGCGATCACAATATGGTGGAATTTAAAATACAGATGGAAGGTGAGAAGGTAAAATCAAACACTAGTGTTTTGTGCTTAAACAAAGGAGATTACAATGGGATGAGAGAAGAACTAGCTAAGGTAGACTGGGAGCAAAGACTTCATGGTGAAACAGTTGAGGAACAGTGGAGAACCTTCCAAGTGATTTTTCACAGTGCTCAGCAAAGCTTTATACCAACAAAAAGGAAGGACGGTAGAATATATATAGAATATAGAATTTACAGTGCAGAAGGAGGCCATTCGGCCTCGAGTCTGCACCAGCTCTTGGAAAGAGCACCCTACCCAAGCCCACACCTCCACCCTATCCCCATAACCCAGTAACTCCACCCAACACTAAGGGCAATTTTGGACACTAAGGGCAATTTATCATGGCCAATCCACCTAACCTGCACATCTTTCGGAGGGAGAATCGACCGTGGATATCTCAGGAAATAAGGGAGAGTATCAAATTGAAGGAAAAAGCATACAAAGTAGCAAAGGGAGACTAGCGGATTGGGAAATCTTTAGGGGGCAACAGAAAGCTACTAAAAAAGCTATGAAGAAGAGTAAGATAGATTATGAGAGTAAACTTGCCCAGAATATAAAAACAGATAGTAAAGGTTTCTACAAATATATAAAACAAAAAAGAGTGGCTAAGGTAAATATTGGTCCTTTAGAGGATGAGAAGGGAGATTTAATAATGGGGGATGAGGAAATGGCTGAGGAACTGAACAGGTTTTTTGGGTCGGTCTTCACAGTGGAAGACACAAATAACATGCCAGTGACTGATGGAAATGAGGCTATGACAGGTGAGGACCTTGAGAGGATTGTTATCACTAAGGAGGCAGTGATGGGCAAGCTAATGGGGCTAAAGGTAGACAAGTCTCCTGGGCCCGATGGAATGCATCCCAGAGTGCTAAAAGAGATGGCTAGGGAAATTGCAAATGCACTAGTGATAATTTACCAAATTTCACTAGACTCTGGGGTGGTCCCGGTGGATTGGAAATTAGCAAACGTGACACCACTGTTTAAAAAAGGAGGTAGGCAGAAAGCGGGTAATTATAGGCCAGTGAGCTTAACTTCGGTAGTAGGGAAGATGCTGGAATCTATCATCAAGGAAGAAATCGCGAGGCATCTGGGGCGAAATTCTCAGTTATCGGCGGAAACTCCGCCGATCGGCGCAAAAAACGGCGCAAATCCCACTTGCGTCACGTCATAAAAATGGGCCGATAGTCTGCGGCCCGAAATGGGCTAGCAGCGACGTAACGGGATCCGCGCTTGCGCAGTGGTTCACGCCGTGCAGCGTCATACGCGCTGCACGGCGTGACGGCTCATAAGGCCGCGCAGCTCCCCCCCACCCGACCGGAACAGCCGACCGCAACACCCGACTTGATGGCTGGCCGTCGCTCAGCCCCGAGGTTCGAGTCACGCGATGTGGAGGCGCTCCTGGATGCGGTGGAGCAGAGGAGGGACGCCCTGTATCCCGGGCACGGCCGCAGAGTTGCCCCACGCCACAGCCGGCGTCTGTGGAGGGAGGTGGCAGAGGCCGTCACCGCTGTGGCCCTGACACCACGGACAGGCACCCAGTGCCACAAGAAGGTGAACGACCTCGTCAGAGCAGGCAGGGTGAGCGTCCCCCATATCCCCCATATCCCCTCTCCCCCAAATCCCCCCCTCCCCCATATCCCCCCCTCCCCCATATCCCCCATATCCCCCCTCCCCCATATCCCCCATATCCCCCCTCCCCCATATCCCCCCCTCCCCCATATCCCCCCTCCCCCATATCCCCCATATTCCCCCCTCCCCCATATCCCCCATATCCCCCCTCCCCCATATCCCCCCTCCCCCATATCCCCCCTCCCCCATATCCCCCATATCCCCCCTCCCCCATATCCCCCCTCCCCCATATCCCCCATATCCCCCCTCCCCCATATCCCCCATATCCCCTCTCCCCCAAATCCCCCCTCCCCCATATCCCCCCTCCCCCATATCCCCCCTCCCCCATATCCCCCCCTCCCCCATATCCCCCATATCCCCCCTCCCCCATATCCCCCCTCCCCCATATCCCCCCTCCCCCATATCCCCCCTCCCCCATATCCCCCATATCCCCCCTCCCCCATATCCCCCCTCCCCCATATCCCCCATATCCCCCCTCCCCCATATCCCCCATATCCCCCCCTACCCCATATCCCCCCTCCACCATATCCCCCATATTCCCCCCTCCCCCATATCCCCCATATCCCCCCTCCCCATATCCCCCCTCCCCCATATTCCCCATATCCCCCCCTCCCCCATATCCCCCCTCCCACATATCCCCCCTCCCCCATATCCCCCATATCCCCCCCTCCCCCATATCCCCCCTCCACCATATCCCCCATATTCCCCCCTCCCCCTTATCCCCCATATCCCCCATATCCCCCCTCCCCCATATTCCCCCCTCCCCCTTATCCCCCATACCCCCCATATCCCCCCTCCCCCATATCCCCCCTCCCCCATATCCCCCCTCCCCCATATCCCCCCTCCCCCATATTCCCCATATCCCCCCCTCCCCCATATCCCCCCTCCCCATATCCCCCATATCCCCCCTCCCCCATATTCCCCATATCCCCCCTCCCCATATCCCCCCTCCCCCATATCCCCCCCTCCCCCATATCCCCCCCTCCCCCATATCCCCCCTCCCCCATATCCCCCATATCCCCCCTCCCCCATATTCCCCATATCCCCCCCTCCCCATATCCCCCCTCCCACATATCCCCCATATTCCCCCCTCCCCCATATCCCCCATATCCCCCCTCCCCCATATCCCCCATATCCCCCCTCCCCCATATCCCCCCTCCCCCATATCCCCCATATCCCCCCTCCCCCATATCCCCCATATCCCCAAGTGAATCCAGCCCTAACCTTAACCTCTGCAATGCACGCGCAACCGATGGCGTGCATTCATATACCTGCCTAACACTGTTGCCTTTTACCCCTGCCACCACCCCCCCCCCCCCAGGAGAAGCGCGCACACAACAATAGGGAGCATGTGAGGACTGGAGGAGGGCCCGCTGATGAGAGGCCACTGACCGTACACGAGGAAAGGGCCCTGGAACTGGCTGGCGGACCTGACGACCGGGAGGTTGCTGATGCAGAGGTCGGGGCCCCACGAGCAAGTGAGCCACCAACAGCCCGTCCCCATATCCCCCCTCCCCTATATCCCCCTCTCCCGTATCACCTGATCACTGCCTGATGTCTAACCATGCATGCTTCATTGTGTATCGCAGGACCAAACGTCCAGGCACCCATCCCCGCAGATGCAGACCGCCCGCAGGATGCCCCTCCGAGACCACGGGAGACGGAGAGACCCGCACCCTCCAGCATGCGACGCCCGCAGGATGCCCCTCCGAGACCACGGGAGACGGAGAGACCCGCACCCTCCAGCATGCGACGCCCGCAGGATGCCCCTCCGAGACCACGGGAGACGGAGAGACCCGCACCCTCCAGCATGCGACGCCCGCAGGATGCCCCTCCGAGACCACGGGAGACGGAGAGACCAGCACCCTCCAGCATGCGACGCCCGCAGGATGCCCCTCGGAGACCACGGGAGACGGAGAGACCCGCACCCTCCAGCATGCGACGCCCGCAGGATGCCCCTCGGAGACCACGGGAGACGGAGAGACCCGAACCCTCCAGCATGCGACGCCCGCAGGATGCCCCTCGGAGACCACGGGAGACGGAGAGACCTGGAGCAACAGGGAGACGACACCCCCGTCACGTGCGGGAGCGACCACCCAGCGATGAGGGGGGCAGCCACAGGCCCCCGTCACATCCGAGCCAGGACACCACTACCCAGGACACCACTATCCAGGACACCCCTACCCGGGACACCACTACCCAGGACACCCCTACCCGGGACAGCACTACCCGGGACAGCACTACCCAGGACACCCCTACCCGGGAAGACGAAATACCGGACAGTGACTCAGAGTGGATGGGTGGAGACGAACCCCCACCCCAAAGTGCCATGGACTCAGAGTGGGACGAAGAGCACGACACAACGCCACTGCTGTCACCAACACCCTCCACCATCGCAGAAACACTCACCACGGTTGGGCACTTTAGTGATGAGGCGTCTGGTACACTCACTGGTGCGCACAACACAGCCGTCCCGGTACAGCAGGTGGAGGTAGGAGCAGCAGAGGGACCGGGCGGTCGGAGGGCAGCCCAGGCCAAGCGAACATCTGCCGCCCAGATGGATCCCGGGTTCCTGCAGTTACCACACCCACACATAGATCCGATGCAACCACCGACACGGAGACGAGCGAATAGGGTGACGGGTGGCTTGCGGCGGCTGCGGTCGCAGGTGGAGGAGTCCACCCGCGTCCAGGAGCTGGGAGTGGTCCCGGTCATGCGTGCCACCCAGGCTGACACCGCACGGGTGGCGTCCGCGGTGGAGGCAATGGGTGCGACGGTGTCAGACATGGGGAACGGTTTGCGAGGCCTGGGGCCTTCCGTGCAGGCGGCGTCTGTGGCCCAGGAAATGGCTGCCCTCTCACAGGAGGCCATGAGCCAGTGCCAGCGCCAGATGGCAGAGGCGCTCAACGCCATAGCCCAGTCTCAGCAGGCCATGGCCCAGTCTCAGCAGGCCATAGCCCAGTCTCTGCAGGCCATGGCCCAGTCTCTGCAGGCCATGGCCCAGTCTCAGCAGGCCATCGCTGAGGGCATCGGCGCCAGTGGCCATGTGCGAGCTGGCGTCGCACTGTCGCAGACAGGGTTCGACAACCCCCTGGGCTCCATGGCTGCAAACCTGCAGACCCCTGTCGATACCAGCACGGGCCTCCAGGACTGGCAGCGCCAGATATCGGGGGCGCGTCGGATGGCCAGTCCGTTCGCATCCCCCACCCATGTAGAGGCCTGGGGGCCATCGGGCACCCCGAGGGAGGAGGAGGTGGTGTGGTCCGTCCCGGCTCCCTCTGTAGGGGAGGTCCCGGTACACCGCGACACCTCGGACTCCCCCCCTTCCGTCCCAGGTGCATCGGGTGGGCAACGGGCAGGACAGGCTGGCAGCTCGCCATCCCAGTCGCCCGGGCCGCAGCCTGGCCCATTTGGGCCAGGACGCCCCAGGAAACGGCCGCCAAAGGGATCCAGTGTCAGAGGGCAGGAATCACAGGAGTCCACCTCCAGTTCTGCTGTACCGTCTGGGGAACCACGTAGACGTAGTCAAAGGGCCCGTAAGGCCAAACAATTAGACACTGAGTAAGTTGGCACGGGTGCAGGGCACAGATGAGTTTTAGGCGCTAGGGCACGTGCATGAACTCCTTTGGTTATTAAAGTCAATGTTACACCTACCGAAGCTGCCTTTGTGCTCTGTCCAAAGTGTGCGGGGGTGTCATGTACGTTGAGCGCAAGTGTGTGTGTGAGGGGTGGTCTTACCTCAGCCCCAGGTGAGTCTACCCCCTTCCCCCTGGGCCGCCATCAACATCCCCCGGGCAGAGGACGGGACCGTGCGCTGCAGTGTCACAGCCGCATGCAGGGATGGTCCGGGTGGATGGTGGTACTGTGGCCATGGGTCAGACATAGTCCAACGATGTAGAGCCAGGAGCTCATCGGAGGCGGGCTGTCATCATTCTCCATGGCCTGCGATAGACACGCGTCCACCCGCAACTGGGTGAGCCCGGCCCGTTGTGCCGCCGGTGGATCGGCAATTGGGAGTGGGGGGGTGGTGTGCATGCGGGTGGGGTGTGTGGGGTTGGGGAGGGGGGTGATGGTGCTGGGTGGATGGATGGGTGGGGTGTGTGGGTGGTCGGCTGTTGTCATGGTGTGCGGTCTGTGGCCATACTACCCGATTCCCACGCCCATCTAGTCAGTGAAGCGGGCGTCTATCAGTCTGTCCCGTGCCCGCTGGGCCAGCCGGTAACGGTGGACAGCCACCCGTCTGTGTCTACCCCGTCTGCCCTGACCATTGCCCCCATCCCCCTCATCTGGGGAGGACTGGGCCTCTTCCTGCTGCTCCTCCACTCCGCCCTCCTCTGCCTGCGGCACATCGCCCCTCTGCTGGGCTATGTTGTGCAGGACGCAGCACACCACAATGATGCGGCCGACCCTATCTGACCGATACTGGAGGGCGCCCCCAGAGAGGTCCAGGCACCTGAAACGCATCTTCAGCACTGTAGAGGGTGCCATCTCCGCTACTCCACTACTGGGCCGATATCTGGGGTTTAGATGTCTGTGTGTGTCTCTCTCCAGCTGGCACTGAAACTTCAGAGGCCAGGGGATGTCGCACTGGGACACTTCCACTGAAGAGAGCACTGATTCAAGCCTGCCGTTTATTCCTAACCGACAGCCTGAGACTTATATCACACAGATCTCCAGACCCCTACCAATACCCAGGTGATTCTCTCTCTTGCCGGTGGTACAACACCCACCCGGTTCCTACTCCACTAGAGTAGCTTTCCCAAGAGAGAGAATAGGACACTGCTGTTTATTTCCTAACCAGCAGTCTGTCCTGAGTGAATCGCTCAAGATGACCCTCGATTCTTGAACCCGGAATTAAGGTGAGGAGTATTTTTAACAATGACTTGGTCAGAGATCGCTGGTGAAGGATTGAAGAATTTAAACGACTCCAATTAGCATCAAATCAAGGTTTATTGTAAAACCCAGGTCAAAATCATCAACAGAAGAAACACAATAAAATCTTATGCTCTAATACAACTAAGTCTATTCAAAAGGTAATATAGCGGACACAACGAAAATTCTTACGGTTACACAGGTTTTAGCAAAATCACAAGGCACAAAACAAGTTCCCTTCCCCAAAGCCTCAACCACTATTAAAATCAAGGGAGTTTCGCAAGCTGCTGCGGGTTACTTACGGTCACAGGCTGCAGAGGTCAAGTCAGGGGTGCAGAGGTCGAGCCAGGAACGAAGAGACCCCCAATTGAAAACACAGCCCCTTTTATATTGCTTTATCTGGCTTTGTTCTGTGATCGGCCAGCCCCTTTTGCATTGAAAAAGGTAAGTTTTAAAGTTCCCGCTGGTCCCGCCCCCTTTGAGCCGGTCAGAGCTGTATGTTTCCGGGTATTCCTTGCAGGTCCGCTTCTTCCAGCTAGGCAGACCTGCGCGATTTGAATTTGGCGCTGGCTCCGCCCCCTTCTTTCAGTGAGTTTCTGCCGGCAGCTTCTGTCAAGCTTGGAGTACCTCCCCCAGGTCCGCCTCCAACTTGGTTTTTCTGCCGGCAGCTTCTGTCAAGCTTGGAGTACCTCCCCCAGGTCCGCCTCCAACTTGGTTTTTTTCAGACCTGCGTGATTTGAATTTGGCGCTGGCTCCGCCCCCCTCCTCCCAGTGAGTTTCTGCCGGTAGCTCCTGTCAAGATTGGAGTACCTCCCCCAGGTCCGCCTCCAACTTGGTTTTTCTCTACCGCTGATTTTCTAGGGGCTTTTCCAGCGCAATATGCTGGACTCAGACAGTCTGTTTCTAGTTTAACGAGGTTAGGCTCTTCTGTGGAGAATTTCAGTGTCTTCCAGCTGCTCCGGAGATGGCTGCTATTCTCACCTCGCTATGTTGATGGGGTGTTAATTGGATTCTGCTCTGGTGGAGGCCAGGTCATTTACATTTGCATGGGGCTATGACCATCCCATTGTCCTGCTTGCATGCAAGCCTCCTGTGTATTCCCGTGCCCCTTTGTCTGTGTCTTGATGTTATCTTGTTGTCTGGCTCCTTCTTCCTTGTAGCTCCTAGGGGGGGTGTTTGTAAATATTTATGTGCTTATGTCCCCGCTCAGCTCAGCGGACCAAGCCTGCTGGGAAAACTGGTTCTGTTCCCTTGGCTGGAAAGTCAGTTTACAGTCTCTGAGTTTCTCCAAAAGGGCCGAATTGCCCGAAAACCTTACAGATGCCCCTTCGATACGTCCCTACCTGCTTGGACCGTATCGACACAGGTGAAGGGCAATTGTTTGCCTTTGTGTGGACCGTAGGTCCCCCCCCTCAGCAACATGCGAAATTACAATTCCCAAGATAGTTCCCTTAATCTAGGCTGCCCCTGATTTCAATGAGAGGGAAAGACAAGACCATACTTAATTCAAGCAGACAGTAACATATACACATTTCACCGGAACCCCAAACGTAAGGGTCCCTGTACATATATCACAATCAAGTACACATTTCACGCGAATCCATACAACTATTTACAATTGCATCTGTTTATTTCACCAAGGATCCTCCTTTCTTGGCTGCACTTCGCTTCTTCCCGTTGAGGGCTCTTCATTTATCCTCCATCGTCGATACCTGCAGCTGAAAGGTTTAGTCCAACTGAGGCGACAGCATAATGTACCCCCTGTACAACATTTCCTTTGTGGGGGCAAACACTAAACCATTCTCAGGCTCCCCCCTGGTGGTGATCGGACAGTTGTGAGGGTCGATCGGTTGGGCTGTGGGCAGGGGTCGCTTTACCTGAACCAGCAGTTCGGTAGCTTCTACAGTCATCCCTTCCCTGGGCGTTACACATCCCTCCCCACTGCGGTCAATTTATCCCGTTCCCTGGGTTCTGCCACCACCTTACAAAAGTGATTAATGCCCCTTGTGGACATGCCTTGGTAGATCCCCATGAACACAAATAAATGCCCTGGTCAGAAGCCCACCCCTTATCCCCGCAAACGGTGATCCTACCCGGTGACCCCGTGATGGTCCGTTAGGTGTTGTCCAGTCCGTTCCCAGTCCGAGGACCGATCCCTCATGTCCAGCCTCAGCTTCCTGGGCCACCACCGTCTCCCCAAAGGAACGTCCCCCTCACAGGTTGAACACACCCGCCTGCCCTCAGTCACCCTAACCCGGTCAGTCGAAGGACTCTTCTGTCTCGCCTCTGCGGAGTTCTCCCGGTCCCACCATCGCCAAGATCAGCAAACTCCACATCGTCGGGTGCCCCATCTGTAAAAACAAAACACATTCTTGCCTCTACAGCCCTACCTACCTTAAAGTGCATGGGTGCTATCCGGTGGCGGCAGCAGCTCCTGCTTTGAAGTTGCCGCAGCCTGTACAGCCCGGCTCCCCAGGGTCCTAGTGCCTGCCGCTATCCGGTGGCAGCAGCAGCTCCTGCTTTGAAGTTGCCGCAGCCTGTCTGGGATTCTGTGTTTACAGCCCGGCTGCACCAGGGTCCTAGTGCCTGGTGCTTCATCATTTTACCCTTGCACCAGGCGCTTCTGTGTTCCCACGATCCTAAATACTTCACACACAACTACACACTAATTAGAACTAACAGGGGGGGAATGCTATATACAATGCCACCCGTCTCCGGGTGGCCAAATTAAAACTGTGCCCCGCTAAACTGGGGCAGTCCGCCTGTTTGGTCGAATGGCTCGGGCCAGACCGTCCCCTCCCGGGGGTTCGGGCTGCCCCTTGCCTCTCCTTTCCCAACAGGGTTCGGTGATCCCTCATCGCTCCCTTCCACTCGGGCCCCCTTACTGCGGGACCGGGTGACAGGGAGGTGTGATGGGGACCATCTTACCGGGGGCTTGGAGACCCGATTGCTCCCTCGTCCCCCGACTGGTTCCCAAGCCCAAGGTGATACCTCCACTTCCTCCGCCTCCTTAGCCTCTATACTAAGGCAGGCTACCTGACCCACAGGTAGAGGCTTGGGAATCGTTACTGTCCCTGGGCTGGGTGCTTGCAGCACTGTCGGTCTCTTTGGGACTGCCCCTTCGGGACAGCACCTTGTCACCGGTTGTGTGATCGTGGAGTCAGGGGCCTCCCCCACCGTCGTTAATTCTACGGGGGGTTTCTCCACTACCACCCCCCGTCTTCCCCCCACCTTGCTCTTTCTTGTCCTTATGGGGTGGAACAATTTAAATTGGCTGATGTGGCGTTCGCATGGGTCCCACCTTAAGAGATTTAAACTGCAAATAGCCCCTGAGGCAGCCTCCAGAATGGGACCCTGCACCTGGACCGGACCAGGGTCTGGGGCTAGAACTACCCCTGCGCTCCCTTTTTCCTGAGGCTGCTCCCTGGGTAGTCATACGGGTTCTTGTGGTGTGGGTGCGGGCAGGCCCTGGCCCGTGGCCATTGCCACCTGTCCTGAGCCTTGCAAAAGGGCTAAAATTTTACTTATCTCGATGGTTCCCGGGGCAGCTGCTCCTACCGCCGGGGTCTGACTCTCTACTGCGGGAGCCCTCTCCTGCTTGCTAGGGTTTCTACATTCCCTCTTGAAATGCCCGGCCTTCCCACACCCGTAGCATACCGGTTTCTCGTCGGAGGTCCGGGTGCCCTCATGCTTCCACTCTCTCTTAGGGGCTGCTGGCGCGATTTCATGCACCCTACCCTTAAGGGGCTTGTCCTCACCCCTCTCCCCATTACGATATACGAGGGTAAGTTTCCTAAGGACCTCTGCCTCATTAAGGTCCGGACTCTGCGGGTCGAACCAGTGTTCGGCCTTTGCCCTAACGTGGGGGAGACAGTTAGCTACGAGGGTCTTCAGCCAGTGGGCTGTTCTCTCATCTAAATTCCGTCTATCCGCGGGAACCCCGCATGCCTCCATATAGACAGTCCACAGTCTGTCTGCGAACATGGTGGGAGATTCCCCTGGTTGCTGCTTGGTTTCCCCCACCCTCATGAAAGGGCTCCCCAGATTCAAGCCCATTGCCTCCAGAACAGCAGTCTGTGCTGCCGCCCAGGTGTCAGGTCTTCCCCCATTCCCAGAGGTCACTGTCCTGCATAGCTGGGCATCTAGGGTTATCAGGAGCATCTTTATTTGCTCCCCTTCGTCGCAGTCATTGATGTGGGCTGCCTGTTCCACCTCCATAAAATGCAGCGACGGATCCCCCTTTTGAGTTAGTCTGGGAACGTGGGCCACCATTCCCCTGAGCGCGGATGCCCCATGAGGAACGATAATGTCGCCCTCAACCGGTCCCCTATTTGCCATTCCCGCCGGGGGACCATACCTCCTTTGCCTGACAGGGCACATCTGCCCTACCTGGGGTTCCTGCTCCTCCTCCCCACTGTCCAGTTCTCCTGCCTCGTTGGGTAGCCCCCCTGTCCCCGGGCTAGCTACCCATATAGGAGACGCCGCTATCTGGGGATACACCACTGACCCCCCTTGGACCTGCCCCTGACCGGGCGGTCCAAACCCTGCCTGCTGACCCGGCCCCATCACCGGCATCCCAGGCAGCGGTCTGTCCCCATCCCATGGGGACCCACATACGAAACCAGGCGGACACGCCGCCAGCTGGGGGTACCCTGCCGACCCCCCTTGGACTTGCCCCTGAACGTGCAGTCCGTTCCTCGCCTGCCGACCCGAGCACGATCCCGGTGCCTCCGGAGGCGGTCTATTCCCCTTGGCCTGTGGGGAATCATCCGCTGCGAGGAGCACCTTGCCCCTTGGGAACCCCCCTGGACCTACCAGGTGTATCTGTCCCCTGACGTTGGACAAGGCCTCCTCTAACTCCGTTATTCGTGCCTGGCACGGCCCATGGGCACAGTCCCCTACTTCCTCGCGAGCCACTCGGTATGCTGCCTGGATGTCCCGGAACTTCCCCTCCAGCTTCCTACACTGCTCTGTACTCCGAGCATAGAGTTCCTGGAGCCTCCGTTCCTTTTCTTTCCCCTCCACTATCTGGCAGTGGAGATAGTCCTTCTCACACCGGTTAGACTCGCTTTCCTGTTTCATTTCTGCCATTTCTTCCCGCAGTCGTTCTGCTACACTCGCGCTGTCCTGTTTAATTTCTGCCATTTCTTCCCGCAGTCGTTCCGCTGCGCTAGCGCTGTCCCCTGCGCTGGCCCTCACTTCTCTCAACTCCTGCTCTAACTCTTCGACCCTATCCTCTGTCTTGACTACCTGCTCAGACAGGCAAACCAGCCAAACTGCCTTCTCCAAGTGCCTTTTGTGCGCCTTGCTTTCTGTCCATGCAGCAGCTGCCATTACCGGTTGCTCCGCATTGATCAATTCTGAGACCCAAGGTTTGGTGAGGTTGACCTTTTGCCACAAATATGAGGATATTCTCTCCTCCATTTTGCTTCGTTCCCTCACCCCCTCTGCCAAGTCACATACTCCAAACCACCGGGCTCCTGCCGCGGTCGCCATTGTAGAGGGTGCCATCTCCGCTACTCCACTACTGGGCCGATATCTGGGGTTTGGATGTCTGTGTGTGTCTCTCTCCAGCTGGCACTGAAACTTCAGAGGCCAGGGGATGTCGCACTGGGACACTTCCACTGAAGAGAGCACTGATTCAAGCCTGCCGTTTATTCCTAACCGACAGCCTGAGACTTATATCACACAGATCTCCAGACCCCTACCAATACCCAGGTGATTCTCTCTCTTGCCGGTGGTACAACACCCACCCGGTTCCTACTCCACTAGAGTAGCTTTCCCAAGAGAGAGAATAGGACACTGCTGTTTATTTCCTAACCAGCAGTCTGTCCTGAGTGAATCGCTCAAGATGACCCTCGATTCTTGAACCCGGAATTAAGGTGAGGAGTATTTTTAACAATGACTTGGTCAGAGATCGCTGGTGAAGGATTGAAGAATTTAAACGACTCCAATTAGCATCAAATCAAGGTTTATTGTAAAACCCAGGTCAAAATCATCAACAGAAGAAACACAATAAAATCTTATGCTCTAATACAACTAAGTCTATTCAAAAGGTAATATAGCGGACACAACGAAAATTCTTACGGTTACACAGGTTTTAGCAAAATCACAAGGCACAAAACAAGTTCCCTTCCCCAAAGCCTCAACCACTATTAAAATCAAGGGAGTTTCGCAAGCTGCTGCGGGTTACTTACGGTCACAGGCTGCAGAGGTCAAGTCAGGGGTGCAGAGGTCGTGCCAGGAACGAAGAGACCCCCAATTGAAAACACAGCCCCTTTTATATTGCTTTATCTGGCTTTGTTCTGTGATCGGCCAGCCCCTTTTGCATTGAAAAAGGTAAGTTTTAAAGTTCCCGCTGGTCCCGCCCCCTTTGAGCCGGTCAGAGCTGTATGTTTCCGGGTATTCCTTGCAGGTCCGCTTCTTCCAGCTAGGCAGACCTGCGCGATTTGAATTTGGCGCTGGCTCCGCCCCCTTCTTTCAGTGAGTTTCTGCCGGCAGCTTCTGTCAAGCTTGGAGTACCTCCCCCAGGTCCGCCTCCAACTTGGTTTTTCTGCCGGCAGCTTCTGTCAAGCTTGGAGTACCTCCCCCAGGTCCGCCTCCAACTTGGTTTTTTTCAGACCTGCGTGATTTGAATTTGGCGCTGGCTCCGCCCCCCTCCTCCCAGTGAGTTTCTGCCGGTAGCTCCTGTCAAGATTGGAGTACCTCCCCCAGGTCCGCCTCCAACTTGGTTTTTCTCTACCGCTGATTTTCTAGGGGCTTTTCCAGCGCAATATGCTGGACTCAGACAGTCTGTTTCTAGTTTAACGAGGTTAGGCTCTTCTGTGGAGAATTTCAGTGTCTTCCAGCTGCTCCGGAGATGGCTGCTATTCTCACCTCGCTATGTTGATGGGGTGTTAATTGGATTCTGCTCTGGTGGAGGCCAGGTCATTTACATTTGCATGGGGCTATGACCATCCCATTGTCCTGCTTGCATGCAAGCCTCCTGTGTATTCCCGTGCCCCTTTGTCTGTGTCTTGATGTTATCTTGTTGTCTGGCTCCTTCTTCCTTGTAGCTCCTAGGGGGGGTGTTTGTAAATATTTATGTGCTTATGTCCCCACTCAGCTCAGCGGACCAAGCCTGCTGGGAAAACTGGTTCTGTTCCCTTGGCTGGAAAGTCAGTTTACAGTCTCTGAGTTTCTCCAAAAGGGCCGAATTGCCCGAAAACCTTACAGCACGCCAAAGCACCTCTCGATCACTCCCCTTGTCGCTACATGGGCATCATTGTAGCGGTTCTCCGCCTCATTGCGTGGCCTCCGTATAGGCGTCATCAGCCACGATCGCAATGGGTAGCCCCTGTCGCCCAGCAACCAGCCCCTCAGCCGGGGATGGCGTCCCTCGTACATGCCGGGGATGGATGACCGCGACAACACGAATGAGTCGTGTACACTGCCTGGGTAACGGGCGCAGACGTGCAGGATCATCATGCGGTGGTCGCAGACCACCTGTACGTTCATCGAATAGGTCCCCTTCCTATTAGTGAACACGGCCCTGTTATCTGCAGGTGGCCGCACGGCGACGTGCATCCCATCAATCGCGCCCTGGACCATGGGGAACCCGGCAATGGCAGAGAAGCCCACGGCCCGGGCATCTTGGCTGGCCCGGTCCACGGGGAAGCGGATGTAGCGGTGCGCCATGGCATAAAGGGCATCTGTCACTGCCCGGATGCACCGATGCACCGATGTCTGCGATATGCCAGACAGGTCCCCACTCGGTGCCTGGAATGACCCCGTTGCATAAAAGTTCAGGGCCACCGTAACCTTGACGGACACGGGGAGAGGGTGTCCCCCGCCAGTGCCACGCGGTGACAGGTGTGCCAGCAGGTGGCAGATGTGTGCCACGGTTTCCCGGCTCATCCGGAGTCTCCTCCTGCATTCCCGGTCCGTGAGGTCCTGGTATGACTGCCGGGGCCGGTACACAATGGGCGCCCTCGGGTGCCTCCGTTGCCGTGGGGCCGCGACGTCCTCCTCCCCCTCCTCGTCCTGTCGGTCAGGTGTCCCTCCAGCCTGGGCGGCTGCCGCCTGCCCCTCTGCGGCAGCCTGCGCCGCCTCTCTGGCACGCTCCTCCTCCTCCTCCTCCTCCTCCTCCTCATCCAGGGCAACATAGACATGAGCGGCTGCCACCACGGCGGCCAACATCGCTGGATGATCTGAAAACATGACGACCTGGTGGGGGGGAGGGGAACGACGACATGTCATCATTGCCCATATCCCCTCCTCCCCCCAGCCAGGTGGCATGGACCGCATGGGTCCAACTGTTGGAGGCTGGCACCTGGCCAGGTGGACCAACTCATTTGCCCTCCCATCACCCACCCCGGCACGGACCCCCCCCCCCCGCCCCAACCTCCACCCCAGCACGGACCCCCCCCCCAACCTCCACCCCGGCACGGACCCCCTCCACAACCCCCAACCTCCACCCCGGCACGGACCCCCCCCCAACCTCCACCCCGGCACGGAACCCCTCCCCAACCCCCAACCCCCACCCCAGCACGGACCCCCCCCCCCAACCTCCACCCCGGCATGGACCCCCTCCACAACCCCCAACCTCCACCCCGGCACGGACCCCCTCCCCAACCTCCACCCTGGCACGGACCCCCCCCCCAACCTCCACCCCGGCACGGACCCCCCCCCAACCTCCACCCCGGCACGGAACCCCTCCCCAACCCCCAACCTCCACCCCAGCACGGACCCCCCCCCCCAACCTCCACCCCGGCACGGACCCCCCCCCCCCAACCTCCACCCCGGCACGGACCCCCTCCCCAACCCCCAACCTCCACCCCGGCACGGACCCCCTCCCCAACCCCCAACCTCCACCCCAGCACGGACCCCCCCCCAACCTCAACCCCGGCACGGACCCCCCCCAACCTCCACCCCGGCACGGAACCCCTCCCCAACCCCCAACCTCCACCCCAGCACGGACCCCCCCCCCCAACCTCCACCCCGGCACGGACCCCCTCCACAACCCCCAACCTCCACCCCGGCACGGACCCCCTCCCCAACCTCCACCCCGGCACGGACCCCCTCCACAACCCCCAACCTCCACCCCGGCACGGACCCCCTCCACAACCCCCAACCTCCACCCGGCACGGACCCCCTCCCCAACCCCCAACCTCCACCCCAGCACGGACCCCCCCCCAACCTCCACCCCGGCACGGAACCCCTCCCCAACCCCCAACCTCCACCCCAGCACGGACCACCCCCCAACCTCCACCCCGGCACGGACCCCCTCCCCAACCCCCAACCTCCACCCCGGCACGGACCCCCTCCCGGCACTCCCCCGGAGCCCAGCCTACTCTAACCACCCCCCCCCCCCCCGCCGCACACACACACAACCCGAGACACACCTCTCCTCAGGCAATCAGTCTGCGGCCACGCCATTTCCTGCCCAGAGCCAACCCCCCAGGCCGTCACTCACCTCCTCGCTGGTCGGCGTGAGCCTGGAGCACCGGGTCACGCCGATGAAAAGGAGGTTTGATTGACGTCGACGTGAACGGTCATCACGTCGACGGGACTTCGGCCCATCCGGAAGGGAGAATATCGGCAGGCCGAAAATCGGCTGCCTTGCGCAGACCCGTGACATTCTCCGCGGCAGCGGCGCCATTAACGCCCCGCCGACTTTTCTCCCCTCGGAGACTTCGGCGGGGGCGGGGGCGGGATTCACGGCGGCCAACGGCCATTCTCCGACCCGGCGGGGTGTCGGAGAATGACGCCCCTGGATGGAAATTGTCCCATTGGGCAGACGCAGCATAGGTTCATAAAGGGCAGGTCGTGCCTAATGAATTTAGTGGAATTTTTTGAGGACATTACCAGTGCGGTAGATAACGGGGAGCCAATGGATGTGGTATATCTGGGTTTCCAGAAAGCCTTTGGCAAGGTACCACACAAAAGCTTGCTGCCTAAGATAAAGATGCATGGCATTAAGGGGAAAGTAGTAGCATGGATTGAGGATTGGTTAATTAATAGAAAGCAAAGAGTGGGGATTAATGGGTGTTTCTCTGGTTGGCAATCAGTAGCTAGCGATGTCCCTCAGGGATCAGTGTTGGGCCCACAATTGTTCACAATTTACATAGATGATTTGGAGTTGGGGACCAAGGGCAATGTGTCCAAGTTTGCAGACGACACTAAGATGAGTGGTAAAGCAAAAAGTGCAGAGGATACTGGAAGTCTGCAGAGGGATTTGGATAGGCTAAGTGAATGTGCTAGGGTCTGGCAGATGGAATACAATGTTGACAAATGTGAGGTTGTCCATTTTGATAGGAATAACACCAAAAGGGATTAGTTAAATGATAAAATATTAAAACATGCTGCTGTGCAGAGAGACCTGGGTGTGCTAGTTCATGAGTCTCAAAAAGTTGGTTTACAGATGCAACAGGTGATTAAGAAGGCAAATGGAATTTTGTCCTTCATTGCTAGACGGATGGAATTTAAGACTAGGGAGGTTATGCTGCAATTGTATAAGGTGTTAGTGAGGCCACACTTGGAGCATTGTGTTCAGTTTTGGTCTCCTTACTTGAGAAAAGACGTACTGGCACTGGAGGGTGTGCAGAGGAGATTCACTAGGTTAATCCCAGAGCTGAAGGGGTTGGATTACGAGGAGAGGTTGAGTAGACTGGGACTGTACTCGTTGGAATTTAGAAGGATGAGGGGGGATCTTATAGAAACATATAAAATTATGAAGGGAATAGATAGGATAGATGCGGGCAGGTTGTTTCCACTGGCGGGTGAAAGCAGAACTGCGGGGCATAGCCTCAAAATAAGGGGAAGTAGATTTAGGACTGAGTTTAGGAGGAACTTCTTCACCCAAAGGGTTGTGAATCTATGGAATTCCTTGCCCAGTGAAGCAGTAGAGGCTCCTTCATTAAATGTTTCTAAGATAAAGATAGATAGTTTTTTGAAGAATAAAGGGATTAAGGGTTATGGTGTTCGGGCTGGAAAGTGGAGCTGAGACCACAAAAGATCAGCCATGATCTCATTGAATGGCGGAGCAGGCTCGAGGGGCCAGATGGCCTACTCCTAGTTCTTATGTTATGTTCCAAATGTGGCCTTACCAAGGTTTTGTACAGCTGCATCATCACCTCATGGCTCTTAAATTCAATCCCTCTGCTAATAACCGCTAGCACACCATATGCCTTCTTCACAGCTCTATCCACTTGAGTGGCAAGTTTCAAAGATCTATGAACATAGACCCCAAGATCTCTCTGCTCCCCCACATTGCCAAGAACTCTACCGTTAACCCTGTATTCCGCATTCATATTTGTCCTTCCAAAATGGACAACCTCACCCTTTTCCGGGTTAAACTCCATCTGCCACTTCTCAGCCCAGCTCTGCATCCAATATATGTCTCTTTGCAGCCGACAACAGCCCTCCTCACTTTCCAGAACTCCACCAATCTTCATATCGTCTGCAAATTTACTGACCCACCCTTCAACTCCCTCATCAAGTCATTAATGAAAATCACGAACAGCCGAGGACCCAGAACTGATCCCTGTGGTACGCCACTGGTAACTGGGTTCCAGGCTGAATATTTGCCATCCACCACCACTCTCTGACTTCTATCGGTTTGGCAGTTCGTTGTCCAACTGGCCAAATTTCCCACTATCCCAGTCCTCCTTACTTTCTGCTAAGCCTACCTTATCAAATGCCTTACTAAAATCCATGTACACTAGATCTACTGCTTTACCTTCATCCATGTGCTTGGTCACCTCCTCAAATAATTCAATAAGACTTGTGAGGCATGACCTACCCCTCACAAATCCGTGCTGACTATCCCTAATCAAGCAGTGTCTTTCCAGATGCTCAGAAATCCTATCCCTCAGTACCCTTTCCATTACTTTGCCTGCCACCGAAGTAAGTAAGACTATCTGGCCTGTAATTCCCAGGGTTATCCCTATTCTCTTTTTTGAACAGGGGCACGACGTTCGCCCTTGAATGTTGATGGTGTTCCCACAACATGGCTGCTCCTGTCCATTTTGGCGGTAAAGGGCACAGAAGAGGGAGATACTGTCAGACTAATTTTGATATGTTGTTGTATCCTACAGATCACACATTCTGAACCCAGAATGCTCTGATGATGGAAGGGGTAGATATTGAGACCAATGACTTGGGCATTGCTGCGCCCTGGGTTGTATTATAGAACCATGATACAGTACAGTGCAGCACAGTACAGTGCAGCACAGAAGGAGGCCATTTGGCCCATCGAGTTTGTGTTGGCTCTTTAAAAGAGCAATCAAATTATTCCTGCTCCACCACTCTTTCCCAATATCCTTGCAATGAAAAATATAAATATTTGCCAACTTCTCTCAGGAGAAATTTGATGATTGACTAAAATGTCTATCAAAGGTGCTGACCCAGTTGCTCTGGGGTCAAAGAGATCAGTCCCATAGCACAAAAACCCTAAAGATCAGGGGCGAAATTCTCCCCCAACGGCGCGATGTCCGCCGACTGGCGGCAAAAACGGTGCCAATCAGACGGGCATCGCGCCGGCCCAAAGGTGCGGAATGCTCCACATCTTTGGGGGCCGAGCCCCAACATTGAGGGGCTAGGCCGACGCCGGAGGGATTTCTGCCCCGCCAGCTGGCGGAAATGGCGTATGTTGCCTTGCCAGCTGACGGAAATGGCGTTTATTGCCCCGCCAGCTGGCGCGGAAATGCGGCGCATGCGCGGGAGCGTCAGCGGCCGCCGACAGTTTCCCGCGCATGCGCAGTGGGGAGAGTCTCTTCCGCCTCCGCCATGGTGGAGGCCGTGGCGGAGGCGGAAGGGAGTGCCCCCACGGCACAGGCCCGCCCGCGGATCGGTGGGCCCCGATCGCGGGCCAGGCCACCGTGGGGGCACCCCCCGGGGTCAGATCGCCCCGCGCCCCCACCAGGACCCCGGAGCCCGCCCACGCCGTCTGGTCCCGCCGGTAAATACCAGCTTTGATTTACGCCGGCGGGACAGGCAATTTCTGGGCGGGACTTCGGCCCATACGGGCCGGAGAATTGAGCGGGGTGTCCTGCCAACCGGCGCGGCCCGATTCCCACCCTCGCCCAATCTCCGGTACCGGAGACTTCGGCGGGGGCGGGATTCATGGCGGCCAACGGCCATTCTCCGACCCGGCGGGGGGTCGGAGAATGACGCCCCAGAATTGATTCTTCACCAGTAAATTAGATCATCTTTGATAAGAATGACATTGACATTGGGGACCAGTTGGCTAGGCAGGTGTTTCGTGATGTAGAGCGAGGCCAGCAGCTTGGGTTTAATTCCGTACCGGCTGAGGTCATTCATGTAGACCCACCTTCTCAACCTTATTCCTTGCCTGAGGTGTGGTGACCCTCAGGTTAAATCACCAGCAGTCAGCTCTCCCCCTCAAAAGGGGAAAGCAGCCTATGGCCACCTGGGACTATTAGAGTCCTGGGATAGGGAGCGGGAAATCCAGCCAGAGCTTGGGCTTCTGATTAGCATTGATCTTTATTTCGAGGTGTCCATGTGTGGATGGTCGGGTGAGAATATCAGGTTCACTGATGATGGTCTCTACATTTAAGTAATGTGCCAACATGGAATGGCTACCCTGTTTCATAGCAGAGTGCTTTCAAAATCCAAAAGGTGCCAGTGATTTCAATGAGATGGACGAGGAAAGAATTGGGATCAGAAGCTCTCACTTGGTGAATTATGAAAACTATCCTGGAGGAGGTACACAAGATGTAAAATAAATGTGGAGCAGTTGATACTTTGGTATATTGTTGAGGTTGACTGCTGCAGCCATAAAAACTGCAACTGTGTGTGGATAGATGTGAAAAAAGGTGACAAAAGACTGACAGCTGTGGGAGCTGGCAATGGGGAAAGTTAGAAGTAAAATCGTGTGGCATCTATGATGGATGGTGATTGAGTGTTGTGAAATATAAATACAGGAATAATCAATTTTTTGGCTTGCTATATCTCAAGTGGATGTCCTGATTGCGTGTGGAAATTGATTGCTGCTCCCTAGAATTACCTGCTTTTTGGAAAGCAAACATTGTGAGATCCTACATTCAATAGCAATTCTTTATTTTCAGTTCTTGTGAAAAATAGCTCTCTAAGAGTTGAGGCCGAGAGCCAGTGGACTGTGCTTTGCATGTTAGGTTAAGAATAGATAAATGATTCAATTGCTTGCGATGCCGTGCATTAAACATTTCTCTTTGGAAAGGATGGGTGTGCCAGGTGTTGCTTACAATAACTAATTAGTAGTGTTTCTGCTTGACATTCTGGCCCAATGTACTCAAGTGAAAATGATTTCCTGACACCTCGTGTCAAAGCAATAATCTAACAATAATCTTTATTGTCACAAGTAGGCTTATATTAACACTGCAATGAAGTTAGCGTACAAGCCCCTAGTCGCCATATTCCAGCAGCTGTTCGGGTACATGGAGGCAGAATTCAGAATGTCCAAATTACCTAACAGCACGTCTTTCGGGACTTGTGGGCGGAAACCGGAACACCCGGGGGAAACCCTCGAAGACACGGGGAGAACGTGCAGACTCTGCACAGACAGTGACCCAAGCCGGGAATCGAACATGGGACCCTGCCGCTGTGAAGCAACCATGCTAACCACTGTGCTACCATGCTGCCCTCGTGTGTTCTCATGTTGCGTCCAGGTGTTCGGAGGTAGAGTACTGACATTGTCCACGGTGGCAATCTTTTCTTACTACCTTTGGGGTGCTTCTGGCCACCTTAGGGAAGAGGCCCTCTCCTCCTGTTGTCTACTATCCCCACCAAAATCACTAATGCTGCATTAGAGACCCTGGGAGCACATTTTCTGGCATGATGCCTATTTTCCACCTCTCTTTCTGTTCATGCTTTTTGTAACCACTTGCAGCTCCTAGTGCAACCGGAATGCACTTCCCCTTCAAGAGGAGCAGCCACAATGCACCTCCCCTTTAAAAGGTGCAGTTTAGCTTTAACTTGGCTTTAAGTGGTGCTAGCCTCGCATGAACTTGGGTTTCCTGTTGAGTGTGCATCCACAAAGTTTGCATACAGCTTGCAGGGCAATAAAAAGGCACACATTAATTAGGCCTTATTTACTTCCCCCCTCAAATATTTTAAAATAATCTAACAAGTTTATGTTGGAGGTTTAGTGATTGTGTCTGTTAAGAACTAAGTTGGTTCTATGCTAAAGTGTTTGATGTCCTTTTGCGTTCATTAAAATCATCTTGATTTTGTTATTGATAATGCTGATTTGCTATCCTGATTGCTATCTTGTTCTAAGAGCTGGCTGATTTAACGTGAGTATCTGATGGTTTTATAAATGTAGAGCGCACCCAATGTGGTAAATGCCTCAAAATAAATTCTCACTGTCGTGTTGTTGAACGTTTACTGATCCGAGATCCTGTAATCCTCAGAATGTGCGAGGTTCTCTGCATTTTGAGCTCGCCAGCTTGATCTGAAATTAACTGCTTACTTTGTACATTAAAACAATCTTATGCTCCTGAGACTGACTCATTGCTTAACTGAAATGAGTGCTTTTAAATTTTCATCATGTAAATCAAGCTGAAATCATCGTCCCAATTATTTCTGAATACAATGGAAATTCCAAAGGAAGAAAATTCAATGGCTGTAGGAAACTGGTTATCCACGAGATAAAGTTTAATACTTTTCAAAGGCTATGAATTGGAAAATTAGTATTCTGATTTTCAGAATGAATGAATATTAGTTTTATTTTAGCAGGAATTACTTTTTGTTAGATGTTCGGCATGGAAGTGTTTTCAGTGTATGGAGGATCGTGCCATAAGTGGGTTCTAATGGCCAAAACAGTTTTTATGAACTGTACAATCAACATTGCATTATATGCGTCCTATGTTGGCCTCATCTTGCCCTCAATCTAAATGTAGAAACAAAATACAAGGTTAAATAGTAAATGGCGAAGATAGCACATGGCTAGTGAGCGAACAAGAGAAGACCGCTCAACAGAACCACTTAACAAATAAAGGGTTATCCATGAACCTGTTCCATATTTACACCAGACTCTTGTTAAGTGCTCATCCAACCCAACAACCCTTCCATAAAGGACAAACTCCTCTTGCATTCCTGCAGTTCAAGCACTATCTCTCACTGGGTACACTTATTGGTTTGTACAAGTAACTGCTGCCGCATCTGGTTATGAATATGACGACTTAGATCGACAGCACCCCATTGCTGCCAAACAACATTATGCAGACATTTAGCTCAGTTTTCACTATGCCTTGAAGTGTTCAATCCAAGTAAGCATATGGCAGTTCAACTGCATGCCATCAGGATTCTGCCAAATCAAATAATCATTGTTTTGCGTCATTGAAGCAATGAAAATTATACAAAGAAGGAGGAGAGTAGACATGTCAAATTGAAGACAAAATAAGTCTGAGAAACATTTGGGTGTTTATTTAAATAATTTATCAGTCTTACTTGGTTTCAATATCTCTTTTCTGTCCAGTTTTCTGGTTGTGTACCTTCGAATTTAATTTTGTGTAGCTCATATGAACACATAAAAAGAAAGGTCAGAAAATCTATTTGGATCATCAAACCCAGTCTCTGTCCAGTTAGTGTGAAAATTCATGCACTGTTCATCCACCATTTAACGATTCCATCTCTTGGGGAAGAAAATCAAATAACAGAAGAAAAAATACACACCCAATTCCGATCCGACTGACTTTATAACCGGCAGTAATATTTAATCTTTCATCTCTGGAATAGGCTCTCTTTATTCACAACATCTTGGCAGGCAGTTCCAGAGTACAATAAGGTTTTGCAAAAATAAATATTTTGTTGTGTCTCATCTACCCTCAAGGCCTTTAGTCCTACCATCTCTATTCCCCTTGTAAGTAATAGTTGTATGAGCACTTGACATGAATCGGTTATAGATGTGAAATAGGTTTGTGGATAACCCTTTCTGCTGTGCACTTGGTAAGTGATTCTGTTGGGTGGTTTTGACATGTTTACTTACTAATGGTGTGCTACCTTCACCATTTAATCTTTAACATTTTCCTTGAGTTTTGTTACCATACTTAAATAGAGTAAGATGAAGCAGAAAAAGGGTGTGCATGGCATGTCAGCTTCATAATAAAAGTGAAAACCGGGCTGAATATAGAAAATTTGGAATGGAAGTGAAGAAACTAGTAAGAGAAGCAAAGTGAGAGAGTATGAGAAAGAGACTGGTAGCTAACATAAAAGGGAATCAAAAAGGGTTCTCTAGGTATATAAGCAGCAAAAGCAAGTTTGAGGGTGATTAAGCAAGCATGGGTGCAGTACAA
The DNA here is from genome assembly GCF_047496885.1 of Scyliorhinus torazame. NCBI lineage: Eukaryota > Metazoa > Chordata > Chondrichthyes > Carcharhiniformes > Scyliorhinidae > Scyliorhinus > Scyliorhinus torazame. The sequence goes on along the minus strand of NC_092713.1, from coordinate 280,537,085 downwards.
AAAGAATACTTTACATGTATCTCTTCCAATGTAGAAAATGCTTCCAAAGTCATGAGCATGAATTTTGCACAGAGAGGCTCTCTGTCATAGAGAAACTGTCAAGGAAGCTATCAAAGCTCATTGGAACTGTCAAGTTGCGAAGGGATTTAACTCTCTTGGCCTTTAAATTTAAAAAAAACCCGGACTCTACAGGTTCAAAAGTGTAGCGCTTGCTATTTCACTCTGTTGTCATAAGCCTAAGGGCAATTATTATATAATTTGTGTGCGCAACACTTTTCAAACCCTTCAATATCACAAGGGCTGTCGGTCCACAGTTTGATTGACAGCTGAAAGTGGTTACCAGAGGCGCGATGGAAAGGAAAGATTTCCAAGTGTGATTTTGGGTGCGCTTGGCAGGCTGTTTCTCGATGGCCGTGTTCGTGAGATTGCAGCCTGCATTTAAGGACACTTAGTGCCAGAAATGAGCCCCCATAAGCTTCTCGCCATTACTGGCTGCGTCGCTGTCTGATTTGCCAGTCATGCATCTCAGCATCTCGCCACTCACAAAGGGGAGCTGTGGGAGATTGCAGCCCGTATTTAAGAGCACTTTGTGCTGGAAATGAGCCCCCATGAGCTTCTCACCATTATTGGCTGCATTGCCATCTGATATGCCAGACTCATGCCTCAGCGTCTCACCACTAATAAGCTGCTTTTAAATGGTTCCTGGCCATTCACTCCTAGTCAACACCCAAGAATGGCAGCGCGCAGAGCTGCTCCTGGCTTTGGGGAAACTGACCTGGCCAGGCTTCTTGACAATGTCGATGTGAGACGGGACATCCTGTTTCCCAAATGGGTGGCAGGACTAGCAGCATGTGAGTGCGGGCAGTATGACCAGGAGGACCGCCATACAATGTCTGAAGAAGACCGATGCCCTCCAATGAGCTGCAAGGGCAAGTTACCATCTCTCTCCTGGCATCTATTCCACCTGCCACTCCTCAAGATCTGTACCATTGCGACGGTCTGCACCTGAACAGATCTGGGACCAGTGTTCTAGTGGAAAAGGTAAATAGGGAGGTCACAAGGACTTTAAACTAGCAAATGGGGGGCGGGGAAGGGTAAAACTACAAGAAGTCTAATAGTTAATGGGAACAAAAGCAGCAGGTCAGCATGTATGGAGAAGGTAGGGGTTAATAGGATGAACAGGCAGGACCATGGAGGGGAAGGGAAAAAGAATCACAATGTGAGGTGACTGTGGGAGTGAAAGTTGGTGATGAGGCTGAGTTTATCAGAGATTATTAAAGGAAGTCAGAATGTGTGAAAAGCATAGAGCACAAGAAAATCCTGCAAGGGAAAGACTAATTAGTCGGACATATTTAAAAACCTTAGTCCTTGGACCTCAGCTGTTTACAATCTATATAAATGATCTTCAAGCAGGGACAGAGTGTAACATAGCAACATTTGCGGATGATATTAGAATAGGTGGGAAAGCAGGCAGTGAAGAGGAGATAAAGACTTTACAGATTGATACAGATAGCCTAGCAGATTGGCCAAAATTTGGCAGATGGAGTTTAATGTAGATAAGTGTGAGCTTTTTCATTTTGGCCCAAAAAATAGAAAGGCAAATTATTATCTAAACGTAAAGCAGATTCAAAATGCATGTGGTCACAGGGATCTGGGTGTCTTTGTTCATGAATCACAAGAAGTCGGTATGCAGGTACAGCACGTAATTAAAAAGGCAAATGGAGTGTTAGCGTTTATTGCAATAGGACAGGAGCATAAAAGTAGAAAAGTGTTGTTGCAATTGTATAGGGTGTTGGTGAGACCACATCTGGAGTATTGTGTCCAGTTTTGGTCTTCTTATTTGAGGAAGAATGTGGTGGCATTGGAGGCAGTTCAGAGGAGGTTCACCAGTTTGATTCCAGGAATGAAAGGGTTGGCTTATGAGGAGAGATTAAACAGGGCTTTTCATTGCTGGAGTTTAGAAGGATGAGAGGGGATCTGATTGAGGTGTATAAAATACAAAAAGAGATTGATGAAGTAAACATCGACCAAATGTTTCCCCTTATAGGGCAATCTAGAACGAGAGGTCACAGATATAGATTGGGAGGCGGTAGATTTAGAACTGAGATGAGGAGGAACTATTTCTTGCAGAGGGTGGTGAATTTGTGGAACTCGCTGCCTCATAATGCGGTGGGGTCTGAGTCATTAAATGGTTTAAAGAAGGAGATAGATACATTTCTGATCAAAAAAATGAGTTAAAGGGATATGGGGAACAGGTAGTGAGGTGGATTTGAGACCAGGAAGCGATCAGCCACGATCAGGTTAAATGGCGGAGTAGGCTCGAAGGGCAGAATTGCCAACTTCTGCTCTTAATTCCTGTGTTCATATCAGGAATTGAACGAAGGGTTGCCCTCTTTCGTATTTAAAGGCATCTTCCCAGTACAGTTTGCCTGTCAGAATTTGGTGACTGGGGACAGTGCCAGAAGGACCACCTGCAGTTCCTGAACAGAGCTGAAGGAAACTATCAAAACAAGATTACAAGACTAATTGGGCCATTTACCGTGCGAATGGCCCAATTATACATCTCTCATGAAATGTTAACAATCAAACTGTTCTACATTTATTGCTGCCCGACATCAAATCTTCACACAATCTGACTGCTCTTTCACTACTTACAATAAGCAACCATCCTCCTGTGGAGTAGCTCAGTTGGTTGGACAGCTGGTTCATATTGCAGAGCGAGGCCAACAGTGCTGGTTCAATTCCTGTACCGGCTGAGGTTATTTATTTAGGCCCTGTCCTCTCGTTCTTGCCCTCACCTGAGGTGTGGTGCTCCTGAAGTTTCATTTCCACCAGTCAGCTCCCTCCTCAAAGGGGAAAGCAGCATCTGGGACCACGGCAACTTTACTCCACTCAGGGTAGCATATAAAGACATTGTAACATAGCAGTGTTCTGTGATGCACTTATTACTACCTAAGTTAGCATTCAGGTTGGATAAGGCTGTCACTGTGCACCTGTTCCTTAATCTGGAACAGATACACCTGTGTGTCCAGGCTATTTGTTTGCTTGTATGACTAACAGACCAAAACTGGAGGAGTGCTCGCAATTTATAAACAGGAGGCCTTGTAGTTTAAGAGTATTGAAGCAGGAGGGAAAAGTGAAGCTATGGGCTACTTCCAAGATCAGGGTATGTTACAGCTCATTGGTTAGATTTCAGTCCTCCCAGCGCCACAAAGGCAAACTAAATTACAACCCTTAAATGGCCTTTTCTGTTTTCATTCCTCTTCTGACAGGCTTTCATTGGCAAAGGCGTCCCTACCTAGGACCGAGTTGAAATTGCATTTCAGGCCCAATTATATAATTAGACCTAAATCTGCATATTAAAAGAAAGACCACTCCAGCTTTGGTTAGAAATTGTGGGGTGCAGGCAAGACATCGACCAATAAACCATTGATGGATGTTATCTCCTTGCTTGCGGATAGGGTTGCCACCTAACTTGAGAGCTTCATTTTGCTCTTGGGTTCAATACAGGCGAGTTTGTCATGGTGGATCTGGGTGAGAAAAGATGGGAGCAGCTTGAGTGGGGCATCAACACTGTCACTGGCATGGTCTAGATGGGCCTGAGTGGCCTGTTTCTGCATCTTATATCCAAAGCAATCCTTTGTACTTTCTCTATACTTGTCTCTTTAAAATGAAAATAAATCCTTGATGCATAAACTTCACGCAAGAGTTTTTCTATGAATGCTGATTGGCATTCATTTCAGAGTTTGGCATTTAATTCAGAGTTTATCAGTTTTCCGAACCAGTCGATTACCTTGTGCTCTTACTGAAACTTGTTCATAATATGGATACACTGGGAGATTTTTAATTGCCTTTATCAATTGCATTCTCAAGGTTAGGTGATTATACTTTAGATTGCGATGTTTTTTTTTCATTTGGGACGATGGTAATTAAGCAGTTGCCTGCGCAAACAGAGTTATCTGCAGCACTTCAACCTGTCCCCGCAGAACCACCTGATGCCATTGACATAAGCTTCAACCAGGGATGAAAATGAATTACTAAATGCTAATCCATATTAAACATGGGACTATTGGAGTCAAATTAGCACATATGATGTATGAAGCTCTCAGTATCCGGGATCTCGGTTCATGCATATATGGTCCCTTTTGTAATCAATTCTGTTCGGAATGGATAGCACGTGTAAACAGTAGATCATAGAAATAAAGAAGGCATTAGGAAGCAGGCAGACACTATCCAAAATTGAACCTCTTTCAAAATGATTGCTTTTGACAAGGGCAATAATTTATGATGCATGCCTTAGAGATAGAAGCACTCAATTATACTTGATTCAAATAATAGCTCTAGGGCTGGTCTTAAAGTGATTTTTTTCTTGTTGGTAATTCTATTTGCAGATGACACAAACAAAAAAAGCAATACAAATTTATTTGGTTCTTATTTTGCAATCCAACAACAACTTGCATTTTTCCTCACAGGGACATCGTTCAACAGTAAATGACACCGAATCAAAACTGCACTTCCTGCAAGTAATCTTTGGGTTGTTATAACACCTTGAGCTAGTGCATGGTCAATTCCAGCCCCACTTGACCTGGTGTCGCATCATGGTTGAAATTAACTTTTATTTTGAAATAAAATCTGCCTTCAGACAGTGGGCAGCAGAGCAAAGGCAGAGAGAGCTTCTTCCACTTTAAGAGCCCAATGGCTTCTCTTGAGTTTGCTCTGAAAAACTCCACTTGACAGGAAACAATCACTGTTTGTTGCTGGGCAGAATACTGTCCCTGGCCAATCCAGGCAACCAATCAAAACAAACCCAATCCAATCTCTGTGGTGCCATAAAGACAGGTTTGCCCATCATTGATTAAGAACTATTTAAAAAGACCTCTGAGTAAGATATGGGTTCAGCGCACAGACTTTTCTGAGCCTATCCCTCTTGGTCATTTGTCACCTGATGACACAGTTACATCCCTGATAGCATGATGGCTAACCCATTACTTTACATCAACCACGCCCTACAGTAAAACATAACCCAACAACTCTCAAATCTAAGAGGTTTCTTCTAACCTCAGTGCTCAGTGATAATGTACATTGATGACCTATCTTCATCGACCCCCTAACCAGAGGACATATGCCAGTCTTTTCCTTGGGGGCTCCTTCACAGACCCCTGGAAAAAGCAAAGAACATGGTCAAAAGCATCTGTTTACACAGTTTCTCAGGGCGATCTATTGATGTTCCATCGAATTGCACCAGAAGATTAGGAGAACACTAGGGGGAATTCAGAACCATGGGCGAAATTCTCCGGAAACGGCACGATGTCCGCCGAGTGGCGCCCAAAACGGCGCAAACAGTCGTGCATCGCGCCGCCCCAAAGGTGCGGAATGCTCCGCATCTTTGGGGGCCGAGCCCCAACCTTAAGGGGCTAGGCCCGCGGCGGACGAATTTCCACCCTGCCAGCTGGCGGAAAAGGCCTTTGGTGCCCCGCCAGCTGGCGCGGAAATGACATCTCTGGGCGGCGCATGCGCGGGAGCGTCAGCGGCTGCTGACGGCATTCCCGCGCATGCGCAGTGGAGGGAGTCTCTTCCGCCTCTGCCATGGTGGAGACCGTGGCGAAGGCGGTAGGGAAAGAGTGCCCCCACGGCACAGGCCCTCCCGTGGATCGGTGGGCCCTGATCGCGGACCAGGCCACCGTGGGGGCACCCCCCGGGGCCAGATCGCCCTGCCCGCTCCAGGACCCCGGAGCCCGCCCGCGCCGCCTTGTCCCGCCGGTAAGGTAGGTGGTTTAATCTACGCCGGCGGGATAGGCATTTTAGCGGCGGGACTTCGGCGACGGAGAATCGCGGGGGAGGGGGGCCCGCCAACCGGCGCGGCGCGATTCCCGCCCCCGCCGAATCTCCGGTGGTGGAGAATTCGGCAACCGGCGGGGGCGGGATTCACGCCAGCCCCCGGCGATGCTCCGACCCGGCGGGGGGGGGGTCGGAGAATCTCGCCCCATGTCATTCCCCTTTTCACTTTTTCGAGCTCTTCATAACTTTACCAGCCTCTGTTAAATCTCTTGTCAGCCTTCTCTGTCCAGTGTCATTTTAATAACACTTGTTTAATAGCATGTTGCTTGCCTCAAAGTTATTCACTCTGTGAAGTGCTGTAAAATTGCAACATTATACAAAAACGATTTATTATTAAGGGCATTGTTATTTTGCCTCAAAAAGAAATGAAGTGCTCCTGGTGTGATGACCTTCTTGTGTATCAGCAGAATAGATTAAACTTGTTACCTGTACGAGTAGAGCAGCTTCCACTATGATACAGACTGTAAAAACCAAAAAGCAGGCTTTCAGCAGAAATGTGCATATATTAGCATATATGTTACATAACAGGCCCAGATTACGATGATTACACACTATTTTTACAGTAAACAAGTGCAATTCCTTTTTAGTTAGTCTGGAAACGTGGTTTGCTAAGCGTATGATAATTTTGCAATAATCTGCAGCATATTAACAGGCATAGAATCCCTAAATAGTTATCCTGTTCCACGCTTGTTGAACACAATATAATCCAGGTAGTGATTACAAGTGCTATTAATGTGAGAATTCCTGCATCATTTAACTCGTATGAATGCAAGAATTGTAAGGAACAAAATGGATGAGTTGAAAGAAGATGGGTGAGCTGGTTCAACTGCAACCCTCCCGTCCCTCACATCTCAGTGAGATTTTCCTGTGCAGCCCGCTCTGTGTGCATTTTAGACGATTCTTAACAGTGTGTTACGAATTGGTTACGGAATCAGTAACTTTTTTTTTTAGAAAAAATTGAAAACCAAGTTGCCCACTGAGAGAATAAAGTTGGTTTTAAACAAAAAAGATTTATCACACAAATTCTTAAAGCGAAACAATTTACAATGTCATCTCATTCTCCAATATTCAGAATAAACAAGAGGTAAATAGGAATCAACAAATAAGTTGTGGCCACTCCACCACTCGTAAAATGACAGATGTGACCAAGACAGATCCCGCAGATTTCTCAGCAACCCCGACACATGTCTGCCACAAAATACATTCGGCGGGATTCTCTAATTCTGGGGCTAAGTGTTGACGCCGTCAGAAACGCCGTCGCATTTCTCGACGGCATCAACATGGCCTCAGGATCAGCAGTTCTGGCCCCTACAGGGGGCCAACACAGGGCTGGAGTGACCCACGCCGCTCCAGCTGCTGGTTCCGGCATCAACTGGCCGCCGTGGGGTCCGGGCATGCGCTGTGGCACCGGCGCCAACGCACGCATGCGCAGTGTCTCCCTTCTCCGCGCCGGCCTCGACGCAACATGGCGTAGGGGTCAAGGGGCTGGCATGGAAGAAAGGAGGCCCCTAGCCCGAGAGGCTGACCTGCCGATCAGTGAGCCCCGATCACGGGCCAGGCCGCAACCGAGGCCCCCCCCCGGGGTCGATCCCCCCCCCCCCTCCCCACAGGCCGCCCCCGGACCCTACCGCGCCGAGGTTCCACCGGCTGTCAGCAGATTAGAACGGCGCCGGAGGGCCTCGGGTTTTTTGCTACGGCCGCTTGGCCCATCCCGGGCTCTGCGGAGTATCGCGTCCCGGCGCCAGGGCGGTGTGGTGTGATTCGTGCCTGTCCCAGGGATTCTCCGGCCCTGGGCGGAGAGAATCCCGCCCATGATTCATGGGGCTGGATTCTCCGGCCCCCCGCTGGGTTGGAGAATCCCCGCGGTTGGCGCGAATCCCACCCCGATGCCGGCTGCCGTATTCTCCGGCGCTGTTTTTCAGGCGGGGGTGGAATTCATGCCACGCCGGTCGGGGACTGATGGCAGCGGCCCCTCCGGCAATTCTCTGGGCCCCGATAGGCTGAGCGGGCGTCCGTTTTTGGCCAGTTCCTCCGGCATGGGTTATGCATGGTCCCACACGGCAGGACCTGGCTGGTAAGTTGGCGGGGGCAGTCCTCGGCGGGGGGGAATCTGACCCCGGGGGGGGTGGGGGGGTGCCCCACCGTGGCCTGGCCCGCAATCGCGGCCCACCGATCTGCGGGCGCGCCTGTTCTGTGGGGCTCTTCTTCCTTCCGCGTCGGCCCCTTTTGGACTCCGCCATGGCTGCGCAGAGAAGAGAACCCCCCGCGCATGCGCCAAAATACGCCGGCTGGTCTGCGCATGTGCTGCCAGCCGCCGCCGTTCACCGTGCCTGGGTGCGGACTGTCTAACACCGCCGCTTTCTGTCACTCCCCCTGGGTGATGGCCGCCCCTAACTTCCGGCAGGGGGAGGAAACAGGAGAGGGACCACCGGACCTGCGGCCCCTCACCGTGGCAGAACAGCGGGCCCTGGATGTGCTTGGTGGCACTATGGAAAAGGAAGTCGATGGGGTGGAGATTGGCCGTTGGCGAGGAAGTGAGACCCTGCTTAGTTGCGGTTCCCTGTGACATGTGTGTCAACACCCCCCTCACCCCACAGCACCCTCACCACCCCCCGCACTTCCCCTCGGCCCGTGATCTAATCATGCGTCTTGCCTTGTGTCTTGCAGCACCTGCTTGTGATGGCGCGGGTCCATCTGGTGTCTCCCACTCCCAGCCAGTGCCACAACATGAGCCTTCCTGTGTGCCAACCAGTGACGAGGACAACGACATGGAGGGGAGCCATATTATACCTGTGACCCAAGATACCCTGGAATTTGAGTCCAGCTTGACACCGATTTCCCATCACAGCGGTCTCCAACACCCTCCACCATCCCTGAGACACTCACCTCGGTTGGACACTTTAGTGAAGAGGCTCCTGAGACAATCTCTGGTGCTCACCATACAGCTTCTCCAGTTCATCAGGTGGAGGTAGAAACTCCCGAGGGGGTGCATGGTCAGAGGGTGAGCTGAGCCCAGTGATGAGCTGCCATCCAGGCGGGTTTCGGGCTTCTGGGGCGGACAGTCCCATTGGACCCCTGGCCTATCTTCTGGTTCTTTTATCCGAGTAATATGCTTAGATAGACACAAAAAAAGGTAAAGATTGCCACTATCTTAACACTAAGATTGCGTGCTTGGGCTGGCCCAGTTGCAAATGGGTTTCTCTCAGCAGACTTCTCAGCATTAATTAGATACTTTATCCCCAGCTGATATCTCTCCCTGAGACCCTCAAAACTGCACACGAAGCTGCAGAGCAAATACATGTGTTCCCTAAACGCATTCCCCAGCAGACTATCAGTGTCTTATGATAACTTAGAAATTCTGTCTTCTCTCTCTGAACATCTTTTCTGTCTTTCCCTGTGTCTCTTGTGTGTCACTGGACCCCTGTCACTGGGCAGCAGTGCAGATTTTTTCTACTTTGTGTTTTCTTTTGCTGCAAAATCACTAATCTACTAATCTCTTTATAATCCATCTCTTCACTTCAAGGGGTGTAACATCTCAATAAAAAAGGATGGGTACAAACAAATCCCCCCCCAAAACACCTTTTTTTGCTCGGAGGCCTTTCAGCACCAAACTCACAAAAAAGCGAAATGAATCTGAAACCATGGGCAGGACGCTCCAAACCCAACCGTCCACGCCGTCGTAAACGCCGTCGCTTTTTATGATGGCGTGGACGGGCCGCTCCCACGTCTAATTCTGGCCCCTACGAACTGGCCGCCGCGGGATCCGCCCATGCGCAGTTGCGCCGGCGCCAACGAGGAGATGCGCAGTGGTGCCGGCTCCAATGCGCGCATGCGCAGTAGCCTCCTTCAACGCTCTGGCCCGACGCAACATGGGGCAGGACTACAGGGGCTGACACGTAGGAAAGGAGGCCCCCGGCCACAGAGGCCGGCCCGCCGATCGGTGGGTTCCCATCGCGGGCCTGGCCACATCGGAAGCCCCCCCCCCAGGGTCGGACTTCCCCTCCCCGTCCACAGACCGCCACCTGACCCTTACACTCCGAGGTCCCGCCGGCTCAGAGCAGGTTAGAACTGCGCCGGTGGGACTCGGCACTTTTCCTCTGGCCGCTCGGCCCATTTGGGCTGAAGAATCGGCGGGACATCTGTGTAGAGCGGCCCGCAAACGGCGCCGCGCCAACCACGCCGGCGCCGATTCTCCGCACTGCGGCATGGCCCGTTTGCGGGGATTCTCCGGCCCAGTGTGGGGCTGGGAGTATCCCGCCCCATGTTCCACCTTTCTTAATATGCAAATATAAATTAAACTTAAAGTTATACATTGTTCCCAACAATGGCAACACAAAGTTCTCATTAAATATTCCAGCCTTGTCCTGCAAATTAAAGCATCTTTCACCCTATTTGTTTCTAGTGGGGCTCAACCTGCCTTTTACAACCCACTTACTATTAAGTTCTGGTAGAAGACGTTTGGGATCTGTTTTATGTTAAGTGCAATTCCATTCCCATATTCTCTCATGCCATTCTTATTTTCCTCTTCACTTCCCCTTGTTGTTTTTGACCTGGTTCTGGCTTGACGAATTCAAGTGACATGCACCATACACCCTCTTTTTATTTCATCGTATTATCTACCTCCTGCACCATTAAATGAGACTTTGGTTCCATGACCTTTGGCTCTTGTTGAAATGTACCTAGTCTGTACCTGAAACCTTAAAGATCACCCAATGTTCCATTGCAGTTTTCATTTCAATCATTTGTTTTGTTTTGCCCTGGATAAATCTGCTCTCACCCCTTTGAAGTTCGCCCTCTTCCAATTTAGAAGTTCTACTTGCTCTCGTCCATCACTAACCTACACCCGATGGTACAATGGTTACTTTTGCCCATGTGTCCCCTCATAGGCCCTCTGTTCACTTGGCCCACCTCATTCCCCAGAACCAGCCCGAGCAATGCCTTCTTCCTAGTTGGAACAAGAATATATTGGTCAAGGAATTTCTCCTGAACACATTTCAGAACATTTTTGCGCTCCTTACCTTTCACTCTAACATTATCCCAATCAATATTGGATATTTATTTCCTCCAACATATAATTATAGTCCATCTCTGCGATTTCCCTGCAAGTTTGGTTCTCTATATCTCCCTCACTGTTTGGAGGAATTTAGAATACTCTGCATGGTGTGATCATACTCTTTTTACTTCTCAACTCCAACAAATTGGATTCTGCCTTTCTCTCCTCCAGGACATCCTTTTTGTTTGATAGTTTTCCTTTACCAGATACAAAAATGATGAGGGAGGGGGTGAGGTGCGGGGAAGGTTGGAACAGTCAAACACCATTCAATTGGGCAATGAATCGTTTTGGTTTCCAATCGTCAAAGGAAGGCAGTGCATCATAATGATGGATGTGTTGACAGATGAATGGCTGGGGTGTGAGGGTCAGTCATGTGACACAATCGCAGTTGGCAGCCCCGAATGACTGTTAATCATTTTTTCAAAAGCATTTCTCTGAAGGAAGGTTATGTTTATCTCCAAATGACTCAGCAATTTGGTTAATTCAGGAGTCAGTGGCACCTCATCATATGACTCACTCGCATGCCCGTTAGGAGTCTTCACCCCGAGTACTATTTTGAGAGCTCTAGCAGAGGTGAGCCTGTCTTCTACCAACAGTTTCCTCTGCACCGAAATTGCCTTCAAATTGAAAAGGAACTTCTGCATCATTGAGAAACCCACCACTTTTCAGAGCCATCAGTTTAATTTGTGTTTTTCTGGCATCTCATAGAGTCATAGATGTTTACAGCATGGAAACAAGCCCTTTGGCCCAGCTTGACCACACCGCCCAGTTTCTATCACTAAGCTAGTCCCACTTGTCCGCATTTGGCCCAAATCCCTCTATACCCACCCTGCCCACGTAACTGTCCAACTGTTTTTTAAAGGATAAAATTGTACCCGCCTCTACCACTGCCTCTGGCAGCTCATTCCAGATGCTCACTACCCTCTGTGTGAAGAAATGTCCTCTCTGGTCTTCTTTTGTATCTCTCACCTTAAACCTATGCCCTCTAGTTCTAGACTTCTCTACCTTTGGGAAAATATGTTGACTATCTACCTTATCTATGTCCCTCATTATTTTTTAGACCTCTATAAGATCTCCCCTAAGCCTCCAGTGCTCCAGGGAAAAAGGTCCCAGCCTATCCAGCCTCTCCTTACAGCTCAGACCATCAAGTCCTGGTAGCATCCTCGTAAATCTCTTCTGCACTCTTTCTAGTTTAACAATATCCTTCCTATAATAGGGTGACCAGAACTGAACACAGTATTCCAAGAGTGGTTTTACTAATGTCTTGTATAACTTCAACAAGACTCTGTGAACTTATTTTAATGCAAGTCTGAATTGGGGATCCTCTATCCAAAAAGGGTGCCCATTTCTTGCTACGAACGATTGCTGCTTCAAGATTCATTTTACTGTTGGAAACACCATAAAGATGTGGAAGTCAAATCCCAGACTTGATCCTGTGTGCCCATTATGCTGTTTGAACCTCTTGACTCACAAATAACTCACCATAAGCTGTCCATTATTCTGTATATAAACCGCTCAAATCCCTTGATCAGATTGTAGCATATAATTCACTCCACTTGGGTCCCAAGGTCTCTGCTAAAGGACATATATATAAAATGATTAATACTGAAATGATTGTGAGATCCATGTTACTTCTGCCATCTGTTGCCATATTAACAATATGAGCAATACCGTATTTTTGATGGCCTTATTGTTGCTGCCAGGTTAAAATGCCTGCCTGCTGAATGGTTGAAATGTTTGAAGCTTTAAATTAATATAGATTTGCCTATCCCTGCCATCTCCTGAGGGAATGCCGCATTGAAATTCTTCCCATTCACCGGGTATTAAGATATGAAGCACCATTAAGTCGTGTTCAATGCATACACTTTAGTGATGTTTATCAATGGCATACTGCCAATAAATTTTAGCTGTTTAACAGCATAATAATAAAAGTAGCAGTTTAAATAACCTAGAAATAATGTTCTTTCATAAAACGTTTAAAAACTTCAAACAAGATTGTTGAACGCAACATCATTTTCGCAGTGTCTGCAGGAAGAGCACTGGGTGCACATTTTTCCGCATAGGTTTAATACTGATCTCCGTCATTCATTTCTGGTGATCAGGGAAATTGCTGTCAAAGTGAGTTTGCTATCTGAATTGAAAGGAGAATTCTATAAAGATTACTCAAAACCTTTATGGAGCAGACTGCAGGGTCAATGGCTCAAACTTATTCATGAATTCCATGAGAGTTCGCCGTTGAGTAGCTGTGGGAAAAGTAAACACATGTAGCAGAATTTCAATCAGAAACCTGTTAGAGTTAACCTTGACAATGTTGCTGCAATGATAAGATCAGCAATTTGCAAAGTTCTACCTTATTTGGGCTGTTAGATCATCACGCTATAATGAGTTTGCAGGAGGTATTGCTGATGTTATGTGAATAATGATTTCTCAGTCTCCTTTCTTCCACAATCTCCAGAATGCTAATTAATGGCTGTATTCTAACACCTTGCTAATCAATATTGGTTTATATCACTAATTTGCACAATGGTTGCATTGTTGAGAAATGAATAAAATGTCACTGTATCAAGTTCAGAGTCACAGAACCACAGCATTATTACAGAGCCAGAAGGGAACCATTCAGCCTATTGTGTGTCCATCACCTCTCCGAATGAACAATTCATTTTGTGCTTCTCCCACCTTATCCCTGTAGTCTTATACATTCTTCCTTTTCACTAACATTGTGCCGAATGGAATAGATTTCAAAACAGATCTAGCCGCTCAAAACTGGCCATCCTCAAGGCGCTGTGGGCCTTCAGCAGCAGCAGAATTGTACTCGACCACCATCTGTAACCTCACTTCCCAGCATATCTCCCACTCTACCTTTATCACCAAGTCATGGCATCCAACCTGGTTTAGTCAAGAGCGCACAAGAGCTTGCCGGGAGCTACAAGTGAGGTGTCAACCTGATGAAGCTACAACACAGGACCACATACATGCCAATCAGCAGAAGCAGTATGCGGTGGACAGAGTAAAGTGAGCCGCAACCAATGGATCAGATCTAAGCTCTGTAGTCATGCCACATCTAGTCATGAATAGTGGTGGGCAATTAAACAACTAACAGGAGGAAGAAGCTCCACAAATATCTACATCGCCAATGATGTGGGAACGCAGCACATCAGTGCAAAAGACAAGGCTGAAGCATTTGCAACCGTCTTCAGCCAGAAGTGCTGGGTGGATAACCCATCTAGGCCTCCTCCAGAGATTCCCAGCATTTCAGGTGCCATTCAGAGTGCTCATTAATGGCTGTATTCTAACACCTTGCTAATCAATATTGGTTTATATCAGTAATTTGTACAATGGTCGCATTAATTGAGAAATGAATAAAATGTCACTCTATCAAGTCCAGAGATTCCCAGCATCACAACCAGATTCACTCTACATGATACCAAGAAATGGAGGAAGGCACTGGATACTGAAAAGGCTATGGGCCCTGATAACATTCCAGCAATACTACTGAAGAAATGTGCTCCAGAACTAGCTGTGCTCCTAGCCAAGCTATTCCAGTAAAGCTACAACACTGGTATCTACCCAGCAATGTGGAAACTTGCCCAAATATCTCCTGTCCACAAAAGGCAGGACAAATTCAACCTGGCCAATTACCACCCATCAACCAACTCTTGATCATCAGCAAAGCGAAGGAAGGTGTTATCAACAGTGATACTGAGCAGCATTTACACAGCAATAACTTGTTCAATAATGCTCAGTGCGGGTTCCGGTAAGGCCACTCAACTCCTGACCTCATTACAATCTTGCTCCAAACATGAAGTCAAGAGATGAGGGGAGAGTGACTGGCCTTGACCTCAAGGCGGCATTTAAAAAGTATGGCAGAAAGGAGCCCTAACAAAACTGAAGTCAATGGGAATCGGGCAGAATGTCCCCAGTGGTTAGAGTCATACCGAGCACAAAGGAAGATGGTTGTGGTTGTTGGAGGTCAATCATCTCAGTCCTGAGACATTGCTCCAGAAGTTCCTCATGGTGGTGTCCTTGGCCCAACCAACTTCAACTGCTTCATCAGTGGCCTCCCCTCCATCATAAGATCAGAAGAGGACATGTTTGCTCATGATTGAACAATGTTCAGCATTATTTGCAACTTCTCAGATACTGAGACAGTCCGTGCTCAAATGCAGAAAGGCTGGACAATGTTTTTTTTAAATAAATCTTTTTATTGGGTTTTTGAACAAAGTATATTTACCGTTATGTACACAGGATAAGAAACATATATATATATATATATATACACATATATAGAAGAGATGGGCACACCCAAACATACCAAAGAAAAGAAAATAGTAAATAGTAAAAAAAAAAATACAATAAAAAAAATAAAATAGGATAACTGGTAGGGTATTGTGCACCAGCTCAATAGCAGCAATTCTGTACAACTGGCAGAATTATTTACAACACATAAGATGGCGACTGTTTGCGGGAGGGAGGGGTGGGGGGGCGGTGGAGACCGGGGAGGTAAATATCCATTCGGGTGCCGGAGAGACAATTGCAGTGGGCAATACTCGACTGGGTTTGGTGTTGTTGTCGCTTCTCCCGGACGAATCTCGCTGCCGTCTCGCTCTCACCACCACCTCTGCCGTTCCACCCGTCTTTCGTCTTCATTCTCCCCGTTCCCTACTCCAGGAGATGCCCTGTTCGTTATTGTATCCCGTGCCTTCCCTCCGGCTCTCATTTCCCTGCCTCCCCCCCACCACCTCCCTGATTCTCCTCTCTTGTTCCTTGTCTCTTCCCTCTCCCTTCCCCTCCCCCCATCCCGTGGTTCACCTTTCTTTCCTCCTAGGCTTAGCTGTCCCCACCCCCTCCCCCTCACCCGGTCTATCCCCCCGCCCCTCCGCCCATGCCCCGGCTACTCCCCCTGATTCTTGGCTACCTGGCTATTCTTCCTCTCGTTCATTGGCCACAAAGAGGTCCCGTAACAATTGGGTGAATGGCTCCCACGTTCTGTGGAAGCCATCGTCTGCCCCTCGGATGGCGAATTTGATTTTCTCCATTTGGAGAGACTCCGTGAGGTCGAGGCCAGTCTGCAGCTTTGGGCGGTGCTGCTGGCCGCCAGCCGAACAGGATTCTGCGGCGGGCGATCAGGGAGGCAAAGGCAAGGGCATCCGGCCTCCTCCCCAGGAATAGATCTGGCTGGTCCGAAACCCCGAAGACCGCCACTTTCGAGCATGCCTCCACCCTCATCCCCACCACTTTGGACATTGCCTCAAAGAAGGCTGACCAGTACCCTGCAAGTCTGGGGCAAGACCAGAACATGTGGGCGTGGTTGGCCGGGCCTCCTTGGCACCGTTCACATCTATCCTCCACCTCCAGGAAGAACCTACTCATACGGGTTCTTGTTAAGTAGGCTCTATGTACCACTTTTAGCTGTGTCAGGCTGAGCCTTGCGCACATGGAGGTGGAGTTAACTCTATGCAGTGCTTCGCTCCAGAGTCACCACCCGATTTCGATCCCCAGGTCCTCCTCCCATTTCTTTCTTGTTGCGTCCAGAACGGTGTCGGCCCATTCTATCAGCCGGTCATACATGTCGCTACAGTTTCCTTTATCTAGTATGCTTGCGTCCAGTAGTTCTTCCAGTAGTGTCCGTCATGGCAGTTGTGGGTACGTCCTTATATCCTTTCGTAGGAAGTTTTTGAGCTGTAGATACCTTAGCTCGTTCCCCCTGGCTAGCTGGAATTTCTCTGTCAGCTCGTCCAGTGTTGCGATCCTGCCGTCCGTGTTTAGGTCCCTGACTGTCAGTGTCCCTCCGTCCTGCCCCCACCTTTTGAAGGTGGCATCAGCCAGTGCTGGTGCGAACCTATGGTTGCTGCAGATGGGAGCTTTGTCCGACATTTTGGTCAGGCCAAATTGCTGCCGTAGTTGGTTCCAGGATTGGAGGGTGGCTATCACCACTGGGCTGCTGGAATGTTTTTTGGGTAGGGATGGGAGTGCCGCCGTGGCGAGGGCCCGGTAGGAGGTTCCCCTGCAGGAGGCCTTTTCCGCGTGCATCCACTTGGCTTTTGGCTCCTTGATCCATCCCCTTATTCGCTCTGCCGTCGCCGCCCTGTGGTAGAATTGTAGGTTTGGGAGGGCTAGCACCCCCCTGGATTTTGTTTTTTGTAGGATTTTGGGATCCTAGCATTCCCCCCCCCCCCATACGAACGCCATGTTTAATTTGTCTAGTGCTTTGAAAAAGGCTTTGGGGTCGGGATGGATCCGAATAGGAAGAGGTACCTGGGCAGCACGTTCATTTTGATCGCCTGGACTCTCCCCGCGAGGGAGAGTGGGAGTGTGTTCCATCTTTGCAGGACCTTTTTTACCTCCTCCGTCAGACTGGTGAGGTTCCATTTGTGGATCCCTTTCCAGTCATGGACTATTTGGATCCCCAGGTAGCGGAATTTGTGTCGGGCTTGTTTAAACGGCAGTCCCGTTAGTGCTGCCTCCCTTACTTGTGGGTGTACTGGGAAGATCTCGCTTTTGCTCATGTTGAGTTTGTAGCCCGAGAAGGCGCCAAACTCTTTCAGGAGCGCGATGATTCCGTCCATGCTGCTTTGTGGGTCCGAAATGTAGAGGAGCAGGTCATCTGCATAGAGTGAGACTCTGTGCTCTCTGCCTCCCCTTCGGATCCCCCTCCAGCTTTTTGCTGCTCTGAGCATGATTGCTAGTGGTTCGATCGCTAGAGCGAACAGCAGCGGAGACAGTGGGCATCCTTGTCTGGTGCCCCTGTGCAGCTGGAAGTATCGGGAGTTGGTGTTGTTGGTCCGTACGCTTGCCATGGGAGCGTTGTATAGGAGATTTACCCAGGAGGTGAACCCTGTTCCAAGCCCGAACCGCTCCAGTACCTCCATGAGGTATTTCCATTCGACTCTGTCGAAGGCTTTTTCTGCATCTAGGGAGAAGATCACCTCTGGTGTTCTCTCCCCGGAGGGGGTCATTATTACGTTCAGCAGGCGCCTGATGTTCGAGGTAAGCTGTCTACCTTTGACAATGCCCGTCTGGCCCTCTGCAACCACCTCAGGTACACAGTCTTCTAGCCCTTTGGCTAGGATTTTGGCCTGTATTTTGGCGTCTGCATTCAGCAGTGAGATGGGTCTGTATGACCCACATTCCATTGGGTCTTTGTCTTTCTTAGGTATCAGCGAGATTGAGGCCTGTGCTAGCGTGGGTGACAGTGTGCCCCTAGCTAGCGAGTCTGTGAACATCTCCCGCAGGTGTGGGGCCAGTGCTGTCGCAAATCTTTTGTAGAAGTCAGCCGGGAACCCGTTGGGTCCCGGCGCCTTCTCTGCCTGCATGGAGCTAATGCTGTCCATGATCTCTCCCAGTGCTAGTGGTGCTTCCAAGCCCCGTTTTCTGCCCTCCCCCACGACTGGAATGTCTAGTCCATCAAGAAACCGTTTCATCCCGGACTCCCCCATTGGGGGCTCTGAGGTGTACAGCCCTTGGTAGAAGGCCTTGAAGGTTTTGTTGATCTTTTCTGGTTCGGTTTCTAATGTGCCTCTGGTATCCCTGATTTGTGCAATTTCTCTGGTGGCTGCCTGCTTTCTCAAGGCTGGACAATGTTTAGGCTTTGGTTGATAAGTGACAAATAACATTCGCGCCACACAAGTGCCAGTCAATGACCCTCTCTCTTGATATTCAAAGGCATTACCATTGCCAAATTCTTCACTATCAACATCCTGGGGTTTACAATTGACCAGAAACTGAACGGGACCAACCATGCAAATACAGGGGCTGCAAGATCAGGTCAGTGGTTTGGAACTCTGCGGTGTGTAACTCACCTCCTGTCTCTCCAAAGCCTGTCCACCACCTGCAAGGCACAAGTCAGGAGTGTGAGAGGATATTCTCCACTTGCCTGGATGAGTGCAGCTCCAAAAACACTCAAACACTCGATGCCATCCAGGAAAACGCAGCTGTTTGATTACCGTCCCACCCACCACTTTTAACCTTCACTCCCTCCACTATGGATGCCCAGTATCTGCAGTGTGTGCTACCTCCAAGATGCACAGCAGCAACTCATCAAGGCTCCTTCCACAGCACCTTCCAAACCAGTGCACTGTACCACCTAGACGGACACGGGCAGCAGACGCGTGGAAACACGTAACTCTCTAAGTGACAGACCATCCTGACTTGTAAATGTATGGCAGTTCCATCACCCGTCACTGGGCCAAAATCCTGGGACTCCATTCCTAACAGCGCCATGTGTACACCTACACCACACAAACTGCAGCAGTTCAAGAAGACAGCTCACCACCACCTTAGAGGGCAATTATGGATGGGCAATAAATGCTGGTCCAGCCAGCGAGGCCTGCATCCCACGAATGAATAAGAAAAAATGATAACAATTTTATTCCTTTTTGAATTCCTTGATTGAACCCGGCTGCAGCACACGCTCAGGCAGTGAATTCCAGACCCCAATCACTCGCTTCTTTTGCCAACTACCTGAAATCTGTGCCCTCTGTTGCTCGATCCTTTCAAGAATGGAATAATTTCTCCCTCTCGACACTCTCCCAAACCCTCTTGATTTTGAATATCTCTATCAATTCTCCTCTCAACCTTCTTTTCACGAAGGAAAACGATTCCAACTTGCCCAATCCATCTCGTCATCTCTGGAACCATTCTCATGAATCTGTTTTGCCCATCTTAAGAATACAGTACATATTGTTTCCAGGCTATTGTAAAGGGCCACTCAAGACATGAGTGCCATGAGTTGCTTGCCTCTCACCAGGCAAATGACACCAAAGTGGTGGAGTCTCAAAGGCAAGAGTTCCTACTGATTGGGTTCATCTAGGGCTCAGGCTATCAGTGCAGATGGTCGGCCATTAAAGTGAGGTGTGTCAGCATTTGCAAGGTTGGATGGGGGCCCGAAAGTCACTTTTGTTTTAGTTTTTCTCGCTCAGTCCCAAAGCTCAGAGGGAGGACGGGAACATGGTGGGTTTTGAGACTGAGATGTGAAATGAGTGGGAAAGATGAGCACTGGGGATGTCACCTGCTCGCATGCCACATGCAAATTAGATGCCCTCCAATTGGATTTTGGATTACCTTAAGTTTACGGTGGATAGAGCTTTAGGAGGTTACCAGGAATGCATTGGAATAGTCAGGTTTAGAGGTACCAAAAGCACAGATGAAGATTTCAACAGCAGATGAACTGAGGCAGGGATTTAAAAAAATAATAATCTGCGGGATGTGGGCATCACTCGCTCGGCCGGCATTTATTGTCCATCCCAAGATGTCCTTGAGAAGGTGGTGGTGAGCTGCCTTCTTGAACTGCTGCAGTCCTTGAGGTGTAGGTGCACCCACAATGCTTTTTGGGAGGGAATTCCATGACTTTGAACCAACTGCTCTCTCAGGCAGACATAAAGAGCAAAGGAGTTGGGGAGGTGGGGTTTCCCCCTGGTGTTCTGGACAATATTGATTCCTCAAAGAGCATCACTAAAACATATTGGCCAGGATTCTCTGGGTTCACCCAGCTGCCACTCCCAGCGAGAAAGGGGTATTTGTTGCTGAGGCAACAATCCATTCACGCAGCGGGACCGGAGAATCCCGCCTGCCGGAACGGACGGAGAATTCCAGCCATTGTCTGTTCGTCATCATATTGATGTTTGTGGGAGTTCTCCGCGCACAACTTGACTTTTTCTTCAAAAGTACTGAACTGTCTGCAAAGTGGCTTTGGAATATCCTGGGCCAAGAAAGGCACCATATAGATCTTTTCCTGCTGTTGTGTTAACGAGAGTGATTTGCTAACACATTGACACAGGTAAGGAGGTTTTCTATCTCAACGTGAAGAGTGAAGACAGAGATGCTGGGAGCGTTACACAAGCTAAAAGCTTAACACTGCGGATGCTGGAAATGCAAGTTAAAAACAGAAAGTGCTGGAAAACCTTAGGGAGATCCAAAGAGGAGTCATTTTGCACTCACGTATTAACTCTTTTCTACCTCCCTCCACGGATGCTACCTGTCCTGCTGAATTGCTTTCCAGCATTTTCTATTTGTATTACCGCACAGACAGGCCTGTTAGCCACACATTGCACTCTTAAGGGTATACACCAACACCCTTTATGACATTCAATTGATCGATTGTTTTCTACTCTGTCAGTAATTCTAGATGCACTCCACATTTGCATGGTCCAGAAATATAATAGAGATTAATGATCATATTACCAGTGACCTGGGGCGAGGCAGTCCAATTAGTGGTAGAATACTAATCAATCTCCAGCACATCAGGAGAATTTACTATGATAATAAAACATTTAAAAATAATGGATATAAAATGGGCTGAAATTATGTGAGGGCAAGGATATCTTTAACACATAATGTGAGAGAAAGTGATTCATTTGAAATCTGTCCAACTGACCAGGCTTTGTCACATTAAGATTCATCAATGAAAGCAGGTGATTATCCTCTTTCTATGGACGCTGCACAGACTGACAAAATTACTCAAATTCATCTAAACCGATATGTTTTTGTAGAAAGGCAATATCAGCTAATTTAGTTTAAACTTAGAGGTGGATTTTAACCCTAACCTACCCAGCAAAAATTGGGTGCATAAATCATTTAAGTTCCCCAGCTGACCTCGCCACCTACAGGCTACCTAAATCCTGCCACTGCTGATTGTTACTGATATATGTCTAGACGCCAGTTAAGCCAGTTGTACAAAGAAGACAGGGACCTTCTTTAAAGATGTCCGATGACAAAGATGCTGAAGGGGCCGAATGGCCTACCCCTGTTCCTATTTCTTATGGTCTTATGGACTATATTAACCCCCGACTGCAATTTCAACCTTGGCCTGAGTGGGGAATCCACTGCTCTTTTCCACCAAATGAAGGCTGTCAGAAGGCAGACGCCAATGTTTTAGTTTCCTGACAGTGGGTTGAGATGCAGAGATTAAGTCAGCAGCATGTCAGGCCTCTCATCATCTTGTGGTGGATTCCTACTTGTAATACATTTGCCAGCCATGAATACTCATTATATTAAAGACTTTTGTAATTACATGCTACCTTCAAGATAAAGTCAGCGGTGCACAGGAATCCCACGGCATGTTTGTTTAAAGGTCAACTTTGCGTGGTTGCGTCAGAGGTCAGTGGTTTTCTGTATTGAACTCTGTGATACAAAGTGGTAGGGGAGGGGGGAGGAGAATGACAGCTTGCATGGAGGTTCAGGGTTGGCAAGGTAGAGTTGAGGTGAGGATGGGGGGGGGGTGCGATTTGGAGGTACAGAGGAGTGGAGGAGGGATCCAAGGATGGACAGAGAGTTGGGTCAAAAGCAGGACCAGAGGATTTGGCAGAGGGGGGCTCTGGCCGGCATTGACAGAGGCCACAACACCCATAGGGGGCAGGGCCAGAGGGGAAGTCATTGTAGAAGATGGACACTGGTGCATCACAGTGTAGAAATAACTATGCTCAGATGTTTATAGGGCACAGCCAAAAACAACTGAGGGTGTCCCAGGAAGTGCAGCGAAAATATGTTGAACTGTGAAGAAGGAACTGCAGCCACATTGATTTGACACGAATCACAAACCAGCAGCCCTCAAGGTGACTGTGGCTCTCAATTATTTGGCTCCTCCGAGGACTTCAATGATCATATATGTGGTAAATCACAGGCTGCCACACATAGGCATATAAAGGTGACCAATGCCTTCTTCTGTCATGCGAAAGAGTTAATCAATTACTCCACATAGGAGGACAGCCAGGTGGCAAAGGCGTTGAGCTTTGGGGCCATTATTCATTTGCCTAGAGTGTCAGGGGTCATCACCTGTACTTATGTGACTACGAGAGCTCCCTGGGACAAGCCAGTAAGTAGCATTTGGGAATCACTCTTTGAACGTACAACTGGTCTGTGACGACAGGTGAAGAATCCTTTCCCGAGGCCTCATGGCTCACACATCATGGGTGGGATTCTCCCTCTCGCCAGCCAGCCAATGGGGTTTCCCCGGGCTGCCGGTGCAACGGAGAATTCCGACAGCGGATTCCATTGTCAGGAACGACAGACCACAGAGTAACTGATGCAAACTCTTACGTTTTCAAGCATTCTTGAAAACAATTGCAGATCCCACTGATATTTCAAAGCAGTTACAAATTTTCTTTCCTGCACTATTTCCAAGTTAAAGGTCATCACAGTTATAAAGTATGGGGGTGATTTTCAGCCTGCATTCACCATCAGTGAGAATGATGACACAGTTGAAAATCTAGAGAGAATTGGGAAATGTGATTTTCTCTAGTTTTCCCACTTCAAGCCGGTGATGTCACAAGGTTCATGTACACAAAAGGCAGGAACCTCTTTAAATGAATTCTAATAAATGTCAACATTACTAATGGGCCTCCCGACTTCATGATCCTCCCTCACTAAATATTCAAAACTTACCAACGTGCGTCACATGCCCTGGCACGTCCTCTGACACATGTTGGCACGGCCAACCTGGCAGTGCCAACATGTGCTAGGCGGTATTGCCAGAGGCAGGCACTCGTGGAAGACCATGGGGTTAGGTTTTCATTTATGTGTGGTTGGGAGTGGTGGGTGAGCGGGCAGTGAGTGTGGAACTTTCAGGCATGGGGGAGCAACCATTGAGGGGGGGTGATGGCAGCAATACCTCCACGGTGCTGATGGGGGGTCAGCCCTCGATGATTGTCCATTGGGGGGTTTGGTTGGTCACCCCCCGATACCTCCGTGATTGAGGGGGTTGTGGCAGCAGACTAACACTTCTGTTCTGATTGGGTCACTCTTTGAAGTTCTATCAGGCCCCATCCCGCCAGAGTGATGGCATAAACCACGGCCACTCATTTTCTTTCTTTAACGAGTTTCATGATCTGGAGAGAAAACTGGTCTGCGCAGCTGGGGAGCTACATGCCAGTTTACAGCCTGAGCCTGACACTTGAAGACGTATGGTAAGATTCCGTCCTATATCCAAATCCCATAATAGATTACGAAGAGTGGTTTAAAAAAGGACAATCTTATGTTACAGACATAAAGGTTATTTGATATCTGAGGCGCTAAAATTGATCTTCCTCCTTTCCAATTATGTAAATTATTCTGAAGCTTTTCTAACGGCAGGTGGTTAATGCCAATTGTGAACAGCTGCCAGCAATCAATTCTGATAGCTGTATAAACAGAACACACCTCTTGTTTTAAGAGTCAGAATTATATGGACGTGATACATTTCATGAAGCTGCTTTAATATGTATAGACAAAGGCATATCAATTGTGAAAGCTTTTAGTCCTGGAAGTAGAAAAATAATTGATCCTCCTCCACCACACTCTCTTTGGGACATTTATGGAAAGTCGGATATGTAGGAGGAGTTTTAAGTAGTTCATGCAGAGCACTCTTTCTTTCGTTCTCTCGATAAACTAAAAGGGACTCGGTGGGAATTAATTAATTTTGGTCAGCTGAACATAATAGAACTTCTGCAATCCATGGGGAAAAAAACCAAATTGAACAGAGAGCAAAATTGGCTGCCGAGCATTATCATCTATTACACGATGCCAACCAAAGGCAATCACACGGTTATATTCTGTAACTGACCCAAGTTATGGCTCGGAATTTTGTGCTCTCCCCAATGGTGGATTTGGTGGCGAGGGGGCATTTAATTGTCCGGAAGGTGGCAGGCGGGGACCCCGATTAAGTCCATGGTGGGCAGGCCCATGGATGATCTTCCCACTCTGCCGTCAATTGAGGCCCATATGTAGGCAAATAATGCATGATTAAAGGCTTCAGCTCACTGTTGATGGTAATAACCCAGTGGTGGGGGGTGAGGGTGGGGTGGGGAAGTGTTTGCCGTGCGACATTCGTGACAGGAAAACTTAGGTGTATTTGATTGCCAGCTCCCAGGGTAGGTCCCAGGTGCAAGAGAGTCCGGGTCCTCGGCGCCGTGAGGCAGCAGTGCTAAACACTGCGTCACCGTGCCACTCTCCCCAATAACATCGCTTGTTGATTCTTGAAGAGGCTGCGTAAATCAGCATGAACTACTCCATTTCAAGAAAGGTTTACTGGAGGGGTTGTCTTTTTTTTTTAGAGAGGCTGAGGAGAGCTATGTACAGGCTCCTCTGTAATGAGTCATGTTGACAGCTGGAACAAAGTAGCAAAGTAACAGATGATGTGCCTGGCATAATGCGAAAGACAGTGCATTCATTTGTTCTGTTTTTATTAAGGCTGATCATCCTTCTGCACCATCCTGATTTATAAAGGAGATGCTTCACCTTCACTCTGTGATTTCTTGAGAACAACCTTCTTAAGGTGCAGATACCAAACATTCCCTTTAAAGCAAATTGTGTTCATCAAGTTGCCCTTAGTGTCCAAAAAGGTTAGATGGGGTTACGGGGATAGGGTGGAGGTGTGGGCTTAAGTAGGTGCTCTTTCCAAGGGCCGGTGCAGACTCGATGGGCCGAATGGCCTCCTTCTGCTCTGTAAATTCTATGATTCTATGAAGTTAAAAGAATATCAGTGTTGGAAATGAATTCTCCCCCCCCCCCCCCCCCCCCCCAACATTTGTGCAACAAATGTCAGCAACAAATGTTCTCCAGTGACTAAGAACACAGCTCTGATGCGGAGGAAAGCTTTCTTTACTGTGCTTGAACAATCTTCCTCCAGTCAAACACAGAGGTCACCACCTACCCACTCCATTTATGTAACAGTTCCATTTCTTACCCTTGGTCAGTGATTTTATGGAACCAGCAAGAGGGGAATCATGGATTGAAGAGTGAGTGAATAAGGTGGGAGCTAATATGTTACTTTACTGATTGTGGGTAGAGATGCAGAAAGTCAGCACACTGTGCCAGGTCTCGCATCATCCTCTGGCCAGTTCCCACTTGCATAACATTATACAGTGAATGGCAGAATCCTTCAGGGTATTGATAGGCAGAGGGATCTGGGTTTACAGGTACATGGGTCACTGAAAGTGGCAACGCAGGTGAAGAAGGTAGCCAAGAAGGCATACGGCATGCTTGCCTTCATCGGCTGGGGCATTGAGTATAAAAATTGGCAAGTCATGTTGCAGCTTTATAGAACCTTAGTTAGGCCACACTTACAATATAGTGTTCAATTCTGGTCGCCACACTACCAGAACGATGTGGAGGCTTTGGAGACGGTACAGAAAAGATTTACCAGGTTGATGCCTGGTATGGAGAGGATTAGCTATGAGGAGAGGTTGGAGAAACTTGGTTTGTTCTCACTGGAACGACAGAGGTTGAGGGTCAACCTGATAAAAGTTTACAAGATTATGAGGGGCATTGACAGAGTGGTAGCATTTTCTTAGGGCGGTAGAGTCAATCAGTAGGGGGCATAGGTTTAAGCTGCGAGGGGCAAGGTTCAAAGGAGATGTACGAGGCACATTTTATACACAGAGTGGGTGGGAGCCTGGAACTCGCTGCTGGGGGAGGTAATGGAAGCAGATACGATAGTGACTTTTAAGGGGCGTTTTGATAAATACGTGAATAGGATGGAAATAGAGGGATATGGTCCCCGGCTGGGTAGGGGTTTTTAGTTCAGATGGGCAGCATGGTCGGTGCAGAGTTGGAGGGCTGAAGGGCCTGTTCCGGTGCTGTAATTTTCTTTGTTCTTTGAAAACACGTTGGCCTAAAACTTTTAAAAATTAGGTCTTATCTTCAATGGCGCATGGAAATATCATGGCACCATGTTCCATTAAGGTGGCTCTGCTGTACAGTTGTGCCTGAGGTCAGCAGTTTTCCTTGTTGAACTCTGCAGCACAAGGGGAACAGCAGGAGTATGGCAGCTTGCATGGAGGCTCAGGTGGAAGGGTTCTGGAGAAGAGTGGGAGAGGGACCCAAGGGAGGACAGAAAGTGGGGTGGGGAGGATGGAGGTGTGGAAGAGGTAAGGGGCCGGCATCCTGGATGTGGTTGGGCTGTGGGGACAGTCAGTCAAGTTAAGAAAATTAGGGGCCTATAAAGTGGTGTCAATATGGTCCATACATGGATCTATCTCAGATGTCCTTACAGAGTCCTTCCAGGACATTGAGTTCACCGACAACATTTCAATTATCCCCTTTGAGAGTGACTTTGGACAATGTCCTTTGCAATGTATAGAAAGGCCAACTGAGCTTGCAAATTCAGCCAAGACCAGCAGAGTGGCAAGTACAAAACTGGACACTAACATGAACATGGTGAGGTGGTGACATAGTGGTTTTGTCAGTGTACTAAGTAACCCAGGATAATGCTCTGAGGATCCGGGATTGAATTCCACCAGGTGGTGGAATTAGAATCCAATAAATATTGGAATTAAAAGTCTAATGATGACCATGAAATCATTGTCGATTGTCATAAAACCCCATCTCATTCACTAATGCCCTTTAGGGAAGGAAACCTGCCATCCTTACCTCTGACAATGTGGTTAAATTTCCCCCCTGAAATGGCCTAGCAAGTCACTCAGTTGTATCAAAATTGTTCAAACCTTGTCAATAAGGAATGAAACCGGTTGGACCATTGGCCGAAGGATCCAAAACGCCAATGTTAACCTGGCTAAGTCCTCCTTACTAACATATCTTACAGATAATGTCCAAGATAACAGCTTCACTCTCCTACCAACAGGACAGACCCAGCAGAGATGATGACACAGTGGTATACATTCGGGAGGCAGTTGTCCTGGGAGTCTTCAACTTTGGCTCCAGACCCCAGAATGTCTCATAGTATCAGTGCAAACATGGTCATTAACATGTTGAACACCGCTTGGAGGAAGCACTGAGAATAACGAGGCTGCAAAATGCACTCTGGAGAATGCATCGAAGGGGGACTTCAATGTCGATCACCTAGAGTGACTCGAGGCACCACTACTGATTGAGCTGGCCGAATCCTAAAGGACATAGCCGCTCACTTGGTCAGTGGCAGGTGGTTAGGCAACCAACAGGAGGGAAAAACATGCAGGACTTCATTTTCCCAACCTGCCTGCCACAGATGCATCTGTTCATGACAGTATCGGGACACAGTCCTTGTGGAGATTAAAGTCCCATCTTCACATTGAGGATACCCTCCATCTTTTCGTGTGGTACTGCAACTGTGCTAGATGGGATCAATTTTGAACAGATCTAGCAACTCCAGACTGGGCAACCATTAAGCACTATGGGCCATTAGCAGCAGCGGAATTTTACTCAACCAAAATCTGTAACATCGTGACCCGGCATATCCCCCACTCTACAATTGTCACCAAGTCAGGAGAAAAACCATGGTTCAACCAAGAATTCATGTCTAGGGCAACACTAGGCATACCTAAAAATGAGGGATCGGATTCTCCAGCCAATGATGCCGGAATCGGGAAACAAAATCAGGTGGAGAATCGCGCATCAGCCTAAAATCGAGGCCGGTGCAGGCCGCCTGACGGAATGCCATGTTCCGGTGCCTCGCCAGTGGCGTGAATGAGTTCCATGCCGGTGTGGGCATGCAAACTGTAGAGGAAACGGAGTTGGCACAGATGCATAGAATATAGGAGCAGGAGGAGACCTTTTGGCCCTTTGAGCCTGCTCCGCCATTCATCGTGATCATGGCTGATCATCCAACTCAATAGCCTAATCCTGCTTTCTCTCCATAGCCTTTGATCAAAGTTTTAGCACCAACTACTTCCTGTGGCAATGAATTCCACAGGCTCACCACTCTTTGTGTGAAAAAGTGTCTCCTTATCTCTGTCCGAAATGGTTTTCCCTGAATCCTCAGGCTGTGATCCCTGGTTCTGGACACACCCATCATTGGTAACATCTTCCCTGCATCTACCCTGTCTAGTCCTGTTGGAATTTTATAAGTCTCTATGAGATCCCCCCTCATTCTTCTGAACTCCAGCGAGAAAAATCCCAACCTAGTCAATCTCTCCTCATATGACAGTCCCGCCATCCCTGTAATCAATCTGGTAAACCTTCGCTGCACTCCCTCGAGAGCAAGAACATCCTTCCTCAGAGAAGGAGACCCAAACTGCACACAATACTCCAAGTGTGGCCTCACCAAGGCCCTGTGCAATTGCAGCAACTCATCCCTGTTTCTCTACTCGAAACCTCTTGCAATGAAGGCCAACATACCATTAGCCTTCTTTACCGCCTGTTGCAGCTGCATGCTTACCTTCAGCGAATGGTGCACAAGGACACCCAGGTCCCGCTGCACACTCCCCTCTCCCAATTTACAACCATTCAGGTAGTAATCTGCCTTCCTGTTTTTGCTTCCAAAATGAATAACCTCACACTTATCCAAATTATACTGCACGTCATTAATGGACCCAATCCGGCAATTTCCAGACCCCCCACGATGCTTCGGCAGGAGGAATTACCGACGGCGAGGTTTACTTTTGGCATTTAAAATTGGGAAACGTATGCCATGGCTGCTGAGGGAGAAAGAGGGGGTATGAAGAGTGTCCAACATTGCTGTAGTTTGCTGACAGTTGTGGCTGCTGGCCGGGGGGCTACTGCCTGGATGGGGAGAGTAGCGGGGAGCAGCCAGGAGGTGGGCCGTAGGGGTCAGGGTGAACGGGCACAGATCACCATTGTCGCAGCCGGCAAGGCAGTCATGCAGCTGTGCAAACTGCTGACTGCCCACTCTGAACTTAGCACCTCTGGTCGTATGGGTGCCTCCCCAGGCCATGCCCCGGGTACCCTCTGGCTTCAGCTGTTCCATCAATGGGCTGGGCTAGCTCCAGTGCAACCAACGCCATTTTCTTGGCTGAGTTGAGAGTGACTGGGGAGTGGAGTGCCTATATGCAGCTCCTGTTTGTCAGGTTCTCCAGTGCCGATCCCAACCCTGGTGAATCATACACCAGCGTTCGTTGGAATTGGACTAGTTCCACATGGTGCCTATGCTATCCCATTAGGATGTCCTGAATTGCTTTGACTGGAGCCACCTTCGGGGCTGTGGAACGTACGCGATTGAGTCCCGCCGTCAGGACTTAGGCCGGGATTCTCCTACCCCGTGCCAGGTCGGAGAATCCCCGGGAGGACTCGAGAATCGGCGCCCCGCCGCCAGCTTCCCGATTCTCCCCCGCCGATTCTCGGGCGCCCGTGGGATTCCCGCCGCGCCGGTCGGGGGACGTTGAAAGTGGCCCCGCCGGCGATTCTCCAGGCCCCGACGGGCCGAGTGGCCGCGGAGTTCGGCTGAGTCCCGCCGGCGTGGGTTACTCAGGTTCCACATGGCGGGACCTGTAAGGTGTCTCAGCGGGGGCAGTCGTGGAGGGGGGGGGGGGGGGAATCCGACTCCGTGGGGGCCCCCCACGGTGGCCTGGCCCACGACCGGGGCCTACCGATTGGTGGGCGGGCTGGTTACGTGGGGGCTTATATTCCTCCCTGCCGGGCACCTGTAGGGCTCCTCCATATTGCCCAGGGGCCGGCGCAGAGAAGGGAACGCCCGCGCATGCGTGGATTCATGGCGGCCGTTCTGCGTATGTGCGGAAATACGCCGACTGTAGCGTGCATGCGCGGAAATACGCTGGCCGTAGCGCGCATGCGCGAACCCGCTCTGCATTGTAGGAATTTTATGGTTCTAACCTGGTGAAGCTACAACACAAGACTACTTGTGTGCCAAACAGCATAAGCAAGTGATAGATGGAACTAAGCAATTCCACAACCAACGGATCAGGAATTAACTCTGCAGTCCTGCCACATCCAGCTGTGAATAGTGGTGGACAATTAAATAACTCACTGGAGGAGGAGGCTCCACAAAACCCCATCCTCAATGATGGAGGAGCCCAGCACATCCGTAGTAAAGGTAAAGGGGCGGGATTCTCCAATCCGGCAGCCGTGTGTTTCTTGGTGGTGCGTCATTTGTTGGTGCCGGGATTTTCTGCTCCCGCCGCTTTTCAATGGGATTTTCCATTGAAGCCACCGCATGCCGTTGGAAAGGCCATGGGCGGAGGTGTGCTCCTGGCGGGAACAGAGAATCCCAATGGCCGGAGAATTCCGGCCCAAATTTAGATATTTCCAACAATCTCCAGCCCGACGTGCTGAGTAGATGAACGAGGCCGGGGTTCTCCGTTTTGGAGACTGGGGCTGGATTCTCCGTTTCAGTGGCTAAGTGCCGGCTCAAACGGAGAATTTGCGGCCATTTTATGACGCCAAAATCGGTGCCAAACCCTCACACATTCCAGGACTAGCAACGGCGCTGAGTGAAACTACCGGCACCCACGCCCAAAACGGCCGGAGAATGGCCGGTCCTTGGCTGCGCACGCCGATGATTTTCAGCGGTCGCGCCGTACAACATGGCGCCGGCCATGGCAGAACCGACCCGCCATCCGTGACCCCATAGGCCACCCCCTGGCAAACCCCACCAGTCCCCCCAGCCCTCGCGGAAGCCCCCCCCAGCCAGCAGCATGGATCCCGGCCGAGTGTGGCGGCACTGGACACAATCCACAGCCGCCATGCTGGGTTCCCGACCGCTTGAGACCACACATCACCCACGCGATCGGTCACTGTTGGGGTGGGGTGAGCAGGTGTTGCATTGTGGGGATGAGGGTGGCCATCCAATTCACTTTGGGGGCAACTCCCTTAAAGAGTTACCCACTTGGCCCACTGTGACGTCCACCGCGTCAAGGCCACGTTTTTAAATACCTGCACCAATTTTCGCTCACATGATTCCAGGCCTAAATGGCTGATGAATCCTACAGGACAGGACAATATGGTGCCTGGCCTGTGATTCATTTGCATCCTCCCACTGGTGCGGTGTGTGAACCTTTACCCTGACGCTAGTGGGGCACTGGAGCATCGGAATGGGATCGGTGTCCCTGTATTTTGTTCGACACTAGATTCTCCGCCGCCCTCTGCCAGTAATGCAGTTTCCGATGTGGAAGACAATCCAGCCCTTATTTGGGCTTCAACTTGAGGTCCTCAGCATCACAGATACCAGTAAGCCAGTTCGATTTACCTCATGTAATATCAAGAAACGGCTGGAGGCACTTATACTAAAAAGGCAATGGACTCTGACAATATTCCAGCAATGATACGGACGACTTGAGCTCCAGAACTTGCTGCACTGCTAACAAAGCTTCTGCAGTACAGCTACAACACTGACATCTAACCGGCAATGTGGAAAATTGTGAAGGAATGTCCTGCACACCAAAAGCAGCACAAATCAAACGCGGCCAATTACTGCCCCATTAGTCTACTCTCAATCGTTAGTAAAGTGATGGATGGGGCCATCATCAGTGCTATCAAGTGGCACATGCTTCACAATAACCTGCTCCCTGACACACAGCTGGGTCCCACCAGGGTCACTAAGTTCCTGACCTCAAACTCAGGGCAGCATTTGACTGAATGTGGCATCAAGGAGCCCTAGCAAAATGGAGTCAATACAAATCAGGGAGGAAAACTCTCTGCTGGTTGGAGTTGTACCTAGCCCAAAGATGATGGTTCTATTTGTTGGAGGTCAATCATCTTAGTTCCTGGAAATCACTGCGGGAGTTGCTCAGGGTAGAGTTCTAGGTCCAACCATTGTTCCAACACCCTGGGCAAGTGCACAGTCAATTCCAGCCCCACTGGTCCCAGAGTCACAACATGAGTTAATTGAGCAATAATTGGTATAAAAATACCCCAAATCTTTGGCCCTTGGCTGCCCAATAGTTACAGTCAGCAGGTTTGTAAGTTTAAACACAATTACTGTTTATTTATAACTAGAATAAAT
Source organism: Scyliorhinus torazame (assembly GCF_047496885.1). Lineage (NCBI taxonomy): Eukaryota > Metazoa > Chordata > Chondrichthyes > Carcharhiniformes > Scyliorhinidae > Scyliorhinus > Scyliorhinus torazame. The sequence goes on along the minus strand of NC_092713.1, from coordinate 280,504,590 downwards.
ATAAAATATGCAGTGTCCTTTAACATCTGATTCTCCCTTAATTGCCCCACCCATACCCACAAACACAAGACAGGCAAACACCGAGGGGAAGGAAAAGGATGAAAAAATAATAAGGATTAAGGTCAAAAGATAAGAGTCCTTTGCTTCAGATGATAACTTCTTCAGTGCACTCTCTTCACAGTATGAGTGTGGTTTAAAGTTTCTGGCCTAGCAATATTTTACTCACAGCTTTTCTACAGAGCGAGTTATCAGTTTCTGGTCTCCGCTTGCATCAGTCGTTTCTGGAGAGAGAGAGTTATCCGATTCTGGGTTTTGCTTGCACAGCGAGTCCTGCAGAGAGATGTGGTTTTCACAGTAGCCTTTTGGTGAGAATTAACTGGATATTCTTGGAGTGAGTCTGTTAGATTCCTCCATCCAGCCTGCAGAATCGAAAGTGAAATGAAAACACAAGCCTTGTGACACCGAAAAGCACAGCAATGTGACCAGGTCCAATCACCACCTGCCACCGGGTAGAGCGCCGCCCCTTTTGGCCAATTCATTGCCCATCAGCCAAATTAATCAAATCGAGTTATCACTGATCTCCCCTGCTGCTGAAATCCTCTGCTTGAATTTAAAGGCACAGGCCACTTACACGCCGCTTTGCTTTAAAGTCACAGTCCCTTAGTCATCCGTGGATCAAAAATGTTATGGCAAAATAAAAGGGGAAATGAGGGAATGAACAGGAAACAACCAGGAGGCATACTTACACCATCTTCAACTGCTTCATCAATGACTTTCCATCATTTGATCAGAAGTGGGGATGTTCGCTGAAGGCTGCACAGTGCATTGCACCATTCACAACTGAAACAGTCCATTTCAAATTGCAGCAAGACCGAGACAATATACAGGCTTGGGCTGACAAATGGCAAGTAACATTTGTGCCACACAATTGCCAGCCAATGACCATCTCCAACAACAGAGAATCTACCCAACACCAGTTGACATTGAATGGCATTACCATTGCTAAATCCCTCACTATCAACAACATAGGGGTGACTATTGACCAGAATCCAAGTTGGACTAGCCATATAAATACTGAGGCTAGAAATCATGTGGTGCCTTAACTTACCTCCATATCCCCAAGGTCTGTCCACCATCCACAAGGCACGGCTGAGGAATGTGATGGAATACTCTCCACATGCCTGGATGAGCACAGCTCCAATAACACTCAAGGAGCTTGACACTATCCAGGACATAGCAACACACTTGATTGACACCACATCCACAAACATTCACTCCCCTCACCACCAATTCTCAGTGGCAGCAGTGTCTACAAGATACACCGCAGGAGCTCACTAAGGCTCCTCAGATAGCTCCTTCCAAACCCATGACCACAACGATGAGCTTTGACAAAGGGTCACCTGGACTCAAAACGTTAGCTCTTTTCTCTCCCTACAGATGCTGCCAGACCTGCCGAGATTTTCCAGCATTTTCTCTTTGGTTTCAGATTCCAGCATCCGCAGTAATTTGCTTTAACCACCACAATCTAGAAGGACAAGGACAGCAGACCCATGGGAGCAAAACTAACTGGAAGATTTCCTCCAAGCCACCCACCTTTCTGACTTGGGAATATATCGCCTTTTTTTCACTGTTGCTGGGTCACAATCCTGGAACTCCCTCCCTCGCATAGACTGCAGCAGTTCAAGAAGGCAGCTCACCATCATCTTCTCAAGGGCAATTAGGGATGGGGAATAAATACTGGCCAAGCCAGCAATACCCACATGCCATGAATGAATTTTAAAAATCCAATAAAGAATGAACACAAAAGCACATTGCCATTCCTTCCACAAGAAAAGGAAATGTTCCTATCTTCCCTGTAACCATCAATGCGTGCTTCACATGAGGCGTGCCAGTATATTTAGCTCTCTGACTAAGCTAGTCTCAACAAGCAATGCTAATGCCTACATGCATAAAGCAAAATCAATGTAAAGTGAAATATTTACAGGTGAAATTAAATTTGAAAACCTCCCATTTCATCCTGGTGCTCTTAATAAGTCATATGTTCACGGCAATGGAGTTGCACAGGAATGTTGTTGCCATGATGTAGAGTTTCCCTGTTTGAACTGAAGGCTCTATCATAGGATGCCCCTAACCTCTGCATTGCCGACTGATGGCAGGTTTCAGCACTGAACAACTTTCCCGCTGTGTGATCGCACATGTCTCCGTACACATGAAATGAAATGAAAATGAAAATCGCTTATTGTCACAAGTAGGCTTCAAATGAAGTTACTGTGAAAAGCCCCTAGTCGCCACATTCCGGCGCCTGTTCGGGGAGGCTGGTACGGGAACCGAACCGTGCTGCTGGCCTGCCTCGGTTTGCTTTAAAAGCCAGCGATTTAGCCCAGTGTGCTAAACCAGCCCCTGGCACATAACTGGCACTTTAAATTTCAATCGCAGTCACGTGGGAACCAGCAAAAAGCAAGACAGTGGAAGTGGGTACCACTGTCGGGAACAGAGTGACACGGTTAAAATTCCGCCCTACATATGCTTTGCCTCCTGAATGAGATTGCCTACTGAATGCCAAATGTTGCTGAAGATGGGCTCTACATCCTTCTGTGGAGATGAAAAGGCTGTGTTCTTCATTTGCAATTTGAATCAATTTCCACTATTTTTACTTGCGATATTCAGCTTCAGAAAGTCATCTGAAGTAATCTTGAATCAGTTCTGTCCGACACAAAAAAGGTGCCTTTCTAAAAGTCTTGCAATCAGCATAGAGTTAAGCCCATGTGTAGTTGAAATCAAGTTGTTCGGGTGTGTTATAACTACTGGTGAACTATGAAATGGAATAAATGCTAAATTCTTGGAATAAAATGCAAACAGATTTACAGAGTTTTGAAAAAAAACCTTGCCTATCCATTAAATGTGACAAGTCACCCACACAGTGTGTCAAACTGACGCCTCTCATTTTTTTAGCTATTATTACCAGTACATTCTGCATAAGCAGTGCTTTCAAACAGCGCCTCACCAGTAGTCCCATCCTTTATTTGTCATACTGCTGCAGCAGAATGTAGAAAACTTATTATGGGGAAAGAATCCATCAAGTATTCCACCTTGAAAGGACTTGTAAGAAATACCTCAGCAATTGTGTCTGGAGGAAATTATTTTCAATGAGATAGGGTATGTGTCATTTGCATTAATGAACAAGAAAGAGATGCTTGGTATTGAAACTAAATCAGGCACCATTTTGTGATCTGTTTTGTTACTGATCCTGTTGTGTTCAGAAAATAGTGATTAAAAAAAAACTATTGGACCTTTGGGCGGCACGGTGCCGCAGTGGTTAGCAATGTTGACTCACAGCGCTGAGGACCCGGGTTCAATCCTGGCCCTGTCACTGTCTGTGTGAAATTTGTGCATTCTCCCCTTTGCTGCGTGGGTCTCACCCCCACAACCCAAAGATGGGCAGGGTAAGTGGATTGGTCAGGCTAAATTGTCCCTTAATTAGAAAAAATATTTAAAAAAAATTACTTTTGGACCTTCACATTCCCAGATGGTTGGGAATTGAATGGTTTTTATTCTTAAATGGATGATTTTGAGTCTTTCGGGATTTAGCTAAAGAAAACGATTTTCTTGCACAGACTAGTTTGAAGGTTGTCCATGCTGGGGAATGGAACACTGCTCTGCTTTTTGTACCTAGTTTGGAAATCATACACAATTCAAGTCAGATACACAGTGACCCTTAACTGTAAAATAAAGCTGCTTCTGGAATTGCCTAGCAACCTCAGAATAGCACCCCTTAATGCAGGAATATTTGTCACTTTGGATCCCGTTAGTGTATACACTGAGGGCCAGACATATGCTGCAGGATTCTCCATCGGCGGGATACTCCGCTTTACCGGCAGCGCACTCATGCCCACAGGTTTTCCGACGGCGTGGGGGTGGCCACAATCGGAAATCCCATTGGCCGACTGCAGGAATGGATAATCCCGCTCATGAAGTTTATACGCATGTTCTCAAAAATTTGCACGTATCCAAAACTTCTGATGTTAACAGTATTAATATTTTGGATTTGGGTTTATCCACCATTGAGGCGAGACTGCTGAGAAAAGCATTCCCAAACCTCCAAGCTTACAGGCGGGTGAATAAGAAATTTAAGTACAAATAGGAATTTCCTGGTCTTCTGGGTCTGGGTTTTACACATTTGACATTCCTGCCTTAGTGATTTAGTGTATGGTGCATGTTTATTCATCATCCACGTGCCCTTTCTGAGTGAAATTATCATTCATTGCCCATTTTGTATTGAAAATTTGGCATTTTTGTGCTGTTGGTCAGTATCTACTAGGAGCAGGGTTGATGCCAACCAAACCCAAATCACATTTCACTTAGGCCCCCTCACAGCTGCCGGAGAGACATCCAACCCCATTTCTCAATCATTTCATGATCCCATGGGAAGCCATGGTCACAGTGATTCCAGGTTGTAAATGGGGGATGTAACACTGTTGCTTCCCTGCCTGCGGAGTTACGAGTTTGAATCCACCGCATCCTCCTGGCATTAATTTAATGTTACGTGTCAAAATAAATTCTTATCATGCTATAATTTTATGCGTATTGATGTTCCAGGTTTCTGAATGATTATCACACTTGCCCACCTTGTCAATTTATACATGGTGCAGACAGAAAGCAGATGGTGGTTTGACGGTGAATGGAAGTGTGAACAGCCATTAAAAATGTATCTCTCCTTCTCATCCTGGACAAAATAGCATTGAAGTGGTTTGCATTTTGTTTCACGTTACGTGAGAGAATAAAATGAACTAATATACTCACTTTTTAAAATAACAATAAGATGTGCTTACAAACATCATTGATTGAGTGAGCATAAGGTTCAAGAATTTATGTTAATTATGTGGCGAAGGCTTGATCCTTCCATTCTTGATTTGCCCTGGGTTAAAAAATGATAACTTTTCAAATAAGTAGAAGATCTACAGGAAGGTTTTGTTGGATTAAATAGATTTGACAGAATAAAGCATAAGGGCTAATGGGTTATAAAATGAAGTCTGTTCTATATTGGTAAATATAGGACACTAGATGTCAACAGATTATCTGTGCACAGAATGACTTCAATCATAAATAGGTAAAACATTTATTTGGATCAGAAAGGGAATAGGTTAAATTGAGGTGGGATTACCACAATGTGAAGGCGACAGGGCATCCAGCATTTCATGAAGCCATCATAAAGCAACTGAATTAAAACTTTTGCAAAGTTGAACAGTGAATAGACCATTATTTTGAATATAAATTTGATGAATATAGTCTAAAGTTTAAGGGTGGAATGATGCCGTATCATTTTGTATTCCTAATGTATGCCTTTATCAGTTGAGAACACAATTATGGAATATTTTCATCTCTTTTCTCCTAAATAAAGTATCCATTCTAATTTAGATAATTTATTATGTTATTATACCGAAGGTACAGAGCAGGATTGGGCCATTTGGCCCAACTAGTCCAGACTAGTGTCTATGCTCCACATGAGCCTCTGCCTTTCATGTCATCCCATTAACAGTCCCCAATTCCTTTCTCCTCATGTATTTTTCCAGATTCTTCTTAACTGTATCTGCACTGTTTACCTCAGTGACGCACATGGTAGTGAATTCCACATTCTATGTGCTGTGTCCCGCTGAAGAAATGGATTTGATGCACATTGATGAGCCTATCCCTGACATGCTACTAATTGTCACTGAACTGCTCATCCTCTGGCGGGAGTAGAGGCGTAATAATAATGCTGTAGTGGGGAAGGCACATCCAACCTTTTGGAACAGGGGTTGGGCAGCACGGTAGTACAGTGGTTAGCACTGCTGCCTCACAGTGCCAGGGACCAAGGTTCAATTCAGACCTTGGGTGACCGTCTGCGTGGGGTTTGCTCATTCTCCCAGTATCTGCGTGGGTTTCCTCCGGTGCTCAATCGTCCAATTATGTGCAGGTTCGGTAGGGTTATGGAGATAGGGCAGGGGGTGCTCTTTCAGAGGGTCGGTGCAGACTTGATGGACTGAATGACCTCCTTCTGCACTGTAGGGATTCTGTGGGTTACGGGTGGTGCAGGGCAGGGGGTGTGAGGTGGTAGCATGGGGTCAAAGGTGCTGCAGGAGCTGATCTGTATTCCCTGGAATAAATTTCTCCTCTGACTCACAGGTATTTAAACACACTGCCGTTTATGTTAATTTTCTGGAGTTATTGTGGGAGATCAGGACACGCCCATTCAGAAATTCAGGGCCAATATATCCAAAAATCATAGGATTTATGAGATTGGCAATATGATGTGTGTTGTTTCCCACTGACATTCATAGAAAAGCAAAAAAAGTGCTCTGGAATAATATCTAACATCCATAGCTAAAAATTCAAATACTTGCTTGTTTCTAACTGACTGGATGCTCTCTATCTGCTTTTCCTTTGGAATGATTGGTGCTCCCTACTCCATCCCAACTTCCTTGGGTACTGCCCACTTTCTCGCCAGGGCACCTGCTCACTGCCATCTGCTGCTGACACTTTTGGTACATTCCACCATCATCATCACCTGTCTTTTGTCTGGTTTGCTCTGTGATCTCTGCCCCCACAAGTTTTTTAACCTTCATAATCTTACCGGCCATCAACTCGTTGACATTGTATGGCTGTTTGGTTGTCAGGCGATCGTTTTTTTAATTGCAGCCTTTTTAGCTCGTTGCGTTTTTCTGCACTCGGCTGCAATTGCTGATGCCTACTCCATCGTGATGGCAAGAAAGCTGCTACCTCTCAAATCTACTGATCAGGGAGCCGTCACTTCGAGCCCCTCAGGCCCAGGAAACTCAGTAAGCAAGTCAGTAGCAGAGGAAACAGCAGCTCACAGGTCAAAACAACTGCCAAAGTCTTTGAGAATGGTGGGAGCGGGCAGGTCAGATTGTTTGATGGATCATGTCTTGGACCTCCCCATTGCAGAAAGTTTCTCTCCTGACGTTTTGGTTAAAACATATCACTGGGGCAGATAATGGGAGTTACTTACACCCCCCTCCCCCACCCCCACCTCTCCCCACCTTCAGTCCTGAATGACTCAGTATGTCTTTTCTTAATCTAGCGTTCTCATAACTGGAAGGTGGTTAGAATTTACTGCAAGTTGAGCTAGAAACACAACTCTGGTACGTCTTATTTGATTTCCATGCTCTCTCTCGTTATATATATCCGCCTCCATTCTATTTCAGATGCGATGCTTCCCAAATCAGCAACCTATCGCGTTATGGTGAAATTCCAATGTCAAGTCATTGCCAGATTGACTCCTTTCCGACCTTACAACCTCCAACACTATAACGCATGCTCCCTATTGGAAATTGTTTTCCAGTTTCCCTGCTTATCAAAATCTGCAATTTATTGCTGCCTCGTGCTCTCAGTTGGTGTGGCTGTATTTAATAGTTTATATTGTGGGCCAGGTGCAGTGAGTGGGGAGGGAAGAACCACGATGAAGATGGTGAGCAATTGCAAAGAACAGCCGAAAGATGGCAGCAAGTTCTTTACCTTCCAACAAGCTCGAGCTGACTTGTGCACATCCTGACGGTCTTTAGTGTTAAAATATACATTCTTTCAACTTCTGGCTTTAGCAGACTGAACTTTTTTTCCCCCCACGTGAGATTAATCTCACAAGGGCTGAGGCGCTCAACTTCCTGTGATTTTATCTCTGGACAGAACAGTGTAATGAATGAAGCCAGCTATTTGAGTCTATATATTTAAGGCTCAGCTCCAGCCCTGCCCCCACCATGCCAGATTGACTGGCGGCTGATCTGCTTGAGAGTTTGTGAAAGTGCTGCTCCGAGCTCTCGCATATTGCAGAGCTGGCTGTCTCTTGCATCAGCTTTTCTCGCCGAGACCTCAGTTAGAAATGAGCCTCCAAATGTGAGGGGTTAAATTGCAGCTATGTCACCCCCTCTGTTCAGAAATGCAAGAATCCCGACCTGCACCTTGAGTCTCACGAACACACCATGGCCTCCCCTAAATAAAAACCGTTCCTAAAAGTCAGCAGTGGTCAGACGCACCCCTTATTAAGGATTCCAACTGTGCCCATTTCTGTTAGCAGTTAATTATTTTACAGAATGCAGACATTTGGAGCACAGGCTGGGGAGGCAGAGGGATTGGTTCTAATGTATTCAGCCCACGGACGTAAAGGACACAGCAAATGTTTTGTTTTCTCATTGACAATCTTGTTTTGTTGCCCTGGTGATCGGAGAAGTAACCAAGTGTGTATTGTAGTGCTGGAAGCTGGAAACCACCTGAGGTTGTTGCCTGTGATGGCATTGGCATCTGCCATTTCGAAAATTCCTTTGAAAAGCAAATGCTCATTTACCCATTTGCATTTTCTTCCAATATTTCTGCATTCCATTGAAAAGTGTGCATTTGCGGTAAACTGTGGATCTCCCCTAAGCTAAGGGTGATCAATAATAACGTATAGGGCACTTTATCGCTTCAGCACCTGCTCCTGAATTCAGATTTTTGGGCGGGATTTTCCGGTCTTGAACGCCACCGGGATCGCCTGGTCCCACCGAACGTTAATGACCCTTTGGCCCGAATCTCTGGCAGCAGGTCCCGCCACGACAGGGCCGGAAAATCCCGTCAGGGCTCCTGCATTATTCCACAAGAAGAAAACCCTCACTTTGCCATACAGTCACATTAATCTTTAAAATAAACAACGATGACACCAATCGCAGCTTTTCCTCTGTTGGATTGTAGGAAAGTGCTGCAGCACATTCATCAAGTTGGGAAACCCTTTCGTCCCGAGCATTCCCAACATTCATGTTTACTCCCAAAGTCGATGGTCTTTTTCCACACACTGACCTCTGTAAGGCAGGAGGTATCTGATCATCAGCTTACTAATCAAATGGTGACTGATACAAACAACAATTTAGGAAAGAGAACTGCACATTACTCTAACTGAGGCCTATTGTTGAACACATTTCTCTTTCGCAAATTATAGCTGAAGATAGTCCTTCAAGAGTTCAATTAGCAATTCACAAGGGAATCTATGTGACATACTGCCCAGGAAACCCAACAGTCCCTCTGATTGGAAGCATACAGGATGTGTGCCACGTAACCCTGCCCTGCAAAGGTCTACAGCTCGGTCACAGAATGCAAATGATCTTTGTTCTTTATCTGTGTGAAGGACGTTGTGGGAATAGGGAAACTTTCAATATTTCAGTGAACACGTTCTGCTCACCTCACCCAAGGCTATTTTTAGCTCCTGTCCCTTTTTCAGTCTAAGTGACTCGCACATGCGGAGATCTGTCATTACAGCTCAGTATGTTCCAACACTGTCAAAAGAACATATTAATTACTGCCTGTTTCACTGGAGTCTTGAGCTATGGCCAATTACCTCTGCCCCAGATAAGGTTGAACTGTCATCTGGCATTGCAAACTTGTTGATAGGCAGAGGCCTTTCATCTGTGACATCCAGCCCATCCTTGCTATACTGGCAGGAGTTTCCACACCTTAACAAGCTGCCTTGAATTTCCATTGGGTCAATCATGGTTTTTTAAAAATTCAACCCGCCCCTTTATTGTCTTGAGTCTGGTTCTGTTTACTGGTATTTGTAGTCAAATTTGTTAAAATATTTCATTTTTAAAATTGTCTTAAAATGATTTGGTTTTCCTCTGGTCACATAACAAGATTGGAGCCTTCGGGTGGAATTCCCAGGTTTTGAGACAAAGTGCGGTGCTGGACATCTCCCGCCGACCAGATTGGTGGGATCCCACACCAGGTTCAGTGCTTGGAATCTCCTTAATTATGCACGGGGGTTTGATTCTTCCGCCTGCCCACAATAACGGGTTTGAACTCCTGGCGCCATCTTTAAATACCAGTCCAGCACACTAATATCACGCTCCCCAGCCCACCTATCTTCACCAAACGGGGCAGGATTTCCAGAACCCAGTGGCAAAAGGCTAGCAGTCTCAAGATTAAGGCAGCACCAGCTTTCAGAGCCAGGGCCATTGAGGCCCTTAATTGAGGAGTGCAGGCCCACTGGTGCATCATCTACCCCAGGGACCGATCAAAGAAGCACACCAACCTCATCTCTCTGGCCTGGATAACCGTTGACCAGGAGGTTAATGTGGCTGTCACCCACCCATGAAGCAGGAAGCACAGGATGATGAATGATCCTGTCCACTCCATCTGGTGAAGTTCTCCCTCAGCTCCCTCCACTATCAAACTCTCAGCATGGCATCATATACTCAACTACCTACTCTTCACAGATCTACACTCAAATATCTACTCTCTTCACGGATCTCACACTTGCATTAGCAGGGGACACATATCGACACTCACTCTCTCACCAAGACATTCACAGCACCACCATCCCATCAATCTTGTTGCTCTAGCTCCAATCTCTGTCCCTTCTGGGGAGGGCTCACCACACACACAGGCGATGTGTATTTCACCTCTGTTCCATCCCCTCTCATCACATCTATTTTTTTGGTCCTCAAACTAGCCAAACCTGCACACAACAAATGCAAGCGGGCCCAGATGGAGAGGCACAGCAGAGATCATTGGCCTCACCGAGTTTGAGGAGGCTGCTGCAGAGATTGTCGGCGAGGACTGGGATCGCTCTAATGGCAACGTAGAGCTTGGCCTCCTGCAATAATCTAGCACGGACCTCAGCTCATCACTTTACCCAATCCTGCAATTCAAAGTGAGTACATATACTTTGAATTAGTTTCAGTTCATCCACTAAAACTGTCCTTTTGTCTTTTGCAGGCTCAGACAGACCATGGCCAGCCAGCCAGCCCAGAAGCTCTCTGAGCCCCTGAAGCTCTCTGAGCCCCTGAAGTATGTCTGAGGATGAAGTGGCTCAGGAAGAACCAACACAGTGCTCACCCACACCCTCCATCAGAAAAGAGACACACAACTCGGTGGGGTGTAGTTCTAGGTTAGACTCGGGATCGCTTTCTGGAGAACACCTCACAGACACGTCCCTGCAGCAGTCGGACAGTGACAGCCCAGGTCCTTGGAAGGGTGCTGGAGATCAGCCACCTGCTCAGCTCGAGTCAAATGATGCAAAGTGGGGGAGTGGGACATCAGGCTAATGGAGGTGTCCTTTGCGTTCTGTCTGATGTCGTGGCTCTGACATGTGGGTGCCTTGAGGCCGCAATGTGAAGGCTGGCAATCACCCTGGAGATCATGATCCAGCAGGTCCTGCTAGATTTACACTCACCTCTGCACTCCATAGCCACACACTCTGGTGGGCACCATCAGGATGTAGGCCACATGAGGATGAAGCACCTTGATTTCCCTCCAGACGTCCCATCTCATGCAGGAGCCATGCTCATCAGGTAAGTAACTTGCTGCGCATCTGGGTTTTCCTAACCGATAGCATTCCAAAGCAAGACATGCACTTTAGGTTGAGAGTCCTATGCTGGTCCACACTTCCTCCACGGCAGTGTTTTCATCCTTACATGGTTTAGGAACTACCTAGCCACAACTCACACTGCTGTTCTTCCTTGCTGGACTTTAAGTTGATAGTGGAACAGTGGAACATTGGCACAATGGTTAGAACTGCTAGCTCACAACACCCGGGACTCAGATTCAATTCTCTGTGGAGTTTGCACATTCTCCCTGTGTTTGTGTGGGTTTCCTCTGGTTTCCTCCCATTGTCCAAAGATGTGTAGGTTGGGCAGATTGGCCATGCTGAATTGCCCTTAGTGTCCAGGGATATAGATAGGTTGTGTGGATTGGCCGTGGTCAATGCGTAGGATTATGGGGATATGGTTGTAGAGAGATTTGTTGGAGAACTGTTTAAAAATAAGGCAGACTTAGATAGATCTTGATAAACAAGAGGGTGAAAGTTTATTAGGGTCAGCAGAAATGGGGTTTGAAGTTACAATCAGATTAGCCATGATTTTATTGAATGGTGCCCCAGACTTGAGGAGCCAAGTGGCCTGCTCCTGCTCCTAATTCATATATTCTCCCTAGGTTATAGGTATCCCTTGTGTAGTGATTGTCCCTTTAAGGGCAATATGGCAGAGTAAGGGGCACATGGCCTGGGTAGTGTGTGGAATCACCCCATGGTGAGAGAGGCTCCTGGGCAGCGACATTTTGGGAGCTAGCTACAGTCATGGGGCTGCTGTACAATTCTTATTAATAAATATCTTTTGTGTTCACAAAAGCACACCAGACTCCAAATCATTTAGTGAGCTTGTGGATTTAGTGATGGCTTAATTACAACCTCAACCATCAGTCATCCACCAAAGATTCGTATTTAATTTGAGGATGAGAGCCCCAGGTGAATTAATCGTGACTTACATTGCTAAACTGAAGCAATTATCTGAGTATTGTGATCTTGGAGCCACCCTAATTGACATGTTATGGGATAGGTTAGTCTGTGGCATGAACAAGGGCCCTATGCAACGCAGATTGCTTGTAGAGGTCGATATAAGTTTCAAATGAGCAATGGAGATAGCGCTGGCCATTGGAAGCGCTGAAAAAGGTGCAAAAGACTTGCAGAGCACACAAAATGGCACCGTTCACCAGTTAGAGCAGGAACCTATAGTTAGCCATGGCAACAAAACCAGCGAAGCAACCACAAAGCAGGAAACAATTTCAGCCACCAATAAAACAAACTAGGCAATCAGTCAGTAATGCTTAAATGGGAATGTTACCGATATGGAGGTAATCCGACTCCTGAATCATGTTGGTTTAAGGAGGCTGAGTATTTTTATTGTCACAAAAGAGGACCATTTGATAAAACAGTGCAGAGCTAAGTCTAGATCGCTGAGAAATTAATCAACTAAGATGTTGCAAGAATACAATGTGGAAGAGCCTAGAACCAATGATGCTGGTATTCACCCCTGCTTAATCTAAAAACAGGATAGGTTGACACTATTACTCTAACACTGCGGATAAATGGGAAGCCTCTGAAGATCGAAGTGGATACAGGGGCATCAGCCGCTGTGATGGACAAGCATACATTTCAGTACCTAAGAGAGGGAGTCAAACCATTGAACTTTAAAGCACTTCTACCAAGTTGAAGACTTATACGGGAGAAGCAATAAAAATAAAAGGCACCACTCTTAGCCATGGATAAGTCTATCATCTCCCAGTGATAATAGTGACGGGTGAATGACCAAGCCTTCTCAGCAGTGATTGGCTTAAAGAAATCAGGTTGAATTGGGCCGAGTTATTTCAAGTCCGGAACTGTCCAAACTGATAGGAAAAGACAAGAGCATTTTCTGTGATGAATTAGGAGAAATCAAGAGTTATAAGTTAAGGTTTATGTGGATCCAGATGCAATTCCCCAGTTCTTTAGGGCGAGACAATACCATATGCCTTACGAGTGAAAGTGAATACTGAGTTAAACAGCTTGGAAGAACAAGGTAGCCAGTTTAGCTCTCAGAATGGGAACATCTATAGTCCCTGTATTGAAACCAGACAAGATCATCTGTGTTTGTGGCGATTATAAGCTAACGGTTAATCAGGCCGCCAAGCAGGATAAATACCCAATTCGGAGAATTGAACGCCTGTATACAAAGCTGGCAGAAGGTCAATGTTACACAAAGCTGGATATGAGTCACGCACACAACAAACTCAAAATAGATTACATTTCCCAAGGGAATGTCACGATAAACACACACAAAAGCCTACTCCAGTATACACGCCTGCCTTTTAGCGTTGCGTTGGCATATCCAAAGAACAATGGACAATCTGCTGCAGCGATTGCTGTGGGTTGTAGTGTACCTTAATGATATCCATTTAACTGGATCAGAAGAGGCCAAGCAACTAGCAAACATCAGAAGAGGTGGTAAAGAGATTTCAGGAGGTTGGAGATCACCGCAAGAAAGAGAAGTGCACCTTTCAAGCCACTGAGGTGACCTACCTGGGACACCGTGTAGATGCACAAAATACACACACTGTGGAAAACAAGGTCACTGTGAGGTGCCTGCCTCCACCAACACAACTGAACTCAAATCGTTTTGGGGGACGGTAAACTACTGTGATTTTTTTTTACCAAACTTATCAACGGTATTGGCCCCCTTGCATACTCTGCTAAGAAACACCAGCTTCCAACAGAGTAAAGTAATTGCTGCATTTCTCAAACATGTTCATACACTTTGACCCATCTAAAGAATTGATATTGACCTGTGACATCTTTCCATATGGTCTTGGTGCGGCATTGTCCCATGAGATGGATGGCGGCTCTGAAAGGCCGATAGTGTATGTGTCTCAGAACCCTCTCAGAGGCCGATAAAGGCGACTCATAATTCAAAAAGGAAGGACTATCAATAGGCTTTGGCATCAAGAAATCCAACTAGTTCTTACATGGTAGACACTTTACCATCATTTCTGACCACAAGCCACCCTTGGGTCTTTTCAAAGAGGACAAGGTTCTCCCGCCGATCGCCTCAGCAAGAATTTAACAATGGGCATCAATTCTGTCCGCCTATGTTTATATTTACAAGAACACACATAGTGAATGCAGATGCTCTTAGTCACGGGCCATTGCAAGAAAGTATCACATGTACTCCAGTTCCACAAGAAATCATCATGACATTAAACATTTCAGACACATTGCAGTCTTGGCGAGGCAGATCAGAAACTGGACCAATCGAGATCGACTTCTGTCCATAGTGAGAGCCAAAATACTTGTGGGATGGGAAAATGAGGCAGTTTCTGAGAAAATGAAACCATTCTTTACCCTCAAGAATTAATTGAGTTGTCAGAATAGCATCACACTCTGGGGAATAAGAGTAGTCGTTCCTGTACCAGTCAGAGAGCTGCTTCTAACTGAATAACACAGTGTTCACCCTGGCATCTCACAGGATCATGGAGGTCTACAGCACAGAAAAAGCCCTTCAACCCATTGTGTCTGCCAGTAAAAACAACCACCTATTCTAATCCCATTTTCCAGCACATGGCCCATAGCCTTGTATGCCTTGGCATTGCAAGTGCACATCTAAAAACTTCTTAAATATTATAAGGGTGCATCCACCCTTTCTGTAAGTTCCAGACTCCCACTACCCTCTGGGTGAAAAAGCTTTTCCTTTCATCCCCTCTAAACCTCCTGCCCCTTACCTTAAACCTATGCCCTCTGGTTATTTATTCTTCCACTAAGGGGAAAAAGTTTCTTCCTGTCTACTCTATCTATGACCCTCATAATTTTATAATCTCAATCATGACCCGCTTCAGTCTCCTCTGCTCCAAGAAAAACAACCCTAGTCAACCCAATCCTCAACATAACTAAAACTCTCCAGCCCAGGCAGCATCCTGGTAAGTCTCCTCGGCACCCTTTCCAGTGCTTTCACATCCCTCTGATGTGGATTTCCAGAACTTCACATAATACTCTTGCTGTGGCCTAACTAACGTTTTATACAGCTCCAGCATAGCCTCCCTGGCTCATGAACTCTATGCCTCAGCTAATAAAGGCAAGTATACCCTATGCCTTCTTAACCACTGTACCATCTGCCCTGCTACCTTAAGGGACTGACATACATGCACACCAAGGTCCCTCTGAGCCACGGTGCATCCCAGAATCCTGCCGTTTATCATGTATTCTCTTGCCTTGTTTGTTCTGCCCAAGTGCATCACCTCACACTTATCAAGATTGAATTCTGTTGCACTGGTCAACCTACCTGACCAATCTGTCTATATCCTCCTATGATCTAAGGCGATCCTCCTCACTATTATTTACCACCCCACCAATTTTTGTATCATATGCAAACTTACTGATCACCCCTCCTACATTCAAGTCTAAATCATTTATATAAACCACAAACCGCAATGGCCCCAACACTGATCCCTGCGGGACCGCACTGGACACAGGTTCCCAGTCAGAAAAGCACCCCATCGACCATCGCCGTCTGCTTCTTACCAATCAGCCAATTCTGGATTTAATTTGCCAGATTTCTTTGGATCCCATGGGCTCTTACCTTCGCTATCAGTCTTCCACCTGGGACCTTAACAAAAACATCTCTATGATGAATATGCTTGCCTGGAGTTATGTATGGGGGCCTGGTATTGATGCTGATATTGAGAAGATAACCAAGCACTGTCAATACTGCCATTGCAACAGCGATTGACAGCGACAGTCCCACAGCACCCTTGAGAATGGTCTGGCCGGTCATTGGTACAAATCTATGTTTTGTTTTAAATTTAGAGTACCCAATTATTTTTCTTTCCAATTAAGGGGCAATTTAGCATGGCACATGTTTGGGTTGTGGGGGTGAAACCCACGCAGACATGGGGAGAATGTGCAAACTCCACACGGACAGTGACCCAGGGCCGGGATTCGAACCCGGGTCCTCAGCGCCGCAGTCCCAGTGCTAACCACTGCGCTGCGTGCCAACCCTGGTACAAATCTATGTCGATTATGTTGGTCCATTCCTGGGCACAATGCTTTTGCTCGTGATTGATGTAAACTCTAAATGGTTGAACATTTTCGAAGAGAAGTTACCTACATCGGATGCTGCCGATGAAAGATTACGCCAATGCTTTTCAACTCACGGACTAACTAAAGTCATGGTATCAGACAATAGAACCATATTTACATGTGCTAAGGTCCAAAACCTCACCGCTCTCAATGGTATTAAACCCATTAAAACTGCACCTTACCATCCAACTTCAAGCAGACTAGCTGAGTGAGCTGTCCAAACTTTCAAGTCTGGCCTAAAGACACTGTCAAGAGGAACCTTGGGGACCACAATCTCACAATTCCTCTTTAGCTATCGTCCCACTCCACATGCAACAATGGGAGTTCCACCAGCAGAACTACTAATGAGACGTCATCTTAGAATGAGACAGCCTCTTGTCTCCAAATTTGCCAGCGAGGGGAGAAGTCAGCCAAAATAATCAGAAAGCAAGCCATGATTCACATTGTACAGCACAATCATTTATGGCAAATAAAACCGTATACTTGAGAAACCTGTGTAGTGGATCAAGCTGGATCCCGAGAATTGTCTCTGAGACCGGACCCCTTTCATACTAAGTGTATGTGTGTGGATGCATCGTTCTTAAATGCGTGAACTATTTGAGGAATAGAACAAAAGAACAACAAAGAACAAAGAAATGTACAGCACAGGAACAGGCCCTTCGGCCCTCCAAGCCCGTGCCGACCATACTGCCCGACTAAACTACAATCTTCTACACTTCCTGGGTCTGTATCCTTCTATTCCCATCCTATTCATATATTTGTCAAGATGCCCCTTAAATGCCCCTATCGTCCCAGCTTCCACTACCTCCTCCGGTAGCGAGTTCCAGGTACCCACTACCCTCTGCGTAAAAAACTTGCCTCGTACATCTACTCTAAACCTTGCCCCTCTCACCTTAAACCTATGCCCCCTAGTAATTGACCCCTCTACCCTGGGGAAAAGCCTCTGACTATCCACTCTGTCTATGCCCCTCATAATTTTGTATACCTCTATCAGGTTGCCCCTCAACCTCCTTCGTTCCAGTGAGAACAAACCGAGTTTATTCAACCGCTCCTCATAGCTTATGCCCTCCATACCAGGCAACATTCTGGTAAATCTCTTCTGCACCCTCTCTAAAGCCTCCACATCCTTCTGGTAGTGTGGCGACCAGAATTGAACACTATACTCCAAGTGTGGCCTAACTAAGGTTCTATACAGCTGCAACATGACTTGCCAATTCTTATACTCAATGCCCCGGCCAATGAAGGCAAGCATGCCGTATGCCTTCTTGACTACCTTCTCCACCTGTGTTGCCCCTTTCAATGACCTGTGGACCTGTACTCCTAGATCTCTTTGACTTTCAATACTCTTGAGGGTTCTACCATTCACTGTATATTCCCTACCTGCATTAGACCTTCCAAAATGCATTACCTCACATTTGTCCGGATTAAACTCCATCTGCCATCTCTCCGCCCAAGTCTCCAGACAATCTAAATCCTGCTGTA
Source organism: Scyliorhinus torazame (assembly GCF_047496885.1). Taxonomy (NCBI): domain Eukaryota; kingdom Metazoa; phylum Chordata; class Chondrichthyes; order Carcharhiniformes; family Scyliorhinidae; genus Scyliorhinus; species Scyliorhinus torazame. The sequence continues at coordinate 280,486,709 of NC_092713.1, read as the reverse complement.
TCCTCAGACAGTCCTCATCGCTATCCGCAATTCCACCAACCTTTGTGTCGTCTGCAAACTTACTAATCAGACCAGTTACATTTTCCTCCAAATCATTTATATATACTACAAAGAGCAAAGGTCCCAGCACTGATCCCTGTGGAACACCACTGGTCACAGCCCTCCAATTAGAAAAGCATCCCTCCATTGCTACCCTCTGCCTTCTATGGCCTAGCCAGTTCTGTATCCACCTTGCCAGTTCACCCCTGATCCCGTGTGACTTCACCTTTTGTACTAGTCTACCATGAGGGACCTTGTCAAAGGCCTTACTGAAGTCCATATAGACAACATCTACTGCCCTACCTGCATCAATCATCTTAGTGACCTCCTCGAAAAACTCTATCAAGTTAGTGAGACACGACCTCCCCTTCACAAAATCGTGCTGCCTCTCACTAATACGTCCATTTGCTTCCAAATGGGAGTAGATCCTGTCTCTAAGAATTCTCTCCAGTAATTTCCCTACCACTGACGTAAGGCTCACCGGCCTGTAGTTCCCGGGATTATCCTTGCTACCCTTCTTAAACAGAGGAACAACATTGGCTATTCTCCAGTCCTCCGGGACATCCCCTGAAGACAGCGAGGATCCAAAGATTTCTGTCAAGGCCTCAGCAATTTCCTCTCCAGCCTCCTTCAGTATTCTGGGGTAGATCCCATCAGGCCCTGGGGACTTATCTACCTTAATATTTTTTAAGACACCCAACACCTCATCTTTTTGGATCACAATGTGACCCAGGCTATCTACACCCCCTTCTCCAGACTCAACATCTACCAATTCCTTCTCTTTGGTGAATACTGATGCAAAGTATTCATTTAGTACCTCGCCCATTTCCTCTGGCTCCACACATAGATTCCCTTGCCTATCCTTCAATGGGCCAACCCTTTCCCTGGCTACCCTCTTGCTTTTTATGTACATGTAAAAAGCCTTGGGATTTTCCTTAACCCTATTTGCTAATGACTTTTCGTGACCCATTCTAGCCCTCCTGACTCCTTGCTTAAGTTCCTTCCTACTTTCCTTATATGCCACACAGGCTTCGTCTGTTCCCAGCCTTTTAGCCCTGACAAATGCCTCCTTTTTCTTTTTGACGAGGCCTACAATATCACTCGTCATCCAAGGTTCCCGAAAATTGCCGTATTTATCTTTCTTCCTCACAGGAACATGCCGGTCCTGTATTCCTTTCAACTGACACTTGAAAGCTTCCCACATGTCAGATGTTGATTTGCCCTCAAACATCCGCCCCCAATCTATGTTCTTCAGTTCCCGCCTAATATTGTTATAATTAGCCTTCCCCCAATTTAGCACATTCATCCTCGGACCACTCTTATCCTTGTCCACCAGTACTTTAAAACTTACTGAATTGTGGTCACTGTTACCGAAATGCTCCCCTACTGAAACATCTACCACCTGGCCGGGCTCATTCCCCAATACCAGGTCCAGTACCGCCCCTTCCCTAGTTGGACTGTTTACATATTGTTTTAAGAAGCCCTCCTGGATGCTCCTTACAAACTCCGCCCCGTCTAAGCCCCTGGCACTAAGTGAGTCCCAGTCAATATTGGGGAAGTTGAAGTCTCCCATCACCACAACCCTGTTGTTTTTACTCTTTTCCAAAATCTGTCTACCTATCTGCTCCTCTATCTCCCGCTGGCTGTTGGGAGGCCTGTAGTATACCCCCAACATTGTGACTGCACCCTTCTTATTCCTGATCTCTACCCATATAGCCTCACTGCCCTCTGAGGTGTCCTCTCGCAGTATAGCTGTGATATTCTCCCGAACAAGTAGCGCAACTCCACCTCCCCTTTTACATCCCCCTCTATCCCGCCTGAAACATCTAAATCCTGGAACGTTTAGCTGCCAATCCTGCCCTTCCCTCAACCAGGTCTCTGTAATGGCAACAACATCATAGTTCCAAGTAGTAATCCAAGCTCTAAGTTCATCTGCCTTACCCGTAATGCTCCTTGCATTAAAACATATGCACTTCAGGCCACCAGACCCGCTGTGTTCAGCAACTTCTCCCCGTCTGCTCTGCCTCAGAGCCACACTGTCCCTATTCCCTAGTTCTCCCTCAATGCTCTCACCTTCTGACCTATTGCTCCCGTGCCCACCCCCCTGTCATACTAGTTTAAACCCTCCCGTGTGACACTAGCAAACCTCGCGGCCAGGATATTTATGCCTCTCCGGTTTAGATGCAACCCGTCCTTCTTATACAGGTCACACCTGCCCCGGAAGAGCTCCCAGTGGTCCAGATAATGGAAACCCTCCCTCCTACACCAGCTGTTTAGCCACGTGTTTATCTGCTCTATCTTCCTATTTCTAGCCTCACTGGCACGTGGCACAGGGAGTAATCCCGAGATTACAACCCTCGAGGTCCTGTCTTTTAACTTTCTGCCTAGCTCCCTGAACTCCTGCTGCAGGACCTCATGCCCCTTCCTGCCTATGTCGTTAGTACCAATATGTACAACGACCTCTGCCTGTTTGCCCTCCCCCTTGAGGATTCCCTCTACCCGTTCGGAGACATCCTGGACCCTGGCACCAGGGAGGCAACATACCATCCTGGAGTCTCTTTCACGTCCACAGAAGCGCCTATCTGTGCCCCTGACTATAGAGTCCCCTATTACTATTACTCTTCTGCGCTTTGACCCTCCCTTCTGAACATCAGAGCCAGCCGTGGTGCCACTGCTCTGGCTGCTGCTGTTTTCCCCTGATAGGCTATCCCCCCGACAGTATCCAAAGGGGTATATCTGTTCGAGAGGGGGACAACCACAGGGGATTCCTGCACTGACTGCCTGCCCTTTCTGGTGGTCACCCATTTCTCTGCCTGCACCTTGGGTGTGACCACATTTACATAACTGCGATCTATGACGCTTTCCGCCACCTGCATGCTCCTAAGTGCATCCAATTGCTGCTCCAACCGAACCATGCGGTCTGTGAGGAGCTCCAGTTGGGTGCACTTTCTGCAGATGAAGCCACCCGGGACGCTGGAAGCCTCCCGGACCTGCCACATCTCACAGTCAGAGCACAGCACCCCTCTAACTAACTGATGCTCCAGCTGTCAGCGTTGCCATCAAGAAATGTTTTCGAACCTGTGAGCACCAAAGTACATTCTCGACCTGTTCTCAACGTAACTGATGTCTCTGTGGTCGCAAATAGTGATGAATCTCTTGTGCCAGAAGAGGTACTCGTTATTGCAATTCCTGTTAATGTTGATCCTGTGGCAGCATCTCAGACAACGGAATTACATTGCTCAACAAGAAATGGAAAACCCCCTCAAAGACGCAATATACCATTGTCCAACTCGTACATAATGTTTAGTTAGTATTTAGGACAGAGGGAATTAGTTATTGAAGATGGCATAAAGGAATTAAAGGGGAAGGCATGTGGTGATTGTCCCTTCAAGGCAGCACAACAGAGTCAGGGTCATCTGGTCTGGGTGAACAATTGGGACTCACCCATTGTGAGAAAGGCTCCTAGACAGAGACATTTTTGGAGCTAGCTATGGCAATGCGGCTTCTGTAACGAAAGGTGTTAATAAATTCCTTTTGTGTTAACTAATGAAGCCTGTAAAAGTGCATCTTTACATCTTGGTTACTGAAATCTTTCTCTCATTCCTATTGCTAACCCTTGGCTGCTGAATGCTTTGCCTCCATGCTATGGACAACTCCTAGCTACTAAAACTTCTCCCCATGTTACTGGTTTGCCCCTTCAACCTATCACTTGTCCATCAATGTCTCCCTTATCTGAGGGCTGCTAGTAGCAGTGACTTGATCATTAAACAAGCTTCACCAGTCAAGCTTCTTCTTCTTACTTTCTGCAGCTGCTCTGCTTCATGGTCTGAGGCTCCATACATTCGGTCCCACCATTCAGGCTCAATTCAATTTCTGGTCTGCGGTTCAACAAACAAGAAGATAATATTGAATCCAAATCGATGAAAAGAAAATTGGGCCACATGGTACCTTCCTGTGCAATAGGCGATGGATGCCATGATATTTATCAAACTTGATTTCAGAAAGTATGTAAGATCTCTCATAAGGACTGATTCCACACTTGGGGTTGAAAATTCGCAGTGCTCTCCACATTGTTACAGGTAGCCGCTCTGTTTGTGAGGCTCCTTCACATTGTCAGATTATGTGAGGACAAATAGAATCACTACAGTGCAGAAGGAGGTCATTCGGCCCATCGAGTCTATGCCGTCCCTTTGAAAGAGCGCCTTATCTAAACCCACGGCCCCACCGTATCCCCGTAACCCAGTAATCCCACCTAACCTTTTGGATACTAAGGAGCAATTTAGCATGGCCAATCCACTTAACCTGCACATCTTTGGACCGTGGGAGGAAACTACAGCACTCAAAGGAAACCCACGCAGATACGAGGAAAAAGCGCAAACTTCATACAGTCACCTAAAGTTGGAACTGAACCCGGATGCCTGGTGCTGTCAGGCAGCAGTGCTAACCACTGCACCACCGTGCCGCCCCTAAAAATAAGTTAAATATTCTGAATATGCAACTGGTGGGGGAGGCGAACGAGAAAAGCTGCTGGTAAAAGGCGGAAATTCTCAAAAGAGGTACATTTTTCAGAGACTTTTGTCCCTTCTTGGTCCTGGATTTGTTTGCGTCCCTCAAGGGATTCCGGAAGGGAGGTGGTAGGTTAGAGGTTGTGGAGAAAGTGTTCCACCATCATGTTGCAACCACTAGAGTGTGACAGGTTTGGAGGGCCAGCTGATCTTTTCCCACTTGTCAACTTTGAATGTTCATAACATGAATTGAGAATGTTGGCCCTCGTCATTGTTGTTACTGGTGAGGGGATTTACAGAGCAATATCTGTTCCGAGACTATATATTAATCAACTTAAAACATGAGCAGTTGAAAACCAATATTCACACTGTTGCTATAAAGTGCAAGTTTAGACAGTACTTCCGAAATCTTCCAACCATTTTAAAAACAATTTGAAATTTGTTAGATTTTGGAACAGATTATTGTTGTGTTATACTAATATAAATACCAATCACTCATCAGGAATTGTGTAAACAGATTGTGGGTTTATTTAGAATAGCTCATGAGAACATTTATACATAGTTATAAAGTGTGAAGACATCAGGAGCAGGGAGGTGGGTGCGTACTCTGCTCAAAAGCGAAAGTGAAATCAAGACCAGATCACATGACACACTTCCATTCTAGTGATGTCATGCTGCTGTCCCTAGGCTTAAAGGCATATTACAAAGATTGCTGCCCAGTATCTGGAGCATTTGAAACATTTCTGTCTTCAAAAATTTGGACAGGTTTATAATTTGGGTGAAGCAGGATGGCTATGAGTTGCGTGCCAAAATGGAGGAAGCGAAATATACCTGAATCCAATTAATTTTCTAGCTTCAGTTTATTTGCAGAACCTGGTGTCCAGCAGGATGCAAATGTTCACCTGGAAATTTGGGGAATGGAAGTTTGGTGGGGGACGGAACCTCGCCTGATTTTTCATTATTTTAAATCTATTAATTAATGGGATATAGGCATTGTTGGCAAGGCCAGCATTTATTACCCATCCCTAAATTTCTTTGCGAAGGTGGTGGTGATTCATTTACTTGAACCACTGCAGCCCCTGCAGTGAAATTATTCTCACAGTGCCGTTAAGTAGGGCGTTACAAGATCTTGATACAGTATCCAATCTGAAAATGCCAGCTGTTACAAACCATTTGATTGGAAAGTGTCTCCAGCACTCACTTTCTCTGGGTGAGCCTTTTGGTTGTCTTCAAGGCAAAAAGCTTGGAGAATGACCTGGTAAATATCCTTATGCCATTCCAAGCAATAATAAGATGTGGGGGCAATTTTGCCCGTGCACCGTGACCATGAATGGTGATGATGGGGGCAAAATGCTGCAAGAGTCAGGAAAGGAGATTCTCGCCAGTGAGATGATTTCCCGATTTTCCCCGCCCGTCGCCGGTGAGTAACGAGGTTCCCGCCCACAAATGGCTGGGCCTCATTTCCTTACATTTTAATCAATTTAAAAATTATTAAAGGCCTTCTCAGCCACATGATCGACCACCCCCCGCCACACTGACTCTTCATACCTCGCTAATGTGATGTCACGTTGGTGAGATTTACACCATAGAGTCATAGAGGGAGGCCATTTGCCCCATCGGGTTCTCAGAAAGAGAACTCCACCCGGGTCCACTTTGGACTTTGGGAGGAAACCGGAGCACCCGGAGAAAACCCACGCAGGCACGGGGAGAACATGCAAACTCCGCACAGTCACCCAAGGCCAGAATTGAATCTGGGTCTCTGCCGCTGTGAGGCAGCAGTGCTAACCACTGTGCCACCAATCCGCCTATACCAGGTATATAAAAACGGGTATCAGTTAAGAGGAACCCGCCAGGGCTTCCAAGGTAATATAACCTCTGGGATGAGAGGGACATGCCTCTGGCACATTTGGCACTGCCCCCTGGCACAGGTTTGACAGTTCCACCCTGGCAGTGCCACCCTGTTCTAGGGGGGAGTGCCAGGTTGGCAGTGCCAGGGTGGGTCTTCTGGGGTGTCCCATGTGGGAGATTCCCCCATATGTGTGTTGGGGTAGAGCTGATGCCTGTGAGGGTGTGGGATGGGAAGTGCCTTGACACTCCTGTGGCGGTGGGATGGAGGAGTGCCCCCGATACTTGTGCGGTTGTGGGGGTGGGGGGTGGGGGGGAGTGCCCTTGGACTCTCCGTGGTGGGGAGGTTGCCCCTATGCTTGTAGAGGGATCTTCTCTGCCCGTGGTGTTTTGGGGGAAGTATATTTTTAACGCATTTGGGGTTACACTTAAAGATGGCACCCTGATCTCGGTTGAGCTGGCCTTGTTAGCTCTTTGAGGTCTGCCCTGCCAGAGTGCCAGTGGAAACCATGCCCCCAGATATTTTGTGCACTAAATGCTGGAAAATCTTGACTGAACACTTGGCAGTGTATCTGGAGAGACACATGCCGGTTTACAGTCAGAGACAGACACTCTGACAAATTATGATAAAATTTTGACTTATCTCAGGAAGTGAGCCAGCAAATGAAAGCAGAAAGAGGGCCAAAACATAATACGTCACAAGTCTTTACTCAAGTTCCTCTGCTTAACACTTCAACTGTCTGTTGGTCCAAAGGGAAACAAAGTAAGGAATTTTCCGGTCTTGCCAGTGATGGGTTTCCTGGAGGGCGGAGTGGAAAATTCTGAAAGAGACCAAAAATTGGAACCCCGCTGCTGGGAAATCAGTTCGGAATTTTCCCTTTACCACTTACATGCCAGGCTGATGGCGGGTCATGTTTCCTGCTGCTCCATATTGGGAACGCCATTTGCATGCATTACCATGTCATGGATATTACCATGGATGATAGACCTGTCTAAAACATGATCGGATATGAGTGGCGTGTAGCTGTCCACCCTCATTTTGCTTGTGACTTTGAGGTGGGTTCAACATTCAATGCCAACCTGCAACAGTAATGCTCCGGTTTCTCAGCAATGCCACTGTGACCCTACACTAGTGGGAGTGTCGTATTGGCTTGACACAGGTTTCCTCCAAACCCAGGTCTCAGGCAGGGCTACATCTGAAACCGAGACCAGCATCGGGAACAATGTGGGTGGAAGGATGACTGAGACATGTGTTTCAATGTGAGTGTGGAAGAGGACGGAGACATGGGGCACAAAGGGCGATGGTGAGGTTGGAGGTAGGGGGGTTGGGGGACAATGACAGGCAAAGGGGAGACTAAGGATGGGGGAACTGGAGCCCGACACTAGACTAGAATGCAGACACAGAAGGGGCCGGATGGTGATTAAACTGTATGAAGGGGAGGGAATGCATTATGGAAATCGAAGTGGACGGGATTGTATTAATATGGCACAAAAAGGATGTGTTGCAGAGAGACTCATGGAGGTGAGAAAGGGTGAAGTTGTGCACATGACGGACAGGTTGCAGAGAGGCTCATGAGAGGTGGGGTGGGGGACAAGAGAAGCTGTGTTGTGATCAGTCCTGAAAGGACAGGAGAACCCATTGAGAGACATTCATAATCCCTGCTCTGGGGCCAATACAATAATAATAACCTTTATTAGTGTCACAGGTAGGCTTACATTAATACTGCAATTAAGTTAGTGTGGAAATCTCTTAGTAGCCACAGTACAGCGCCTGTTCGGGTACACTGAGGGAGAATTCAGAATGTCCAATTCACCTAACAAGCATGTCTTTCGGGACTTATGGGAGGAAAATGGAGCAACCGGAGGAAACCCATGCAGACTCGGCAGAATGCGCAGATTCCGCACAGAGAGTAACCCAAGCCGGAAATCAAACCCGGGTCCCTGGTGCTGTGAAGCAACAGTACTAACCACTGTGCTACCGTGCTGCCCAAGAGGTCAGGGTGAGAGATTAAAGGCAGTCCTGGGGTTTTGCGCACCTTATTGTTCCAGGTATCCACAGGGGATCTATGTGGCATCTCACAGTCCTCAACATATAAATGTGTCAAGGAGGTAAAAATATATTTGAAAGGCTGGCTGCTTGGGGATCAGGGGAACATGCTCAAATGATGGCTCATGATACTCGGGCGTCATCTCCAGAGTTCATCTCTGTGGCGCTTAGGTCAACATGATTCATCGTCGCGCAGACTATTGCCATCCTGAGGATGTTTGGACAAAAAGGTCGCATCTGCAGTACTCTCCACAGAGGATGTCCTACATCATCATGGTCTGTTGCGCCCTTCACAACCTAGTGATTCAAGGTGAGGGATCTCTTTCTAGAGGGAGACATGGAGGAGGCTGAGAGCCTGTCTGATGATGAATAGTGGGAAGGGCAGGAACCTGAAGAGGGAGATGAAGCTCTGCTTGCAGGTGAAGGTTCCATTGAAGAAGCACAATGTGGAAGATGCGCCTGTGCAACACTGACAGCCACAGGACATGGCCACATTCCATTTCTCCCTTAGCACCATACCAGTGCACTGGAGCCAGTCACATCGAGAGCAAGTTCAGCATTCGGACTCACACCTTCACTTCTCTTTACCAGGCCCTAATCTCTGGACAGGTCAATGGTGAACCCTGTGTCCAGGCGCTCAGGGAAGTGGAAGTGCAACAGCTCAAACACTGCATCAAATGACTTAATGTAGTCATCATCGCCTGAATGAAAACTTTTAGTGGACACTGAGATACACACATGGTTGGAGAGACCATCATGGCTGCAGGTCTTGTGCTTTGCCACTACCAATGAAGACACAAGCGGGGTTCCAATTTTTGGTCTCTTTCAGAATTTTCCACTCCGCCCTCCATGAAACTCATTTTGAGAAACAATTACAGCTAATCCTCCAGCACGTCTAACTACAGGTTGTCTTGTAAGGAGTAGCAGTTACTAATGTATTTTGCAAATAGTTCCAGTAAAGAGTTTGAGACACCTCTCTGACATAACACAGGAGTCGAGCGACGATCATGAGTTCGCCACACATAGCACGGGTGTGAGATTCACAAAGAGAAGTGATCACAGAGTGGAAACGTGGTTCATCCTCTCAATAAGGGAACACATAGATGCATATGTACGATGCTTTCAAGACCATTCTCATGAACAGCAATTGTATTTACACAGGTGCATGATGTGTACAGTGATTGAACACCCGTGACTCAAAAAGTTTCTTCATTTTTCTGACCCTACTGCATCCCCGACATCTGCAGCAGAAGTAGGGGTGGGCTGCTGATTACAATTTCCTGTTGTCTTTGATAACTTTGGTGGATCCTATAAAGCTTCAAGACCTGGAGGGTCCTGGCCTGATTTGGGTGTCCTGCTGTGGAGGAGATACAACCTCCTCGGCCTGTACAATTGGAGATGATGGGGTCACAGGCAGTGGGGATTGGGATCAGTTGGACACTCTCGCCATCAATGCTGGATGGCCTTGGGGCCTCCAGCAGCTAATCCTCCTCCCTATCAGTGCCTGAGTCATAGAGATTCCAGTTTGGCATATCGTGTCTGTGCCAGCCATCAAGTGCTTAGCTGTTCTAATCCCATTTTCCAGCACTTGGTCCATCACCTTGTCTGCTGTGGTGTTTCAAGTGCTTATCTAAATGCTTCTTAAATGTTGAGATGGTTCCCGTCTCTACCACCCTTTCGGGCAATGAGTTCCAGATACCCATTACCCTCAGGGTGAAAAGGTCTTTCCTCAAATCCCCTCTAAATCTCCCGCTCCTGACCATAAATCTATGCCCCCTGGTAATTGACCCCTGCGCTAGGGGGAAGGTTTTCTTCATATCTACCGCATCTATATCCCTCATCGCTTTGTACACCTTGATGAGGTCCCCCTCAACCTTCCTTGCTCTAAGGAAAACAACCCCAGCCTACTCAGGCTCTCTTAATAATTGAAATGCTCCAGCCCGGTCAACATCTTGCTGAATCTCATCTGCACCCTTTCTAGTACAATCATATCCTTCCTATAGTGTAGTGATCAGAACTGTGCACAGTAGTCAAGCTCTGGCCTAAGGAGCATTTTATCCAGCTTCATTATAGCCTCCTTGCTCTAATATTCTAGCCCTCGGCTAAAAAAAACAAGTATCCCTTCTTAACCACTTTATCTGCCCATCCTGCTGCCATTGGGGATCTTTGAACATGCACCCCAAGGTCCCTCTGGTCCTCTGTATGTCCTACCATTCATAGTGTATTCCATTGCCATGTTAGTCCTCCCAAAGTGCATCACCTCACACTTTTCATGGTTAAATTCCATTTGTCGCCATTCTGCACATCTGACCAGCCTGTCAATGTCATCCTGTAATCTCGCTATTTACCACACCACCAATTTTCATGTCATCTGCGAACTTACTGATCATACCCCCACATTCACAAACAACAAAGGACCCAGCACCAATCCCGACGGTACACCATTCACAAAAACAACCTTTGACCATCACCCTCTGCCTCTTGCCATGAAGCCAATTTTGGATCCAATTTGTCAAATTTGTTTGACATGATCTCTCCTTAACAAAGTCATGATGACTACCCTTGATTTATCATTGCCTCTCCAAGTAGAGATTAATTCTATCCCTCAAAATTTGTTCTAATAATTTCCCCACCACTAATGTGAGACTCACTGGCCTGTAATTATCTGTTTTTTCCCATAAGACCATAAGACATAGGAGCAAACTTAGACCACTCGGCCCATCGAGTCTGCTCCGCTATTCAATCATGGCCGATATTTTTCTCATCCCCATTCTCCTGCCTTCTCCCCATAATCCCTGATGCCTTTATTAATCAAGAATCTCTGTCTTAAAGACACTCAGTGATTTGACCTCCACAACCTTCTGCAGCAAAGAATTCCACAGATTCACCACCCTCTGGCTGAAGAAATTCCTCCTTTATAATATAATAATCTTTATTGTCACGAGTAGGCTTACATTAACACTGCAATTAAGTTACTGTGAAAAGCTCCTCGTCGCTACATTCCGGCGCCTGTTCGGGTACACTGAGGGTGAATTCAGAATGTCCAAATTACCTAACAGCACGTCTTTAGGGACTTTTGGGAGGAAACCGGAGCACCCGGAGGAAACCCACGCAGACATGGGGAGAACGTGCAGACTCCACAAGACAGTGAACCAAGCTGGGAATCGAAGCTGGGATCCTGGCGCAGTGAAGCCATGATGCTAACCACTGTGCGACCGTGCTCCCCCTCACCTCTGTTTTAAAGAATCTTCCCTTTTGTCTGAGATGTGTCCTCGGGTTCTAGTTTCTCCAACCAGTGGAAACATCCTCTCCATGTCCACTCTATCCAGGCCTCGCAGTATCCTGTAAATTTCAATAAGATCACCCCTCATCCTTCTAAACTCCAACGTGTACAGACCCAGAGTCCTCAACTGTTCCCTTCTTGAATAATGGTACTACATTAGCTGCCCTCCAGTCCTCTAGCACCTCTCCTGTGATGAGAGGATTTGAAAATTAGCATCAGAGTGCCGACAATCTCATCTCTTGCCTCATAAAACAGCCTGGGATACAGCTAGTTTGGGCCGAGGGAATTATCCACTTCTAAGCCCGTTAAAACAAAGACCAAAGAACAAAGAAAAGTACAGCACAGGAACAGGCCCTTTGGCCCTCCAAGCCTCCACCGACCATGCTGCCCGTCTGAACTAAAACCTTCTACACTTCCGGGGTCCAATCCCTCTATTCCCATCCTATTCATGTATTTGTCAAGATGCCCCTTAAACGTCACTATCATACCTGCTTCCATTACTTCCTTCGGCAGCGAGTTCCAGATACCCACTACCCTCTGTGTAAAAAACATCCCTCGCAAATCTCCTCTAAACTTTGCCCCTTGCACCGTAAACCCATGTCCCCCAGTAATTGACTCTTACACCCTGAGAAAAAGCTTCTGACTATCCACTCTGTCTATGCCCCTCATAATCTTTTAGACTTCAATTAGGTCGCCCCTTAACCTCCGTCGTTCCAGTGAGAACAAACAGAGTTTATCCAACCTCTCCTCATAGCTAATGCCCTCCATACCAGGCAACATCCTGGTAAACCTCTCCTGTACCCTCTCCAAAGCCTCCAAATCCTTCTGGCAGTGTGGCAACCAGAATTCAACACTATATTCCAAGTGTGGCGTAACTAAGGTTCTATACAGCTGCAGCATGACTTGCCAATTTTTATACTCAATGCCCTGACCGATGAAGGCAAGCTTGCCGTATGTCTCCTTGACTACCTTCTCCACCTGCGTTGCCACTTTCAGTGACCTGTGGACCTGTACACCGAGATCTCTCTGCCTGTCAATAATATTAAGGGCCCCGCCATTTACTGTATATTTCCCACCTGTATTAGACTTTCCAAAATGCATTACCTCATATTTGTCTGGATTAAACTCCATCTACCATCTCCATGGCCCAACTCTCCAACCGATCTATATCCTGCTGTATCCTCTGACAGTCATCATCACTTCTGCAATTCCACCGATCTTTGTGCCATCCGCAAACTTACTAATCAGACCAGCTACATTTACTTCCAAAACCATTTATGTATGCTACAAACAGCAAAGGTCCCAGCACTGATCCCTGCAGAACACCACTCGTCACAGCCCTCCATTCCGAAAAGCACCCTTCCACTGCTTCCCTCTGTCTTCTATGACCGAGCCAGTTCTGTATCCATCTTGCCAGCTCACCTCTGATCCCATGTGACTTCACTTTCTGTACCAGTCTGCCATGAGGGACCTTGTCAAAGGCCTTAATGAAGTCCATGCAGTCAACATCCACTGCCCTACCTACATCAATCATCTTTGTCGCTTCCTCGAAGAACTCGATGAAGTTAGTGAGAATCGACCTCCCCTTCACAAAACCATGCTGCCACTCACTATTTTGCTTCCAAATGAGAGTAAATCTGATCTCGAAGAATCCTCTCCAATAATTTCCCTACCACTGACATAAGGCTCACAGGTGTGTCATTTGCTGGATTATCCTTGCTACCCTCCTTAAACAAAGGAACAAAATGAGTTATTCTCCAGTCCTCTGAGACCCCACCTGTAGCCAGAGAGGGTAAAACGATTTCTGTCAAGGCCTCAGCAATTTCTTCCCTTGCCTCCCTCAGTATTCTGGTGTATGTCCCTTCAGGCCCTGGGACTTATCTACCTTAATGTTTTTCAAGAGGCCCAACACCTCCTTTTTGATCTCAATGTGACCCAGACTATCTATGCACCCTTCCCCAGACTCATCATCCACCAAGTCCTTCTCTTTGGTGAATACTGATGCAAAGTACTCATTTAGTACCTCGCCCATTTCCTCTGACTCCACGCATAGATTCCCTCCCCTGTCCTTGAGTGCGTCAACCCTTTACCTGGCTACCCTCTTGCTCTTAATGTGTAAAAAGCCTTGGGATTTTCCTTAATGTTGTTTGCCAATGACTTTTTGTGGCCCCTTTTAGCCCTCTTGACTCCTTGCTTAAGTTCCTTTCTACATTCCTTATATTCCTCACGGGCTTTGTCTGTTCCCAGCCTTCTAGCCCTTACAAATGCTTGCTACTAACACTTCCTCCTTCTCAATGTTAATCTGTTTAATTATATCACAGTTCCCCTCCCTGCTTTCTATACCTACATCAACCTTCTCCATAGTGAACACAGACGCAAAATATTTTTTAATACTTCATCCAAGTCTTTCGATTCCACACACAGATTGCCACTTTGGTCCCGAATGGACCCTACTCTTTCCCCAGTTACCTTTTTGCCTTTAGTATACTTATAAAACATAGGGGTGCCCTGCCTGACTCTCTGGTGTGAAGTTGAAGTATAAGGTATTGGTAAGGCTACACTTGGAGTATTGTGTGCAGTTCTGGTGTCGTTATCTGAGGAAGGATGTTCTTGTTCTGGAGGGAGTGCAGCAAAGTTTTAGCAGGCCGATTCCTAGGGTGGCGGGACTGACATATGAGGAAAGACCAAGTTGGTTAGGATGATATTCATTCGAGTTCAGAAGAGTGAGTAGGGATTGCATAGAAATTTATAAAATTCTAACAGGGTAGATTCAGAAAGAATGTTCCCGATGGTGGGGGAGTCCACAAGTAGGGGCCATAGTTTGAGGGTAAGGGATAAACCTTTTAGGACTGAGGTGAGGAAAAATATAATCTCTCAGAGAATGGTGAGCCAGTGGAATTCACTACCGCAGAAAGTAGTTGAGTCCAAACCGTTGTTTAATTTCAAGGAGGAATTAGATATGCCTCTTGGGGCTAAAGGAATCAAGGGATATGGAGGGGATGGCAGGATCAGGGTATTGAACTTGATCATCAGCCATGATTATAATGAATGGCGGAGCAGGCTCGAAGGGCCAAATGGCCTCCCACTGCTTCTATTTTCTAAGCATGTTTCTATGTATGAAATGCCCAACTCCTGCTCTCTCCTAGCCACTGATGGATGGCTATAGTGGTAGAGTGCAGACCTTTGACCCCGCTAGGTGACGGCAGGGCGTTCGAATCAATGCCTGCTCTGCCATGTGATTTAGAGAACTACTCGCCGATGCATAATTAATGAGCGTTCGAGGTGAAATTGGGTGCGATTTTTTTGCCATGCTGCCCAGCGGTAATCACATGGTGAAACCCGTCGGCCACCACACTTAGTTTCTGGAATGGGATATTCCACCCAAAACGTCTACAATCTCATCGTCTTTTACCTCACACCATCATTTCTTGTCCACTACTGAATCTTATCTTACCGTCTTTTACCTGATTCTGTACCTGTTTAAAAACTGCTCATCTGCTACTTTTGCTAGTTCTGAATAAAGACCAATGACTTGAAACATGAATCCTACTTTCCTCTTGGCACAGATGCTCTCTTACCTGCTGAATGCTCGCAGCATTTTCTGTCTTTATCCCATGATCAAACTGTAGATCATAAAACCAATGTCATAATAATATTCAAACCAGATTCTTACTGAGAATAGATTAGTTAAAAAATCCAAAGGTGTATTGAAAATAACTTCTTTTGCAATGTCTGCCTTGGCCGGACACAGCAGCTCCCCATTCCAGCCCTTCAAAAATTAACTGGCGAGTTAAACCTTCATATACAGGAAGCGCTGTGTACTGGTGCAAAGCTTAAATTTCCTTAGCTAAGACAAACAGTACATAATGATTTAATAATTGAGTTAGTGCATTGAAAACTTGTTCACGCAGAGCATCACAAATGGATGCTTGTACAGTAAATGGGAAATAATTCTATTCATTAGGGAGCTAGAACAGAAATCTAACCTATTACAAGTCATCAACCCCCTTGCTTCCAGGTATTCAGAAGCAGCTGAGATTCCAATCTATTCACTTACCCTGTTTTTAACTCATATCTTTATTGAGATTAATGTGGAAACTTTCGGTATGGTTTTCGATTCTGATCCCAGGTTACGATTTCAGGTGGATCCTGACTGTAATGGTGCAAAATAGCTGATGGTAATTGTTTTTCTTGTTTCCATTACCTGAAGCCTTTTCTTTTTGCCTGACTGGATAACTATATCCCCACAGAGGTCTGGATTTAATGCAGGAACTTTAGTTTTCGGGCGCATTTAATCGCGGGAGAGGTCCTGCAACAGTCTTCCTGTGGAAGCAAAACCTCTCCCGATTACGTGGGAGGGCGGAAGGGGCTGATGTGGGATGCCCGGCCGGTGACGGGATGTCAATCAGGCTCCTTAATGACACCCATTATCCCTGAGCCCACCGCAATTTAATGGTGGCTTGGAGACTAAATAGGGTCTGCATAACGTTCCCAGATGCTTGGAAGGTTGCCAAAAACAAGGGTTTGCCTGCTACCTCCCTGGGTTAGAGTCAGGCACCTTGTCTCAGAAAGAGGGATCTGACATTGGGAAGGGATGGGTCTCTGAAAGCCATCCCTTGTCCTTGCCTCCAACCCCACCCGCCCCTCTTTTCTGTGACCTTCACGCATCTTTTGTCTGGAGTCACACACGGATCCTGGACATGTGGTGAGTGCATTGCTGGCCGCATGACGAATTCCACTTGGCCTATATAGATGCCAATTATATTGGTGTGGGGGAAAAGGGCAGGATAAGGAAATGTGGCGTCATGTACAGTGAGGTTGTCAAAGTTAGTTCAAATGTGTGAGGTAAACATGCCATAACACAGTGTGTCTGATAACTCCATTGCGGCATGAGCTCTTTTGCACTTCCTCTGCTTCTATGGTTGGGACACGGCTGCCATGAACTACTGCTGCATTGGTAGCCTTGGCCTTTCTCGTGCTATCATTCCACTACTCATTCCACTT
Source organism: Scyliorhinus torazame (assembly GCF_047496885.1). Taxonomy (NCBI): domain Eukaryota; kingdom Metazoa; phylum Chordata; class Chondrichthyes; order Carcharhiniformes; family Scyliorhinidae; genus Scyliorhinus; species Scyliorhinus torazame. Next base: position 280,469,986 of record NC_092713.1, on the reverse strand, counting down.
CAGGTAATGGCATTATAGATGATGAAGTTTGATTACCGCAGAGGAAGAGGTCATTCAACCCGTCATATTCATGCTGGCTCTCTGAAAGAGTAACCCATTTCTTTGCGTTTTCACCTTGTAATTTATATTTCTATCCGCTATCCTCATTCTTCCATCTAAAATGAAACGTTGCCCACTTCCCTGAAGTAAATTGCAACAGCTGTGAGTTTGCCTGAAGCGATTTGCTGAACTGCCCGAAAGGTGAATCGAGTCCGAAAAGTTTTTTTGAGTTGTGTTGCTGGTCATATTCCATGAACACACTGATACAAATTTTTTTTTAAATCCCTTATAGGCCATGCAGGGCACAGGATTATGCAAAAGGATCACTGTGCTAACCACTGTGCTACCGTGGGCAGCACGGTAGCATTGTGGTTAGCACTGTTGCTTTACAGCTCCAGGGTCCTAGGTTTGATTCCCGGCTTGGGTCACTGTCTGTGCGGAGTCTGCACGTTCTCCCCGTGTCTGCGTGGGTTTCCTCCGGGTGCTCCAGTTTCCTCCCACAGTCCAAAAATGTGCAGGTTCGGTGGATTGGCCATGATGAATTGCCCTTAGTGTCTAAAAAGGTTGGGTGGGGGTACTGGGTTACGGGAATAGGGTGGAGGCATGGGCTTAAGTGAGGTGCTTTTTCCAAGGGCCGGTGCAGACTCGATGGGCTGAATGGTCTCCTTCTGCACAGTAAATTCTACGAATAATAAGTGCAGTCAATGGCCTTCTAGTCCCTCAGAAAACCAGCATTGCAGGTTTTGCTGTATTATGTGGTCGTCTCACGTTGCTGCTGCTGTTCGGTGAGTGAACTGTTGACAGGTGAGTAATGCATCTGTGCCTAGAAAACTGCCTTCCAATGCAGAAGTCCCTTGGTACCCTGGGAGGGACTCATTCTTGAAATGTTAGTGTCACGCTGCTATTACATGCAGTCCAGAACTATTCATCAGCCACATAGAAACATCGAAAAAATAGGAGCAGGAGGAGGCCATTCGGCCCTTCAATCCTGCTCCACCATTCACTATGATCATGGCTGATCATCCAACTCAATAACCTAATCCCGCCTTCCACCATATCCTTTCATCCCTTTCTCCCTAAGTGCTATATCTAACTGCTTCTTTTTTTTCAAAAAAAGTATTTTAATAAGGCATTTTTGAACAGCAAACACAAATAAGAGCAAAAGCAAACTTGTACAGCATAATAAATAAACAAGACCACGCCCCCTGCCTTTCCCCTCCTCCCTTCTTGCCTTCCCCATTTTAATTCCCTTATCCCTGCACCCCCTTTCCCCCTGCTGATACCTCAATCCTCTTTAAAGAAGTCTAATTGGCTTCCACCTCCAGGCGACCCTCTCCAGGCGAACTTAATCTTTTCCAACCTCAGGAATTCTGCCAGCTCGCTCACCCACACCCCGCTTTCAGTGGCTCCGAATCCCTCCACCCTATCAAAATCTGTCTCCGGGCTATCATCGGCCTCTCTCGCTCCCTGGACTCCCGGGTCTTCCGACACCCCAAATATCGCTCGCTATCACTGGGCTCGGGACCACCTTCACCCCCAACACCTTGGACATTACCTCCGCAAACCCCTGCTAGAACCACTTCAGTTGTGGACATGCCCAAAACATGTGGACGTGGTTCGCCTCCCCACGCACCGTCCACACCGATCCTCCACTCCCTCAAAGAACCTGCTCATCCTTGCCACTGCAATATGTGCACTGTAAACTACTTTACACTGAATAAGGCTGAGCCTTGCACACGACGAGGATGCAATCACCTTCCGCAGGGCCTCTTCCCATGTCCCGGCATCCACCTCCCCCCAAGCTCCTCCTCCCATTTCCGCTTAACATCTCTTATCGGGGCTCCTTTGACGGTGGCTTTTTAGGGGCATGCGGAAAAGGCTAGCCGCTCGTTGGTGCACCAGTTGAAGTGGCAGGCAGCCTCTCAGGAAATTGTGCCGGTTCGGGACGTGGGGGATAGATTGGTCTCTGCCCCGCCATGTTAATGAGACGGTTTATCAGAACCTTTATGAGTCGGAGACCCCAGAGGATGGATTCTCAACGTTAGAGATTTTGGACGGTTTGGCTATTCCGGTGGTGGAACAGAAGGGAGAGACTGGAGGCTCCTCTGACTTTGTAGGAGGGTATGGGTTTGGTGCAGTCGGGGAAGACATCTGGGCCAGGCGGGTTCCTGATTGAATTTTAGCAGCCGTTTGCCTGGTTGCTGGCACCAGTGCTGCTCAAGATGTTTGAGGATTCTTTGGCTTGGGGGGATGTTGCCGACCACATTGGTGCAGGGGTCGATCCCCTTGATCTTAAAAAAGATAAGGATCCGATGGGGTGTGGGTTGCATTGTCCTATTTCATTATTGAATGTGAATGCAAAGTTGTTGGTGAAGGTCTTGGCTAGGCGCATGGAACCCTGCCTCCCAGGGGTCATATTGGAGGAGCAGGCAGGGTTCGTTAAGGGAAGACACTTTTCAACCAATGTTCGGAGTTTGCTTAATGTTGTTTTGTCCCGCTCTCCAGCCCTTGAGCCGGAGGTGATTATCTCACGAGATGCGAAATATGCGTTTGACAGCGTGGAGTGGGACTATTTGTTTGGGATCTTGGTTAGGTTTGGCTTTGTGCCTCGATTTATATCCTGGATCCAGCTCCTATACAACGCCCCCACCATGAGAGTCCAGACAAAAAGCTTTAAGTTCAAAATACTTATAACTGAGGAGAGGTGCGAGACAGGGGTGTCCACTGTCCCAGCTATAGTCTATCTCGGCAATAGCATTGAGGTCATCCACAAAGTAGAGAGGGATAGAGAGAGAGGGGCGGGAGCATAGGGTATCATTGTATGAGTATGATCTGTTGCTCAATGTGTGGACCTTCCCCTGTGCAGGGGGAGATAGTGAAGCTGCTTGAGAGGTTTGGCTCCTTCTCAGGGTATAAATTGAACTTGGGCAAAAGTTAAAGTTTTCCGATAAATCTCCCAGGTAGGGAGATCTGGGAAAGTTGCCATTTCGTTTGGTCAGGTCCTGCTTTCGTTATCTGGGAGTCCGGGTGGCCAATGGTTGGGTCTCACTACAGAAATTAAATTTCGAGAACCTGGTTAAAGCAGTGAAGGCTGACCGACAGAAGTGGCAACTTGGGGACAGCTTAGGCAGCATTTTAAACAGGGCGCTGTGTCGGTGTTGGCCCCAATTTGGAAAAATTGTGAATTATGTGCCGGCGGTTTTGGACTTGTCCTTTGGCGCTTGGAGCATGGAGTTTAAAAAATATATATATTTTTTACTCTCCTTTTTCACATTTTCTCCCAGATTTACACCCACCAACAATAAACAATAATCAGTAAACAAATATGGCAATCCCCATATCAATAACAACGATCTCATCCTCCCACCAAACCTCAAACATTAGATATCTAACTGCTTCTATAAACTATACAATGTTTTGGACTCAACTACTTCCTGTGATAACAAACTCCACAGGCTCACCACTCTCTGGATGAAGAAATTTCTCCTAATTTCTGTCCTAAATGGTCGACCCCTATCCTCAGACTGTGACCCTGGTTCTTGACACACCTTACATTGGGAACATCCTTTCTGCATCTACCCTGCCCAGTCCTGTTAGAATTTTAAAGGTTTCTACGAGACCACCCTCATTCTTCTGAACTCCACCGAATACAATTCTAACTGATTCAATCTCTCCTCGTACGTCAGTCCTGCCATCCCAGGAATCAATCTGGTAAATCTTCGCTGCACTCCCTCTTTAGCTAGAACATCCTTCCTCAGATAAGGAGACCAAAACTGCATACAATATTCCAAGGCCCTGTATATTGGATCAAGGCATCCCTGCTGGCTTGACTTAACCTAAATCTCCTGAGACACATTATACTGTCATTACAATATAACTATGCCTGGCGCAGGGGATCCGGTGCATACCGGCCTTGACACAGTGTATCAACTATGCCACCTGACTTTATTGGCAGTCCTTTGCTAATTCTCTTCCCAGACACGTGCTCTGGAAGCATTTACTGCAAATCGCAGTAGGCCTGTTTTTTTAAGGTGACTCAATTTTTATGGCCCTCCCAACTCATGTTTTTGCATATACGCTGTGTATAAGTCAACCCCACCTTTTCAGCCATGAAATGCTGTACTCACATTAATAGCCAGCCTCAACTTTTCTCCCCACAAGCGCATGTTTTACAAACCAGCTCCTTATAACTGGACAAACGGGATTATGCTGACTACGGGCTGTGTTGCAGGAGTTTAAGACAAGCCACTCTTTACCTCAGCAGCAGATGACAATTCAAAATGGTGACACTCCACGTCCACCACAGTTGGTTCACTTTTACATTTGGTCTCGGCCCACTGTTTTTGGAGGGATTTTTTGAGACTTCAAAGATTGACTTATTAGCTAGCATCTATGGTAAATTGATTGCTCATGTAGCCAAAAGATTACAAATTGAGAAAAATAAAATTGCCCGAACTCATATTTGGACGGCGTCACCACCTTTCTCCGGCATACTTCCCCTTGACATCAGTTTCACCCTCTGTAGTAGCAAGTCCCTTTAAGTGGGGGGGGGGGACGGGGGGAGCGGGGAGTTTGTCGGGTATCATGTGATCCGATCGGCCAATCGGGCAGGCGAGCACGAATCCTGGAGCTGAGCATGGGTTTTCCCAGGCATTCTGGAGTCAAAGTAGTTGGCAGCACAATTCTTATACTTTGTATGTAATTTATTCCTTGTAATAAATCATTTACTAAACTTGGTGATCACCCATCCTTGAATGATTACATTGGCGACGAGGATCAATGGGAGTGCCTTCAAATTGCCCCAAAGAAAGACAGAACAGACTTTGTGAGCAAATCTTTCAAGCTAGATCCATTTAAGACTGAATGAGTGGGATTCTCCAATAATGGGGCTATGTCCCCACGCCCACGAGAAAAGGGGCGCAAACCACACCGGCGTCAACAGTCCCCGATATTAAGGAATGCCCCCCTTCCTAGGCGGCTCGGTCGACGCCGGAGTGGTTCCCGCAGCTGCAGCCGGCGCAGAACGGTCGGCACGAGTTTGCGCATACGCGGAACGGCTGGTGTAATTCCGCGCATGCACGGGGGTTCCCTTCTCTGCGCCGGCCACTGGGCAATATGGTGGAGCCCTACAGCGGCCCGGAGCGGAGGAACATACGCTCCCGCGGAACCAGCCCACCCGCCGATCGGTCCCCGCAGACACACCTTCCAGGTCCCGCCATGTGGGACCTGAGTAACCCACGCCGGCGGGACTCGGCGGCCACTCGGCCTTTCGGAGCCCGGAGAATCACCGAGGGGCCGACCGATGCAGCGGGAATCCCGCGGGCGCCTGAGAATCGGCGGGGAGAATCATTAAACCAGCGTCGGGGCGGCGGGGCTCGCGTCCCCCCATGGATTTTCCGTCCCGACGCGGGGTCGGAGAATCACGGCCAATAAGTCTATTCTGAAATTAGAACACTTTGACCCTAAATCGGGAGATTGGGTTCAATACATCGAACACTTGCGATACTTTATCAAAGCAAACAAAATGGGTTGGGAGGGGAGGAGGAAAAGAAGAGGGTAATACTGCTAACAGCCTGCGGTGCCCAAACCTTTAGTTTGTCATGAACACATTCTAATCTCATTATGTGCCACTATCAGCACCCTTCTTAGACTTAACCACCCCCATTTACGTTCATTTTATCTTTCTGTCCAGGACATCTTTGTCAATCTCCAAATAGCGCTGATCTTCTATCCACCCCCACCGCTTCTTGCGCCCCCACAATAGTATAAATCTGGCCCAATTTCCAGTTCTCCCCAGCTTTGACAAAGAGTCATCCAGACTTGAAACGTTAGCTCCCTTCTCCCTCCACAGATGCTGTCAGACCTGCTGAGATTGTCCAGTATTTTCTGTTTTGGTTTCAGATTCCAGCATCCGCAGTAACTTGCCTTTGTCAATATTGAATAGATGGACCTCAAATGCTAATTTTACACCCTGGAATTATAAAATATTTAGGTGGAAATGTTTGCTATTGTAAATGGAGAACAGAAGATTGAGAGGAGACTTGAGAGAGATATTCAAGATCCTAAGAGGTACAGATCAGGGTAACGAATGAGAAACTGTCCCCTCTCAAGAGAACATCAAGAATAGAGGCCACAGATTCAAAATAATGAGCAGAAGGAGGAGAGGTGTTGTGCAGAAAAATCTTTTCACTCGGGGTCTTCGGAGTCTGGAACGGACCTCATGATAGTGTGTTGGAGACAGGTTCAATCAAAAGGCTTGCTATCTGAAATTAAAATGTGCAAGGTTACAGGAATAAAGCAGGGGAGTGCGATTAGTTAGAATGCTCTTTCAGACATCCAGTGGAGATCCAATGAGCTGGATGGCCATTGTAAAGAATCTGTGATTCAGTGAAGCGTTTATTATTCCTATTTTTCAGTACAGTAACTATTATCCCTTCAGGAGATCGTTGCTGTGTTAAAAAAAAAATCAAAGTTGCAGGATTAAAAAGAAAGATTTGCATTTATATAGCGCTGCCAATGACCTCAGGATATCCTAAAGCATTGTACAGGAAATGAAGTACTTTTGAAGTATATGCACTGGTGTAATGTAGTTAGCGTGGCAACCAAGATGTGCACAGCAAGCTGCCGCAAGCTGGGAGAAAACTGAGAAATTCTATGCAGGAAGAGACAAAACCATTAGTTGCTTTAATTACTTTTCACGATGTTAAATCAGGCGCCGAGCTCTGTAGCTTATTTATGCTCTTAACATTAGAATCAGAAGAACAATACTCTTAATATTTTATCAGCTGCAACTGCTTATCACTGAAGGTGTAACCTCACATAAGTGATGGAAACCTGAATACTGGTAAAACATGTTCAAGAAATATTGATGTTTAATGATTCTTGGGTGGGGGTGCTGCTAATTTGTTGACACACTGATGTACTTTGACAGGTGTAAGCAACACTTCGAGAGAGGCGAAATCTCAGCTATCATTTTACGTGGTGTTTTTGTTTTACCAATAGCTCACTGTGAGTTCCTCCACATATTTCATTACTTCACAGGCACTGCAGCTAAATGTTGAGCATTGACACATTTTCCAACTCTTGTATAAGTGCCTTATGTCAGCCATCTGTAGGGAGTTTCATCTAAAACTTTAGTTTTGAGGTTACACTGTACAGAGCTTGTGTAAAATCATTTAGAGGGGTGAAATTGGATTAGACCCGAAAACAGCCATGAGAATCACAGCATGTGAGTGACTTTGCCCGTACATTGTGCTGTAGACTGCTCATCAACTCAGTGTTGCGTGCTGATTCCATGATTGCTGTGTGCAGCCAGCACTGCCCATGCTGTTCATTGACTGTATGTATCAGCAGTCAGGCCAATGTTGTGAGCAGCAAACATTACTTAAAGGTATGTCCTAGAGGGGGGGAACATTGTGAGTACTGGAAGTCATGTCAGGAAGTTAACCCTTTAAAGGCTTCTTCAAGGTGGCTCAATCTGAGAGAGCGCGCATCAAAGTTTTCAGATGATGCACTATAGGCCTTGGTGCATGATATGTAGAGAAGTACAGGCATCCTGTATCCACAGTGGGACACGCTGCTCAAGACACAGTTGGATGGTCAATGCCAGGAGTATAGCTCTGAGAGCATGGGTGCAGTGCAGAAAGATGTTTAATGCTCTGTTTCGAGTTGCAATGGTAAGTGAGTTCAATCTTAAAATGATTATTTCCTATCAATTGCACCAACTCGCCTCGTTCACAGTTTAATTAACCTTTCCCCCATTGCCCACCCACCAACATTCTCCATCAGTACCCATAGAATCCATAGAATTCCTACAGTACAGAAGGAGGCCCACCGAATCTGCACTGACCCTCCGAAAGAGCACCCGATCTAGGCCTGCCCTAGCACCCTAGCCCCACAACACCACCTAACCCACACATCGTTGGACACTGAGGGGCAATTGTTTTGATTTTTAGCATGGCCAATCCAGCTAGCCTGCACATCTTTGGACTGTAGAAGGAAACCGGAGCACTCGCAAACACAGGGAGAACATGCTAACTCCACAGACGGTTACCCAAGACCGGAATTGAACCAGGGGTTCCTGGTGCTGTGAGGAAGCAGTGGTAACCACTGTGCCCCCTAATCACGGGAGCCACAGAGCAGGAGCACCGAACGAACTTGGAAAAGGTTTGAAAAGGTCCCAGAAAGCTGGAGTAAGACTAAAAAGAGAGAACTGTACTTTATAGATGGGTGAGGCAGTAATTCTAACCACTGTAACACAGTGCCACCCATCCCTTCAATGCGCATGGTTTACCTTAACCCCACACGTTTAGCAAGGTTGACTGTTCTGATCTTTGAGCAGGAGTGGTGGAACAAATAATCATTGAAATGTCTGACATTTACCAAAATTATCTCCATTCGATGTGATTTCATTTACTTTAACAATGATGAGAAACAGCTAATATTCAAGCCAAACAGGCTCCATTGTGAGAGATAGCAGCAGATTACAGTGGGCTGCTGTGTTACTGTGTGGAGGTAATGGAAAGATATCGGAGTGGAGTGAGAGATGGTGTCTATTCTCTGCAGAGTCTCACATTGGTTGCTGCCATTCATTAAACCGCTGGGGTCTTACAGTTAGTCACAAATACAAATAAAATTCATCCAGTTAATTATCTTTAAAAACAAACACTGGGGTGTCTGTCATGTAGGGCAGGGAGGACAATCAGCAGTCATAAATCTTAAAAAGGGGAAAAAACTACTTGATTGGAGGTTACACATTTTAGAATTGTCGTCCCCATTGCAGGTTGTCAGTAACATGTATACAAGGGCACTGAGTTCTTTGCACTATTCTGATCAGAGAGCTGGATTTTATGGCCTTTCAGAAGGTGTGTTTTTGGCAGAGGGGCAGATATAATATAAACCACTGCCTTCTCACCAACCCCCCAGTCCCCATAATATGATGGTGGGGCCATTTAAGCACCTCAATCTGCCTCCACCAATAATATGCTGGCAGAGATGGAGGGCGGGACTGGGGTGGGGTGGGGGGTGGGGGGGTGGGAGTGGCGAGAGTGGGAAGTGCCACTTTTTTCACCAAAGTTGGTAAAAGTGCGGGAAGGAAAGGCATTCTTTAGGGGTGCCCTGTGCGTATTGGGTGCACCGCCCCACCAAGATTTTATCCTCGCTCCCCCACTTTATGCCTCCCGCCTGGCTTTCAAAACCCACCCAAACCCGTGACCAATCTCCACGATAGCACAGTGGTTAGTACTGTTGCTTCACAGCTCCAGATCCCAGGTTTGAGTCCTGGCTTGGGTCACTGTCTGTGCAGAATCTGCATGTTCCCCCGTGTCTGCGTGGGTTTCCTCCGGGTGCTCCGGTTTCCTCCCACAAGCCCCGAAAGACGTGCTGTTAGGTAATTTGGACATTCTGAATTCTTCCTCAGTGTACCCGAACAGGCGCCGGAATGTGGCGACTAGGGGCTTTTCACAGTAACTTCATTGCAGTGTTAATTTAAGCCTACTTGTGATAATGAAGATTATTATATTATTATAAAGCTCGGGACTTACCCAGGTACGGGATCCATCAATCTTCTTCATGGGACAACCCGCAGTCCCAGCAGTGCCCACTACTGAGCTGTGGAGCTGCTGGGGCTGCAAGCCTCTTGAGGGTGGGACTTCTCCTCTGTGGGACAGCAGGAAGTCCCTTTTCTGCTTATTAGGGCCCCCCTGGAGAATAATGTGGCTGCACGTTTACGACAGGATACATGCCTAAGCTGCTCTATATATGAGCTAAATCACTTTGAACACTAATCTATTGCGCTAGATTGAAGCCAAATTTTAGAATCTCAATGGGAGTTCTCGCAGTCTCCCACCAGTAACCTCAGCAGAGGTTGGCAGGTGCTTTCAGAAATGGTGGAAATGGTGGGCGACAGGGAAAGTTTCCACAGAAGTCTATTAAAAAGTTTGTCTATAAAGAAAATTGGGGTGGCACAGTGGTTAGCGCTGCTGGCTCACATCACCAGGGACCCGGTATCAATTCCAGCTTTGGGTTACTGTCTGTGTGGAGTTTGCACTTTCTCCCCATGTCTGCGTGGGTTTCCTCCGGGTGTTCCGGTTCCTCACACAGTCCAAAGATGTGCAGTTTAGGTGGTTTGGCCATGCTAAATTGCCCCTTAGTGTCCAAAAGGTTAGATGGGGTTACTGGGTTTTGGGGATGGGGTGGGGGCGTGGGCCAAGATGGGGTGCTCTTTCGGAAGGTCAGTGCAGACTCTATGGGCCGAATGGCCTCCTTCTGCACTGTAGGGATTCTATGGTTCTACGATTCGAAGTTCAGCAACAAAGTTTAATTTGCAACAAATGTGCAGTTTTTGTAAACTTCACTAAGAATTATGTGGGTAAAAATGAAGTTCGGTGGAGGCAAAAAGAAACGGTGCTAGCCAATCAGGCTTCCATCCTATATTCAGGCAAATCAGATATGGTGGACAATAAGCAAATGTATATGCCACCAACTGCTTTATGCCCCCCTATATCAGTTGTTTCCCTTACATTATTCCACTTTGTCTCACTCCTCAATTAGTAAGTTGTATTGGAACATGTTGCTATGGGCTCTGATGCACTGTCAATTACAACGAGACGAGAGTAGAATGTAATCGAGGCTTTATTACACAGAGATGTGTGGCCTCCTATAGCAGCTTACGAAATGGCTGCTGTTCGGAGAGCACACACATTTATACTCCGCCTACTGGGCGGAGCCAGCAGGCAGGGATCTACCCCCGTACCTGTAGTACAGGGGCATTACCGTAATACCCATATATACAATATAATACAACAGTGGTGACTCCCACAGGTTCCAGTAGCCCCAAGGATGAAAAAAGCCACTTGTCCTCTTGGAAACCTAAATGGTGAGTTTTGGAGTGGTATGGAAAACAGACATTCAAGTTCAGTTTGATGCTATCCCTGTCTGATATCACTGTTTACAGACTTCTAAACGGAGACATCAGATGGCAAACAGAAATGTGAACCCGGTTGGAATTTCCCATCTGTCACTAAGGAGCACTGACAATAACTGTGATGTTTGTAATCGTGTCCTTACTGACACCATCTGACTCAGCACAAACCAGGAACCAAACAGGAAATGTACTTACTCTGAGGACAATTGGTTAAGTTAACGCAAAAGCAAAATACTGTGGAGATCTGGAATAGAAACAGGAAATGCGGGAAACACTCCGCGGGTCTGGCAGCATCAGTGGAGAGAGAAACAGAATTAATGTTTAAGGTCGATGACCTTTCATCAGAACTTTCCTAATGAATGGTTAACAGCCTGAAATGTTAACTCGCTTTCTCTCTCCACGGATGGTGCCTGACATGCTGAGTATGTCTAACATTTTTTATTTTTATTTTTATTTATTTGAGCTAAGTTGCCTATTTTTCCTGAGGCAGCCTCTCTGTTTGATCATATTGAAACTGGAGACTTCCTACATGTAACATGCCAAATACCTTGAAGAATTGAGGATGAGGGAAGACAGAGAGGGCAATTTTCCAGCAAAATAATTTTTAGAAGTGTAAACATAGAAAATATACCCCAGGTTTCTAATATTGGCTTTGATATTAAAATCTATAATGGGTTATTGGGGCGGATAGAGGGGGGAGGTGTTAAAGACGCAAACAAAGGGATCATGCCTGCATCACCTGTCTGTTGTAATGGTTGTTTGGTGGTTCAGGGAGAATTCTTCAGACTTGTATGGTTGAACATAAATCCTTCAATGGTGAATAATAACTATGTACACATCCCAGGTACAACCACGCATGGGTTCTGTCTCCCTGTCAGCTCTTTCCAAACTATACACCACAGATTGTCTATTATCATGTGGCTTTCTACATCATACTGTGGGCAGTACTGTTCTCCAGTCCCTCAGTAACCCTTACTCTGCCTAAATCCCTTATCCTACACCACCTACCACCTGTTTTATGGTGGTGATTGCGATGTGTTCAAGTGTAGAGATAGGATACTTAATAAACATATTTAAATTGGACTTCAATTTGCAATTACCATAGAATGGTTACCACATAGAACAAAGCCATTTGATCTGCCATGTCTGTGCTGGCTCTCTGCCATTACATTCCACTCCCAAGCCTTTTTCCCAAAGCCCCGCTTTCTTTTGACCTTAAACCCCTCTGGTTCCGATCCTTGGGAACAGTTTCTCCCTATCTAATCTGTCTATTTCTCTCATGGTTATGAACACCTCAACCAAATATCCTCAGAATTTTCCCTTCTTTAAGGAAAACAGCCACAGCCCAATTAGAAGACCAAAACTGCATAGATTTCTCAGGGGTCTGGAACCCAACATTAAAAGGGAAAAGGAAGCATAAGAACATAGAGCACATGAAATAGGGGAAGGCTCCATGTTCCTTCAAACATGTTCCACCACTCAATAAGATCATGGCTGACCTTTCACATAACTCCCTTGATTCCTTATGTGTCCAAGAACCTACTGATCTTAGTCTTAAATACATTCAATAACTAGACATTCATAGCTCTCTGTGATAGAGAATTCCAAACATTCACACCCCACTGAGTGTAAATATTTCTCCTCATCTCAGTTCTTTATAGTCAACCCTTTATCCTGAGCCTATTGGCCAAAGTCTCTCCATGGTTTGAAGTCCCATCCTTGAGGTTGTAAGTGAAAGATGACACTAAACTGGTGGGCAATTTACAGGCAGCCAATTAAAATGTTGAGACATGATCCTTAATTGGGCCCTTAAATGGTTCAATTAGGCACCTGGTGAGTGCCTGTGCCACTGAGATTCCTGCCGCTGTAATATGCCAAGGCAGTGGCAAGCTATTGGCTCTCCCCTCCTGACACCTTCCCCCACCAAATCACCAGCTCTCCTGCCCTAGTTTGTCACCATAAAGCAGGGAAGATTCATCCCCATGACCCCTAATTCGTAAAACGAGGGAAAAGTGCTAGTCAACATCTACCCAGTCTAACCATCTAAATAATGTTGACATACCTCAATGAGATCGCTTCTCATTCTTCTGAAGTCCAGAGAGCATAGGCACATTCTATTTAATCTCATTTCATAGGACAGTCCTCTCATCCCAAGAACTAATCTGATTCACCTCTCCAAGGCAAGCGTGTCCTCCCTTAGGTAAGAAGACCCAAACTGTACATAGCACTCCAGGTGGTCTACCAGATCCTGAAGTTAAATGTCTTTTCCAGCACTTCTTGTGGGTCAGCAGGAGCAAGGGCTTTCCCCTAGCTCCTCAAGGAAGCCTGTGGCCTCCCTTCTGGCTATTGCGGCCTCGCTCTCCCTGCATCACAATCTCCAGCCGCCCTCTCCAACCCAATGCCAGATTTTGTCCCCTTCAAGGCATGATGACATCTCTCTCCCTCCAGCCTGATTAGTCTCCCGTCTCTCCCAGCCTCAATGGGCTCTCCCTCCCTTGGTGAATCATCCCCCCCTGCCAAATTTCTGCCACCAAGCATAGCCTCCTGCTGCTGGTAGTACCTCTGAACCTCTGGCCAGCATGCCAAATTGGCTGCGGGGCAGGAAGTAAATCAGAAAATGGTAACAAAGTCCTGCCATTAGGTTTGGTAGCACCTCTTCATCCTCTGCCTCGATCGGTTCTTGAGCTGTTATGGCTCCCAGCACATATTCCCGCCGCCCTCCCAGTAAATTCTGGGGTCATTATACTTAAATCAAATAGAGGTATGCTTTATCAAAAAAGAGATTTGTTCCGCCCGTCTCTCACTCTACTGTGCACGTCCTATAATCTATTATCTTTTCAGTGCCTTTGTAGTTGTGCTGATACATCAACATTTTTTGTCCAAACAGCCCTTATTATTCAGATAGAACAGATCCCTTGACATCTAACCTAATCTACAATATTGAAATGAATAAACCAGAATGCATAATATGGGACACAGGAAGCTGCTCTCTTGTTATGTTTGATCGGTATACCACTGGCAGCTGCAGGAGTCCATAATTTATAGAATGAAAGCTCTGCGAAATAGCTAAGCATTTTGCCTCATCACATATTTATTTTTAAAACATAAAAGCTCATTACCATGAAAGTGTGCCTGCACCTGGCAGTGATCCAGTTCTCGTCAGAGATGCAACCAGCTCATTTAGATCTGCAACTTTATGTCACCAGAATGCTAAGAAGTGTTAGCTTTGTTGTTATCTGTTTTCTTTTGAAGAGTCTTTCATCATAGTTTACAATTTTCATTTCAGTTTGAGTGATGGTATTCAATTACAAGAGGAAAGAATTGTTTCCTTTCCGCAGCCCTGTCCTATGCAGTTGCCATGGTGCTCTTGACATTCTTCGTGCCCTTGGAAGATACTCACAGGACTACTGTATAAAATTATCCATTCCATGTGCTTCTTTCAGAATCATGAAATGTAAATTTGTTGCTCACATTATTAACCGCCGAGTGCAAAACAGATGTAAACGTGGTGATAGCATTGGCAATTGGACAATACGCTCTTAGCTGGTGCTTGTGGATGACATCCATGGCAAGAAAGATCATAGAATCATCATAGAATCATCGAATCCCTAGGAGGAGGACATTCAGCCCATTGAGACTGCATCGACCCTTCAAATAAGCATTCTACAATGTCCAGACCCCGCTACCTCTATAACCCCATAACCTAATCTACACATCCCTGGAAACTAAGGCCAATTTAGCATGGCCAATCCACCTAACCTGCACATCTTTGGACTGTGGGGGGAAACCAGAGCACTTGGAGGAAACCCATGCAGACTCGATACGAACGCACAAACTCCACACAGACAATGACCCAAGGCTGGAATTGAACCCGGGTCCCTGGTGCTGTGAGGCAGTAGTGCTAACCATTGTGCCACCGTGCCGCCCCAGAGATTTGGAATATGTCATCAGTCGGGCTACCATTGTGGTACAGAAAGACTTTACGAACAGTCAAAATCAGCTGTAAGAACAGAAAATTCTGTAAATGCTCTCAGAGCCAGGCAGCATCTGGAGATAATGGAATGTTATTGACTGGAGAAGTTGGGCCAGGTTTCTGCCTGGTGATGGAGGTGGGGGTAGGGTCACAAATGACGAAAACCTGGAATTTTTGCAGTAATTTCAAATTTGCAGTGTTTTCTCAGCCTTGCGTTTGATGGTGCAGCCTTCTCACAGGTTGGGTAGGCCTTGGATCATGACTTGCACATGACCGCTTCTGTGGTCAGGGTCACCATTATGAGCCCTGTAGGAAATTTGGATTTCTTCTATCCTGCGATATCCATATACTGGTCTGGGTTTTTGGAAGCCCTTAAAAACTACCTCATCGTAGAATTCATGACCACGGGGTAAGACTGCTGAGAAGTTGGGAACATTCTAACAGGTAATTGTTAAATGTTTTGACAACTTCAAATGTCACTATTAGATTCTGTATTTAATGTAAATAAAATAATCAGCAGCGATTCATCATAGGGATCTGTCCTGAAAATGTAAGTTTGTTTTGTTTTATCTTTTTTTCTGAAAAAAATAAGTTGACCATTACATTGACAAGCATTGTTTAATGTTGAGATGAATTAGAGTACTTTCCCCACTGGGAAAATATGTAATAATGCAATGGAAATTAAAGAACACTATGCTGGGAAACTCTCCTGTCATGTTTTGGACTATTGTTTAAATGCCTGGAGGTCTTTACCTTTGAAACAAAAATACCCTGCTGCTGAAAATTAGAAAATAATCTTACCACCTGCTGCACTTCATTGATTGACAGGCAATCTGCTTTGAAAGGGAAAAGGTACCATCAGCAGACTAGAAAAAAGATCATCATTTTTCAGTTCCAATTAACTCAATTATTTGCATTTCAAAGAGTTTGCTTTGGCAGTGATAACTGTTTGGCTGAGTTCCAAAAGCTAGAGAGCTACCTATCTCAGCAGGGGACTGTGTTTATAGTTTTGGCAACTGTTTTAAGAGATTGTTAGAGGATTATCTATCTTTTATGTGGTTACTTAATCAATGTTTGTTGTTTTTTTTACTACAGATTGACCACTAGAGGGGATCTAAACTTTTTGAATGATTTCAATGAATGAAAGATTTCTGCGTGAGTGTGTTTGAATGACAGATGATTTTATTGTTCAAAGTTTATTTTGCTTAAATTCCCATTTCAAAAACGTGGGGCAGGATTCTCTGGTCGCCGACGGCGAATTCGTGTTCGGTGATTGGCAGGAGAAAACCTATTTCTGACCAAATCGGGGGTGGCGCCGCTTTCGTGATACTCCGCCCTCTCCAAAACAGCATACTCACAGAGTACGCAGCGCGCCGTACCAACGGCTTCAGGACGTTGCCTGAGGCCCCCACCCCCCCCCCGATGCTCCACCCCCAACTGGCCGAGTTCCCGACGGAGTCAGTCGCGTGTGTTAGCATCCGTCGGGTACTCGGCGTGGCGGCTGCGGACTCAGTCCACCGCTGCTACAGTCGGAGAGGGACGATCTGCGGGCAGGGGGGACTTTGTCGGGGGCTGGGGGCACTGTTGGGGGGTGATCCGGGGCTTGCGAGCCGGTCAAAGGGGAGGCACTATTTTGCAGGCTGGGTCTGCGCCGGATGGTGCCATGTTGCCCGGCGTGGCCGCTGCAAGCCGCTGCCATGTGCATGCGCGGCCATGGACCCGGAAATTCTCCAGGCCATATCGGCAGCTAGAACCGGGTGCTCTACGCTGCCGACATGCTAGCCCCAAGCCAAACGGGGGACCGGTGGCCGTTTTGCGCCGAATCTACAGTCATAAAATGCCACCATTCCCACGCTGGAGTGCGGACATAGCCTCAGAATCGGAGAATCCATGCCCATTATGGATACTGGGGGAATGGCTGTAGAGGGATCATGAGGGTGTGGTGAGGGGTGCATGGAGTGTGAGTTGTAGAATGAGATGTTGAGGGGTGAGATTTAGGGGTGCACAAAAATGATGCTGGGAGCTGGGGTACTGTCCCTGAGAACTGAGGCATACCTGCTAACCAGCCTTCCTCACACTCACGTTCCTCCTGAACTCCTGGCATAGGCATATGCCATGGCTCACAAAACCCGACCTGTCCCCACCCATATATCCCAGAAACAATCATTTGTGGGGATGGGGCTTGGAGGCTGCCTCAAGTTTTGGAAGTGGGCAAAGGCCCCAAATTGCATTACCCAATTCTGAGAGAAAAATCTGGGCTGTTAACTCTGTTTTCTTCCCACATTCTAACCTGCCGATTTTTATTTCAGATTTCCAGCATCCACAGTATTTTGCTTTTGTTTTAGAGTGAATCAGCAAGCTGAATATGGGGCAGCATCAATATTACACTTGTTGCTATTGTGTGCTACCTATCTTGACTACATTTTAAAGATTGCTCTTCTTTGATACATGCAAATTTTCATATATGTTTAATCTTTTACTGTTAATTATTCTATTAAATTAGTGGATATGGTGGTGTTATGAATGAAGTCTCATGTGGTGAGCTCTGGTTTCCTACTTGATGTTAATGGGGACTTAGGTTACTTGACAGGAAAAGGCTTTGTACCTTCACAATGACATTCAATCACTGGAATCAACTGAAAGGAAGAAAAATAAGTCTCTTGCTATAATGTTAATCTAGTTATGTCAATGCTCACTTTGCATAGATTTTATATTCATGTTATGTGTCCATCAGATTTTAACAAATTGTACATCAGAGTTCCTTCCCATCATCTCCATCAATGCCACTTTGCCGCTTGTGCATACTGTACACATCTGTCCATTGACCTTGCCCATCAACCATTATGCCAGGCTTTAACTCTACCTCCGTCTGCTCTCTTTCCTTTATATTGTTATTCAGTCCCACAAGCTTTCGTCTTTCATCAAAGTTTAATAATCCTCATATACTTTATGAGGTTGCCTTGGTGACAGCACAATATCATCAGGATAATTCACATTCATGGATTTGGATTTGTGTTTTTGGTTGATTTTATATACCCTGTCCTGAGAATACAACGCAAATATAGTGAAGCAATTGAAATACAAATCAGCACAGAAAAATTGCAAACTGTATCGTAAAGTAAGTTCTGAACTTATGATGGACCTTTTCCTCACTTTGTTTTGCCTGCTTCATGTGCTGTAATCAACTCTATTTGTTCCATAAACTGGTTTGGGCTCTATTTTAGAATAAATGATGCAATGCGAGGTTTTCTCATTACTGATGATCATTTATTTCTAATATTCTGAATTAACATATTTTGCCTGTGTAAAAGTGAACTTCCGCATGCATAAAAGGCTGCCTAATGGGGTTGTTGCATAAGCTTAATTGCGCAGATCATTTAAAAGGTTCTAACAACTACTGGAGGAGTATCAAATGCTATGGTCTTTCTGGCTACATTGCCTTCCCATTAACACGTAGCTACACCCTTTGCTAGCCTAGGTTACAAATTCTTCTGTCCAGTTTTATCTGATCCTCCATCTCCACAGTTAGATCATTTGATGTACAGAAAGAAACAAAGGAAAAACTTGTAATTATATAACATCATTTACATTCTAAGGTCATCCCAACATTCAACCACAATCTGTAACCTCATGGTATATCTGCCATTGTACCATTACAATCACGCCAGGGGATCAATCCTTGTTCAATGAAGTGTGCAGGAGGAATGATTTCTCTAGCAGTAACAAAATAAATGACCAGTTAAATCTGGTTTGATGGTGTCACTTGAGGGATAAACATTGACCAGGACAAGGGAAAGCTCTCTGTGTTTCTTCAAGGCCTTGTGAATGTTTAAATATTACCAACTGAACAGATGGTGCCTCAATTTAATATCCAATATCCCTGCATTTAATTTAAAGGCTACCACTGAACCAAACACGACATTTATCTAGTAATGCTGTGTAACTTGTAAGGAATGTTGACAATGATATGGAGACCATGGGATGTGTGGATAGCTTTTATTTACTATCGTTGCATGAATGAGCCTTGTTGTACTTGCACTGTGCTTCTCCCCATGGCTTGCATCCGGGTATCAATAGCAAGAGATGAAGCCGTAGCCTCGTTCTCCAAGGAACCACCTTCCCAGTGCCTTCAAATGAACCAAACACAGATGATTTCCTGATGAGGAAAACACTGTGACCTTTGCTTGGGAAATGGATTCAACCAGCAAGAAACAGTCTAGATGTCCACCTTTAAAAGTGAACATCATTGGAGTTGAAGCTCTTTCTGTTCATCTGGCATGTTGCACTGTGCTTCAGGTCGCCTTAAAGATCCCCTCAACTCTGGGGAATCCAGCAGTGCAGATGTTCTCTGTGGCAATCTGGAAGGAGCTGGAGACATAAAAATTGAGGGTTTCGGTATCCATGACCAAGCATCTCTGTCCTGATGGTCACACAGTGACATTGAGCAGCTAACCACATACCACATCCTACCCTCAGGCATCACAGACATGGAGCACAGTGATTGAAAGAATAACTTTTTCATAAGCGTTCATTTGGTACGCAGCGCAATAAAGTAGCCACAGAGGAATAGGGTAACATCCATGGTAGTTGAATACAAGGAGTGGACTGGTGAGTATGCTGCGTTTGTCCACCTTTGTGTGTTATGTCGGTTCTGCATTGGTGGAACAGCTATGTAAGTAAAATTCTCAGTACTTAGTTCCTGTCTCAAGATTTTGTGGTCAAAAACTTTATTCCTAGCCCCTTCAACTTTTCAAGAAAAAGGGTGCGATGAAGCATATAGTCACTGAGGGATGTAATCCATTTCATGTCCACCTTATCGCAGGCTTTGACAATCACTCGCTAACGAGTGTGACTGTCCACCTAAGAAACTCTGTGTCACTGGTCATGGGTTCTGTGGGGCCTTATGTAGCTGATGAGCTAGAACCTAGAGTCGCACCTCCGAACGCATACGTGGCAGGATTTTCCAGGAGGTGGGATTGTTCCTTGGACTCAAGACCACTGGTATTCCTTTCTTAGACTCCTTTTCCAGATCTCATCTTGCCGTTGTGTATTCTCAAACAATTGTGTCCTATCAATCAGATGGTTCCTCCAAATTGGTTTCTTCTGAGCAAGGATCTCCCAGGCATTGATGTCTATGTTGTATTTCTTGAGATAAGCCTTCAGGGTGTCCTTGATGCACTTCCTTTGTCCTCTTTTCGGGAGCCTTCCTTGAGCTGGGCAAAGAAGATCTACTTTGGCAGTCAGGACCCTGGCATCCTAAGCACATGACCGGTCCAGCGATGTTGCTTTCGGATGATCATGGACCCAATGCTGGTGCTCTTGGTTCCTTCATGTTCACTGATGTTAATATGCCTGTATTCCCAGCTGATATGGAGAATCCATCTCAGACAGCATTGATAGTGCATCACCAAGGCCTTGAGGTGGCATCGGTACCTAGTCCAGGTTTTTGAGCCATATAGAAAAATTGAGAGGATAACTGCCTTAGAACATAGAACATAGAACGATACAGCGCAGTACAGGCCCTTCGGCCCACGATGTTGCACCGACATGGGAAGTCAAAAAACAAAAGCCATCTAACCTACACTATGCCATTATCATCCATATGCTTATCCAATAAACTTTTAAATGCCCTCAATGTTGGCGAGTTCACTACTGTTGCAGGTAGGGCATTCCACGGCCTCACCACTCTTTGCGTAAAGAACCTACCTCTGACTTCTGTCCTATATCTATTACCCCTCAGTTTAAGGCTATGTCCCCTCGTGCTAGCCATTTCCATCCGCGGGAGAAGGCTCTCACTGTCCACCCTATCTAACCCCCTGATCATTTTGTATGCCTCTATTAAGTCTCCTCTTAACCTTCTTCTCTCTAACGAAAACAACCTCAAGTCCATCAGCCTTTCCTCATAAGATTTTCCCTCCATACCAGGCAACATCCTGGTAAATCTCCTCTGCACCCGCTCCAAAGCTTCCACGTCCTTCCTATAATGAGGTGACAAGAACTGTACGCAATACTCCAAATGCGGCCGTACCAGAGTTTTGTACAGCTGCAACATGACCTCATGACTCCGGAACTCAATCCCTCTACCAATAAAGGCCAACACTCCATAGGCCTTCTTCACAACCCTATCAACCTGGGTGGCAACTTTCAGGGATCTATGTACATGGACACCGAGATCCCTCTGCTCATCCACACTTCCAAGAACTTTACCATTAGCCAAATATTCTGCATTCCTGTTATTCCTTCCAAAGTGAATCACCTGACACTTCTCTACATTAAACTCCATTTGCCACCTCTCAGCCCAGCTCTGCAGCTTATCTATGTCCCTCTGTAACCTGCAACATCCTTCCGCACTGTCGACAACACCACCGACTTTAGTGTTGTCTGAAAATTTACTCACCCACCCTTCTGCCCCCTCCTCTAGGTCATTTATAAAAATGACAAACAGCAACGGCCCCAAAACAGATCCTTGTGGTACGCCACTTGTAACTGAACTCCATTCTGAACATTTCCCATCAACCATCACCCTCTGTCTTCTTTCAGCTAGCCAATTCTGATCCACGTCTCTAAATCACCCTCAATCCCCAGCCTCCGTATTTTCTGAAATAGCCTACCATGGGGAACCTTATCAAACGCTTTACTGAAATCCATATACACCACATCAACTGCTCTACCCTCGTCTACCTGTTCAGTCACCTTCTCAAAGAACTCGATAAGGTTTGTGAGGCATGACCTACCCTTCACAAAGCCATGCTAACTATCCCTAATCATATTATTCCTATCTAGATGATTATAAATCTTGTCTCTTACAATCCCCTCCAAGACTTTACCCACAACAGATGTGAGGCTCACCGGTCTATAGTTGCCGGGGTTGTCTCTACTCCCCTTCTTTAACAAAGGGACCACATTTGCTATCCTCCAGTCCTCTGGCACTATTCCTGTAGCCAATGATGACATAAAAATCAAAGCCAAAGGCTCAGCAATCTCTTCCCTGGCTTCCCAGAGAATCCTAGGATAAATCCCATCAGGCCCCGGGGACTTATCTATTTTCAGCCTGTCCAGAATTGCCAACACCTCTTCCCTTCGTACTTCAATGCCATCTATTCTAATAGCCTGGGTCTCAGCATTCTCCTCCACAACATTCTCTTTTTCCTGAGTGAATACTGACAAAAAATATTCATTTAGTATCTCGCCTATCTCTTCAGACTCCACACACAACTTCCCATCCCTGTCCTTGACTGGCCCTACTCTTACCCTAGTCATTCTTTTATTCCTGACATACCTATAGAAAGCTTTTGGGTTTTCCTTGATCCTACCTGCCAAATACTTCTCATGTCCCCTCCTTGCTCGTCTTAGCTCTCTCTTTAGATCCTTCCTCGCTACCTTGTAACTATCAAGCGCCCCAACTGAAACTTCACACCTCATCTTCACATAGGCCTCCTTCTTCCTCTTAACAAGAGATTCCACTTCTTTGGTAAACCACGGTTCCCTCGCTCGACGCCTTCCTCCCTGCCTGACCGGTACGTACTTATCAAGAACACGCAGTAGCTGTTCCTTGAACAAGCTCCACATATCCAGTGTGCCCAACACTTGCAGCCTACTTCTCCAACCTATCCCCCCCAAGTCATGTCTAATGGCATCATAATTGCCCTTCCCCCAGCTATAACTCATGCCCTGTGGGGTATACTTATCCCTTTCCACCACTAACGTAAACACCTGGCCTGGTTCATTACCCAAAACCAAATCCAATGTGGCCTCTCCTCTTGTTGGCCTGTCAACATATTGTGTCAGGAAACCCTCCTGCACACATTGTACAAAAAACAACCCATCTAATGTACTCGAACTATATATCTTTTCCAGTCAATATTTGGAAAGTTAAAGTCTTCCATAATAACTACCCTGTTACTTTCGCTCTTATCCAGAATCATCTTCGCCATCCTTTCCTCTACATCCCTAGAACTATTTGGAGGCCTATAGAAAACTCCCAACAGGGTGACCTCTCCTTTCCTGTTTCTAACCTCAGCCCATACTACCTCGGAAGAAGAGTCCCCATCTAGCATCCTCTCCGCCACCGTAATACTGTTTTTGACTAACAGCGCCACACCTCCCCCTCTTTTGCCTCCTTCTCTGAGCTTACTAAAACACCTAAACCCCGGAACCTGCAACAACCGTTCCTGTCCCTGCTCTATCCATGTCTCCAAAATGGCCACAACATCGAAGTCCCAGGTACCAACCCATGCTGCCAGTTCCCCTACCTTATTTCGTATACTCCTGGCATTGAAGTAGACACACTTCAAACCACCTACCTGAACACTGGCCCCCTCCTGCGAAGTCAAATCTGTGCTCCTGACCTCTATACTCTCAATCTCTCGTACCCTAAAACTACAATCCAGGTTCCCATGCCCCTGCTGCATTAGTTTAAACCCCCCCAAAGAGCACTAACAAATCTCCCCCCCAGGATATTTGTGCCCCTCAGGTTCAGATGTAGACCATCCTGTCTGTAGAGGTCCCACCTTCCCCAGAAAGAGCCCCAGTTATCCAGAAATCTGAATCCCTCCCGCCTGCACCATCCCTGTAGCCACGTGTTTAATTGCTCTCTCTCCCTATTCCTCATCTCATTATCACGTGGCACGGGCAACAACCCAGAGATAACAACTCTGTTTGTTCTCGTTCTGAGCTTCCATCCTAGCTCCCTGAAAGCCTGCCTGACATCCTTGTCCCCTTTCCTACCTATGTCGTTAGTGCCGATGTGGACCACGACTTGGGGCTGCTCCCCCTCCCCCTTAAGGACCCGGAAAACACGATCCGAGACATCACGTACCCTTGCACCTGGGAGGCAACATACCAAACGTGAGTCGCTCTCGCTCCCACAAAATCTCCTATCTGTGCCCCTGACTATCGAGTCCCCAATTACTAATGCTCTGCTCCTCTCCCCCCTTCCCTTCTGAGCAACAGGGACAGACTCCGTGCCAGAGGCCCGTACCCCATGGCTTACCCCTGGTAAGTCCCCCCCCCACAAGTATCCAAAGCGGTATACTTGTTACTCAGGGGAACGACCGCAGGGGATCCCTGCACTGACTGCTTCTTCCCAGTCCCTCTTACAGTTACCCATCTATCTCCAATCTTTGGTGTAACTAATTCCCTGAAGCTGCTATCTATGACCCCCTCTGCCTCCTGAATGATTCGAAGCTCATCCAACTCCATCTCCAGTTCCCTAACTCGGTCTTGGAGGAGCTGGAGATGGCTGCACGTCCTGCAGGTAAAGTCAGCAGGGACACTAACGGCATCCCTCACCTCAAACATCCTGCAGGAGGAACATTGCACTTCCTTCCCTGCCATCCCTCTAACCTCCAACCAAGATCTGGTTAATAAATAAATTTTAAAAATATATAATAATAATATAATATGGCACTTACCTCACACCAATGGGTCTTATTATTAGGTTAGAGGAGGAGGGTGGGTGGGAGACACTACACGTGTAGTGTCTCGGGTTTCCTCTCCACCAGAATTTATTGGTTTGGGGGGGGCCTTCCCAGAAGTCCGCCGGTCGAACTTCCGGTTCCCGCCTTATATAAAAAAAATAAAAAATAAAACACAGAAAAGAAGAACAGAAACGGGACCAGGTAAGGATTTTTAAAGTAAATACTCACCTCCCAGAAGGCCCCTGCGCACCGCTCCCGCCGAAATTCAAAGGGCTGCTCCTGCAAAGGTAAGGGTTTTTAAAGTAAATACCTCCCAGAAGGCCCCTGCGCACCACTCCCGCCGAAATTCAAAGGGCTGCTCCTGCAAAGGTAAGGGTTTTTAAAGTAAATACTCACCTCCCAGAAGGCCCCTGCGCACCGCTCCTGCCGAAATTCAAAGGCCTTGTACACGAGGATCCTGGTATCAGCATGGATGTCATGCTCTTTGAAGACTCTTGTCCTTAGGTGTCCAAAGACAGTGCCTGCAGATTGGATACGATGTTAGAACTCCACATCAATGTCAGCCTTAGATGAGAGAAGGCTCCCCAGGAAGGGGAGATGTTCCACATTTACAAGTGTTTCTCCGTTGATCTTGTTGGAGGGAGAGGCTGGATCTTGCCTTGGGGTTGGTTGGTAAAGGATTTGAATCTTCTTGAGTTTGAGGCTGAGACAGATTCTTCGGTATGCTTTCGCTAAGGCATCAAGCATGGCCTGGTGATTCTCTTCTGAGAGAATGAAGATGGAAATGTCATCTGCATACTGAAGTTCCATGAGTGTTGTTGAGTTTGAAAGGCTTCCTGTCCATCTTGTAGACGATGTCCACTCCACTGTGAAGCTTGTTCTTGACAAGATGAAGGATGGCGGTGATGAAGATGGAGAAAAGGCTGGGATGATGATATATCCCTGCTTGATTCCAGTTTTGACCTCAAAGCTTTCTGTTTAATTTCTGTCAGTGAGGACTGTCACCGACATTTTGTCATCGAGGAGTTGGACGATGTTGATGAATTTCTCTGGATATTCTGCCTCTGACAGGGTCTTCCATAGCACTTCCCGATTGACTGAGTCAAAAGCCTTGGTCAGATTGATGAAGGGCATGTAGTGTGGTTGATGTTGCTCCTGGCATTTCTCTTGAAGTTGTCGAGTGGAAAAAATCATGTCCACTGTTCCATGGTTTGGTTGGAAGCCACATTGCCTTTCCGGAAGGATTTCTTTAGAGACTGGGAGAAGACAGCTAGCGAGAATTCGGGCGATGATCTTCCTGGTGATGGAGAGTGGGGAGAATTCCCTGGTCGTTCCCACAATCCGTTTTATTTCCTTTCTTGAAGATGATAGTACTGACAGCATCCCTGAGGTTGGCAGGGATTTCTTCTCTGTCTCAGATTTTCAGGAGCATCTAATGGAGATGACGGGTAATCTCTTCTCCTCCAAGTTCAAAAATCTCCATTGGAATTCCATCCACTCCTGCGGATTTTCCATCCTTTACGTGTTTAATGGCGGCTGCATTCGTCTTGCCACAGATCAATGGAGGTACACTGAACCCATGTAAATAAGATCATGCTAAGTATATTAAAATTAGGGAAACCTTTGACTGGTGCAACAGAGGATGCCATTTGGCCTGTGCCAATTCTTTGAAAGAGCCAAGCCTTAGTCCCACTCTCCTGCAAATGTTTCATCTTTAAGTATATAACCAATGTCTTCGTGAAAGTTCTGATTGAATGTGTTACCACCCCCTTTCCAGATCATAACACCTCAATGCATTGAGTTGTTCAAAGGGGGAATACGATTGAGGTGTAGGATTTTAAGGGGATTTGCACAAGATAAATAGCACAGTAAGAAGTCTTACAACACCAGGTTAAAGTCCAACAGGTTTGTTTCGAATCATTAGCTTCACCTGAGGAAGGAGCTGAGCTCCGTAAGCTAGTGATTTGAAACAAACCTGTTGGACTTTAACCTGGTGTTGTAAGACTTCTTACTGTGCTCACCCCAGTCCAACGCCGGCATTTCCACATCAAAGGTAAATAGGAAGCAGCTGTTCCCTTTGGTTGGGGGGTTAATCACAAGGGGCGTAGTCGATGGATTGAAGGGCCTTTACTGCATTGGACGACTCAGTGACTCTGTGACTCTTAAGTATTAATCACAATACTCCAGCTGGAGCCTAACCAGTGTTATATAAAGGTTTAACATAACCACCTTGCTGCCCTATGACTGTACTAATATAGTAAAGCAGCCTGTAGGTTTTTAAAAAGTATATTGAGATTTTACATTTTATCACAAAATAACGCAACAAAGTTACAAAATAATACAGAACCCAAGCAAGGAAAGGAAAAAAACCAACCCAAAAGGGCCTAATCCACACGAGCACAGTGGAGCAGGAGAACAACACCACAATCGGTTTAAACCATCATTTTTACAAATAAATTTAGATTACCCAATTTTGTCTTCCAATTAAGGGGCAATTTAGCATGGCCAATCCACCTTCCCTGCACATATTTTGGGTTGTGGGGATGAAGCACACGCAGACACGGGAGAATATGCAAACTCCACACGGACAGTGACCCAGGGTTGGGATTCGAACCCGGGTCCTCAGCGCCGTAGGCAGCAGTGCTAACCACTGTGCCAGGTGCCGCCCTTAAACCATCATTGAACAAAACTGGATACCTACATCGCCCCACCAGAGATGGAGGGACAAACAGAATAAGACCATGAGAGCATGACAGCGTGGTAGAATGGTGCAAACTCTCCCAAGCCGCACAGCCCCACAACCACCATGGAAGATCAGGGTAAACTTCCTAAGCCATGATCGGGTGGCACCAACATACATTCTCCCTCCACTCCAGCAGCTCCACCGGCATCAATGGGCCAACACAACATCCTCTTTCTGGATTAGGGGGATTTACAGACATACTACATAATGCTACAAAATCCCACAGCCAGGCCCAAGGCAGAATTATAACGAGAGGAGAGGAAGAGAGGACCGGCAACAGTAACAATATGTTCAGACTATGGTCAAGCCCTCAGGGCCTCCCAAGTTAGAAAAGAAGGTAAAGAAGAACAAAGAAAACAGAGCTAACCAGGCTATCACACCAGATCACGACACTCACCAGTAAAAAGGAGATCAGGCCACTCAGTCAACAAAAGGGAGGGAGAGCCACAGGTTACCCACCAAGACATAGAATCCGACCCTGCCTGTGTGCACCAGAGAGACAAGGAAATAAAACCCAAACACCTAGGAAGCCCCTCTCAATGCCCTCGGAGAGGAACATGCTCAGCAGCCACAGCATTGGTCCTGGCCAAGCCTATCACCAACCGACACATAAAACGTCTATACCCTCCAGGGCCTCCAGCACACCCCAAAATGTTCACCCCCCTCAAGCCTGTACCTGTCCAACCCTATCCAGGGCAACATACCACAAGAGTATAACTATTCCAGCTCCAGCTCATCAAGACTCTCAGTAATTAGCCACCCTGGGAGGGAGGATCGACTCCGCACTCCCTGACACAAACATAGACACTTTTCCCCAAGCCACTGGACCAGATTAGGATTAAAAAACAACACTATTCCTGTCCGAATGAAGAGAAGAAGAGAAGCAACCTCCCAGAGAGCGGACGCACAGCCTAGATCAAAGCAACCACCATCACAGAAAGGATATCTGGAGCATCCTTCCACCTCAACAACCCAACCTTCACAAAAGTCCACGGGAGGAACACAAAGATTGATCAAAACCAGGGGAAAGAAAAGCTCAACCCCTAGAAAAAGACAGAAGGAACCCAGTCCTTCCCAGGATATAAACTCTGCCCAGGCCAAAGAAGGCTGAAGGCACAGATTCTTAATTCAAAGAACATACACATCCAAAAGAAAAGCCTGAAATGGATTAGCTCCAACTGGGGGGCTATCCTTAATCTCAGTGAGGACTGAACTAACCGTACCAATTTTATCAATGTACCGTTCACCCCATCCCAGCTCCACACGTCTTCTTCATAAACAAGACAGAGGGTGATAAAAGTCACTCCCCACACCTAATCATAACGATTATATGACGCATCAACTAGAAGGAGTACAATTGTGCACAAATCACACATCCCATAATTGACTCACAATGATCCGACAAACACAGGAGAACAGGATAAGGATAAACAGCGGCACAAGCCATCATTCTCAGATTTCGCACTCACGTACAGAAAAAAGACAGCAACAACAAGTCAACAAGATCAACAGGGAGTAACAATCAGGATTATCGAAGAACCGCAGGTGCAGGATAAAAATGTCTTCAATGTTGCATGAGTTGGCAAAGGATAAGGTAGGATCAATGAGTACTCTCCAGGATCACTCAAGGATTCCATTGGTTAGAGCACGAGATACCATTACTTCTATTATGCTATCTCCCCAATGCCCAGGTGGTCCATAGCCTAGGCCCTGGCCAGGGGGAATGACTCCAAACCCTCGTGACGAGCATTGAGACCAGGACGAAATCGGACCAGTGATCAGTGGACCCTTCCGACCCCAGGCCACGCAGACAGGATACGTTGTGTTCCATCAAATCTGATGCAGCTATCATCCAAATCAAGATTACCAAAACATGGCAACCAATTTTTAAACTCAATCAGGAATTCATCTTCCATCACTCACTAGGGACCGGCCTCAGGGGCATCCCGCCCGGCCTCTCATCTCCTGAACCTGTCAGGTTAAATGACACACCATACATCAGGATTTTGACAACATGAAGGCGGCACCTGACCAGGACAGCGCTCTTCAGAGTGCATGAACACTCTCATATGCCTCTCCCACTCTTCTCAGGGTAACCCCACAATCCCGCAAAGTGAGCTTTGATGACCTGCACTGCAGAGCCGAACGTCTCTGTCAAGGCAACCTCTTCAAAATTGGCCATCGTCCAATGTACACAGGACCATCAACGTGAGACTCCGCTCAGCAGCAACTGCGCCACTGCCAGTCGGGTCTCACCTCAGCCCACTCCAGCCACCACTAAATAAAACAAGAGGTAGGATTCGCCGTAGCCCAACGGCAAAATTGGGTTCGGCAAATGTGCGGAGAATGGCTTCTGACGCTGGAATCCTGACAGGGGCCGATTTGATGCCTGTACGCGATGCTCTGCCCCTTCCAAATCAGCTTCAACGCGACCCGCGCTGTGTGCAGTCGCAAGGCCATTGCCGCGATGCTCCGTCCCCGATGGGCTGAGTTCCCGACGGAGTGGGCCACGCGTGGCCCCAGCAATTGGGAACCCGGCGTGCCGACTGCGGACAGTGTCCAGCGCCGCCACACACATCCGGGATCCGTGCAGCTGTCTGGGGCGCTTCTGCTAGGCGAGTGGTGGGGGGTTGACAGGGGATGGGCTGTGGGATCGCGGTGGTCGGGTTAGGGTTCCAACATGGCCGGCACCATGTTTTCCGGTGCGACCGGCGCAGGCTGCCAGCACTGCGCATGCGCAGCCCGGGACCCAGCGATGCTCCGGCTGTTTTCCGTGCGACCCACAGGTGGTCCACGCCACGCCGGTGCTAGCCCCTCACCAGTACCGGAATCAGTGAGGAGTTCGCGCCGATTTTCCTGTCAGGATCCACCCGCTGATTCTCCGTTGCCGCCGTCACTTAGTCACTGGACTGAGAATTCCGCCCAAGAATTTCGCATTTTATTTCAGCTCTTTCTCACAAAAAGACCAATCAAGTACTTTGAGGGACATGGCGCAATCCACATAGACCAAAATAAACAAGTAATGAATGTGCATCAGAATGAACCTACGGTTTAACAGACCTGCAGAACCAGAGCTTGTGAAAACAGCTGCTCTCGAACTTACATCATGGGACCCTTCCATATGTTTTTTTTAAACAGTCTTGAATCTCCTCCTGTTACTTCAAACCTTGTGTATGTACAAACTGTAGTTACTGACTGTATTCTTCTCCCTAGCAACACTCTGAGATTAAGCCAATCTGTTCACTAGCCTGGTGTCTGTCATACCCATGCATGCAAGCTTCTGGATCTGTTTTTTATTTGTCTAAAATAGACACTGATGATGGTTGCCAAGCAGTCAGGTAACCTTTTATTGTTCAACACAGACTATCAAGCTTCCAGAGAGTTTCAAATTGAATAACCCTAGGTAGGGGCCTTCCCCTAGAATGAACATACCAAGATGAGTTTGCCTGTGGAATGCACACCTGCCATTGTTAGTTTACCACAAACACAGACTCAATGTATATTTAGACTCTTTGTCTCCACGTTTGCAGTTCGACAAAGGAAAGCTGACAAGATCAGTTAAGTGTGAAAGACCACCATCTACCTCCTATTGTATATCAATTGCTGTTTAGCTGTGAGCTATTCTTGATGGACAATGGCTGTTAACCATGTGACCAAAACTGACTGCTGATAGAGAGATCCTTTATTATCCCAAGAGCAGGAGAAAATTGGGGCAGACTGCAGAAGAACACCAACAAGACAACAGCTTAAAGAAAGACTGTGCCATCTGTGCCTTGTAATAACCATCAGTTGGCAGTCAGACTGAGAACCAGACCCTGAAACTAGATGCAAGTCATCAAGAAACCCAAGTGTTTAACTTGATCCAGTTTCAAAATTAACCTGAGGAACAGCCTCCAAAGTATTTGATTACAAGAAACCTCACAACCTGCTCGGAACCCTTTACTTTACAAGGCCCTCACTTCATCAAAACCATTCAAAATACTACAGGTCTGCTATATGGGATACCAGAAATTGCAAATCAGCCTCTAAATTAACTGTAATCTGTTAATAATGCACTATGTTTATCTGTATTTAACCTTTGTGTGTGTATGCATGCATGAGACTGTATGTGATGCTGTGTTAATTCGGGTTAAGAGTACAAGAATAAATAGGCTTCTTTATTTCAAACTCACAAAAACTTTCTGCTGAATTAATTTATTGGAATACACACTGCAAAGGTAAAAGATACTCCTCCTTCCATACAAAACATTCTGAATGCAGGCAGCAAGAGGGCAAATACATTGGGCGGGATTCTGCGACCCCCCGCCGGGTCGGAGAATCGCCGGGGGGTATCGTGAATCCCGCCGGCCGCCGAATTCTCCGGCACCACAAATTCGGCGGGAGCGGGAATCGCGCCGTGCCGGTCGGTGCCCCCCACCCCCCCCCGGCGATTCTCCGGACCGCGATGGGCCGAAGTCCCGCTGCTGTCATGCCAGTCCCGTCGGCGTGAATCACACCACCTACCTTACCGGCGGGAATAGTGGCGCGGGCGGGCTCCGGAGTCCTGGGGGGTGCTCGGGGCGATCTGGCCCCCGGTGGTGCCCCCACGGTGGCCTGGCCCGCGATCGGGGCCCACCGATCCGCGGGCGGGGATGTGCCGTGGGGGCACTCTTTTCCTTCCGCCTCGGCCACAGCCTCCGCGATGGCCGATGCGGAAGTGACACCCCCTCTGCGCGTGCGCGGGGATGACGTCAGCAGCCGCTGACGCTCCCACACATGCGCGGACTTCCGCCGCCCGGCGCAGTCCCTTCGGCCCCGGCTGGCGAGGCGCCAAAGGTCTTTTCCGCCGGCCGGCGGCGTGCCAACCACTCCGGCGCGGGCCTAGCCCCTCAAGGTGAAGGCTTGGCCCCTAAAGGTGCTGAGAAATCCACACCATTGGGGCGGCCCGACGCCGGAGTGGTTCATGCCATTCCATCCTGCTGGGTAGGGGAGAATCCCGGCCATTCTGTCTGTGATAGTGCCACACTTGATCCTGAAATTACCTTCTTTCATCGTTATGGGCCAGGGTTTAGAGAATCCCAAAGTGTATCATGGAGTTAACCTGATCCACAACTTTTAGTAGATTGTGGTATGGGGAGCACATGGCCCACTCTACAGGTGTGGTACAGCAGAAATGGAAAAGTATTTTTTAAAGCAAAACAATGTTTATTCTATGAACTCAAGTTAACCTTTTTAAAACATACAGTGAACATCTTAGCAACCATTAATTCAAATACAACCCCCAAAGAATACAACATATGTAATCCTTAAGCTGTCCTTTTAACATCCAAAAGACATTAAAAAAAAACCTTTAACAGGAGCACATCAGGTTAAAGTCACTACCGAGAGCAGTTATTAGTTTCAAATCACCAAAGGATCGATTTACATTCTTTAGATTACAGAGAGAGAGACTAATACCCCTTCTGGCTGTGACTGCAGCTATCCAGCTCTGAAAACAAAACTAAAACACAACCTGCAGCTAACAGCCTTAAACAAAAGTAAAAAGCTGACAGACAGCCCAGCTCCACCCACTCTCTGACATCACTGCAGTAGTAAACACCCATTTCTTAAAGGTACGCTCACTACAGATATTTATATGCATACCGATTTATAAATACCCATTTCTTAAAGATACTCTCACATGACAATCGTATGCATGCCATCACTAAGAGTGCCTATTTTCCATCCTTGTAACATGATCTGACTTCACTCCTGTCTCAGCACATTTGCTTCTCAAACCCTCATTCATGCTTTTGCTAACTCTAGACTCAACCTTTGCAACGTACTCTTTGCTGGTCTCCCATAATGCACCCCCTTTAAATTTGAGGTCATTCAAAACTCTGCTGCCTATTTCTTAACTTGAGGCAAGTCCCATTCCTCTATCATACCTGCGCTGTCAGTCTGTTGCCGATATTGACTTCCAGTCAAGCAACAGTTTATTTTAAAATTCTCATCCTTGTTTTCAAATCATAGAGTCAAGGGGCGGGATTCTACAATCCCGTGGCCACATTCTGACGCCGGCGTGAAAAGCGATGCCAACCACGCCAACGTCAATGGCCACCGAATGCTCCCCTTCTGAGGGGGCTAGGTCGGCACCGGAGTGGTCCCCACAGCTCCAGCCAGCGCGGCACGGCCATCGTGATTCCGCGCACGTGATTCCGTGCATGCACGTGGGTTCCCGTCTCCGTGCCGGCCCCCAGACAATATGGCGGAGCCCTACAGGGGCCCAGCGCGGAGGAACATAGGCCCCCACGGAATCAGGCCGCCCGCCGATCGGTAGGCCCCAATCGCGGGCCAGGCCACCGTGGAGGCCCCCTCCCGGGCTCGGATCCCCATGCCTCCCCTCCAGGACGGCCCCCACAGATACACCTTCCAGGTCCCGCCGTGTGGGACCTGAGTAACCCACGCTGGCGGAACTCGTCCGAACTCGGTGGCCAATCGGTCCGTCGGGGCCCAGAGAATCGGTGGTGGAGGATCGGTAATCCGGCGCCGGCGCGGCGGGGCGCGATTCTCGCTTCCCCCCGGGGATTCTCCGACCCGGCGCGTGGTAGGAGAATCCTGGCCATGCTGTCTGGCCCTCGCTAACTCTACAATCTCCCCTAACCACACAGCCCTCCAAGATATCTGTCCTTATCTAATTTTGGCTTTTTCTTTGAATCCCCAAAGTTTTCATTGCTTCATAATTGGTGGCTATGCCTTCAGTTGCCTAGGCAACACAGTCTGGATTTTCCTCCCCACACCTCTCCACCTTTCTGCCTTAATTTTCTCTTTTATGAGCTACCTCTTTGACCAAGCGTTTGATCATCTGACCTAATATCTCGTTATATCCATATTTGGTTTTATAATGGTCCTGTGAAATACCATGGGATGATTCATCGCAGCCAGGGGCGATGTAAATTTAAGTAGCAGTATTAATAGTTGCTGTTGTTATTAACATTACAATATTTAAAATCATCAGAAGAAAACTAACAGCCTGAAATAAGAAGGAACTGTTTAAATTTAGATCTGGCTTTCTGCTTCAGCTACTCATCTATATAATGCAGCTCCTGACACTGTTGTGAGCAATGACGTCATTTTACCAGATTTGTTTTTAGGCCAGATTTGCCTTATTACTGTTCTTTTTGACAGGTTTGGGAGCTGAAATTAGCAATATTATCTCTTAGTTTTTATTAGCAAGCCGGATCCTGCTGAATGCCAAACTAAATATAGCCGAGTGCCTGTTCCTTCTAATCCTGTGTGACTGTGAAACAGTCGTGTTCCATTTGTTGGATTGTCAGTGTTGCTCCACAGATACACATTGTCAGGTCGGTGCCCCTTTTATCCTTCATTTGCTATAAAAGTACTCGGGATGCTCTTAACCCTTTCTGCACTGATTCAGACCTTTTACCTGCCAGAGTGTCTAATCATTGTTCCGCTTTGTTTCTGCACATGTTATTTCCATTTCACATTACAAGTTATAATCTCTGATAATTTTGCAGCATAAACCTTTAGAGGAGGGCAAGAACCTATGGTGCATTTACGGGACAGAAACATACCATTCGGCCCAATGACTATGTGGATGCTCCACCAAGCTCCTTCCAATCCCATCAACATATCCTTCCATTCCTTTCTCCCTCAAGCACGTATCTACCTTCCCTGAACGTATCCATGCTATTCACTGTGCTATGCTTCAATTTTAACAACTTCCCAGTCAGTCCTCAGAACTAGGCAGATCCATAGGATGAAGGATGGAATTGACAAGAAATCCTTGGTGACCAACTCTTTTAAAGCTACAGCCTGTAAAATGTCTATCCCATTATGATAAAATATGCCACTAAACACTCCCATATGACTAGGCCTGTGTGCAAAGCCTAGATGTTTTCACTAATGCATATTGTGCAATGTCATTTACGCACATGCAATGCGTTATTTTCATTCTTGGACCGTGGTCTTTGTTGGCACAGTCATAATTTATTCCCCATCCCAGTTGTCCTTGATAAACATAAGTGGGGAGACCCTTCCACAGGGGTCACCTAAATAGGGAGACCCCTGCTGGGACCCCCTAAATAGGGAGACACCAGAGACCCCATAACTAAAGGAACTCCCCCACCCCATAGTGACCCCCTAACTAGAAGGACCCCACAGAGACACTCTAAGGAGAAGGACTTCCCACAGGGACCTCCTAATTGGAAGGGCCCCCCACAGAGACCGCCTAACTAGCGGGACACCCCATAGAGTCCTAAATAGGGAGACCCCCCCACAGGAACCCACTAACTAATGGACACCCCCCAGAGGGATTTTCCAACTAAAGGGGCCCCTTCACAGACTTTTGTCTGGAATATAGAGAATATAGAGAGCAGGTTGTAACACTTACCTGGAAGCACCCCGTGTCCATTCTTGGAAGGGGAACAACTGCGACCTGTGTTTAAACCCCTCAGATCCATTAGCTGCAAGCCATTCATTAATTTATGGCACAGGGCTGTGATTGACAGCTTCCACAAACCAGCTGTAAGCCTTACTTCATTCATCTCTTTCATGGATTAGTAAGTCTAAGTTCTGAAGCCACAATGTTGAAAAACATCAACCACATAAAAGAGAGTTAGGTGCTGCCAATTTCTATCTCAGCGCTTCAAAATCACTCAATTGTGAAGTGGCATGTTTGGAATGCACTCAACCCTCTTTGATGTGGTCAATGTGGGCACATACCCCGATCCCGCTGAAGTGGGGGGCCAGAACATCATGATCAGGCTCTGATCCTGTTTTTTTCCAAGATGCCGGATTCTCCTCCGCATCGGGGACCCTGCTACCGGCAGCGGGTGGCAGAGAATCCAGCCCAGTGCCTTGTGTTCACCTTCACCATCAAAATCAAAGACAACGGGCTGGATTCACTGCAGCCCCGCACAGAAATCGTGTTTGGCGCGGGGCAGAGAATCGATGTTCGCATCCTAATCGTGCCTGGCGCTGCTCTGTCAATTCTCTGGGCCCCGCACGTCCGTGAATAATGCTGTGCAGCTGGGGAGCCATTGCCAGAGGCCCTCCCAGCAATACTCCACTCCAGAACGTCCGATTTCCTGACGGCGTGCTTCTACCCACCTATGGCTGGTCGGGACTGTTGCACTTCGGCTGCGGACTCAATCCACGGCCACCCTGGTGGGGGTCGGGGGGAAACCAGCACTTGTGAGGGGCCTTATGAGCAACTGGGGCAGCAACCGGGCCGGTCCGATGAAGGGGCACGGGGCCGATCAGAGGGACCTTGTTTCTTCGTGATGGTCCGTGTTCCGAGTCCACCTTGGCGCTCGACACGGCCGAAGTGCAGGCTCCCTGCTCGCCCCTTGCCGGTAAGTGAATCGCTCTTTATTTTTTGCAGGAGGGAGTGAAACATCATTGTTTTTACGCCGTCGTGGGGACATAGCTCCATTTTGGGAGAATCCAGCCCAGCGTAGTTCCCTTTGTCAGGATTCTGGCTGTCCAAATTAGAGGGGATCCCATGTATAAGTTTTCATCAGCATTTCTGTCTCTTGTGTAATGCAGCCAGTCTTTCCTGATTGTCCAATGAATGTTTATCTAAATTTCAAAGACCTTCTGCAGCCAAACTACAAGCAATATTGTCAATGCTGA
Organism: Scyliorhinus torazame; assembly: GCF_047496885.1. Taxonomy (NCBI): domain Eukaryota; kingdom Metazoa; phylum Chordata; class Chondrichthyes; order Carcharhiniformes; family Scyliorhinidae; genus Scyliorhinus; species Scyliorhinus torazame. The sequence goes on along the minus strand of NC_092713.1, from coordinate 280,433,273 downwards.
GTGAAATATTTGGTTCATTTTTGATCAATAAGCACTCTTCAACCGCTCCAGCTTTACATTCTCTCTTTTTCTTCACATGGTTACTTTCAGTGACAAGTAAAGCTGAGGGCTTAATCCTTGCAGAATTAGTTGGCTGTATATGCATTTTTCTTTATTTTACAGCTTTTACCTCTCATTTCAGTCCTCGTAACCACAGCCTTTACCTCTACGTAGTCATACAGACTGAAACAATTTGGAATTTCCAAATGTCAACTGTTCTTCTTTACCTTCAGAATCAGAAGGTAGCACATTATGGGCTCTATGAACTTTCTGGTTGTTGTTAACAGATGCAGTGACAGAATCATTACATGGGTCTCCATCCACCTTCTTCTTAATTGTTAAAAGGAATTGATGACTGATTATTTCATTTCCTTTGCTGTTTGCTTCCATTACCTTGAAGAGGCACTGTAGACCTTTAAAAGGATGCAGGTTAATAATTGTTTGCTTGGTGTCACTTCACATTCCTTGCTGTCCTCATCCTGCATAACTGATACCATGCTATTGGGTACAGAGTCAAGCTCTGGGAAATATCTACAACTGAAGTGGATGGCAACGAGGCCGGCAAATCACTTTTAGGAAAGTTTGATTCACTTATTTCTTTTGATTTGTTGTCTTCTTTCCTAGCTTTGTAAGAATTACTTGCCATTTGTTCAAGATCAGTTAGGGACAGGTCTATTCGGTAGCAGTTGTTTATCATTAATTCAGAATCAGAACTGAAATCGGATTCAGAAATTTCATCTGACTTCATCGCTTATTACTGTTAGTTTCAAACTCCACTCTCTTTGGGTCACCTTTAGTCTTGGAATGCTCAGAACCTGGGGTGGGATTCTCTGAACCCCCGCCGAGTCGGAGAATCGCCGGGGAGCGACGTGAATCCCACCCTGCCGCTCCGTTGCCGGCTGCCGAATTCTCCAGCGCCGGTTTTTGGGTGGGGGCAGGGATCACGGCGCGCCGGTCGGGGGGCTTTGGCAGCAGCCCCTCCTGCAAATCTCTGGGCCCCAATGGGCCGAGAGGCCGCCCGTTTTCAGCCAGTCCCGCCGGCGTGGATTAGACAAGGCCCATACTGGCGGGACCTGGCTTTGAGGGCGGCTTGCAGAGTACTCGGGAGGGGGGGGGGGGTGCGGGGGGGATTCGGCCCCGGGTGGGGCGGGGGGGGCACGGTGGCCTGGCCCGCGATCGGGGCCCACCGATCTGCGGGCGGGCCTGTGCCGTGGGGGCACTATTTCCCTCCGTGCCGGCCTGTGTAAGGCTCCGCGATGGCCGGCGCGTTGAAGAAAACCCCTGCGCATGCGCAGGAATCACGCTAGCAGTTCTGCTCATGCGCCAGAACACGCTGGCCCACCTGCGCATGCGCCAACTCGCGCCGGCTGGCGGAGGCCCTTCGGCGGCGGTTGGCGTGGCGCCAACCCTTCCAGCGCTGGCCGAGCCCCTGGAAGTGCGAAAGATTCCGCACCTTCCGGGCGGCCCGGCGCCGGAGTGGTTCACGCCGCTCTTTGGCGCCGGTATGGCCCGCCCCGCCGAATGCGGGAGAATCCCGCCCCTGGTTCTCCACTAGATTTTATCTTTAACAAGCTTCTGTAAGGAATCAGTCTCATAGAGATAATTTCATCAGTATCAGCATAATCAGACTCACTACCATTGTCAGTTGATATGTGATTTACATATGTCGTAATTTCATTCTTTGAGTCATTTAATGCTCAGTGAGTTTTCCTAACTCCCACATGACCTACCTTTGGTATCTCATGTACCTCAGGTACTATCTCCAGTACCTCCCTCGGACTCTTATGGATGAAGCTACCACCTTAACCCCTGCCAAATCATTCCCTAAAGATAAGTCTACTCCGTCCACTGGGAATTTCTTAATCACTCTGACAACAACTGGACCTGACTCTAAATCGCACTCCAATTGTGCTTTATACAATAGGACTGGGATATAATTTCCACTTATCCCAATCACTAATACCTTAGCTTTCATTGAGCTCTCTGAAGGGAAAAACAAATCCTTCTCCAGTAGAAGAGTTTGAATAGCACCTATGTCCCTTAAGATAGTTGTATGTTTGGCCACATCAGTTGAGGAAAAGGGGGTGATCTTCCCCTTAGACATAAACACAGAATATCTCTCATCTGCCTCATTCCTCCCACCTCCTCCCACAGCAGTGTTTACACAGGTCTCCTAAGTCCAGTTAAAGCTACAGCCCTCCCTGTAGTATTTCCCACTTTTGTTCCCATTTCGGAATCCTCTTAACTCCCGCCAGTCCCATGAGCTTTCCTTACAACTTCCAATGTGCTGAATGAATGTATCCCAGCTTGTTACAATGGCACCATCTAGGCTTCTGAATCTCACCTCCACCCTTAGGACCTTCTTTCCTGGTCTGAAGAGGTGATCTTAGGGAATTCCCAGCTATCCATTCTTCACCTTGACTACCTTCCTTCTTTTCACACCCCCACTTTCTATCCTTCTCAAAATTATGTGAATGATGGAGCAAATGTTTAAATTTAGCTCACAATCATCAGCCATAATTGTTACCTGCCTAGCGGTCTTCACCCTCTGGTCTTTAACGTGGGTTCCTATTATGGAAGGTAGGGAATTCTTAAATTCCTCTACGAGAAGGATGTCTCTCAGAGCCTCATGGTTAGTTGCAACTCTTAATGCTCGTACCATCTATCAAAATTGTTCTTCTTAACCCTTTCAAATTCGGTACACATCTGTTCCAGCTGTCTCCTTAAATTCCAAAGCTTTTGCCTGTATGCTTCAGGAACCAATTCATATGCACCAGAATAGCCATATTACTTTGTCATAGTTCTTAGACACCCACCCTGACAGGGAAGCATAAGCTTCCTATGCCCTGCCAATTTACTCTGCTTGGGGTTTGTCCACTTTTCTCTTGGCCAGTCCATTTGTGTTGCTATTTTCTCAAAAGCCCTAATAAAAGTTCTCCCTCCTTCTGTTCAAATTTTTTGGAGAGCCTGTATACGTTTAAGTATATTGCCATTGGGTTTTGTTCTGAGATGAAGCTCCCTTCTAATTTCTGGTAGCTCCCCTCTAATTTCCAGTGCCTTAAATTGGAAGCTTCTCGCTTTTGTTTTTTCTCTCTCTATTTTGCTTTTCCTTGCTCTTTAATTCCAACCTCTTCATTTCCATCTCCATTTTGTTTCCTTTATGCCGCATCTCCATTTCCTTTTGCTCCATCCCCATTTCTTTTGCGGCATCTCCTTTTCTTTTTCTATTCTTTTTAATTCCCTTTCATGCTCAAGCTGCAACTGAATTCTCTCCAGCTCAATTTCCCCACCAGAAAATGTCCTTGATGCTACACTACTTTGTGGGCTCTCCTGTGTTCCCAGCACCTCTTTCAAATTTAAATGCTGAGCAATCACATCAATTATCTCCACCTTCCTAGCTCTAGCTGGTACCTACATTTCTAATTGCACTGCCAAATCGATTAAGTGGCCTTTCTGGAGGGGGAGAGAGAGAGAGAGAGAGAGAGAAGAGCAGGTCCTTCCCTGGAGTGTCCAGGAATCAAAGTGAGCTTCTTGGGTTTTGTGAGAGTCACAAAGAATTCAGCACGAGTTTATAGAATCGAAAGAAATAACTTTATTTACAATTACATAGATACAGCAACAGCAGTACTCCCTTACTGCTCACTCTTCTCTGGCTGGTTCCACACTGGCCAGCTCTATTTATGCAGGTGATTCTGCTAATGATTTCTCCGCCCCCCTCATTGGGGAAGCTCATACTCACTAAGGATTGCGGGATTGCCATCAGTCCCCAGCCAGTAGTAAAAAGGCAGTTTATAACACTGAGTCTCTGAAAATCAATCCACTTGTGTCAGACCCAATCACCCCCTGTTACCGGGCAGATGCGACCTTTTGGCCAATTCATTGGCCACCAGCCAATCAATCGAACTGAGTCTCACCCCATCTCTCAGGTGCCAAACAGTCTGAGTTTTCCTGTTCGAACACTCTTATCAAATAATATGTTGCAAATTCTTGAATTTCTCATTCTCTCTGCTTCTTGACTTGAAGGCAAATGTCTACTAAGCATCCATGGACCAAGAATGATATCAACAAAAGTAAAGGAAGGGGAAATAATGAAACCATTAGGAAGGACCCTTACAACATAGTTAGGAAATTGTTTGAGTGACAGGCGACAGAGAGTGGGGATAATGGCTAAGTACTCTAATTGGCAGGATGTGTCTAGTGGTGTAACACTTGTGTCGGGACCTCAATTATTAACATTATTCATTTACGACTCGGAAGATGGCATAGAAAGTCATATATCTAAATTTGCTGATGATACAAAGTCAGGCGGTATTGTAGACAGTCTAGATGATCGCATAAAATTGCAAGGAAATATTGACAGACTAGGTAAATGGGCAAAATGGTGGCAGATGGATTTCAATGTAAACAAGTCTGAGGTTATTCATTTTGGACCAAAAAAGGATAGAGCAGAGTATTTTCTAAATGGGAAGAGGTTAAGTACAGTGGGTGCCCAAAGACACTTGGGGGGGTTTGTGTGCATTGATCTTTAAAATGCCACGAACAAGTGCAGAAAATAATCAAAAAGGCTAATGGAATGTTTGCCTTTATATCTAAAGAATTGGCGTATAAAGACACAGAGGTTATGCTGCAGCTATACAAAACCCTGGTTTGACCCCACTTGGAGTCACTGTAAGCAGTTCCGGGCACAACACCTCAGGAACGATATACTGGCCTTGGAGAGAGTGCAATGTCGGTTTACAAAAATGATACCTGGACTACAGGAGTTTAATTATGAGGAGAGATTACACCAGTTAGGCCTGATTTCGCTAGAATTTGGATTTGGATTTATTGTCACATGTACCAAGATATAGAGAAAAGTATTGTTCTACTTTACAGTCCAGACAGATCGTTCCATACATGAAAAACATAAGACATACGATAAATACACAAAGTAAATACATAGACATAGACATCGAATGAAGCATACAGAGTGTAGTCCTACTCAGTAGAGATGTGTGGAGAGATCAGTTTATAGAAACATAGAAACATAGAAAATAGGTGCAGGAGTAGGCCATTCGGCCCTTCGGGCCTGCACCATCATTCAATATGATCATGGATGAACATTCAAATACACTATCCCACTCCCGCTTTCTTTCCATACCCCTTAATCCCTTTAGCCGCAAGGACCACGTCCAGCTCCCTCTTGAACATATCCAATGAACTACCCCAACAGCTTTCTGTGGTAGAGAATTCCACAAGTTCACAACTCTGAGAGAAGTTCTTCCTCATCTCAGTCCTAAATGGCTTACCCCTTATTCTTCGGCTGTGACCCTAGTTCTGGACGTCCCCAACACCGGGAACATTCTTCCCGCATCTAGTCTGTCCAGTCTCATCAGGATTTTTAATGTTTCTATGAAATCCCCTCTCATTCTTCTAAACTCAAGTGAGTACAAGCCCAGTCGATCCAGTCTTTCTTCATATGTCAGCCCTGTCATTCTGCGAATTAGTCTGGTGAACCTTCGCTGGACATCCATAAGTTCACTCCATAAGAGAGTAATTCAGGAGTCTGGGGAAGAAGCTATTTTTGAATCTGTGAGTGCGTGTTCTCAGGCATTTGTATCTCCTGCCTGATGGAAGAGGTTGGAAGAGAGAATAACCCGGGTGGAAGGGGCCATTGATTATGCTGCCCGCTTTCCCAAGGCAGCGGGAGATGTAGACAGAGTCAATGGATGGGAGGCGGGTTCGCGTGATGGACTGGACTGTATTCATGATTTTCTGTAGTTTCTTACGGTCTTGGGCCGAGCAATTGCAAGCTGTGTTGCAACCAGATAGGATGCTTTCTATGGTGCAATTGTAAAATTAGTAATGTGTACATGCCGAATTTCCTTAGTTTCCTGAGACAGTATGGGCGCTCTTTTAAAATAAATGTATTTTATTACAAACGTATCAAAACAGGTTACAGCGAAGAAACATGCTTCCCAACAATCAACTTTATACAGATATTTCCCCTTTTTCACACCCCCTCCCCCGCGACGAACAGCCCCTCGAATACGGTCACAAACATCCCCCCACCTTTCCTCAAACCCTCCTGAAGAGCCCCTTAATTCATACTTTATCTTCTCTAATCACAGGAAGTCGTACAGGTCACCCAACCAAGCCACTACCCCCGGTAGCGATGCCGACCGCCACTCCAGCAAAATTGACTGCCATGCATTCAGAGAGGTGAGGAACAAGACATCAGCCTTCCTCCTCTCCATGAGCTCCGGCTTCTCTGAAACCCCAAATATCGCCACCAAAGGGTCTGGGTCCATCTCCTCTTCCACTATCCTGGCTAAGACCGCAAAAACTCCCGCCCAGAATCTTCCCAATATTTTGCAACCCCAAAACATGTGCGCGTGATTCGCTGGCCCACGCCCACACCTCTCACACTCATCTGCTACCCCCTGAAAGAGCCCACTCATTCTCGCCCGAGTCATATGCACCCTGTGCACCACCTTAAACTATCTCAGGTTCATCCTTGCACAAGAGGAGGTCCCGTTTACCCTTCACTGTGCCTCACTCCATACTCCCCAATTGATCTCCATTCCCAACTCCGCTTCCCATTTCTCCTTGATCTTCACCACCCGCTCGCCTCCCTGCGCCCCCAGCCACTTGTATATATATCCCCAACTCCTCCCTCCCCTTCCACATCCGGAAGCAGCAGTCGCTCCAGCAGGGTGTATCCCGGCAACCTAGGGACCCACATCCAGACCTTTCGCGCAAATTCCCCAACCTGCAGATACCTGAACTCACTACCCCTCGGCAGCTCTACGCTCTCCCTTAGCTCCTCCAGACTGGCGAACCCTTCCTCCAAATACAAATCCCTCACCTTGACCAGCCCCTCTTCCCTCCACCTTCTGTATACACGATCCATGCCCCTCGGCTCAAACCCATGATTCTCGCACAGCGGCGTTAGCACCGACATCCCTTCCACCCTAAAAATCCTCTTCAACTGATTCCATACCTTCATCGTGGACTGCACCACCAGACTCCCTGAATACCTACTCGGAGCCATTGGTAACTTTGCCATCACCATAGCCCTCAAACTCGACCCCTGACAAGATTCCTCCTCCATCCAAACCCACTCTACCCCTTCTCCTTCCCACCACCGTCACACCTGTCCACATTCACCGCCCAATAATAATGAAGCAAGTTCCACAATGCTAGCCTCCCCTGCTGCCTCTGCCCCTGTTGCAGGGTCCTCCCCATTCTCGGCACCTTCCCCGCCTATACAAAGTCAGAGATGATTGTGTCCACTTTCCGACAAAAGGCCTTTGGTATAAAGATTGGGGGAGCTTGAAAGATAAACAAGAACCTCGGCAAAATATTCATTTTCACCAATTGGACCGTCCCCGCCAACGTTAAGTGCAGTATATCCCACCTCTTAAGATCCTCCCTAACCTCCTCCACCAGCTTCGCTAAGTTCCACTTATGGAGCCCCGTCCATTCCCTCGCTACCTGAATCCCCAAATACCTAAACCTATCCCTCGCTACCGTAAGGACGTATGGGCGCTCCTGTGCTTTCTTCTTCGTAGTATCAACGTGGGCGGACCAGGACAGCTTGTTGGTGATGTGTAAACCTAGAAATTGGAAGCTGTCAAACATCTCCACCTCATCACCATTGATACAGACAGGGCTGTGTACGACACTTCACTTCAGGAAGTCAGTGACCAGCTCCTCAGAGGGTTAGATAGGGTGGACAGTGAGAGCCTTCTCCCGCGGATGGAAATGGCTAGCACGAGGGGACATAGCCTTAAACTGAGGGGTAATAGATATAGGACAGAGGTCAGGGGTAGGTTCTTTACGCAAAGAGTAGTGAGGCCGTGGAATGCCCTACCTGCTACAGTAGTGAACTCGCCAACATTAAGGGCATTTAAAAGTTTATTGGATAAACATATGGATGATAATGGTATAGTGTAGGTTAGATGGCTTTTGTTTCGGTGCAACATCGTGGGCCGAAGGGCCTGTACTGCGCTGTATTGTTCTATGTTCTATGTTCTATGTTCCTTAGTTTTACTGATGTTGAGGGAGCGATTGTTGTCGTTATACCACTAGGTTCGCTATCTTCCTCATTCTTCACAGTTTTACAAAATTAAAATAAAATATTGTGGTTACTGTCCAGTATTCTGGCCATTGTTGGGGTCGTAATATCTTCCAGTGGGTAGCATGGTAGCACAGTGGTTAGCACTGTTGCTTCACAGCGCAAGGGGCTGGTTTAGCACACTGGGCTAAATCGCTGGCTTTTAAAGCAGCCCAAGGCAGGCCAGCAGCACGGTTCAATTCCCGTACCAGCCTCCCCGAACAGGCGCCGGAATGTGGCGACTCGGGGCTTTTCACAGTAACTTCATTTGAAGCCTACTTGTGACAATAAGCAATTTTCATTTCATTTCATTTCAGGGTCCCAGGTTCGATTTCCGGCTTGGGTCACTGTCTGTGCGGAGTCTGCACGTTCTCCCGTGTCTGCATGTATTTCCTCCGGGTGCTCCGGTTTCCTCCCACAAGTCCCGAAAGACGTGCTGTTAGGTAATTTGGACATTCTGAATTTTCCCTCCTTATATCTGAACAGGTGCGGAATGTGGCAACTCGGGGATTTTCACAATAACTTCATTGCATTGCTAATGTAAGCCTACTTGTGGCAATAATTAAAATTATGATTATAATTTGAGACTATGCTTGTTAGCCTGAGCTTTTATTTCCAGTAATACATTAACCCTCCGTGTTTAGCATATTTCCTTTTAAAGTGTTCCACGTGTCCTCAACTGGAGCACAGTTGAGTAGCCAATCCAACTTATTGGCTTTACAAAGAACAACGAACAAAGAAAAGTACAGCACAGGAACAGGCCCTTCGGCCCTCCAAGTCCATGCCGACCATGCTGCCCGACTAAACTACAATCTTCTACACTTCCTGGGTCCGTATCCCTCTATTCCCATCCTATTCATGTATTTGTCAAGATGCCCCTTAAATGTCACTATTGTCCCTGCTTCCACCGCCTCCTCCGGCAGCGAGTTCCAGGCAACCACTACCCTCTGTGTAAAAACCTTGCCTCGTACATCTACTCTAAACCTTGCCCCTCGCACCTTAAACCTATGCCCCCGAGTAATTGACCCCTCTACCCTGGGGAAAAGCCTCTGACTATCCACTCTGTCTATGCCCCTCATAATTTTGTAGACCTCAATCAGATTGCCCCTCAACCTCCGTCGTTCCAGTGAGAACAAACCGAGTTTATTCAACTGCTCCTCATAGCTAATGCCCTCCATACCAGGCAATATTCTATTCTGGTAAATCTCTTCTGCACCCTCTCTAAAGCCTCCACATCCTTCTGGTAATGTGGCGACCAGAATTGAACAGTATGCTCCAAGTGTGGCCTAACTAAGGTTCTGTACAGCTGCAACATGACTTGCCAATTCTTATACTCAATGCCCCGGCCAATGAAGGCCTTCTTGACTACCTTCTCTACCTGTGTTGCCCCTTTCAGTAACCTGTGGACCTGTACACTTAGATCTCTCTGACTTTCAAGACTCTTGAGGGTTCTACCATTCACTGTATATTCCCTACCTGCATTAGACCTTCCAAAATGCATTACCTCACATTTGTCCGGATTAAACTCCATCTGCCATCTCTCCGCCCAAGTCTCCAAACAGTCTAAATCCTGCTGTATCCTCTGACAGTCCTCATCGCTATCCGCAATTCCACCAACCTTTGTGTCATCTGCAAACTTACTAATCAGACCAGTTACATTTTCCTCCAAATCATTTATATATACTACGAACAGCAAAGGTCTCAGCACTGATCCCTGCGGAACACCACTAGTCACAGCCCTCCAATTAGAAAAGCATCCTTCCGTTCTCAGCCTTCTATGACCTGGCCAGTTCTGTATCCACCTTGCCAGCTCACCCCTGATCCCATGTGACTTCACCTTTTGTACTAGTCAGACTCATCTCTTTGAATTTAGCTATTTTAAAGCTTTAAATCTGATTCCTGGCCATATGCTATTTCAGTTTATGTTGAACTTGATTGTGCTGAGTGTGTTATATTCAAGATTACAACAACTTTAATTTCCTGTACATTGTAAGGGTAAGTAATGAATGGCAGGTCAAGATGAGCATTGCATTTTGTGGTTTCCTGGTGTGCTGGATAGTGAAACCGCCATGCATCACTTTTATCAAACCCTACTCTAAATCACCTGAAGTTTCATAGTTTATATTTGTTTGATAGAAATCTCTCATAACGCAACTTCCATGTACTCACACATCCATCCTATCTCTTTGTCGAGTAAATTGCTTTCCTTCTAATGCTGACCTAGAGGTCTGTAGCGCATCCCAAATTAAGTTGGATTTTTTAAAACTGGAGATATAGGGAGCAATTTAAAGTGATAGAAAGAGAGTCCTGGTTTGGGCGGGTCTAGCGGAATGTTTCTCAGTGCCTGCAGTGTCGAGAACGACCCCACCATTTGGTGGGATGACACGTGGTTCAGGGCTCAATTTTAAATGCTGCCCCGATCCTTCAACCGCCCTCAGGAATACCACTGTCCCAACTTACCTCTTAGGGGGCTCCTCGAGCCCCCTCTCACCCCACCTCTTAAAGGCAGGGCAACCCTGGGCCCAATGTCTAGCACAGGCAACCTGGTACCCAGGCACCTTTCCAGGGTTGCACTGCCAGGGTGCCTGGGTGCTACTGCCAAGGTGCTAGGCTGGCAGTGCCAAGGTGCCCAGGAGCCAGTGGGAATACCAGGGTACCACCCTGTCCAGAGCCCAACCAACCGTGCGCTTCCCATAGCCTGAGACACCATCCAGATGCCGTTAAGCCTGATCCACGTTTGTGTGGACTAGTGCTAAATGGTGCCATGGCGAGGCCTCCCAGGTGAGGTAATTAGTTCCTGGCCCTTGGGCGAATCCGGCATTGACATATTTAAATGAGCCTAATGGCTCACTTAAATCTGTTAATCCAGATCTCGCCCAGCGAGGGCGAGGGTCAGATAATGACATCTCACGGGGAGCTTGTCAGATCTCGTGAGACATTCCAAGTGTCGCAAATATCATGAGAGGCACTGCTTCGTCCTGTTACTGAGTCGGGCGCGACGAGGCCATTAGACCACGCCCATAATTCTTCAGCTATACGTTTAGTGAGGCTTTAACTGTCTGGAATGTTTCTTTGACTTATTGAGGCACCTCCAGAGTGCAACATAAAGTATGTAGAGAACCTGAATATTATTGCACTTTGTGCGATGGCTATTTTGAAATGTTTGGAATGTTCTTTCAGATATTTTGCAAATAAAATATGTTTTTTCAAAAAAATATTAATTATTTCTTTTAATTCTTTGATTCATTAGAAAAATTATCCCAGGTGTCACCTACCTATCGAAGATGAATGTATCCACTAGTTAAGGGTGAAAGTAGGATCAATGCAAGATTTGATGCTCGTGAAAGGAAGTAAGAAAGTATTCGTTTTTGGAAAGAAGCTCCTGTAATGCACTGATAATTACCTTCATCTTCCTCAAAACAGTCTTTCAAAAGCTTTGATGTGGAGATGCCGGCGTTGGACTGGGGTGAGCACAGTAAGAAGTCTTACAACACCAGGTTAAAGTCCAACACGTTTGTTTCGATGTCACTAGCTTTCGGAGAGCTGCTCCTTCCTCAGGTCAAAAGCTTGACCATCCTTACTTTTAAATAGAAAGATCTGCTGCACCATTTCAGTAATTCAAAACCACAATTCACTCAGATGTGTTGCATCTTAAGAGAAATGAACATTATCGAGATCTGCACTACCCGAATGGTGCTTCAAGGGACACTAGATTGACTGAATGTTTAATTCGGAAGACTGAGGGCATTATTATGGCTGAGGGCAACTACTTTACCATTACTGTTAGATAACTTATTTGGAGATAATTTATACAGGGCTCATACCCTAGGTTACTGTACTTTGAATGGACAGTGCTGCCATATTTGGTATCTGTCAAATCATGCTGCACTCTGGTTTGTCACTTGCATCATGTTACGAGAAATATTACCGTGTGAGTGTGTCTAATGGGACCTTTCTTGGCATTCCTTGAAAGGACAAGATGTATGTTTTTTGTTCGTAAGTGTAATAATGGACTTCAGCGTTGCTGTTGGCAAGAAAGGATTTTAGACAGGAATATGCGTGCTACTTATAAAGTTCCAGGCAAATGAAGAGCTAGGGTAAGAGTACATTAAGGACTCTGCATGGTATTCTGATCACAAAATTCTCTGCACGCAGCCAACTGTATATAAGAAAATCTGAATTTGCCAGTAGACTGGAAAGTGGAGCAGGAATCTGACTGTGGGTTTAGATTACTTAGAGGAGCCTAACCCAGACCGTGTCCTTGTGCCTGGAAGGGAGGCAGAGATTTAGCTGTTATAACAGGTCTCGCCGACCTGTCACCACGGTAACGGCCGCTGGTTGCAGGGCCTTCTGACGGCTGTCTAAAAACAGAGGTCAAAGGACCTCCACTTCTGACAATAATGTTCATTCACATACCGTTGTGCAGGCTCCATCTTCTTGTTACTGGATCCTTTTTAGATCCTACATCTGAGCACTGGGTCAGTTGTACTGGCTGCTGCTCCTTTCAGCATCTGCCGCATACCTAAATCACCACAAGGTTGGAAATTATACTCACCAACGTATTTGCATAAAAGCCCTGTTCTCACCTACTTTGGGGGAAAGTTTCAGAAATCTCATGGCAATAATCTGCGTTGTGTGATTTGACCATTGCTTGTGACATTGCAAGTGTAGCAAAGACTTTTTCTAGGTTTAACCATTTGGTGGCAATGGGATTGAAAAGTGGTAACATCAGCGTCTTGCATCTTAAAATTGGATAGTCACAAGCCAATATCCAAGATTGATTCACAGGATGGTACAAGATTCTCCCTGGATTTAAAGGAATTCCATCGGCTACCAGCACAGGCCAATTGACTTCTTTCTGTGCTGCAAGAGCCTATGACGTTGCTGGGGCGGGATTCCCCATCGGCCGATGCCAGAATCAGGAAATGTGATTGGGCGGAGAATCGCACGTGAGGCGAAAATCGTGGCCGGCGCCGGGCGCTCGACAGAATGCCATGCTCTGGTGTCTCAGCGTCAATGCGTTCTACTCTGCACAGTACAGTAAATTACATTGACATATCATTAACAGGCTGGATCTGATATTCTCTGGGGCTCCCGCAATGCTCCACCTCCGCCAGGAGGAACTACTGATGGCGAGTTCACTTGTTGTTTTAAAAACCGAGACTCAGGTGCCGTGGCTGCTGAGGGAGAGAGACGGGGGATAAAAATTGTCCAACATCGCTACAGTGTGCCGACTGTTGTGCCGCTGGCCAGGGAGCTACTGCCAGGGCCAGGAAAAAGGTGATTTATGATGAAAGAATCAAACAGTTTTGGTGCAGTCAGTCGTTACGGTTCTTGACCTCACCACTACACACTAGGCTGCAAGGCAAAGTTTGTAAGTAAGACGTTTATGGAAATCGGTAAAAAGGCTGTTACAAGTAAAAATCAGGTGACTGATCTCTTCTGACAACCATTGCCCATCAATCACTTATGAAGCTTTGGTGCATAACGTGGCAAAGAGCAGCGTTCTCAAAATCTAGCCAATCCAACTGGCAGATACAGAGACATGCCATTTGCTATAAGGACAACTAGCATGTGCAATGATAGGGTTGCTTTCATGTCCTGCAATGGTCATCAATTAAAATGGAGGGACGGAATTTACGATCCTATGGGCAAACACTTAATGTAGCTCCTCCACTTCATAGCCATCATAGAATCATAGAATCTACAGAGCAGAAGGAGGTCATTCGACCCATCGGGTTTGCACCAGCTCTTGGAAAGAGCACCCCACTTAAGCCCACACCTCCATCCTATCCCTGTAAACCAGTAACCCCACCTAACCTAAGGGCAATTTAGCATGGCCAATCCACCTAACCTGCACATCTCTGGACTGTGGGAGGAAACCGGAGCACCCGGAGGAAACCCACGCAGAAACGGGGAGAACGTGCAGACTCCGCACAGACAGTGACCCAAGCCGGGAATCGAACCCGGGACCCTGGAGCTGTGAAGCAACTGTGCTGACCATTGTGCTACTGTGCTGCCCATATCAAACAAGGAGCTTCAACATCTGTCTGCAGGTCCATGTTAAATCTTGGATTCCCATTCCCTTTGTTATAATTCGTAATTTAGTTAGCCCAACCAGTAAAGTTTGAATTGTATGCAACATTGCCCCCACTCCAAGACTCGTATGCTCAATGACCCCCATCATTGACTTTGCCTGTTGCTCTGAGATTACTCAAATAAATGTGCACTGAAGAATTGCTTGCTGCTAGTATTTCTCTTTTTGAATGAGATTTGCAATCTGACAGCACTCAACCATTTAGAATTGACATAGGCCACATGACTAAAATTGGCCCGAGTTTTTATTTTTCAGCCAAAGACCCAGTGCCCTCGGTTACTTTTCTCGCAAGGTCGTCCTTGTTTTATGGGAGCCTTGAGCATGCCAATGGCCTTTTGTGCTGGGCATGTGAAATCTCATTGTAATATCTTCTTTGCTTTTAAATTTTGACAGGTAATAATCAGAGGATTACTCAACATATATCATTTATTTCAAAAGCAAATAGTGCGTATGCTGAAAGTCTGATATAAAAGCAGAATATGATGGAAATTCTCAGCTTGTCTGGCAGGCTTGTAGAAAGAGAAACAGGGTTAACGTTTTGGTTGCTGACCTTCCATCACAACGCATTCATTTTGCCCATTCAATAACAGTAGCTCCAATGCCATACATGGTGCAGCCTGGAACTGCTGATAAACTTGAACTTGAAATATTTGTTTTATAAGGCCACGAAGGAGTCCACACCGAGTAGTTCAAAAAAACGTAGTTTATTTTACAATAATTATACACATAACATGTAGATCCCAACTGGGTCTGCCTTGCCGGTGCCATACTATACCATACAACGAGACCCGCGTAGAGGTCCCCCGCCCCTTTAATGGGGGAGCTCGTATTAAGCAAGGTTCACGGGGAAGTTAATTGTTCCTGCCCCATAAGACCCTTGTGGGTTATAACATCCCGACCCCCCCCCGCAAAGTCCGAAGAATCCTCCAATGCCTGCGGGGATGGAGGGAGCCAGACTCCCTTTGCGTCAGGCTAGGTGCTGGATCGGGCAGCGTGAATCTGGAAGGCGGACGCCTCTTTTGACTTGAACGGCGTGGCGGATGCTCTGCCAGAGGCTGCGGTACCGTTGATACCCATCGGAGATTTCCGATGCTTGAGGTGCCATTTTCAAATCTGTGTCCATGACCTCCCTCATTTCGGCATCTTGACCTCCTTGGGGCTCCATTATGGCCTGCTGTGGCATCAGAGTTGGCTGGATGAAAACCTTACGCTCACGAGGAAATTTCCAAACAATTCGTCACATAGACCAAATGTGATCAAGGTGCTGTCACATGATCCGACCTTGGACTTGCATTTGATAGGAAACTGGCGAATGGGGCAACGCCATTGCAACTCCTGATTGTACATAAGAACATAAGAACTAGGAACAGGAGTAGGCCATCTGGCCCCTCGAGCCTGCTCCGCCATTTAATGAGTTCATGGCTGAACTTTGTGGACTCAGCTCCACTCTCCGGCCCTTACACCATATCCCTGAATCCCTTTATTCTTTAGAAAGGCATCTATCTTTTTCTTAAAAACGTTTAAAGAAGGAGCCTCAACTGCTTCACTGGGCAAGGAATTCCAGAGATTCACAACCCTTTGGGTGAAGAAGTTCCTCCTAAACTCCATCCTAAATCTACCTCCCCTTATTTTGAGGCTATGCCCCCTAGTTCTGCTTTCCCCGACCAGTGGAAACAGCCTGCCCACATCTATCCTATCTATTCCCTTCATAATTTTATATGTCTCAATAAGATCCCCCCGCATCCTTCTAAACTCCAATGAGTACAGTCCCAGTCTACTCAACCTCTCGTCATAATCTAATCCCCTCAACTCTGGGATCAACCTAGTGAATCTCCTCTGCACTCCCTCCAGTGCCAATATGTCCTTTCTCAGGTAAGGAGACCAAAACTGAACACAATACTCCAGATGCGGCCTCACCAACACCCTATACAATTGCAGCATAACCTCACTAGTCTTGAACTCCATCCCTCTAGCAATGAAAGACAAAACCCGATTAGCCTTCTTAATCACCTGTTGCACCTGCACACCGACTTTTTGTGATGCACTTTCACACCTATGTCATGGAAAATCATACTAAGGCAGGTTCAAAGCCTATGGCCCATCATCATTTCAGCCAGGGCCACCCCAGTCACTGCGTCTGGGGTGGTCCTGCAGCAAAATAAGAAATGAGCCAACCTTATGTCTATCGAACCAGAAGGCTGCTTCTTGAGGCCTCTTTTCAACATCTGTATCGCCTGCTCCGCTAAACCATTAGAAGCTGGGTGGTACAGAACAGTACTGATATACTATACCCATTCACCTTCAAAAACCCAGAGAACTCCTCACTTGTAAAAGCAGTCCCATTGTCTGTAACGAGCACTTCAGGGATGCCGTGCGTGCTGAACGATGATCGCAACTTCTCAATGGTTGTCTGGGTTTTCACCGCGCTTGGTCAAGGGCAAAGTAGTGGTTCAGAGAAGGGTCCCACACTGGGAGGGGGATGTGTCCCAAGGTGTTTAATTCCATGCCTTGGATTTCCTACACCCCTCGCTTTGCGCTTTCCCAGGATAGCAAAATTTGCGTGGCCTGCTGCAGATTCGGGAAGGTTCGGCCAATAATTTCTCTTGGGTTGCTGCATTGTCAATGCCGCAAACCAAAAGAACTCGCAGGATTTCTTGCAGGGAAGTGCCATATTCTCAGAACTTGGCAATCTTCTGCAACTTTGACAACTACTCAATGGCAGGCTCACCTTGGGGTCCTCTCTGCAGTACTAAAATGACACTTCTGTACAATAACAGATGGGTTTGTGTTAGAGCGCAGCACCACTAGAGCTACTAGTCAGTCGAAGGTTTGCGTGTCGCGCGCCGCTGGGTATGTAAAGCTTCGATTCACTCTGAATGTATGTGCGCCACAGACAGGCAGCAAGATGACTGATTGGCGATCATTCTCTGTGATATTGTTAGCCCTGAAAAAGTAGCATGTTTGCTCCGCGTACTGTTTCCAGTCTTCCAAGCCGGCATTAAAGGCATCTAGCTGCACAAACAGAGGCAGAATGAAGACAGAATACCAACCTTTATCCAACAGGGACTGGGAGATGGCTTATCCGATGGTGTAGCAGCGTTGATAGCTATCCAGTTTGATGCTTGTCGTCAGTTTAATAAGGCCACAAAGGAGTCCACACTGAGTAGTTCAAAGAAACATAGTTCATTTACAATAACTATTATATACATTACGTGGTAGATCCCTACTGGGTCTGCCTTGCCGGTGCCTAACTGGTCAGCTTTATATACCACACAACTATACATTTTATTTAGAGATCCCCCACCCCCTCGATGGGGGTAGCTCGTATTCTGCAAGGTTCACGGATGGTTAATTGTACCCACCCACCCTTAAGACCCTTGCGGGTTATATCAGTTTGCATTTGTGCTCAGAATCTTGAAATATTTTAATAAAAATGCATTTTCAGGTTTCTATTAAAAGTGCAAAGATTGATATAGATTCCTGTAGTGACGGAAAGTAATATTAAATATTATCCATAACAAGAATTTTTATAGAATTATATGGGCCAAAATATTCCTGGAGACAATATACTGTGGGTGAAACTCAATGTGCAAACTTATATTAAACCAGGTTTGCAAGGGACAGTTAAGATTAACTGCTTCTGGCAAATGGATGAGATTGGGATGTTCGTGAGAAGCAATGCAAAAGCGAATGGAGCTTCTTTCACAATTCAGGTAGACTTTTTATAAATACACCCTCCCTGCTGCCACGAAGCAAAATTAATACATAGTTACCACTTCTATGTAAAAATCCGCAGAGTAATCAGTTATACTTTATCAGGAATGATGATAAAGGAATGATCAAGTAAGGTAATGGCAATAGTGGCAACATCACTAGTCCAGTTATCCAAAGGCCCAGGCGAATGCTCTGGGTTTGAATCCCACCTTAGCAGCTGGTGGAATTTGAATTCAATTGATCAATAAGAAGTTACTTAAGTGTTCTGGAATGGAAAACTGGTCATTACGATGATTGTCATGCCCAGTGAAGGAATGTCCTGTTCATAGCTTTAAATGTGGACTACACTAAGTATATACCTTCTTGAACTGTCTTTTGTAAAACATCTAGACACTTACAAGACCGTTAAAAGGTGGCTGCTAAGGGTCAGGTAACTTCTGCAAATTCTACACAGGCTATTCCAACTTTTCTCCTTGAAAGCCTGAGGATGGATTGCTTCCCCTTGGATGGACAGACAAAGTTCAAAACTATCTGTGGAATTTACACTTGCTTTTCTTTGTGGTTTTATCAAAAACACGAGACTGCATGGGTGCACTTTTCCCAAAATTGCACAGAGTGTTAGATCAGGTGAGAAAATCTGTGTGGAACTCACCGAGATTACAGCTGCCTTTTCATGCTTGACCTAATAGTACTCTGTGCAATTTCAGACTGCTGGCGAGGATCACATAGCCAGCTGAAGGGGTGGGGCCTCAACACACCGCAAAGCCAGGAGTCTGAGATTGGCGAGCCGTTTTTAAAGCGTGCCCCAACCTCCAAGTTAAATGTAAGGCCCCACGCCCCGCAACGTGACATCAGGATCCCCACCACGGATATCGAGACCTCCCCACAGAAATTGGGGCCACTCCCCCCCCCCCCACGGATATTGATAGCCCCCCAATAGACATTGGGAACTCCTCATGGAGATTATGATCCCCCTGGTGAACAAATTAAACACCCCCTATCTCCCACATGCTGAAGGGGAATTTCCCCCAATGGATGAGGGTAAATCCCGCTGCCAGGGCCCCCTTCACAGCCCCCTGTATGTGCCCCCTTGGCAGTGCCCCTGCATGTGCCCTCTTTGAGATACCCCTTGGTACTGCCCACTTTGCACTGTTCCCTGGAAGTGGGCCATTGCCAGGGTGCCAGGGTGCCAGGGGGAATTGCACCTTTACGCCCCACCATGGCGATCACGGCTGATTTCCGCTTTTGAAAACCAGTGATGAATTTCACCTTTGTGATGTCACTCTATCGGAGAGGGGGAGGACCCTATGGCGTCAAGCCTTTAATTATATATTGGAATATGTTAATGTATTGAAATCAGAAAGGAGCAGAGCATTAGTAATTGGGGACTCTATAGTCAGGGGCACAGATAGGAGATTTTGTGGGAGCGTGAGAGACTCGCGTTTGGTATGTTGCCTCCCAGGTGCAAGGGTACGTGATGTCTCGGATCGTCTTTTCCGGGTCCTTAGGGGGGAGGGGGAGCAGCCCCAAGTCGTGGTCCACATTGGCACTAACGACATAGGTAGGAAAGGGGACAAGGATGTCAGGCAGGCTTTCAGGGAGCTAGGATGGAAGCTCAGAACTAGAACAAACAGAGTTGTTATCTCTGGGTTGTTGCCCGTGCCACGTGATAGTGAGATGAGGAATAGGGAGAGAGAGCATTTAAACACGTGGCTACAGGGATGTTGCAGGCGGGAGGGATTCAGATTTTTGGATAACTGGGGCTCTTTCTGGGGAAGGTGGGACCTCTACAGACAGGATGGTCTACATCTGAACCTGAGGGGCACAAATATCCTGGGGGGGAGATTTGTTAGTGCTCTTTGGGGGGTTTAAACTAATGCAGCAGGGGCATGGGAATCTGGATTGTAGTTTTAGGGTAAGGGAGAATGAGAGTATAGAGGTCAGGAGCACAGATTTGACGTCGCAGGAGGGGGCCAGTGTTCCGGTAGGTGGTTTGAAGTGTGTCTACTTCAATGCCAGGAGTATACGAAACAAGGTAGGGGAACTGGCAGCATGGGTTGGTACCTGGGACTTTGATGTTGTGGCCATTTCGGAGACATGGATAGAGCAGGGACAGGAATGGATGTTGCAGGTTCCGGGGTTTAGGTGTTTTAGTAAGCTCAGAGAAGGAGGCAAAAGAGGGGGAGGTGTGGCGCTGCTAGTCAAGAGCAGTATTACGGTGGCGGAGAGGATGCTAGATGGGGACTCTTCTTCCGAGGTAGTATGGGCTGAAGTTAGAAACAGGAAAGGAGAGGTCACCCTGTTGGGAGTTTTTTATAGGCCTCCTAATAGTTCTAGGGATGTAGAGGAAAGGATGGCGAAGATGATTCTGGATATGAGTGAAAGTAACAGGGTAGTTATTATGGGAGACTTTAACTTTCCAAATATTGACTGGAAAAGATATAGTTCGAGTACAATAGATGGGTCGTTTTTTGTACAGTGTGTGCAGGAGGGTTTCCTGAAACAATATGTTGACAGGCCAACAAGAGGCGAGGCCACGTTGGATTTGGTTTTGGGTAATGAACCAGGCCAGGTGTTGGATTTGGAGGTAGGAGAGCACTTTGGGGACAGTGACCACAATTCGGTGACGTTTACGTTAATGATGGAAAGGGATAAGTATACACCGCAGGGCAAGAGTTATAGCTGGGGGAAGGGCAATTATGATGCCATTAGACGTGACTTGGGGGGGGATAAGGTGGAGAAGTAGGCTGCAAGTGTTGGGCACACTGGATAAGTGGGGCTTGTTCAAGGATCAGCTACTGCGTGTTCTTGATAAGTATGTACCGGTCAGACAGGGAGGAAGGCGTCGAGTGAGGGAACCGTGGTTTACCAAGGAAGTGGAATCTCTTGTTAAGAGGAAGAAGGAGGCCTATGTGAAGATGAAGTGTGAAGTTTCGGTTGGGGCGATGGATAGTTACAAGGTAGCGAGGAAGGATCTAAAGAGAGAGCTAAGACGAGCAAGGAGGGGACATGAGAAGTATTTGGCAGGAAGGATCAAGGAAAACCCAAAAGCTTTCTATAGGTATGTCAGGAATAAGCGAATGACTAGGGAAAGAGTAGGACCAGTCAAGGACAGGGATGGGAAATTGTGTGTGGAGTCTGAAGAGATAGGCGAGATACTAAATGAATATTTTTCGTCAGTATTCACTCAGGAAAAAGATAATGTTGTGGAGGAGAATGCTGAGCCCCAGGCTAATAGAATAGATGGCATTGAGGTACGTAGGGAAGAGGTGTTGGCAATTCTGGACAGGCTGAAAATAGATAAGTCCCCGGGACCTGATGGGATTTATCCTAGGATTCTCTGGGAGGCCAGGGAAGAGATTGCTGGACCTTTGGCTTTGATTTTTATGTCATCATTGGCTACAGGAATAGTGCCAGAGGACTGGAGGACAGCAAATGTGGTCCCTTTGTTCAAAAAGGGGAGCAGAGACAACCCCGGCAACTATAGACCGGTGAGCCTCACGTCTGTAGTGGGTAAAGTCTTGGAGGGGATTATAAGAGACAAGATTTATAATCATCTAGATAGGAATAATATGATCAGGGATAGTCAGCATGGCTTTGTGAAGGGTAGGTCATGCCTCACAAACCTTATTGAGTTCTTTGAGAAGGTGACTGAACAGGTAGACGAGGGTAGAGCAGTTGATGTGGTGTATATGGATTTCAGCAAAGCGTTTGATAAGGTTCCCCACGGTAGGCTATTGCAAAAAATACGGAGGCTGGGGATTGAGGGTGATTTAGAGATGTGGATCAGAAATTGGCTAGCTGAAAGAAGACAGAGGGTGGTGGTTGATGGGATATGTTCAGAATGGAGTACAGTCACAAGTGGAGTACCACAAGGATCTGTTCTGGGGCCGTTGCTGTTTGTCATTTTTATCAATGACCTAGAGGAAGGCGCAGAAGGGTGGGTGAGTAAATTTGCAGACGATACTAAAGTCGGTGGTGTTGTCGATAGTGTGGAAGGATGTAGCAGGTTACAGAGGGATATAGATAAGCTGCAGAGCTGGGCTGAGAGGTGGCAAATGGAGTTTAATGTAGAGAAGTGTGAGGTGATTCACTTTGGAAGGAATAACAGGAATGCGGAATATTTGGCTAATGGTAAAGTTCTTGAAAGTGTGGCTGAGCAGAGGGATCTAGGTGTCCATGTACATAGATCCCTGAAAGTTGCCACCCAGGTTGATAGGGTTGTGAAGAAGGCCTATGGAGTGTTGGCCTTTATTGGTAGAGGGATTGAGTTCCGGAGTCGGGAGGTCATGTTGCAGCTGTACAGAACTCTGGTCCGGCCGCATTTGGAGTATTGCGTACAGTTCTGGTCACCGCATTATAGGAAGGACGTGGAGGCTTTGGAGCGGGTGCAGAGGAGATTTACCAGGATGTTGCCTGGTATGGAGGGAAAATCTTATGAGGAAAGGCTGACGGACTTGAGGTTGCTTTCGTTGGAGAGAAGAAGGTTAAGAGGAGACTTAATAGAGGCATACAAAATGATCAGGGGGTTGGATAGGGTGGACAGTGAGAGCCTTCTCCCGCGGATGGAAATGGCTGGCACGAGGGGACATAACTTTAAACTGAGGGGTAATAGATATAGGACAGAGGTCAGAGGTAGGTTCTTTACGCAAAGAGTAGTGAGGCCGTGGAATGCCCTACCTGCTACAGTAGTGAACTCGCCAACATTGAGGGCATTTAAAAGTTTATTGGATAAACATAGGGATGATAATGGCATAGTGTAGGTTAGATGGCTTTTGTTTCGGTGCAACATCGTGGGCCGAAGGGCCTGTACTGCGCTGTATTGTTCTATGTTCTATGTTCTATGTTCTATGTCGTGGACCTGATCACAGCACCGGCGGGGAGTGGGGAAAATGTCAAACTGAGCTCTCGTCGGCGTAAATCCTGATTTTGGCCACTTGCGAGATGTAGCAGCAATTCTGTGATTTGCTAACTGTCTCTGGTTTTGAACAGTAACAATGTGAGCTGGGCAGAAACTAATTCACTCTGAATCAGTGCGAAGAACTCATCCATTACCACATTGTAAATCCATGGTTTTGGATTTCCAAATCCTTCTGGGTGGACAATAAAAGTTGATCACGTGACTGGAACTGTCTTTAAGTATCGAATTATATTTACCGCACTAGCTGCATGACATCAGCAGATTAAAAGGCTGTAGACTTACATTATTTTTAAACATGGAGAGTATTACATCTAAAAGGTCTCCGAGCCTGGCTTTTCTTCCAAGTGAATTTACGACTTGATAAGTATTCATTTAAATGAGATTCCTTCAATAATCCTGATATATGCCTCCAGTTAATGAAGCCACCTAAACTATTCTTCCGATGGTAAAATATCACCTCCAATGGGCCCACAATGACAGTTTTTCCATGATGAACCAAACATGTGAGCAATGAACTATTATTTTGTTTAGAACTTGCAAAAGTGCACTATTTTCTTGAACTGTATCTTTCTTGTTTGTGTGTGTGTGTGTATGTTAGTGATGTAGCATTCACATTTTTGTGGTGAGTACATGAATAAATAATCCTCTTTATTGAACCCACTGTAACTTGTTGCTGTTTATAAATTGACCGCACACTTTCGGGGTTAGGAAACACCCACAATTATAAAACCACACTGATTGCAGACAGTAAAAGAAAGGGTATAATGGTTCCAGTTCTCTCCCAACCCTGTCCGTAACAGTGATCATGAATCTACTATTGCTTTTTTAAAAAAGAAAACATCTGGTTCAATAATACCATCATTCACAAGTTGCCACCCATATTCAGATTTTCATTTTTCAGAAAACAGCATTGGTGAGGATTTTGTTTCTTATATTCATGTATAAGCGACCAATTTTCTCATAGGTATAGCTGGGGTCCAACATTGCTGACCCTGGTAGGTGCCTGAGCGACCTGTGCCAGACGGTGGATGGTGTGGTCCAGCCCTATACACCTTCTCAAATCCCACTTCACCCTCATCCCTGGCGTACAAACTGGTATGATGTAAAAGCTGCAGATGGTGTGACCACATACTTTTAGCTTTTAGGGAGGGTTAAAATGAGGAGGAATTTCTTCAATCAGAGTTGCTAAATCTTTGAAATTCTCTACCCCAGAGGCTCAATTAATGAGTGTGTTTAAGATGGAGATCGAGTTAGAAAAGCCATCAGGGGAATGGAAATAATGTGGGGGAATGGCATTGAACTGGAAGATCAACCATGATATGGTTGGATGGCAGAGCCTGTTTGAGGGCTTGAATGGCCTACTCCATCTCCCATTTCTTTTCCTATTTTCTGATGTAATAATTTATTTTTGCATGTATGATTGGAAATGCATTTGGCTAAAGTTGTGTCTTTTGTTTCAGTCTTTTGGCTAAGAGGATGCTGCGATTGTTCATAGTTTAGGGATGGAAAGGTGTGGAATTGTACAGCAATGGTGACTTGGAGATCTTTGCAGGGGAACTGGAGTCTTACGAGCCACTCACAGACAGAGTGACAATGTCCTGGATGCCTCCTCCTTCTCCTCTTCTCTCTGCGCACACCTTCCCCTCTCTGCTCCCTGTGTCCCACCCCACTCTTGAGCTGCAGCCCATGAAGCATTGTAAACCATGATCGACAGCATGTCTTCTGAGCAGAGGTTTTCGGGATCTACTGAACTCAGAAGAAAAGTCCAACACGGCTCACTTCTGACTCAAACAACTTGTGCAAGCTTCTCCAATAAGACAGTACAGTAACCCTACGGCAGCAAAAGAAGATCAAAAGCATGTCACGTGAAAATCCCATGCTGGTGCCTTTAAATAAATAGCACTAGTGAGAGAGAGCCCATCTAGTTTTCCATTGTCCCTATTCATGTGAAGGAATTAACTGAAGCCGCTGGGTTTAAAATGGTAGGTCAGATGCCAGTCTGATGTCACGACGTGTCCATTCTTCATGCTCCTGGCAAACACATGGCCCACCTGAGTTATCGTCCTTTAAAACATGCACAGGCATGGGATGCGCTGGGAATCATGTAAATAGATCCCACACCATTATTAGCTCCTTAGGGCTCCCATAGCTCCGAAGCCAGCTGTGTAATGGAACTTATTTTACGGTCTTTGACTTCAGTTCCCTTGTAATAAAGACTAACGTGCCCTTTGCTTTCCTAATTGCTTGCTATCCCTGCATGTTCACCTGCTGTAATTTGCATATAAGGACACTCAAATCCCTCTGAGTATCAACATATTCCAGTCTCTCACGAGTTCAAAAATGTTCTGCTTCTCGGACTTTCCAGCTAAATTGGGTGACTTTACACTTCTCTGCGTTATAATCCATCTGCCATGTTTCTGTCCACTGATTCACACTCGGTCCCTCATCTAAGATCGTAAAGATAGAACGTAATTATCTGTGGCCCAATCACTGATCCCAATAGTACACGATTAATTGTAGTCTGCCAACCAGAACATGGCCTGTTGATTTCTACCCTGTTTTTTTTAAACAGTTCTCAATCGAAGGTAATAAATTATCCCTAATCTCTTGTTTGGTGCTTGAATGCTTTTTGGAAATCTCGATGCACTGGTTACCGGTCATCCTCCTACTGGACACAACCTCAATAACATAAGGCGGGATTTTCCAGTATTTCCCGCTGACGGGATATTCCGGTCCTGCCGAAGATATCCCCCCCCACCCCCACCACCCACGGCGGGTTCCCTGGCGGTGAAACGGGCGAGGCATGTAAAACACTGTGGACATTGACGCGATTGGAAGACCCCACCAGCAGCAAATGGCACACGGCCTCCAGCCGATAAATCCCACCCAAAATTTTCCTTTCGTGAATCCCTGTTGATTCTGCCCGATCTTATTATTACATCATCTAAATGTCCTGCTATCGTGGCCCTAATAATAGGTCCTAGAACTTTCCTCAACATCGGTGACAGGCCAACTAGCCTGTAGTCCTCTGTTTTCTCTCTCTGTCTCCTTTCTTGAATCGCATTTTACTTTCCATTACATTGTTGACCTTTCTAGAAACTAGGGAATTCAGAATATGAAAACAAACGTATCCACACTGCCTGTAGCAACGCCTTTTAAAAGTTGTGTGGCTCTGCCATCTGGTCCAGAGGAATTGCAAGCTTTTAGTCTCATTAATTTCTCTCCAGTCCTATTTTTTTCACCAATACTAGTTTCTCATTCCCAGTAAGCACTTTATACCCCACTACTTCCCATTTTTCTTTGTGCATTCTATGTCAAGAAAGTTAAAAAATATTAATTCAATATCTATTATTTCCTTAGTCCCGATTGCAGATTTCCCTGTCTCTGCCTCCAAGGGTCGCAGCTTCAGTTTTACTTGTTCTTCCTTTTTAAATACCTGGAGGAGCTTTGATGCACTGCTTAATATTCCTTGCTAGTGGACTTCCGGTGGCGGCTATGCTGGAGTAAGTCGCACATTTGGCGGCTCTCGCTCTGGTCGGACTTTTGGACCTTTCCCCCGTTTTTCTGCCGGACGTGAATTGTAAAATGGATGTTAGTAGAAATTGTTTACTGAATTCCCACTTCGGTGCATGGAGAGAATGACTAGAAGTGTCCGTAAGTGCAGAAACAAAAAGACAGAGAAGGCTTGGACTGTGGCTGCAACAGAAGACAGCATGACAGAGGTTCGGTCCTCTGGCTTGTCGACCCAACAATCTATGGAGCAGCTGATGCAAGTCATTCAGGAAGGCTTTGCTATGCAGAAACGGGACTGCTTGGACCCAATAAAAGAGTCGATTGAGCAGTTGGAGCGTAGATTGGACGCCCAGGAACGGGCGATCCAGAAGGTGGAGAAGGCGCTGGCTGAGCAGGAGGAGCATCAGACCGCGGTGGAGCTGGAGGTGGGGATGCTGAGGGACCAGCCGAAGAAGCACCTGCAGAAGGTGGAGAACCGAGAGAATAGGTCCCACCGGCAGAGCCTAAGAATCGTCGGGCTCCTCGAGGGGTACGAAAGAATGGACGCTGGGCATACATCGCAGACATGTTTGTGAAGCTGCTGGGTGATGGGGCATTCTCTCGGCCCTTGGAGGTGGATAGGGTTCACAGAGCACTCGTGAGGAAGCCGTGAATGGGAGACCCCTCGAGGGCAATGGTGGTGAGATTCCACAGGTTCTAGGATAAGGAGCACATTCTACAGTGGGTCAAGCAGACATGGAGCTGTAAATGGGATATAACATCCTGTGGGTTTACCAGGACCTGAGTGTAGAGGTGGCCAGGAGGAGAGCAGGCTTCAACCAGATCAGGTCGATCCTTTTTAAGAAAAAGGTGAAGTTTGGACTGTTATACCAGCCCGTCGCTGGGTCACGCTTGAGGATCAGCACTTCTACTTCGAATCGTCTGAGGACGTACGTGTTGGACTTTGGAAAAAGAATGGGCTGGTGATGGATTGAGAACCTTTGAACTTGGCTGCAACGTTCGTGTTTTTGTTTTTTCTTTTTGTTTCTCTGTTTTTGTAAAATGTTTCTCGTTTTGTGTTTCATGGAAGATGTTTGTGATGCCGTTTGCATTGATATAGAACCAGTGGTAGAGCTGAGTGAGTTAAGGTTTTCATTTGCACCGTTGGGGGATGGAGGTGTGCTTGTTTTGATCTTGGTGTTTCTCTGTTGGGCAATTGTGTGGGGATTGTTTGATGTTGGAGTTTGTTTGTATGAGGGGGGGGGGGGTGGGGAGGGAACAATAGGTGGGAGACTATCTGGCACTGGGGATGGGGGCCACCAAGCTAGCTGGGCGAGCTAACTCTCGGAAGCGCAGTGGGGGGTGTGCATATGTTTGGTTTAGTAAAGGGGTTGGGATTTAGGGTGTTGTTACTAGGGGGGAGAGCGGGGTGAATGTTCTGCTGATGAGGGAGGGACTTGGGCTGAAGGACAGGGAGGCGATTGGGGGCGGGGCTGCCTGGGGATGGACCGGTGGAGGTGCGGAGCACAGGCTGGAGGCGGGCCTAAAAAAGGGGATGGCTGATCGGCGGAGGGGGGGGGGGCAATGAGCCCCCCCAACTAGTCTGATCACCTGGAATGTTCGAGGGTTAAATGGGCTGGTCAAAAGGGCATGTGTGTTCGCGCATCTTAGGGGATTGAAGGCGGACGAAGTAATGTTGCAGGAGACGCACCTTAGAGTAACGGACCAGGTTAGACTGAGGAAAGGCTGGGTCAGTCAGGTCTTTCACTCGGGACTAGATTCAAAGACTAGAGGGGTTGCGATCCGGATCAATGGTGGTGTTTGAGGCGGGTAGAATAGTCTCGGACGTGGGAGGTTGGTACATTATGGTCAGTGGGAAACTGGAGGGGGTGCAGGTGGTATTAGTAAATGTGTATGCGCCAAATTGGGATGATGTGGAGTTTATAAAGAGGATGCTGGGGAAGATACCGGACCTGGACTCGCACAGGTTGGTCATGGGAGGGGACTTCAACACCGTTATGGACCCTGGCTTGGCCCGGTCAAGCTCGAAAACAGGCAGGGTGCCAGCAATGGCAAAGGAACTAAGAGGGTTCATCGAGCTGATGGGGAGGGGGGGAGTGGGGGTGGATCCATGGAGATTTGGGCAGCCGAGGGTGAAGGAGTTCTCCTTCTACTCACATGTGCATAAAGTGTACTCCCAGATTGATTTCTTTATTTTGAGCAGGGCCTTACTGGTTGGGGTGGTGCATACGGGGTACTCGGCGATCAGAATCTCAGACCATGCTCCGCACTGGGTTGACCTGCAGGTTGGTAAAGACAGTAACCAGCGCCCACACTGGAGGTTAGATGCAGCTGAGAAAGGCGAGGGGGGGGATCTATGAACATGGAGAGAAGGCCAGCAGAATGCTTGCACAGCAGCTTAGGAAGAGGGAGGCAGCTAGGGAGATAGGGAAAGTAAAGGACAGGGTTGGGAACCTGGTTGGTGATTCAGTAGGAGTGAATAAAGCGTTTTGGGATTTCTACAGCAGGCTGTGCAGGTCGGAACCCCTTATGGGGCCGGAGGGGATGAGGCACTTCTTGGAGGGGCTGGATTTCCCAAAGGTGGACGGGGAGCAGGTAGAAGGGCAGGGGGCACCAACCAGGCTGGAAGAGATAGTGGAGAGCTTGAAGGCCATGCAGGCGGGAAAGGCCCCGGGTCCGGACGGGTACCCCGTGGAATTTTATGAAACGTTCTCGGGGATATTGGGGCCGGTGTTGTTGAGGATGTTCAATGAGGCAAGGGAAAGAGTGGTGTTGCCCCCGACGATGTCTCAGGCAACGATTTTGCTGATTCTTAAGCGGGACAAGAACCTGGAGCTGTGTGGGTCCTACAGGCCGATCTCCCTGCTGAATGTGGATGCCAAGTTTCTGGCCAAAACCTTGTCCTCCAGGATCGAGGATTGTGTTCCCGACGTTATTGGGGAGGACCAGATGGTGTTTGTTAAGGGCAGGCAGTTGGTGGCCAATGTAAGAAGGCTGTTAAATGTGATCATGATGCCCCCGGAAGGTAGGGAGGTGGAGGTAGTGATCGCAATGGATGCAGAAAAGGGTAGAATGGGACTATCTGTGGGAGATACTGGGACGGTTCGGATTCGGGCGGAGCTTTATTGACTGGGTCAGGTTGCTGTATCAGGCTCCTGTGGCAAGTGTACAGATGAATAGGACAACATCGGACTATTTTAGACTGCACCGGGGGACGAGACAGGGATGCCCCCTCTCCCCACTGCTGTTTGCGCTGGCTATAGAACCGTTGGCAATTGCTCTGAGAGCCTCGAGTGGCTGCAGAGGACTGGTCCGGGGGTGGGTGGAGCACAGGGTTTCGCTCTATGTGGATGACCTGCTTCTGTATGTTTCGGAACCAATAGAGGGGATGGAAGAAATTATGAGGACTCTAGGGGGATTTGGCTGGTTTTCGGGGTATAAGCTCAATACGGGAAAGAGTGAGATGTTTGTGGTCCAGGCGAGGGGACAAGAGAGACGACTGGGAGAGCTGCAGTTTAGGTTAGTAGAGGGAAGCTTTAGGTACCGAGGCATCCAGGTGGCGCGGGAATGGGACCGGCTGCATAAATTGAATTTGGCCCGGCTGGTGGACCAAATGAAGGACGATTTCCGGAGATGGGATGTGCTTCCATTGTCTCGGGCCGGGAGGGTGCAAACGGTGAAGATGATGGTCCTCCCGAGATTCCTATTTGTATTTCAGTGTCTACCCATCTTCATTCCGCTGTCCTTTTTTAAGCGGGTCAACAGAGTGATCACAGGCTTCGTCTGGGCGGGCAAGACCCTGCGAGTAAGGAAGGTATGCTTGAGCGGAGTCGGGGAGAGGGCGGGATGGTGCTGCCAAATTTTAGCAACTATTACTGGGCGGTTAATGTAGCCATGATCAGGAAGTGGGTAGTGGGGGAGGGGTCGGCATGGGTGCGCATGGAGGCGGCTTCATGTAAGGGCACCAGTTTGGGGGCGTTGGTAACTGCGCCTCTGCCGTTCCCGCCAGCACGGTACTCCACCGGTGGTGGCGGCCCTGAGAGTTTGGGGCCAGTGGAGGCGGCATGTGGGAGCATGGGAGCATCGGTCTGGGCCCCAATCTGTGATAATCACCGGTTTGCCCCAGGGAGTATGGACAGGGGGTTCCAGTTATGGCGGAGAGCGGGGATTGAGAGGGTGGGGGATATGTTCATAGAGGGGAGCTTTCCGGGTATGAGGACATTGGAGGAAAAGTTTGGGTTGGCGAGGGGAAACAAATTCAGGTATCTGCAGGTGCGGGACTTCCTTCCCAAACATGTGTCAACCTTCCCGCTACTACCACTAAGGGGGATTCAGGACAGGGTAGTTTCCAGAGGGTGGGAAGGAGAAGGGAATGTCTCAGACATTTATAAGGAGCTTCTGGGGTCAGAGGAGATGCAAACCGAGGAGCTGAAGCGCAAGTGGGAGGAGGTGCTGGGAGGTGAGATAGAGGATGGCCTATGGGCAGATGCGTTGAGTAGAGTCAACGTGTCCGCAACATGTGCCAGGCTCAGCCTGATACAATTTAAGGTTGTTCACCGGGCTCACATGACAGTGGCTCGGATGAACAGATTCTCTGGGGTGGAGGACAGGTACGCAAAATGTGTGGGAGGACTGGCGAACCATGTCCACATGTTTTGGACATGTCCAAAGCTTAGGGGATTTTGGCAGGGGTTTGCGGACACCATGTCCACGGTGTTCAAAACAAGGGTGGCGCTGAGTCCAGAGGTGGTGATTTTTGGAGTGTCAGAAGACCCAGGTATCCAGGAGGAGAATTTACATAGAATTTACAGTGCAGAAGGAGGCCATTCGGCCCATCAGGTCTGCACTTGGAAAGAGCACCCTACCCAAGGTTCACACCTCCAGCCAATCCCCATAACGCAGTAACCCCACCCAACACTAAGGGCAATTTTGGATACTATGGGCAATTTATCATGGCCAATCCACCTAACCCGCACATCTTTGGACTGTGGGAGGAAACCGGAGCACCCGGAGGAAACCCACACACACACGGGGAGAATGTGTAGACTTCGCACAGACAGTGACCCAAGCCGGGAATCGAACCTGGAACCCTGGAGCTGTGAAGCAATTGTGCTATCCACAATGCTACCGTGCTGCCGAACAAAGAGGAAGACGTTCTGGCCTTTGCTTCCCTGGTAGCCCGGAGGCAGATACTATTAGCTTGGAGGGACTCAAAGCCCCTGAAGTCGGAGACCTGGCTATCGGACATGGCTAGCTTTCTGTTTGGGGAAAATACAGTTCGCCTTGAGAGGGTCACTGTTAGGGCTCACCCGGAGGTGGCAACCGTTCAACGAACAAAGAACAAAGAACAAAGAAAAGTACAGCACAGGAACAGGCCCTTCGGCCTTCCAAGCCCGTGCCGACCATGCTGCCCGACTAAACTACAATCTTCTACACTTCCTGGGTCCGTATCCCTCTATTCCCATCCTATTCATGCATTTGTCAAGGTGCCCCTTAAATGTCACAATCGTCCCTGCTTCCACCACCTCCTCCGGGTAGTGAGTTCGAGGCACCCACTACCCTCTGTGTAAAAAACTTGCCTCGTACATCTACTCTAAACCTTGCCCCTTGCACCTTAAACCTATGCCCCCTAGTAATTGACCCCTCTACCCTGGGGAAAAGCCTCTGATATCCACTCTGTCTATGCCCCTCATAATTTTGTAGACCTCTATCAGGTCGCCCCTCAACCTCCGTTGTTCCAGTGAGAACAAACCGAGTTTATTCAACTGCTCCTCATATCTAATGCCCTCCATACCAGGCAACATTCTGGTAAATCTCTTCTGCACCCTCTCTAAAGCCTCCACATCCTTCTGGTAGTGTGGCGACCAGAATTGAACACTATACTCCAAGTGTGGCCTAACTAAGGTGCTATACAGCTGCAACATGACTTGCCAATTCCTATACTCAATGACCCGGCCAATGAAGGCAAGCATGCCGTATGCCTTCTTGACTACCTTCTCCACCTGTGTTGCCCCTTTCAGTGACCTGTGGACCAGTACACCTAGATCTCTCTGACTTTCAATACTCTTGAGGGTTCTACCATTCACTGTATATTCCCTACCTGCATTAGACCTTCCAAAATGCATTACCTCACATTTGTCCGGATTAAACTCCATCTGCCATCTCTCCGCCCAAGTCTCCAAACAATCTAAATCCTGCTGTATCCTCTGACAGTCCTCATCGCTATCCGCAATTCCACCAACCTTTGTGTCGTCTGCAAATTTACTAATCAGACCAGTTACATTTTCCTCCAAATCATTTATATATACTACAAAGAGCAAAGGTCCCAGCACTGATCCCTGCGGAACACCACTAGTCACAGCCCTCCAATTAGAAAAGCATCCTTCCATTGCTACTCCCTGCCTTCTATGACCTCGCCAGTTCTGTATCCACCTTGCCAGCTCACCCCTGATCCCGTGTGACTTCCCCTTTTGTACCAGTCTACCATGAGGGACCTTGTCAAAGGCCTTACTGAAGTCCATATAGACAACATCCACTGCCCTACCTGCATCAATCATCTTTGTGACCTCCTCGAAAAACTCTATCAAGTTAGTGAGACACAACCTCCCCTTCACAAAACCATGCTGCCTCTCAGTAATACGTCCATTTGCTTCCAAATGGGAGTAGGTCCTGTCTCGAAGAATTCTCTCCAGTAATTTCCCTACCACTGGCGTAAGGCTCACCGGCCTGTAGTTCCCTGGATTATCCTTGCTACCCTTCTTAAACAGAGGAACTACATTGGCTATTCTCCAGTTCTCCGGGACATCACCTGAAGAAAGTGAGGATCCAAAGATTTCTGTCAAGGCCTCAGCAATTTCCTCTCTAGCCTCCTTCAGTATTCTGGGTTAAATCCCATCAGGCCCTGGGGACTTATCTACCTTAATATTTTTCAAGACGCCCAACACCTCGTCTTTTTGGATCTCAATGGCCAAAGTTCGTCGACTTCTTTGCGGGAAATTAATCGTCAGCAGGCAGATGGGGGGGGGGGGGGGGGAGTAGTTTAGATTAGAGCAGGAGGTCAATAAGGGAGGGACCTGTACGAGAGGTGAATAGCTTTTGCACTATGTTTATGGTTTAATGTATTTGTTGTTGCTACTATAAACCTCAATAAAATGTTTATTAAAAAGAATATATTCCTTGCTAATTTATGCTAATGCCCTATTTTATCTATCTTTATCAATTTCTTGCTCATGAATTTTAAAATCCTCCCAATATTCAGATTAATACTGTTACAATTATAAGGTTATGTTTCGGGACGTTGGATGGAATTCTCCCATTTTGAGACTAAGTCCTGTGGCGGGAGCAGGAATGTGGCAAGGTCCCTGCTGCGGAGGCTGATGGAAAATGTACTAAATCCTGGCGGCGCAGTCTGGAATGCAATTTTTCGACACTTTGAAAACAAAATTCCCATGTGAAAAACACTGCAGCTGTGGTGCAAAGTGTCTGATCCACCTGCCCGCAGGATCATTTAGTCAAGGGGGCACTGCATTTAAATGGCTCCACAACACTTGTTCTCATTCATTCCAGGAGGCTGGCAGCAAGGAAGCTAGTTTCATGCTTTACGGCAGGGGTCCTAGTCAGAATTTTGGATGCATTGGAGGACACAAGGGCAACCATCTACCCTCAGGTTCGCAGGCGACCCTCCAGCAAAGTCACGAACCCTAACTGGGAGACAGTGGTCGCACTGCTGAATGCCAGCGTACTCCGCAAGAGGACGGGGATGCAGTGCTGCAAAAAGATGAATGACTTACTCCATCCTTCCAGGGCAAGTACTTCATTTACTCTCTCTGCACCCATTTTGTCGTCACCCCTCGCCACTTTGACCTCACATGCTGCCACCTAGCAGAGTCCTCCGCTGAGAGGTTCAGGCAATGGCGGACCTACATTTTTGGGGCCCTGAAGCTTGAACTGTTATGGGGGCCCCTTCGCAACCAGCAACGAGGTCTGGGTAACCACTGTTATCTTCTTCAATGGGGTTGTTCCACGACAGATCACCTCAAATTTTTTAAAAATGTAATCACTACACCTCAGCTTTTGATTAAAATTGCTGGACTGGATTATCTCACATGTCAAAGTCACTGGTGTGAATCAAAGTTTCCTATGCCTTATAGTTTTCGAGTTATTGGGGGATGAAAATTAGGGAAATGTTATATACATGCATGATGCATCATTGAATGATGAAATAAAACATAGAAAAGGCCACAGTCAATATAATGTTTTATTTTAGACACCTATGAGAATACATACTACATGAAGCACATTTTACAAAATACTCTTTTTTCTGTTTTTTCTAGTAATATATTCACAAACAGTTTTGTCATATGAGAGCTTCCTTGCAATGTAATTTTCTAGAGACAATATGCATAAAGAATTTAAGCGCTCTTCAGTCATGGTAGACTGAAATTTGTTCTTTTTAAAGGATAGCTTTGAAAAATTCCTTTCTGCTTCACAGCTCGTGATAGGCATTGTCAAGTACAGCTTAAGCGCAGTAGTAATATTGGGGAACACTTCAATTAGGTGTTGCTCACAAATAAGCTGAAAAACTTCTGCGCATTCCATTTTAGATGGCGTGTTTTCTTCTGTGTTCTGGGATTTCCTAAGGTGCAAATATTCTTTGAACTGATAACACTCGTTTACTAATTTGTAGTCAATATCATCTTTGTAATACGATATTATAAGTTTAATACTGTCCTCACCAATTTCAGAATTGTTCACCAATTCTGAGAGGAACTTGAAGCTTTTCGCAATCTGCTCATATGGGTCAATCCTCCTGCGTAACTGGATTATCAAGCAGTCATAGAGTTGATATAGAACTTCGATCCTAAATTTGGCAGCTCCTCTCAAAGAAGCAATACCACTTGTTCCATCTGAAAATGTCCTTGTAACAATGCGTTTCGAAGCATCAGAATAACTTGAGGTGATATCTTCACACAAGGTTCCCCTTTTTTGTTATGACACGTCATCTACTGTTTGTATTTCTGTCATAAATGTTAATAGTGTTTTAAATTATTTATAATTATTTTTTATTAAATATATTTAGAATGAAACATCCTTAATTTGAATGTTTTTTCATTTACGGCTAGCCTACATGATACTTTAATAACCTTTTAATTTGTATTTTAACGCTTATTTTGTATTGAATTACACTATATTATTAATATTATTATTTTTTAAAAACCCCTTCTCATACAGTAGACCCCAAATTTTTAAGCAATGTGGACTAAAGTTGCTTCTGGGGCCCCTCCGGGATTAGGTGCCCTGAAGCTTAAGCTTCATTAGTTTCATAGTAGATCCAGGGCTCTCTCCTCAAATGGAGGCAGGATCTTCAACTCTGGCCCTGCAGGGCTCATTTTTGCTTGCTCGTGGTAGTTGTGAGCAAGTTTATCTTGCAGGAACACAAATGGGGGAATAACATTGGATGGCTGCTGGCGGATCAGATGTCGATGAAACCTGGCATTTGTGGGCACAGTATGTGAGCAAGGAGGGATTGCACGGAGAAGCCTCCCAGGAGGTGTGAGGAAGCTTGTGGGAGGTCAGGTGTTGGGACCCTGTGTGAGAGAGAGAGAGAGAGTCAGGTTGGTCTTCACAACACTCTTCATCATTATCTCCCCTGACCCATTGGACCTCCTGACCTGGGTTTAGTCAGTCCAAGACCATCTCTAGAAGCGATCGCACACTCACAGATCAGGTGCACTTCCTACTCCACCTTGGATATGCCCTCGTCCACTTAGGCTCGCATCCAGCCTTCAGTCTGGGTTTCCCCTCCCTCTTTCAGGAGGGAAATGTGTTTGGTCGTCTTGATTGGCTGAGTACAGCTGGACAGTGATGTCTGCCTTGGTGGGGTGGGGGAGGTGCTGCTGATGGATCCTGACTGGCAGGAATTGGGGACCCCGGACACAAGTGATCCTCTTGCCACTTGTTCCCGTCTCACCAAGCTGAGAGCCCTGACTCCTGAGGCTGAATCCAAACCTTGAGTTTGAGACTGTGGGGAGCTAAGGGTTAACTCTTGAGGGCCAATTTGTGTCAAAAACGTGAATCTCAGGAATGAAACAGGGCACAATTGTTTTCTCCTTCAGGGAGTGGCAGTACTAATAGGCATCCTGCTTAGTCAGGCTGGATAATTCAGAGCACTCATTGCTGTCATCCCTATCTACTTCAGCCTGCTGGATAGCTAATCATGAGGCTGAGACTGAGGCTGACACCCCCCCCCCCTCCCCCTCACCCACTCCCCCACTTCACCCCCCTGCCCCTGTCCATCCCAGGTGGGCAGAGAGTTGCTTTCTCGTTCGAGGTCTCATCTACCCAGTCCATGTGACCTGGCTCAATGTCTCTATTCACATCCCATCCCCCACTCTGTGTGCCCCGCAGCCGCCAGGGCGCCAGGCACCTCTGCCCCATTCTTCCATGGCACAGTCTGCAGATTCGCACAGCACTGAAACCAAACTTCACAACACAGACAGCAGGCTCCAAGAGCTCCAACACCAACCGCGACCCCCCCCCCCCCGCAAGTAAAGCGTTCTGCCCCCCGACAGCTGACCTCCTCTTTCTGTCAACCCCTGAACACCCACCGACGCCCCCCTCCGCAACTCTGGAGCTGCCTAGTAGCCTCTGACCACTTGGGTTCCCTGGTGCTCAGTGCAGACAGGGATACTCACCTCCTTCCTCCCTCTCGGAGGTCATGGCATCAGGCTCCCATTTTGAAAAGCAGTAGTGATTATCGCCAGCGTGACTCCACAGCTGGTTGGTGGGAAGATTTGGTGGGGGCTGAACATGCAACGTTAAGCCTGCTAAGTAAGTACTAATGCACCCAAATTCATGCTAATCTGGTTCGCGCCCATCCTGGGCATGAACCTGATAGTGTCAGTGGAGGGGGCCTGGCGAAATATCGCCACAGTTTTGACCTCTTGTGAGATTTAGCGGCCAATACAGTATTTGCGCCCACGGCTAACTGGCCTGCTAAATGATGCATTAAGTGTTGGTTTCAGCGAGAGAACTGGAGAAAATCCAGCCGGCACTGGAGAGAAAAACTGGCGTATCTTCATCCACTTTGTAAAAAAGTATTTTTCCACATGTTTCACACTGTTCGTGTTGGCTTGTCCCTGGCCCGCTCACTCAAAATTACTTCATCTCAGCAATCAGTGCTGGAGCTCCTTTTAAACGCCTCCCAGCACATGTTCCAAGTCTATTCGGGGGGTTGGAAGCCAGAAAGACAGCCCCACATTTCTCAGAGGGAGCCCTTACCAAAATGTTATGTCAGGAAAACAAAGGTAGTTTTAATTTATATTTATATTTGTATTGATAAACATTAAAAATAAGGTATAGTTTTAAGTGGGTTTAATTCAATGTTTTTGTGCCTGAAAGGGAAAAACCTATAGTCAAACTTGTATTGGACAAAGGTGTTTGTATGTGTGGCGGTTGGTTAAGTTCCAATTGCATTTCTATTGTGCTAATAGACGGTTAAACCGTGAAGAATAAATCAGAGGCATAGGCATGTGGGTGCTGCTAAGCAACTAGGGCCTTGTAAGGGAGAGAAGCTAAACTTTTAATTTAGCTAATTTGATTGCAGTTGGAGACTGGACACTGGGGAGTGAATAGCTCTCAACTCTGCCAGGAGAAGCTGGACTATACAAGGGAGTTGCAAAGCAACAAGGTATAATCTTGATTACCAGGGAATTGGGACACAAAGAATTTCTTAAGATAAAAACAAATTACTGCGGCTGCTGGAATCTGAAACCAAAGAGAAAATGCTGGAAAATCTCAGCAGGACTGTCAGCATCTGTAGGGGGAGAAAAGAGCTAATGTTTCGAGTCCAGATGACCCTTTGTCAAAGCACTAAACAACATAACGGGCTACAAAGCGAAGCCGAGCAGTATCTCCGGCAGCAGCGCACCCCTCCCCGATGAACTCAATGCATTCTGTGCTCGGTTCGAGCAGGTAACCAACAATCTGCTGTCGAGTGCCCCAGCAACCCATAATTCACCCATACCCACCATCACAGTTTCCGAAGACAGATCGGCTTTCCTGAAAGTGAACCCTCGGAAGGCGACGGGCCCGGACGGGATCCCTGATCATGCACTCAGAGCCTGCGCGGACCAGCTGGCAGAGATATTCGCGGACATCTTTAACCTGTCCCTTCTCCACTCCGAGGTCCCCACCTGCTTCAAGAAGAACACCATTATACCGGTGCCAAAGAAGAGCCAGGCAACGCGCCTCAATGACTACCGTCCGGTGGCCCTGACTTCAGTCGTAATGAAGTGCTTCGAGAGGTTGATCATGAAGCGTATCACATCCATACTCCCAGAACGCCTTGATCCACTGCAATTCACATACCGTTGCAACCGGTCCACAGCAGAAGTCATTTCCAAGGCCCTACACTCATCCCTAGAGCATCTCGACTACAAGGACTCCTACATCAGACTCCTATTTATTGGCTACAGCTCCGCCTTCAACACCATAATACCAGCCAAGCTCATATCAAAGCTCCGAAACCTAGGACTTGGCTCTCCACTCTGCAACTGGATCCTCGATTTTCTGACCAACAGCCCGCAATCAGTAAGAATGAACAACAACACCTCCTCCAAAATAGTCCTCAATACCGGGGCCCCGCAAGGCTGCGTACTTAGCCCCCTACTCTACTCCCTGTACACACATGACTGCGTGGCAAAATTTGGTTCCAACTCCATCTACAAGTTTGCTGACGATACGACCATGGTGGTCCGGATCTCGAATAACAACAAGTCAGAATAGAGGACGGAGATAGAGAACCTAGTGGAGTGGTGCAGCGACAACAATCTCTCCCTCAATGCCAGAAAACTAAAGAGCTGGTCATTGACTTCAGGAAGCAAAGTACTGTACACACCCTTGTTAGCATCAACGGGGCCGAGGTGGAGATGGTTAGCAGTTTCAAATTCCTAGGGGTGGACATCTCCAAAATTCTGGGTCCACCCACGTCGACGCTACCACCAAGAAAGCACAACAGTGCCTATACTTCCTCAGGAAAATAAGGAAATTCGGCATGTCCACATTAAC
Source organism: Scyliorhinus torazame (assembly GCF_047496885.1). Taxonomy (NCBI): domain Eukaryota; kingdom Metazoa; phylum Chordata; class Chondrichthyes; order Carcharhiniformes; family Scyliorhinidae; genus Scyliorhinus; species Scyliorhinus torazame. Next base: position 280,393,823 of record NC_092713.1, on the reverse strand, counting down.
CCTTACCAACTTTTACAGATGCACCATAGAAAGCATCCTATTTGGCTGCATCACAGCCTGGTATGGCAACTGCTCGGCCCAGGACCGCAAGAAACTTCAGAGAGTCGTGAACACCGCCCAGTCCATCACACAAACCTGACATCTCATCCATTGACTCCATTTACACCTCCTACTGCCTGGGGTAAACGGGCAGCATAATCAAAGACCCTGGCTTACTCACTCTTCCAACTTCTTCCATGGGGCAAGAGATACAGAAGTCTGAGAACACGCACGAACAGACTCAAAAACAGCTTCTTCCCCACTGTTACCAGACTCCTAAATGACCCTCTTATGGACTGACCTCATTAACACTTCACCCTGTATGCTTCATCCGATGCCGGTGCTTATGTAGTTACATTGTATATCTTGTGTTACCCTATTATATATTTTCTTTTATTCCCTTTTCTTCCCATGTACTTAATGATCTGTTGAGCTGCTCGCAGAAAAATACTTTTCACTGTACCTCGGTACACGTGACAATAGACAAATCCAATCCAATCTGGACTCGAAACATTTGCTCTTTTGACTCCCTACAGATGCTGCCAGTCCTGCTGAGATTTTCCAGCAGTTTCTCTTTTAATTTCTTAAGATGTTTGAAGTTAATAGAACAGAGAACAGAGTATTGTTCAGAATAATTCAAGGAAGAGTAAACAAAGTGTTCCGAGCTAAAGAGATAATTGCAGTAACTAGATTTAAAGTGGGACAGCAGACTTCAGAGGTAAGTGGAATCTTTTGTTGTCATTTTAATACACTCTGGGAATTGAGAGTTCAAGCAATTGTGAGCAGTTTGCACAACAGTCAAGCCAAAGTAATCCTAAAGAGGTGCTGTAAAATCCTGTACTGGATCCATTGTGGAACAGAAGCTTAGTTTAAAAGTGTTATTTCGAAAACCTGGTCTGGATTTCAGAATGCAAACTGCAAAGGGAAAGCATAATTATGAGAGAAAATTTGAAAGCATATTTTTAGGAGTGGAATTTGGAAACTCTCGCATGACAATCTTTGGGGAGATTCTGAAGAGACATCCATAAGCATTCACTTAGGATTCAGAGTGGAGAGTGTATTTGCTCACAGTCATCTTGTGTGCTTAATAGGGACATTATGTTAATGAGACTATTGTAGATTAAGATGTACTTTGTAACCAATGTTAATCCCAAAATCTGTGTGCAGTTGTGAAGGTAAAGGGGAGTAAAGACATATTGTATCATAATCCAATCTTTTTATGTTTAATAAATGTTTCTATTCTTGTCAAAACTAATTAGCGGGCTTGTAACTCTGTTCCTCCACATTTTAATTTTTAAAAGTTACAGGGCTGGATTCCCCGCTCTGCCGTACCACATTTCTGTTTCACCCCGCCGGCGGGAGGTTCCGTTACGCTGGCTGGTCAATGGAGTTTCCCATTGTAGGGTAGCCCCACGCCGTCGGGAAACCCCTGGGCTGCCGGCAAAACGGAGCATCCCGCCGGCGGAGAAACCAGCCCACGGTCTTTTGAGCCAGGGTTCCATTCTGGGTTCTTCCCTTCCAGTTATAACATCAACTAGGATCGTAACAGCTAGATGGGATGGAGCAGAGGTGTTACATCCTCTCGCACCGAATGGGCAGATGGCCAGCTAGCAAGGTGACAGGCTGATAGTCGCCTGGTTCACGGACTACGGGGGCATGGGAATCACCGAGTATGGGCACAGACTGCACATTACGGCACCCACCTCCACCCTCAACCCGCCCACCTACCCACCACCAACCAACCTCACCCCACTCGCATGCACACCACCCCTCCATTGCACATTCACCTGCGGCACAACGAGCCGGGCTCACACGGTCGCCGGTGGAAGCGTGTCTATTGCAGGCCATGGAGGATGATGACAACCCGCTCTGCGATGAGCTCTGGGCTCTACATCGTTGGACAATGTCTGACCCATGGCCACAGTACCACCCTCCATCCCTGCTTGCGGCCTTGACACTGCAGCGCATGGTCCCGTCATCTGCTCGGGGGGATGGTGAGGGCGACCTGGGGGGAGGGGGGCCACACGCACCTGAGGCCGACGTTCTATCATCCCTCACACACACACTAGCGCTCACCTCACACCACATCCCGCACGCATCGGACAGAGCACAAAGGCAGCTTCTGTAGGTGTGAAAGTGATTTTAATAACAAACAGTTCATACACGTGCCCAGCCCCTAAACTAATCTGTGCCCTGCACACGTGCCAATTTACTCAGTGTCTAATTTTTTGGCCTTACGGGCCCTTTGACTACGTCTAGTGGTTCCCCAGACGGTACAGCAGAACTGGAGGTGGACTCCTGTGATTACTGCCCTGTGACTAGGGACCCCTTTGGTAGCCGTTTCCTGGGGCGGCCGGGCCTAGATTAGCCAGGCTGCGGCTCGGGCGACTGGGATGGCGAGATGTCAGCCTGTCCTGCCCGTTCCCACCAGATGCACCTGGGACGGAAGGGGGGGAGTCCGAGGTGTCGCGGTGTTCCGGGACCTCCCCTACAGGGGGACCCGGAACGGACCCCAACACCTTCTCCTCTCTCGGGGTGCCAGATGGCCGTCGAGCCTCTACATGGGTCGGGGATTCGAACGGACCGAGCTTCCGACGCCCCCCTGACACCTGGCACTGCCAGTCCTGGAGGCCCACCCTAGTATCAACAAGGGTCTGCAAGTTTGCAACCATGGAGTTCAGGGAGTTGGCCATCCCTGCCTGTGTCTGGGCAATGCCGGCCAGCATCTGGGCAATGGCGCCGATGCCCTCAGCGAAGGCCTGCTGAGACTGGGCCACTGCCCGCAGAGACTGGGCCATTGCCTGCTGGGACTGCGCCATGGCCTGCTGAGACTGGGCCACAGCGTTGAGGGCCTCTCCGATCTGCTGTTGGCTCTGGCTCATGGCTTCCTGTGAGAGGGCAGCCATGTCCTGAGCCACAGGCACCGCCCGCACGGAACGCCCCAGACCTTGCATACTTTCCCAGACCCATGTCTGACACTGTCGCACCCATTGCCTCCACCGTGGACGCCACCCGTGCAGTTTTGGCCTGGGTGCCATGCATGACCGGCACCACTCCCTGCTCCTGCATGCGGGTAGACTCCTCCACCTGCGCCTGCAGCTGCCGCAAGCCGGCCATCGCCCCCTTTGATCATCCCTTGGTCCGTGACTGCATCGGGTCTATGGGTGGGTGTGGTAACTCCGGGAACCTGGGACCTGTCTGGGCGGCAGATGTTTGCCTGCGCCTGTTGTGTTATGTACTCTGGAATAATACAGGCTGCAACTTGATGCAGTTTTGAGTAAAAGATGCTCCAGACTTTGAAGTAAGTTCAATGTGTTTTATTGCACCTTTAGCACAGTTCTGAATGAGTTTGACTCTCTGCTAATCCAAACTTAGTAACTCAGTCTAACTGAACCAGCCTTGCTCTAAGCCACGTGCTGGGGTGTGATGCTGAGGATACACCCTGTCTCACTCTGTAGATGTTGGTTAGTGGAAAGAGGCAGGGTGTGAGTGCCTCATCCCTTTTATAGTGTGATACCACCCCTGAGTGTCCTGACTGCTCATTGGTCATGTCCTATTCTATGTGTTCATTAGCTGCATGTCTGCATATCATTATCTGCATTTTTGCATATCATGACATCTTCCCCTTTTTTAAATATTTTGTTGGCGTACGTGAATGTATTTACATGTGAATGAGTCTGTCTAACATGACTGATGGAGGACAACAGAACAGAGCAAACAAAACAAACGTTCACAAGTCCAGTCTCTGAGGCTTGCGTCTGATCCTGGTCGACCGCTGGAGAGGTGGCTGAGGGGACGACGGCGCCTTGACAGGCGGGATGGAAGCCTGACTGGTGGCCTCGTAGTGTGAGGTATCAGGAGGTGGCAATTCAACATGTGGAAATGGAGAAGAAAGTGGTTGCGGGTAGGCAACTTTGCGCAGTGCCCGTCGATTCCTTTGCACGATCGAGACATCAGTCATACGTAAAACATAAGAGCGGGGCGCAGCCTGTCGAACAACGACAGCTGGGGCAGACCACCCACCATCCGGTATCTTGATCCTGACAGTGTCTGCCGGAAATAACACGGCCATATCAGTGGCATGGGCATCATAGCCCTGCTTTTGACGGTTTCTGAGCTGCTGCATCTTCTGCAGCACCGGGAGGTGATTCTGGTTGGGCAAGTGTATGGCTGGAGGCGTCGTCTGCAGGTCCCTGTTCATCAGGAGTTGAGCTCGCGACATGCCAGTGGACAATGGAGGCGCCCTATACTCGAGCAGTGTAAGGTGTATGTCAGAAGCAGAGTCCGCGGCCTTGCAGATGCGCTGTTTCACAATGTGCACCCATTTTTTAACTTTTCCATTGGCCTGCGGATATTGCGGACTGGAGGTGACATGCCTGAAATTGTATGACCTAGTAAACGTGGACCATTCTTGACTGTTAAAGCATGGGCCATTGTCGCTCATGACGGTGAGCGGGATACCATGCCTGGAGAACGTGTCCTTACAGGCCCTGATGACGGTCCGAGAGGTGAGGTCTGAGAGCTTCAGCACCTCAGGGTAATTCGAGAAATAGTCGATGATCAATATGTAGTTGCGACCATTCACATGAAAGAGGTCGATGCCAACCTTGGACCATGGAGAGGTCTCTACATCATGCTGTTGCAGCGTTTCCTTGCTCTGCGCTGGCTGGAACCGCTGACAGGTCGCACAGTTCAGGACCATGTTCGTGATGTCCTGGCTGATTCTGGCAGGTAGACAGCTTGCCGGGCTCTGCGTCTGCACTTCTCGACACCCAGGTTTCCCTCATGGATCTGGCGCAGCACCAAACTCTGGAGACTGAACGGAATGACAATCCGGTCTAGCTTGAGGAGGATACCATCAATCACTGTCAGGTCATCCTTCACATTGTAAAATTGTGGGCACTGCCCTTCCTGCCAGCCATTGGTGAGGTTGTGGATGACGCGCTTCAAGAGGGGGTCCTTGGCTGTCTCATCACGGATGAGAACTACCTTCTCATCTGACGCCGGGAGAGTGCTAGCACACAGCTGCACCTGTGATTCAATGTGCCGGATGATCTTCAGCGGCTCAATGGGCGAGGTGACGGAGCGGGAAAATGCATCAGCAATGATGTATCCTTGCCAGGTGTGTACACCAAGTTGAAGTTATACCTCTGGAGCTTAAGCAGGATTCGCTGCAACCGAGGCGTCATGTCATTCAGGTCCTTGTGGATAATGTGGACCAGAGGCCTATGATCCATTTCGACAGTGAACAGGCCGTAGACATAATCATGAAACTTGAGGATGCCGTTGAGAAGACCCAGGCACTCCTTCTCAATCTGTGCATATCTGGTTTCAGTGGGTGTCATTGCCCTCGATGCGTAAGCTACGGGTGGCCAGGATGATGTGTCGTCTCATTGAAGAAACACCGCACCGATGCCATCCTGACTCGCATCTGTGGATATCTTTGTCTCCCGGTCCGGGTCGAAGAATGCCAGGACGGGTGCAGTGGTAAGCTTGGCTTTCAGCTCCAATCACTTTGTCTGGTGTTCCGCCTTCCACTCAAAGGCAGTTGACATTTTTACCAGGTTTCGTAGGGTCGTGGTGTGTGTGGCCATGTTTGGAATGAACTTGCCCAGAAAATTGACCATGTCCAAGAAGCGCAGCACCACCTTCTTGTCCTCAGGGACCTTCATGGCCTCGATGGCCTTGACTTTGTCTGTGTCCGAGCGCACGCCATGCTGTGAGATCTGGTTGCCTAGGAACTTTAGCGTTGATGTGCCAAAACAACATTTGGACCTGTTTAACTTTAGGCCATTTGCATGTACACGGCGGAATACCTTCTGGAGCCGGGAAACATGCTCTTCAGGGGCCATGGACCATATGATGATGTCGTCCACATACACACGAACCCCTTCAATGCCCTCCATCATCTGCTCCATGATGCGATGAAATATCTCCGATGCCGCGATGATGCCAAATGGTATGCGATTGTAGCAGTATCTGCTAAAAGGCGTGTTGAAGGTGCAGAGCCTTCTGCTGGTCTCTTCCAGCTGGATTTGCCAAAATCCTTGTGATGCATCCAATTTGGTAAAGAAACGCGTGTGTGCCATCTCACTCGTGAGTTCCTCTTCGGGATGGGGTAGTGTTCCTGCATGATGTTCGTATTGAGATCCTTGGGGTCAATGCAGATGCGCAGGTCCCCCGAAGGCTTCCTTATGCACACCATCGAGCTGACCCAGTCAGTCGGTTCAGTTATCTTGGATATGATGCCATGTTGCTGAAGATTCTTGAGTTTTGCCTCAGGCTCCCTCAGTGGAGCAGGGACTCGTCGTGGTGCGTGGACCACTGGCTTGGCATCTTGAATCGATATGGCAGCATGCCCATCTCGCTGAACACATCCAGATACTGGGCGCGGGTGTCGTCGATGCCAGCCTGAAGATCCACATGGGCGGACGTTGTGGTGTAAACCCTTTGAATGAGGTTCAGCTGCTTGCAGGTGTGCGCACCTAGTGGGGATGCCTTGTCTGGCTTAACAATCTCAAAGCGTAACCGTGCTTGTGAGTGTCGGTTGGGTGCGTGCAGATGGCAGGATCCCAGTGCCGTGATGGCATTCCCGCTGTAGTCCAGGAGCTTACAGGCTGCTGGAAGGACCTTGGGGGCTTATTAATGCGCTAGAAGTCTGCCTGTGAGAGGGGGTTGGCAGAGGCACCTGTGTCTAGCTTGAACTGGATGGGACAGCGGTTGACCTTCATCACTGCTCGCCATTCGTCCGCGGCATCCACAGCGAGGATGGATCGGACTTGTGATGTGTCTGGTGTGGCATATTCACACTTTGTAATAATGCCCACACGGTAGGCGGGGTCCGTTGCATTGCCGGGATCAGAATCTTGTAGGCTTTGTTGCACACTCCGGACGCGCCGTCGTCGGATTTGGGAGCGCTGGCTCCTGACTGGTGGTGCAGATCTGCACAGAGCTGCATAGTGTCCAGGCTTCCCACAGTTTAAACAGCGCTGCCTCTTGCAGGGCAGTGTTTCTTTAAATGGGCAGTGCCACAGTTCAAACACGTCATGACGTCGGCGTCCTGACGCTCCGTGCGTCGTTGCAAATGCACAGTGCGGTAGTCAGACGTCTGCACCTGCGCAGTGCGGGTGTCGGCCGCTTTGCTATCCCGTTCGTATCGCGCATGCGTCGGACCCCGGGAAGAGCGCGCAAAATGGCCGCTTTCGTCAATGCTGAGGCGCTGCATCCGGGAGATGGCCTGCACACTCTCCGCCTCGTGGGAGGCTAGTTTATCATTTTCTGCCATTTTGTACTGGGAATAGCGATTTTCAGCGTGCTCGTGCACTGTGCATGTTTCAATCGCGACTGGCAGGGTCAGATGCTTGATCTTCAGTAACTGCTCTCTCAGAGGATTAGAGTGAACTCCAAAAACGATTTGGTTTCTGATCATGGAGTCAGTGATATCACCGAAGTTGCAGGATTGCGCTAGCAGTCTAAGGTTCGATAGGTGGGAGTTGAAGGATTCGTCTTTACCTTGTAATTGCTGCTTGAAAATGTAGCACTCGAAGATTTCATTGGTGTCCACTTTACAGTGGCTGTCAAACTTGTCCAGGATAGTCTGAAACTTTGTCTTGTCCTGGCCTTTGGCGAAGTGAAAGGAGTTGACGATTTTGATGGCGTGATCACCCGCTGTTGTGAGGAGAAGAGCTATCTTCCGTGCATCAGACGCACCTTTGAGGTCTGATGCTTCGATGTAAAGCTGAAATTTCTGCTTGAGTGTCCGCCAGTTGGCACTGAGATTGCCGGAGGTCCTGAGCTGGTGAGGAGCCTGAGCCTTTTCCATTGTGCCAATGTACATTCGCTGGCCGTCACGAATCTCGCTGAGTTGAACTAACTAGATTGAACAGACTCCTGGTTGCATGTTGTGTTATGTACTCTGGAATAACACAGGCTGCAACTTGATGCAGCTTTGAGTAAAAGATGCTCCAGACTTTGAAGTAAGTTCAATGTGTTTTATTGCACCTTTAGCACAGTTCTGAATGAGTTCGACTCTCTGCTAATCTAAACTTAGTAACTCAGTCTAAGTGAACCAGCCTTGCTCTAAGCCACGTGCTGGGGTGTGATGCTGAGGACCCACCCTGTCTCACTCTGTAGATGGTGGTCAGTGGAAAGAGGCGGGGTGTGAGTGCCTCATCCCTTTTAAGTGAGATACCGCCCCTGAGTGTCCTGACTGCTCATTGGTCATGTCCTATTCTATGTGTTCATTATCTGCATGTTTGCATATCATTATCTGCATGTTTGCATATCATGACAGCGCCGGGCTGCCCTCCGACCGCCCGGCCCCTCAGCTGCTCCTGCCTCCACCTGCTGTACCGGGACGGCTGTGTGGTGCGCACCAGTTGGTGTCCCAGATGCCTCATCGCTAAAGTGCCCAACCGAGGTGAGTGTCTCTGCGATGGTGGAGAGTGTAGGAGATAGCAGTGGCGTAGTGTCGTGCTCCTCATCCGACCCAAAGTCCAGGATCCCCTGGAGTGGTGATTCTTGTCCATCCGTCCCCTGTGTGTGGGTATCGTGCGCGTCAGGGTCCTGTGCGTCAGTATCGTGTGCGTCAGTGTCATGTGGTCAGTGTCCTGTGCGTCAGTATCGTGTGCGTCAGTGTCCTGTGCGTCAGTGTCCTGGGCGCCAGTGGCCTGTGCATCAGTGTCCTGTGTGTCGGTGTCCTGTGTGTCGGTGTCCTGTGCGTCGGTGTCCTGTGCGTCGGTGTCCTGTGCGTCGGTGTCCTGTGCGTCGGTGTCCTGTGCGTCAGTGTCCTGTGCGTCAGTGTCCTGTTCGTCGGTGTCCTGTGCGTCGGTGTCCTGTGCGTCGGTGTCCTGTGCATCGGTGTCCTGTGTGTCAGTGTCCTGTGCGTCAGTGTCCTGTGCGTCGGTGTCCTGTGCGTCGGTGTCCTGTGCGTCAGTGTCCTGTGTGTCAGTGTCCTGTGCGTCAGTGTCCTGTGCGTCAGTGTCCTGTGCGTCGGTGTCCTGTGCGTCGGTGTCCTGTGCGTCAGTGTCCTGTGCGTCAGTGTCCTGTGCGTCGGTGTCCTGGGCGTCAGTGTCCTGGTTAGGTGTGTCCTGGGTAGGTGTCCTGGGCGTCAGTGTCCTGGTTAGGTGTGTCCTGGGTAGGTGTGTCTTGGGTAGGGGTGTCCTGGGTAAGTGTGTCCTGGGTGGGTGTGCCCTGGGTAGGTGTGACCTGGGTAAGGGTGTCCTGGGTAGGTGTGTCCTGGGTCGGCTGCAACGGGGGCCTGTTCCTGTGGCTGCCCTCCTCGTCGCTGGGTCTGGCCCGCTGGCATTGCCGCACACGCACCTGATGGGGGCGTCGTCTCCCTGGTGCTCCGGGTCTGTCCCTGGCTCGTGGCCGTCCTGGCGATATGAGGGATATGGGGGAAGGAGGATATGGGGGAAGGGGGATTTGGGGGATATGGGGGATTATGGGGGAGGAGGATATGGGGGATTATGGGGGGAGGGGGGTATAGGGGGATTTGGGGGATAAGGGGGATTATGAGGGAGGAGGATATGGGGGATTATGGGGGGAGGGGGATATAGGGGGATTTGGGGGATAAGGGGGAAGGGGGATATGGGGGATTATGGGGGAGGAGAATATGGGGGATTATGGGGGAGGGGGATATGGGGGAAGGGGGATATAGGGATAAGGGGGATATGGGGGAAGGAGGCTTTGGGGGATATGGGGAAGGGGGATATGGGGGAAGGGGGATATGGGGGAAGGGGGAAAGGGGGGTAGGCCGTGGGGAGTCTCACTTGGTGGTGCGCCCCCGACCTCTGCATCCGCAACCTCCCGGTCCTCGGGTCCGCCTGCAAGTTCCTGGGCCCTCTCCTCATGGATGGTGAGTGGTCGCAGTTCGGGTGGACCCCCTCCAGTCCTCTCACGCTCCCGGTTGTTGTGAGCGCGCTTCTCCTGTGGGGGGCGCGGGAGGATGGCAGGAATACAGGGCAACAGTGTTCGGCAGACATACACACAACCGCTGGTCTGCATGTATATGTTGGCAGAGGTTCACAACCCATCCTGCCACTGCAGGCTGCATGGGTGGGTGCAGCCATGTCGGTTGCACCTAGGGCTGTGCCGCCCATCGGTGCTGGGGATGTGGGGGGGGTGGGTACTCACTCTGGCTGCCCTGACAAGGTCATTGACCTTCTTGTGGCACTGGGTGCCTGTCCTTGGTGTCACAGCCGCAGCGCTGATGGCCTCTGCCACCTCCCTCCACAGGCGCCAGCTAAGGCGTGGTGCGACCCTGCGGCCGTGTCCGGGGTGCAGGGCCTCCCTTCCCTGCTCCACTGCGCCCAGGAGCGCCTCGATGCCCGCTCCTAGAACCTCGGCGCTGCGCGGTGGGTGGCCATTTTGACGGGTCTCCGGGGGGGGCGTCTTTTGTGCTGCGACGTGAGGGGCGTCACGCTGCTGCTAGCCCATTCCCGGCCGGAGAAATCCGCAATGTTCCGGGTGGTCCAACGCCGGAGTCATTCGCGCCATTTTTGCCGCCGGGTTCGGGACATTGCGCCGATTCACGGAGAATCCCGCCCCTAGTCTGTTTGATCCCATATCAATTGATGTTATTTTTATTTTTATTTTGACTCTTGGTCCTCAAACTCTCCCAGCAGAACTTTATTTATAGTTTTGTCTCTGTCAGGGTTGCTGATCAATAACATTCATCCCATTAAGTCTGATCTTCCCCGAGGACACAGACAGCACATTCTATTACAGATCACTCTGTATACTCCACCCACTTAATTTCTTGAGGAAATATTATGCTGTCTCCCCAAAATAAATCAAGTGATATTCTGAAATAAATATCTACACTAACATCAATTATTCTTGGCTGCTCACATCCTTGATGTCAAACAAAATAGATTTGCTGTCAGTATTAAATCTGAAAAACTTATCCAGTTAAAAACTTCCCTTTGCTCGGCTTTTTATCTCTCTTCTGATTCAACTGGATCCTCCGGGATGCGTGTAAAATTTTATAGAATGTGTCTGTTTAGGATTGAGAAATGTGCTCCAATTGATACTGTCATGTGAGAGTACCTTTAAGAAATGGGTGTTTATAAATGGGTGTGTATATAAATATCTGTAGTGAGAGTACCTTTAAGAAATGGGTGTTTATTATTGCAGTGATGTCAGAGAGTGGGTGGAGCTGGGCTGACTGTCAGCTTTTTGCTTTCGTTTTAGGCTGTTTGCTGCAGGGTGTGTTTTAATTTCTTTTTCAGAGCTGGATAGCTGCAGTCACAGCCAGAAGGTGTATGAATCTCTCTCTGTAACCTAAAGAATGTAAATCGATCCTGGTGATTTAAAATTAATAACAGTCGTGACTTTAACCTGGTGTGCTTCTTGTAAAAGGTGTTTTAAGTCGTATGGATGTTAAAAGGAAAGCATAAAGGATTACTTAGTGTTTTATTCTTTGGGGGTTGTATTTGAATTAACGGTTGCTAAGATGTTCACTATGTTTTAAAAAGGTTAACTTGAGTTCATAGAATAAACATTGTTTTGTTTGAAAAAATGCTTTTCAATTTCTGCTCTACCATACCTGGAGAGTGGGCCGTGTGCTACCCATACCACAATCTACTAAAAGTTGTGGGTCAGGTTAACTCCATGATACACTTTGGGGTTCTCTAAACCCTGGCCCGTAACAATACCCTTATTTTGTTTAACATGAATACCTACCCACAGAAAACACACCAAGGTTTTCAACAGAACTGAGCATCAGTGAGTAGATTATTGATGTGCAAAAGCAGCTTGATAGCACTGTCAATGACACCTTCCATCACTTTGCAGATGATTGAGAGGAGGCTGATGGGTCGGGAATTGGATTTGTCTGCATTTTGTGGACAGGACATACCTGGGCAATTTCCATATTGTCAGGCGGATGCCAGTGTGTAGCTGTACAGGAACAGCTTGGCCAGGGATGCAGCTAGTTCTCATAGAATTTACAGTGCAGAAGGAGGCCATTCGGCCCATCGAGTCTGCACCAGTTCTTGGAAAGAGCACCCTACCTAAGTCCACACCTCTACCCTATTCCCGTAACCCAGTAACCCCACCCAATATTTTTGGACACTAAGGGCAATTTGGCATGGCCAATCCACCTAACCTGCACATCATTGGACTGTGGGAGGAAACTGGAGCACCAGGAGGAAACCCACGCAGACACGGGGAGAACGTGCAGGCTCCGCACAGAAGTGACCCAAGCTGGGACTCGAACCTGGGACCTTGGAGCTGTGAAGCAACTGTGGTAACCACTGTGCTACCTTGTTGCCCCCTTCTCAAGTCTTCAATACTATTTCCGAGATATTGTCAGGGCCCATAGCCTTTGCAGTACCCTTAGTTGTTTCTTGATGTCAGGTGACGTGGATTGAATGAGCTGAAGACTGGCATCTGTAATGTTGGCGACTTTATGAGGAGGCCAAGTTGGATCATTCACCCGGCACTTCTGGCTGAAGATAGCTGTAAATACTTCAGCCTTGTCTTTTGCATTGATGTGTTGGGCTCCCCCATCACTGAGAATGGAGATATTTATGGAGGCTCCTCTTCCTCTTAGTTGTTTAATTGCCCACCACCATTGGTGAGTGTGTGGGGCAGGACTGCAGAGCTTAGACCAGGAGTGGGATTCTCCGCCTGTTTCTTGGCAGCGGGATTCTATATTCCCACCGCTTGTCAATGGGATTTCCCATTGAAACCACTCCACACCGTCGTGAAAACTGCTGGCAAGGGTGCGCTGCCAGCGGGAAAAGGGAATCCCATTGACCAGAGAATTCAGTCCAGAATTGTTGTTTGTGGGATGCTTAGCTTTTTGTCTATCATATGCTGTTTCCGCTGTTTCTCATGCACGTAGTTTTGCATTGTAAGTTCACCGGGTGACACCTCATTTTAAAATATGTTGTAAGTAATGATGCTGCGCCTGCCATGCCCTTCTGTACTCTTCATTGAACCGGTGTTGATCCCTTGGTTTGGGTGTAATTTGAGTGAGGAACATGCTGGGCTATGAGGTTACAGATTGTGATTGAGTATAATAATTTTATAATTTATAAGAATCTTTATTATAATTTATAAGAATCTTTATTGAAAATCCCCTCGTCGCCACATTCCGGCGCCCGTTCGGGTACACTGAGGGAGAATTCAGAATGTCCAAATTACCTAACAGCACATCTTTCAGGACGTGTTGGAGGAAACCGGCGCATCAGGTACAATTCCGCTGCCGCCATTGGCTCAGAGCGTCTTATGGATGCTGAGTCTTTCTTCGCCTGTTGTGCTGTTGAGGAAACTTTGGACCACACTTGGTCTGGCACCTCCACCGACCTTGCTGCCGTGGGTGGCCAGACCAGAAGCAAGGGGTTCCTGGCAGCATTGCCCAAGGCACAACACTCTCTCCATTACATCAAGCTGCCAATCAATGGAGGGTGTGCATACACTATGCGAGCAACTGGCCCAGTCACATCTCGAGGTAACAAAGACAGGGATGAGGATTGCAGCAGCAGGTGAGCTGAGGCAGGCGTGGAGATTGGGGGTATTACAGTTGTGGAGGGTGTTTTAGTATTGGGGGAGATGTGTGGTCATACATTCATCTCAGGGTAACCAAGGTGCCAGGTTGTGCACATTCAAACTCAGACAATGACCAGGGTGAGGAGGGGGTCAGCAGATAGGGATCGGAATTCACGGTGGCAAAGACAAAGGGGTCAAGTTTGCAGTCTCTAACTGGCAGATTTGATGACCGAGGATGAGGGGGAGGGAATCTCCTTCCACCACCTCTGATCTTTCTCCCATATTACGGTGTGCAGGAAGACATCAATTAATGACAATCTAAAGGTCTCATTCCACCTCTGTTGCTTCATGTAATAAGGGAGGCCAGAGGCAAGGGTAGCCCAACAGCTTCCACTGTGAATGCTGATGCCGGGCAGGAAAGGGTTGCCTCCTTTGTGTGCTGAGAGATCTCCATGGGTGCCCATCGGGGGCACCACCGCTCCTTCCACCAAGAGTTAGCCCTCCCCAACTACGGTCTCTAATACTCAGCACCCCACTTCCTCTCTTTGATGGGGTCTGCCAGGCAGGTCTGTCCAAGATGTCCAGACTTATCTGAACTCTGGGATTCAGGACACTTCTTGGGGACTGCTTGTAGTCACAGCTCTGGTCACTATTTGACCCTGGTACTGCTGGGACTACAGAGCTGCTAGCCCATCAGATTGACTGGCAATTTTCTAGGCAGGGCTTCCTCTCACATACAGGAGTGGAAGTCCTACTCTGACCTAATTAAGGCCGCTCCCTGTGCCTTATCGCTGTCAGGGGACAGCACGGTAGCATAGTGGTTAGCACAGTTGCTTCACAGCTCCAGGGTCTCAGATTCGATTCCCTGCTTTGGTCACTGTCTGTGCAGAGTCTGCACATTCTCCCCGTGTCTGCGTGGGTTTCCTCCGGATGCTCCGGTTTCTTCCCACAGTCCAAAGATGTGCAGGTTAGGTGGACTGTCCATGATAAATTGCCCTTAGTGTCCAAAAAACAGGGTTACTGGGTTGCGGGGCTAATGTGGAGGCTTGGGGATTAAGTGGGGTGCTTTTTCCAAGGGCCGGTGCAGACTCAATGGGCCGAATGACCTCCTTCTGCATTGTAAATTCTATGGAAGGGCGATGGCAAACCATCCATCCTTAAAATCTACCCCAATGACTTTGATCTTCCTAAATTTAGTTGGAGGAAATTTCTGCTCATCCAGTACTGGATGTCAGACCAGCACATGATAAACCAGAGATGGCTGGTGGGTTGAGACAGGTGGTGATGAATTAGAGCTGAGTGTCATTGGCATACGTCAAAATGTATTTCTGGATGAGGTTTCCAAGGTGCAGTATGCAGGTGACAAATGGGAAGGAGCCAATGATATTTCCCAACTGAGAGGAGCAAGAGAATGAATGTACCTGGGTGGTTATTCTTCACATCACCGGCTTGGTAATGTAACTTTCACCTACACTTGAAACTTCCTATTAATATCCTAGCTGGTAACTCTGAACTCGGCTTGCAGGAATGAATCTCAGGTTCAAATACACATAATTTTGTCTTGTCATGACAGGGGAAACTGATCTCTATCTCATTGCTATTTTTCCCTATTAGTGTTGCAAGATTGAACTGTCTTGTGTGTTCCCCTTATATAACAACACTGCATGCACATTTAGCACAGAAAACATTTTGAGGTTTATTTTGAGGGAGAAATTATCAATACACTTCACAAAGACTTTTTTCTGAAGTCATTGATTATCCTAAAGCTTCATAGTACTTGCAGTATATGATGTGGCAGCCACTGTAGTATGGACAGGCATTGAAGGTGTATATTGTCCTCACACAGAAACATAGATCATAGTGCGCCTCAGAAAGTGCTCAATGAGCCATGACATCCCATATGGATGGTAATTAAATGATAATAAAGGCAACAGTCAGATTTCCCATCCACTGTTCTTCACTAATTAGCTGTGAAAGATTTTCTTCCACAATTTGACATTGAATGCTTTGGCATTGAGGCATAATTAGACAATGACCTCATGAATTGCACCGAGGATTCCTTTTATTTCTTAAGTTATCATGTTTTCTTATAATACCTGTGGGACAAGAGATTTGTTGATGGTGTACCCATTTTACAGAGGCAAGAGAAGATGCTTCAAACAAAAAGGCAGCTTGCGAAAAGCGCAGAAAGGTGCATGATGCTGGATAAGGGACATTTCAAATGCTTTTAGCGAAATAGTTCTATTCAGAAGAGATTTTCAATATTATGTTTTGATTGAATGAGATTATGTGGAAATCAAAAATTTAGAATTTGAACTTATTGCCAGTGTAAGCAAAATTCTGACCCGAGCATCGCCTTTAATTAATGTTTAAACAATTATTAATTGTAGAAAATATATACAAGCTGTAATATTCCTTAAATTATTCAGTTAATTAGTTAGCAACACACTGCTTGCTGATTTATCTGGTAAAGTGCATTTATTTTGTCAAATTATGTCATGGTATTCAATTCTGACAACCATTGGTAAGATCACTGTCTGTAGGGAAAAATTTAATATTTATTCTTCTGCAACATGTATATTATGGACACTAGCACAGCCTACATCGTGTTATAAAGTTGAGGCAGCCTTGCTAAACTATAGAGGGCCCTACGATGCCAACTCAACCCCTGGGAGGTTAAGATGGTTATTTTGTCATGATATTTTTGGGAAACTTGGGACAATCATGTTAAATCCATTTGACCTAATTTAATGGAACTGATTTTTTTTTCAAACTCCTTTTAGTCCAGTTTAAAAAAATTATGTCTCAGGATGTGGACATCACTGACAAGGTCAGAATTTGTTGCTCAGCCCTAATTGCCCGTCGCTTGCAAGGACATTTGATGGGGCATATTAAGAGTCAACCACATTGCTGTGCGTCTGGCCAGACCAGGTAAGGACGACATTCAGGCCAGACCAGGTAAGGACGGCAGATTTCCTTCCCTAAAGGACATCAGTGAGCCAGAAGGGTTTTTACAACAATTGATGATAGTTGTCATTGTTGCCATTATTGCAACTAGCCTTATATTCCTGATTTATTAGTTGAACTTAAATTCCACCAGCTGCTATGGTGGGATTTGAACCCATGTCCTCAGAGAATTAGCATGGGCCTCTGATCACTAGTCCAATGACATTACCACTATGTCACTGTTTTACAGTCCTCCCAATTAATTGAGGATGATCTGCGGTAGGGATGGAGACGAACAATGTTACAGAGATCTTGAACTTGGGGAGGCGTTGTTTCAGAATCATAGAATCCTTACCGTGTAGAAGTCTGCACGGACCCTCTGAAAGAGCACCCTATCTAGCCCCCCCCCCCCCCCCCCCCCCTTCACCCTATCCCCATGACCCCACCTAACCTGCACATCCCTGGACACTAAAGGGAAATTTACCATGACCAATCCACTTAACCGGCACGTCTTTGGACTATAGGAGGATATTGGAACACCCGGAGGAAACCTGTGCAGACAAGGGAGAACATGCAGACTCCACACAGTCACCCAAGGTCAGGTCCCTGGTGCTGCAAAGCGGCAGTGCTAACCACTGTGCCGCCTGAATATGGGGTTACCATTTAAGATTGAAGTGAGGCGGAATTTCTCCTTTCAGAAAATCATGAATCTTGGAATTCTTTACCCACAGAGCTGTGTGCCACAGTCATTGAATATATTCATGGCTGAGATAGGCGGATTCTTGTACGTGAGGGGAGTCAAGGGCTATGGGGAACAGGCAGGAAAATGGATTAGGCAAAGATCAAATGGTGGAGCAGGCTCGAGTGACTGAATGTACTCCTGCTCCTATTTCTAATGCTCTCTTAATCAGGCCTCAGGTTGTGTGATGCATTTTTAATAATGTTAGGGTTACTATAATAGGGATGGCAATGACATAGTGATATACTTTCCGACCTCAGTTGTGATAATAAAAGTTCTGAAAGCAGAAGCGCTGCCTCATTAACTTTGCAGAACAGCTGGTGAAATAATCCTAGTACTGGGAGGTAAATGTAACAATAAATATAAAGCGGCTTGTGGTAGCGCAGCCCCGTCAAAGGTCCATGTGACTGGTTCGGGATTTATCGTGCAGGAGCGTGCGAACCTCGACAATGAGGGATCAGCGCCGATCCCGGACAGCAGGGTGCCGGTCAGGGTGAACCCGAAAGCCAGAGTGCTGACATCTATGTTAGAGAGTTTGTACCTGTACATATGTTACCCTTGTTAGTTGCCAATAAACACTTTGATCTTCATTATTACCATCTACCTGATATTGTCTCGTTGCCACCACATTGGCGACAAGCATAAAGTGGATCGATTGCAAACTTGTAGTCATCGAATTTGTGGGGGGGAAGGAAAACTTCCAAGACAAACAGTGTTGTTGGCGATAGCAGAGAACAGTGAGTAAAAACTGCCCATGGTTGAGAAGTTAGGTCCAGTCGAACAGAGGGACGAAGGCTGAGCCAGTGTATTGAGCGGCCCTGGTTACTTCTTCATGGCAATTGAATTAACGGGGAAGAGGAACAAAAGGTATCCTAGTGACAGTTTGTGGGCCAACAATCTACAAACCTGTAAGAAATTTGACATCCCGAGAGGCTCCTGACACAAAGTCATTTGATTAAGAAACCCCAGACCCTCGACCATACTACTATACAAAGAACAAAGAACAAAGAAATGTACAGCACAGGAACAGGCCCTTCGGCCCTCCAATCCCGTGCCGACCATGATGCCCGACTAAACTACAATCTTCTACACTTCCTGGGTACGTATCCCTCTATTCCCATCCTATTCATGTATTTGTCAAGGTGCCCCTTAAATGTCACTATCGTCCCTGCTTCCACCACCTCCTCCGCTAGCGAGTTCCAGGCACCCACTACCCTCTGCGTAAAAAACTTGCCTCGTACATCTACTCTAAACCTTGTCCCTCTCACCTTAAACCTATGCCCCCTAGTAATTGACCCCTCTACCACGGGGAAAAGCCTCTGACTATCCACTCTGTCTATGCCCCTCATAATTTTGTAGACCTCTATCAGGTCGCCCCTCAACCTCCTTCGTTCCACCTGTGTTGCCCCTTTCAGTGACCTGTGGACCTGTACTCCTAGATCTCTTTGACTTTCAATACTCTTGAGGGTTCTGCCATTCACTGTATTCCCTACCTGCATTAGACCTTCCAAAATGTATTACCTCACATTTGTCCGGATTAAACTCCATCTGCCATCTCTCCGCCCAAGTCTCCAAACAATCTAAATCCTGCTGTATCCTCTGACAGTCCTCATCGCTATCCGCAATTCCACCAACCTTTGTGTTGTCTGCAAACTTACTAATCAGACCAGTTACCTTTTCTTCCAAATCATTTATATATACTACAAACAGCAAAGGTCTCAGCACTGATCCCTGCGGAACACCACTAGTCACAGCCCTCCAATTAGAAAAGCATCCTTCCATTGCTTCTCTCTGCCTTCAATGACCTAGCCAGTTCTGTATCCACCTTGCCAGCTCACCCCTGATCCCGTGTGACTTCACCTTTTGTACTAGTCTACCATGAGGGACCTTGTCAAAGGCCTTACTGAAGTCCATATAGACAACATCCACTGCCCTACCTGCATCAATCATCTTAGTGACCTGCTCGAAAAACTCTATCAAGTTAGTGAGACACGACCTCCCCTTCACAAAACCATGCTGCCTCTCACTAATACGTCCATTTGCTTCCAAATGGGAGTAGATCCTGTCTCGAAGAATTCTCTCCAGTAATTTCCCTACCACTGAAGTAAGGCTCACCGGCCTGTAGTTCCCTGGATTATCCTTGCTACCCTTCTTAAACAGAGGAACAACATTGGCTATTCTCCAGTCCTCTGGGACATCACCTGAAGACAGTGAGGATCCAAAGATTTCTGTCAAGGCCTCAGCAATTTCCTCTCCAGCCTCCTTCAGTATTCTGGGGTAGATCCCATCAGGCCCTGGGGACTTATCTACCTTAATATTTTTTAAGACACCCAACACCTCGTCTTTTTGGATCTCAATGTGACCCAGGCTATCTACACACCTTTCTCCAAACTCAACATCTACCAATTTCTTCTCTTTGGTGAATACTGATGCAAAGTATTCATTTAGTACCTCGCCCATTTCCTCTGGCTCCACACATAGATTCCCTTGCCTATCCTTCAGTGGGCCAACCCTTTCCCTGGCTACCCTCTTGCTTTTTATGTATGTGTAAAAAGCCTTGGGATTTTCCTTAACCCTATTTGCCAATGACTTTTCGTGACCCCTTCTAGCCCTCCTGACTCCTTGCTTAAGTTCCTTCCTACTTTCCTTATATTCCACACAGGCTTCGTCTGTTCCCAGCCTTTAAGCCCTGACAAATGCCTCCTTTTTATTTTTGACGAGGCCTACAATATCTCTCGTTATCCAAGGTTCCAAAAAATTGCCGTATTTATCCTTCTTCCTCACAGGAACATGCCGGTCCTGAATTCCTTTCAACTGATGCTTGAAAGCCTCCCACATGTCAGATGTTGATTTGCCCTCAAACATCCGCCCCCAATCTATGTTCTTCAGTTCCCGCCTAATATTGTTATAATTACCCTTCCCCCTATTTAGCACATTCACCCTAGGACCACTCTTATCCTTGTCCACCAGCACTTTAAAACTTACTGAATTGTGGTCACTGTTCCCGAAATGCTCCCCTACTGAAACATCTACCACCTGGCCGGGCTCATTCCCCAATACCAGGCCCAGTACCGCCCCTTCCCTAGTTAGACTGTCCACATATTGTTTTAAGAAGCCCTCCTGGATGCTCCTTACAAACTCCGCCCCGTCTAAGCCCCTGGCACTAAGTGAGTCCCAGTCAATATTGGGGAAGTTGAAGTCTCCCATCAACACAACCCTGTTGTTTTTACTCTTTTCCAAAATCTGTCTACCTATCTGCTCCTCTATCTCCTGCTGGCTGTTGGGAGGCCTGTAGTAAACCCTCAACATTGTGACTGCACCCTTCTTATTCCTGATCTCTACCCATATAGCCTCACTGCTCTCTGAGGTGTCCTCCCGCAGTACAGCTGTGATATTCTCCCTAACCAGTAGCGCAACTCCGCCACCCCTTTCACATCCCCCTCTATCCCGCCTGAAACATCTAAATCCTGGAACGTTTAGCTGCCAATCCTGCCCTTCCCTCAACCAGGTCTCTGTAATGGCAACAACATCATAGTTCCAAGTACTAATCCAAGCTCTAAATTCATCTGCCTTACCCGAAATACTTCTTGCATTAAAACATATGCACTTCAGGCCACCAGACCCGCTGTGTTCAGCAACTTCTCCCTGTCTGCTCTGCCTCAGAGCCCCACTGTCCCTATTCCCTAGTTCTCCCTCAATGCTCTCACCTTCTGACCTATTGCTCCCGTGCCCACCCCCCTGCCATACTAGTTTAAACCCTCCCGTGTGACACTACCAAACCTCGCGGCCAGGATATTTATGCCTCTCCGGTTTAGATGCAACCCGTCCTTCTTATACAGGTCACACCTGCCCCGGAAGAGCTCCCAGTGGTCCAGATAATGGAAACCCTCCCTCCTACACCAGCTGTTTAGCCACGTGTTTATCTGCTCTAGCTCCCTATTTCTAGCCTCACTGGCACGTGGCACAGGGAGTAATCCCGAGATTACAACCCTAGAGGTCCTGTCTTTTAACTTTCTGCCTAGCTCCCTGAACTCCTGCTGCAGGACCTCATGCCCCTTCCTGCCTATGTCGTTAGTACCAATATGTACAATGACCTCTGCCTGTTTGCCCTCCCCCTTCAGGATGCCCTCTACCCGTTCGGAGACATCCTGGACCCTGGCACCAGGGAGGCAAGATACCATTCTGGAGTCTCTTTCACGTCCACAGAAGCGCCTATCTGTGCCCCTGACTATAGAGTCCCCTATTACTATTGCTCTTCTGCGCTTTGACCCTCCCTTCTGAACATCAGAGCCAGCCGTGGTGCCACTGCTCTGGCTGCTGCTGTTTTCCCCTGATAGGCTATCCGCCCCGACAGTATCCAAAGGGGTATACCTGTATGAGAGGGGGACAACCACAGGGGCTTCCTACACTGACTGCCTGCCCTTTCTGGTGGTCACCCATTTCTCTGCCTGCACCTTGGGTGTGACCACATTTATATAACTGCGATCTATGACGCTTTCCGCCACCTGCATGCTCCTAAGTGCATCCAATTGCTGCTCCAACCGAACCATGTGGTCTGTGAGGAGCTCCAGTTGGGTGCACTTTCTGCAGATGAAGCCATCCGGGACGCTGGAAGCCTCCCGGACCTGCCACATCTCACAGTCAGAGCACTGCATCCCTCTAACTGACATTGCGTCAATTAATTAAAATTAAAAGTTTTTAAAAAAATGTTATATTAACATTTAAAAAAAAAAAGTTACTGTTAACTATCTGTTTCCTAGCACTAGATTTCTAATATAAATGCGAAAGCTAAATATAGTACTCTCCGATCTCTGGCTTAGATACCCCTCTAAATTATCATTAAGTAATTATGTTTAATTAGTTACCAATGCTTAATTTTTTAAATTTAGTGTAGATTCCCAACCAGCCACTCAGGTCACAGCTTTTCAGTTTCCCCCCGACACACACAATTTGAAAAAGGTATAAAAGTAAAAATGAGTAAAAATCACTTACTTACCTTCTTACCTTCTGAGTGTCTTAGATGTTCTCAGGTTCTCTCCCTGACAGAGACTGCTCCTCCTCCTCCGAATCATTAAACAAAGATTTAAGTTCGGCTGTTAGGGACCCAGGAGAGACATCCTCCACCTTCGCTACAAATAACTGAGCATTTTAGAGTAGCACTGGGCAACATGCTGCGTGATCATTTCGAATGTGATATCAGCAACAAAATGTGCAAAAGAAGCTTATGGCTGAAACAAATTCTCCGGCGCCGGAGAATTCGGCAGTTGGCGGGGGCGGAAATCGCGCTGTGCCGGTCGGCAGCCTCCCCCCGGCGATTCTCCGGCCCGCGATGGGCCGAGTTCCCGCCTGTTTTTGCCGGGTCCCGCCGGCGTAAATCAAGGTAGGTCCCTACCGGTGGGACCCAGCTCCGTGGCTCGCCTCCGGGGTCCTTGGGGGGGGGGCACGGGGAGATCTGGCCCCGGGGGGTGCCCCCACCGTGACCTGGCCCGCGGTTGGGGCCCACCGATCCGCGGGCGGGCCTGTGCCGTGGGGGCACTCTATTCCTATGCGCCGGCCGTGTAAGCCTCCGCAATGGCCGGCACGAAAGTGAACCCCATGCGCATGCGCGGGGATGACATCAGCAGATGCTGACGCTCCCGCGGATGCGTGGACCTGCGCCAGCTGGCGGAGTCCCTTCGGCCCTGGCTGGCGCGGCGCCAAAGGCCTTCCACTCCAGCGCCATCCTAGCACCTGAAGGTGCGGAGGATTCCGCCCCTTTGGGGCGGCCCAATGCCGGAGTGGTTCCCGCCACTCCACTGCGCCGTTTCTGCCCGCCCCGCCAATTCCCGGATAATCCCGCCCGAGGAGTCTGAAACATACAGGTTGAGCATGATGAGTGAGATAAACAGCCCAATTTAGATAGTCCTCACATTGGATGGAAGACCATTAAGGATGGAGGTCGACACAGGGGCATCGGCCACACTTTTGGATTAATAATTTGGAGGAAGTGTTTAGCTTTTGGACTTGAGTGAGACAACAGCAAAATTCGTGACATACACTGGGGAGACCCTAAAAATTTCGGGAATATCAGTGACTGCTGTGTCCCATCAACAAAAAGGTGCCCAGTTACCTATGGTCATGGATGAGGGACATCGACCAAGCATAATGAGATATTTTGCACCAAATCAAGTTGAACAGGTTGGAATTAAAAAAAATCTCAGACAGCTTCTTTAACAGATATAAATACGTGTACCAGAATGAGTTGGGTCAAATAAAGAGAGTAAAGGGCAAAATTGATGTCAATTCAGGGCAGCACGGTGGCGCAGTGGTTAGCATTGCTGCCTCACGGCACCGAAGACCCAGGTTCGATCCTGGCTCTGGGTCACTGTCTGTGTGGAGTTTGCCCATTCTCCCCGTGTTTGCGAAGGTTTCGCCCCCACAACCCAAAGATGTGCAGGGTAGATAAATTGTCCCTTAATTGGAAAAGATGAATTGGGTACTCTAAATTTAAAAAAAAATTAATGTCAATTCAGACTGAACAACCAAGTTACACCAGTCCCTTATGCCTTGCACCAAAAATTGGAAGCTGAGCTAAAATGCCTGGAATAACTGCAAATCATCACACCTGTGCTATTTTCAGAATGGGCAGCCCCCATCGTTCCTGTATTAAAACCAGAATGTTCCATTAGGAAATGCTGAACTACAAGCTAATAATCAAACAGGCAGCCCAAGTAGATAAATAGCCAATTCCATGAATTGAGGATCTTTATGCAAAGTTGGCAACGAGGGGGTTCAGATACACCCAACTCAACCTCAGCCATGCTTTCTTACAAATGGAACTGGATGAAGATTCCCTAAAGTTTGCAACAATTAACACGCATAAAGACCTGTTTCAATACACCTAGATTATCTTTTAACATCTCCTCTGCCTGTGCGATATTCGAACACACAATAGAGAATCTCCTTCACGACATCCCAAAGGTTGTGGTCCACCTGGATGATGTCCTAATAACAGGAACATCACATGTGGAGCACCGAGCAGGTTTAGGAGGCAGTGACAAGGGGCTGGATTCTCCGCCCCGCCGCACCACATTTCTGCCCCAACCGCCTGGTGGGATTCTCCGTTACGCTGGCCGGTCAATGTGGTTTTCCATTGTGGGGCAGCCCCACGCTGTCAGGAAACCCCCGGGTGCCGGCAGAACGGAGAATCCCGAGGGCGGAGAATCCCGCCCAAGATTCGAAGATGCGGGAATGCAACTCAACCATGAGAAGTGCACTTTCCAAGCTAGTGAGGTCACTTACCTAGGTTTTGAAGTAGATTCCAAGGATCTGCACCCACTTGATGACATGGTGAGAGCCAGAAAAGAAGTCCTGACGCCTAAGAATGTGGCAGAATGAAAGTCCTTCTTAGAATTGATGAGCTATTATGGTTATATAATTCCAAATCTTGCAACAACATTAATGCCATTGCCTATGGATTTGAAGAGAAAACAATGATGGCACTCGAAGAAGCAACAGGAACAAGCCTTCCAACATGTTAAGCAGGTCTTGCAATCTTCGAGCCTACTGGTTCATTTTGACCAAAGAAAACCCATCATTCTGACCTGCGATGCTTGACTGTATGGCAGAGAGGCAGTTCTATCCCATAGAATGGAGAATGGCTCAGAGAGGCCATTTGCCTTTGCCTCAATAACGCTATCTGATGCTGAGCATATCTCCGCGCAAATTACGGCATCAAGAAATTTCACCAGTATGTTCATGGCTGACATTTTACAATAATAATGACCACAAGCCCCTGCTTGGGCTCCTTCCTGAAGAGATTGCCTCTGCCAAAGTACAATGTGGGCCTTGTTGTTAGCGGACTATGACTACATCTTTCAGCATAGACTAGGCACACAGATTTTGAAAGCTGATGCATTAAGTCAGTCGAAAGAATTGGACACCCCGAGGCCCAGTCCTGTCCAGGGTGAAGCACATGATTTTGACCGTGTGGCACCACAACAAATCTGACCTATTACGGCCATATCTCACTCGTAAGGACAAACTCAGTTATGATGATGGAGTCATGCTTTGGGGTTCCCGAGTAGTAGTGCCAACCCCAGGCCGAGAATCCTTGTTGCAAGAATTACATAGTGCCCATCCGGGCCAGACAAAAATGAAAATGCTCGCTTGAAGCTACATCTGGTGGCCTGGCATAGACAAGGACATTGAAAACATAGTGCGCCTATCACCAGGCACAGCAGACACTGCCCCCTACATCCAAGCTCTATCCAAGCTCGTTGGTCCTTTTATGGGCAAATGTTCCTCATCTTGGTCGCTCCAAATTCAAAGCAGTTGGAGATTCAAGAGATAGAGGGACATCCTTAGCGGTCACAGTTGAGACCTTGCGGTGGGTGTTTGCTACGCACAGCCGTCCAAAAGTAACAGTGTTGGACAATGGCACCCCCTTCACTGGTGAGGGCTTTCAGCATTTTGTTAGAACAAATGGCATTCACCATACAGGATAGCCCCCTATCACCCTGCCTCAAATGAGTTGGCAGAGGGAGCTGTGCAAATGTTCAAGGCAACTATGAAGAAGCAGTCCAGCCGACCACTACGTCTTAGGTTTACCAATTTACTTTTCTCCCACAATACAACACCTAACGCTACTACGGTGCCACACCGACAGAACTACCGATGAGCCGTTGGATAAGCGCCCGGTTGGACTTGGTCTTCCCAAATTTGGAGGGGAGGGTGTAGGCAATGCAGGCCTCCCAGATGAAACAACACACTTCGCGAAAAGGGGACAGGTGACCTGGTCCTTGCCAGAAACCTTGCCTCAGGCCCACGATGGTTACCAGGCTAGATCGTGTCTAAGTCGTGGCTAGTTCCCGATGTAGTGGACTTGGGTCGCAAGACAGTAAGGAAACATGTCGACCATGGGAGAAGCCGGGGGATCACAGCCCCAATCTTGGCACAGCTGGAGCCAGTGGCCAGCACAAGCGCTCCTGTGGTAGAGCTGGAATAGAGGAGATCCATAAGTCTCGAGGAGGCCTCATCGTTGATCCAGGAACAAGCTACAGAAGGGAATAACTGCTGGGTTGGTTGACCCCCAGGAACATTCTGCTAAGAGTAACCACGTTGTTATCTCTGAGTTTAAGAGCCAGTTGGGAAATTAAGACAGTTCCTGAGACCAAGAAATCTCCTGTTTGAATAAAGCTCTGATGGACTGTTTGGACTCTCTTCCCTTATATTCCTCAGTCTAATATTGTATGTAGTTATTGTATATCGCCTGTTTGTACATATGTTAATTGAGAGGAACTTATGGTGGGAGGGATGTGGTAGTGTGGCCCCTTTAAGGGATGTTCCCTCTGTGGGCGAGACGTAAAGAACTTCAATCGAGGCTGTATTGAGCAGACTTGTTCAGACTCGTTCCCCAGCAGCTCAGTCACAGAATGCAGCTGCGGGGATTAAACCCAGGTTCTTATATCCCTCCTATCTGGGAGGAGCCCAGTAGGTGGAGGATCCAATCGGGATCCAGCATCTGTCCTCCACTAGCTCCTCGGCATTCCTGGTGTACCGTATTACCCCTAATACATACTACCACACCCTCCTGGTCCATGTAACTGGCTTAGGGCTTATTGTGTGGGAGTGTGCGAACCATAACCAATGAGGGATCAGTGCAGGTCCCAGGAAGCGAGGTTCTGACCAGAGTGAACCCGGAGACCAGAGTGTTAACAACTATATTAGATACTCTGGGCCGAAACATAAATTACCCTTGTAAGTTGCCAAAAAAACAGTTTGTTCTTCCTGTAATTATGTTTATGCGAACAGTGTAACATCAATAAATTATATATACGTACATGTTAAAGGAGACCATAAAACAATGCTTCAGATACTGCCTTGAAAAGGTACATTTACGCTATCCTTTAGCCAAATCTAGGGAGGATCTTTTAAACCTTTCTGACCTCAAACAGATCATTGCTACTTCAATAAAGGGTGGTTTGCATCTCATAAAACAAAGCGTTGGCACTCACTGAAACAAAAATATTGCAGAAAGTGCACACAGGAAATAAAATCACAAAATGCTAGAAATACTGAGAAGGTCAACTGGAGACATACACAGAGGTTCTTGTCCTTCTGCTACTCACTTCCATTTAAATCAACTCCCAAGCAACCATCATTTAGAAAAAACATAAGCCCCCATGTCGAGTACTCAGTGGTGCCTAATGTTGGAGCAAACACTCATTGTCTTGGCTTATGTAGAACGAACATTCACTTTTGGGGTATTCGAGGAGGGGGGTGTCATTACAAATGCAGCAGGAATCTGTGTGGGAGGAACTAGACTCCATAGCACTCAGGATTGTTGGAGACTGGGGCTGAATTCTCCATTCCTGTGATTAAGTGTTGATGCCAGGGCAGGACTAGTGGAGCTCTACGACAGCAAAGCTGCAGCCGGGCCTGGACCAATTCACCGATCGTTAAGGGGCGAGAACCAGCGCCACGTGTAACATGATCGAGTCCTGTGAGTAACAGCGCCGTATTAGCTGGGTTCGGCATTGACACTCAGGAGGCTGACAAGCTGCAGCCGCATAGACACACTTCACTCCCCCACACACCTTCAGAGCCAACAAGATGGCAGCAAGGAGAGCGGCAACCTGTTTCACCAAAGTCGAACTGGAGACTCTGCGAGATGGCGTGGCGACCCTGTACCAGGGGTGGGAAAGAGGCTGCCAGCCACCGCCATTCGCCATGCCTGGATTCAGGTGGCAGAGGCCGTGAGTGCCATCAGGATCGACTAGAAGTGCCGTAAAAAAACTGCATGACCTCTTCAGGGCAGCCAGGTTGAGTGGAAGCACTGTGCCCCCAGCACGAACCCCCGTCCCACACACCCATAATGCCAACCCCCCCCCCCCCACCCCCCACCCACCTGGAGGGCGGCTGAACCCCCACTCTGCTCCAGATGGTAGCACCCATACCGGCCGCCAAGGCTGGATGCCCTGGCCCCTGAAGCCAGCAGCTACGCACCCTTGTGCTGCATGGGACAGACTGTCTAACACTGTGAGTTTTCTGTTCCCCTCCCCACCCTCCAGGAGAAGGCTGTTCATAATCGGTGTGAGAGGGAGAAGACTGGAGTAGAACCAGTGGATCTATGGCTCCTCACAGCATTGAAACAGATGGCACTGGACGTGATCGGCGGGTCTGGAGAGAGAGCAGTCGCTGAGGCGGAGGTCGGCATCGGACGAGGAAGTGCAAACCCTCTGGGTTGCCATTCCCCATGGCACGTGTGTCACCCCCCCCCCACCACCCGACACCTCACCCCACACACCCTCTCCACCACCACCACGCCCCCAACACCAGCTATCCACTACCACTGCCCCTCCTCCCAAACCCCCTCCACCCCCTTCCCCGCACACCAGGACATGGGGCCCAGGCAGGCACAGGAGGCTTCACAACCTTTGCGCTTGGGCCGACGTGCGCGGGACGCTCGATCACGGGGCTGGATTTTGCGATTGCAGAGGTGGCTTCCCATTGGCTGGTGGTAGGATCTTCCAATCCTGCCGCTGTCAATGGGGGTTCCTGTTCCCTGCACCTTCCCCCACCTGGGAACCCATGGCTGGGGTTCACCGTTGGTGGGACCAGACGATCTCACTGGCAGGAACGGCCAGAAAATTCTACCGTTGATGTCAGCCATCAGATGTTGCATCGTGTTGTGTTCCATAGGTGGTGACCACCTATTTCCTGTTGGAAAGGATAGCCCCCATGCTGTGTACAAAGGTCTGTCCCACCTTCAGTTGCACCAAGCATTTGTTTACATCAATCCAATAGCCTTCATTTCCTCTATGAATCTGGACATCTGAAATGAAAAGGGTCAAGAGTTGGGTTGTGGTGAGGGGAAATGAAACCGTTTGAATAATGTGCCGACTGCATCTGTGGCTTCTAAGACAGAGAAGATTGTAGGGTTAAGGAGAAGTGGCTAGAGAGACAGTTGAAATACCCTCATCATTCATTGCTTCATCCTGCCAGTTCATCACATTCACCCCCTGTTAAAAAAAAGAAGTCCAGCGGGGGTGACGTGGACTTACAGATTGAGTTTGACAGGAGCTTTAATCTTCTACCATAATCGCCTCAGTCCCAGTTGTGGTGTGGGTACGGGTGTCGAGACCTTCGGCTTCGGGAGCGTGTCGTCGTCTTCTTCTTCATCCCGATGAGCCGACGGAGAGGGAGACGGTGTAGGGGCGGGAGTGGTCGTAATGGTCACTGGGAGGCTGCCAGTGCCAAGTCCCGAGGCAGCCGAGTGGTGGTGATGGTGGTAGATGGTTTAGGGGTGGGCGTGTTGGTGATGGTCGCTGGGGAACCTGTGGGTGCCAAGTCCCTGAGGGAGACTGTGTCCTGCCGCCCGTCATGGTGTGCCAAGTAGGCATACTGTGGGTTTGCATGGAGGAGCAGAACCCTCTCGACCAGGGGATCTGACTTATGGCTCCTCGCATTTTTCCGGAGGAAGAGGGGCCCTGGGAATGTCAGCCAGGACGGGAGCGAGACCCTTGAGGTGGACTTCCTGGGGAAGGCAAACATACGTTCGTGAGGGGTCTCATTGGTGGCAATGCACAGGAGCGACCGGATGGAGTGGAGGGCATTGGGAAGGACCTCCTGCCAGCGGGAGACTGGGAGACTTCTAGACCGTAGGGCAAGAACGACGGCCTTCCAGACCATCGCGTTCTCCCTCTCCACCTGTCCTTTTCCCCGGGGGTTGTAGCTGGTCGTCCTGCTTGAGGCGATGTCCTTGCTAAGCAGGAACTGACGCAGCTCATCACTCATAAATGAGGAGCCCCGATCACTATGAACATAGGTGGGGAAACCGAACAAGGTGAAGAGACTGTGCAGAGCCTTTATGAGGTCATATCAGCGCATGGGATGGCAAAGGGAAAATGGGAGGACTCGTCAACGATGTTGAGGAAATACACGTTACGGTCAGTGGAGAGGAGGGGCCCTTTGAATTCGATACTCAGGCCTTCGCCAGGTGAGCTCTGTCTGGCCGATAGAAGTGCGGTTTGCACTCCGCGCAGACTTGGCAGTGCCTGGTCATGGTCCTGACCTCCTCGGTGGAGTAAGGCAGGTTGCGGGCCTTGATGAAATGGAGGAGCCGGGTGACCCCCGGGTGACAGAGGTCATTGTGGAGGGCCCGAAGTCAGTCTACTTGTGCGCTGGCACATGTACCGCGGGATAGGGCATCGGTAGGCTCATTGAGTTTCCCAGGCCGATACAAGATGTCACAGTTATAGGTAGAGAGTTCGATCCTCCACCTCAAGATCTTGTCGTTCTGATCTTGCCCCGTTGTGTATTGTTAAACATGAAGGCAATCGACCGTTGGTCCGTGAGGAGAGTGAATCTCCTGCCGGCCAGGTAATGCCTCCAATGGCAAAGATATAGTTCGAGTACATTAGATGGGTCGTTTTTTGTACAGTGTGTGCAGGAGGGTTTCCTGAAACAATATGTTGACAGGCCAACAAGAGGCGAGGCCACGTTGGATTTGGTTTTGGGTAATGAACCAGGCCAGGTGTTGGATTTGGAGGTAGGAGAGCACTTTGGGGACAGTGACCACAATTCGGTGACGTTTACGTTAATGATGGAAAGGGATAAGTATACACCGCAGGGCAAGAGTTATAGCTGGGGGAAGGGCAATTATGATGCCATTAGATGTGACTTGGGGGGGATAAGGTGGAGAAGTAGGCTGCAAGTGTTGGGCACACTGGATAAGTGGGGCTTGTTCAAGGATCAGCTACTGCGTGTTCTTGATAAGTATGTACCGGTCAGGCAGGGAGGAAGGCGTCGAGCGAGGGAACCGAGGTTTACCAAGGAAGTGGAATCTCTTGTTAAGAGGAAGAAGGAGGCCTATGTGAAGATGAGGTGTGAAGTTTCAGTTGGGGCGATGGATAGTTACAAGGTAGCGAGGAAGGATCTAAAGAGAGAGCTAAGACGAGCAAGGAGGGGACATGAGAAGTATTTGGCAGGAAGGATCAAGGAAAACCCAAAAGCTTTCTATAGGTATGTCAGGAATAAGCGAATGACTAGGGAAAGAGTAAGACCAGTCAAGGACAGGGATGGGAAATTGTGTGTGGAGTCTGAAGAGATAGGCGAGATACTAAATGAATATTTTTCGTCAGTATTCACTCAGGAAAAAGATAATGTTGTGGAGGAGAATGCTGAGCCCCAGGCTAATAGAATAGATGGCATTGAGGTACGTAGGGAAGAGGTGTTGGCAATTCTGGACAGGCTTAAAATAGATAAGTCCCCGGGACCTGATGGGATTTATCCTCAGATTCTCTGGGAGGCCAGGGAAGAGATTGCTGGACCTTTGGCTTTGATTTTTATGTCATCATTGGCTACAGGAATAGTGCCAGAGGACTGGAGGACAGCAAAT
This sequence comes from Scyliorhinus torazame, assembly GCF_047496885.1. Lineage (NCBI taxonomy): Eukaryota > Metazoa > Chordata > Chondrichthyes > Carcharhiniformes > Scyliorhinidae > Scyliorhinus > Scyliorhinus torazame. Next base: position 280,362,219 of record NC_092713.1, on the reverse strand, counting down.
GTGATCCCTTTGTTCAAAAAGGGGAGCAGAGACAACCCCGGCAACTATAGACCGGTGAGCCTCACGTCTGTAGTGGGTAAAGTCTTGGAGGGGATTATAAGAGACAAGATTTATAATCATCTAGATAGGAATAATATGATCAGGGATAGTCAGCATGGCTTTGTGAAGGGTAGGTCATGCCTCACAAACCTTATTGAGTTCTTTGAGAAGGTGACTGAACAGGTAGATGAGGGTAGAGCAGTTGATGTGGTGTATATGGATTTCAGCAAAGCGTTTGATAAGGTTCCCCACGATAGGCTATTGCAGAAAATACGGAGTCTGGGGATTGAGGGTGATTTAGAGATGTGGATCAGAAATTGGCTAGCTGAAAGAAGACAGAGGGAGGTGGTTGATGGGAAATGTTCAGAATGGAGTACAGTCACAAGTGGAGTACCACAAGGATCTGTTCTGGGGCCGTTGCTGTTTGTCATTTTTATCAATCACCTAGAGGAAGGCGCAGAAGGGTGGGTGAGTAAATTTGCAGACGATACTAAAGTCGGTGGTGTTGTCGATAGTGTGGAAGGGTGTAGCAGGTTACAGAGGGATATAGATAAGCTGCAGAGCTGGGCTGAGAGGTGGCAAATGGAGTTTAATGTAGAGAAGTGTGAGGTGATTCACTTTGGAAGGAATAACAGGAATGCGGAATATTTGGCTAATGGAAAAGTTCTTGAAAGTGTGGATGAGCAGAGGGATCTAGGTGTCCATGTACATAGATCCCTGAAAGTTGCCACCCAGGTTGATAGGGTTGTGAAGAAGGCCTATGGAGTATTGGCCTTTATTGGTAGAGGGATTGAGTTCCGGAGTCGGGAGGTCATGTTGCAGCTGTACAGAACTCTGGTACGGCCGCATTTGGAGTATTGCGTACAGTTCTGGTCACCGCATTATAGGAAGGACGTGGAGGCTTTGGAGCGGGTGCAGAGGAGATTTACCAGGATGTTCCCTGGTATGGAGGGAAAATCTTATGAGGAAAGGCTGATGGACTTGAGGTTGTTTTCGTTAGAGAGAAGAAGGTTAAGAGGAGACTTAATAGAGGCATACAAAATGATCAGGGGGTTGGATAGGGTGGACAGTGAGAGCCTTCTCCCGCGGATGGAAATGGCTGGCACGAGGGGACATAACTTTAAACTGAGGGGTAATAGATATAGGACAGAGGTCAGAGGTAGGTTCTTTACGCAAAGAGTAGTGAGGCCGTGGAATGCCCTACCTGCTACAGTAGTGAACTCGCCAACATTGAGGGCATTTAAAAGTTTATTGGATAAACATATGGATGATAATGGCATAGTATAGGTTAGATGGCTTTTGTTTCGGTGCAACATCGTGGGCCGAAGGGCCTGTACTGCGCTGTATTGTTCTATGTTCTATGTTCTATGTCTCACAGCTTCTACGATGGCTCGGGCTTCCTTTTTGACAGAGGGTTGTCGAATTTCGGAGGCATGGAGGGTACGGGAGAAGAAAGCCACGGGCCTGCCCGCCTGGTTGAGGGTAGCGGCCAGGGTAAAGTCAGACGCATCGCTCTCCACCTGGAACGGGATGGACTCGTCTACTGCGTGCATCGTGGCCTTGGCAATATCTGCCTTGATACGGTTGAAGGCCAGGCGGGCCTCAGCCGTCAGGGGGAAAATGGTGGATTTAATAAGTGGACGGGTCTTGTCCGCATAATTGGGGACCTACTGGGCATAATTGGAGAAAACCGCCAGGCATCTCTTCACGGCTTTAAAGCAGTGGGGGAAGGGAAGTTGCAGAAGGGGGCGCATGCTATCGGGGTCGGGCTCGAGGACTCCATTTTCCATGACCTAGCCAAGGATGGCTAGGTGAGTTGTGTGGAAAACACATTTCTCCTTATTATAGGTTAAATTAAGGAGCTTGGAGTGTGGAGGAATTTCTGGAGGTTAGCGTCGTGGTCCTGCTGGTCATGGCCGCAGATGGTGACATTATCCAGATACGGGAATGTGGCCCGCAGCCCGTGCTGCTCAACCATTCGGTCCATCACTTGCTGTAAGTCCGAGACTCCATTGGTGATGCCGAAGGTGACCCTGAGGAAGTGGTAGAGGCGGCCATCTGCCTCGAAGACAGTGTATTGGCGGTCCTCCGGGTGGATAGGAAGCTGGTGGTACACGGACTTCAAGTCTCTTGTGGAGAAGGCCCGGTACTGAGCGATCTGGTTGACCATGTCAGATATGCGGGGAAGGGGGTACGCATCGAGCTGCGTGTACCGGTTGATTATCTGACTGTAGTCGACGACCATCCAGTGTTTCTTCCTAGTCCTGACGACCACCACTTGGGCTCTCCAGGGGCTAGTACTGGCCTCAATGATCCCTTACCGCAGGAGTCGCTGGACCTCCGACCTGATAAAGGCCTTGTCCCGGGCACTGTATCGTCTGCTCCTGGTGGCGACGGGCTTACAGTCGGGGGTGAGGCTAGCGAAGAGCGAGGGAGGGGCGACCTTAAGGGTCGGAGACTACAGATAGTGAGAGGGGGCAGGGGTCCACCGAACTTCAAAGTCAGGCTTCGGAGGTTACACTGGAAGTCCAGTCCTAGGAACAGGGCAGCGCAGAGATGGGGAGGACATAGAGTTTGAAGTTAGCGTACTCTATGCCCTGGACCGCAAGGTTTGTGACACAGTAGCCCCGGACCTGAATGGAGTGTGATCCGGAAGCTAGGGAGATAGTCTGGGACGCGGGAAAAATCCAGAGGGAGCAGCGCCTTACCGTATCCGGATGAATAAAGCTATCCATGCTCCCGGAGTCGAACAGACAGTCCGTCTCGTGCCCATTGACCCGGACGGCCATCATTGAGTTCTTGAGGTGATGGGGCCGTGATTGGTCGAGCGTGACGGAGCTAAGCTGCGGAAGAAGGCTGGTCTGGTCGGTGGTAGCGGGCTGGTCCCAAAATGGCAGCCTCCATGATTCGCACGTGGCGGGCGTCGTCGAAGATGGCGGTCAAAATGGCGGCCCCCACTGGCCACATGAGGCGGATGATGCGTCAGAAGGGGGCGGTCCCGGCAGGCAAGATGCCACGCTACGGTACCTGTGAGCTTCACTTCGGGCCTGGCAGATTTTGGGTCTGGGAGCTTGAGGTCGGGCCTGACATTCATTCAACACCTCGCCTATCTCTTCTGACTCCATGAACAAGTTCCCACTACTGTCCTTGACCGGCTCTAACCTCACCCTGGTCATTTTTTAATTTCTCACATAAGAGTAAAAAGCCTTGGGGTTTTCCTTGATCCGACCCGCCAAGGACTTCTCATGCCCCCTCCTAGCTCCCCTAAGCCCTTTCCTTTAGCTCATTCCTTGCTATCTTGTTACCCTCAAGCAACCCAACTGAACCTTGTTTTCTCATCCTTACATATGCTTCCTTTTTCCTCTTGACAAGACATTCAACCTCTTTTGTGAACCATGGTTCCCTCACACCGTCATTTCCTCCCTGCCTGACAGGGCCATACCTATCAAGGACATGCAGTATTTGTTCCTTGAACAAGCTCCACTTTTCATTTGTGACTTTTCCTGACAGTTTCTGTCCCCATCTTATGCTCCCTAATTCTTGCCTAATCGCATCATAATTACCCCTCCCCCAATTATAAACCTTGCCCTGCCATATGGCCCTATCTCTCTCCATTGCAATAGTGAAAGACACTGAACTGTGGTCACTATCTCCAAAGTGCTCTCCCACAAACAAATCTAACACTTGGCGGTATACTTGTTACTGAAGGGAATGACCACAGGGGATCCCTGTACTGACTGCTTCCTCCCAGCCCCTCTCACCGTCACCCACCTATCTACTTTCTTCATAGTAACTACATCCCTGAAACTACTATCTATGAACACCTCTGCCTCCCGAATGATCCAAAGTTCATCCAGCTCCAGTTCCAGTTCCCTAACTGGTTTCTGAGGAGCTGGAGATGTCTGAACTTCCCAGAAAAGATTCTGCTGAATGCACAAACTCACCAGTGGCCACTAGAGATTGACAATAGATACAAAATAAAATTGGTACAATAACTAATATTGAAATGAAGAATTATAAATAATTAATTTTAATAGGTATTATTATGAAGATAGCATTGTTTGTTACAATTTTCTTGCAACTGTCTCGGTTGTGCAATTTTCTGAATAATAACAAGGTGGACAGTCGTTAAAGTTGTATAAGGACATCAGAAAATCCAATATTAACAGGTTAATCAGGAATTAATTTCTTTGTGCTCTTGGGTAACTAGGTGCTGACTTTAATAACAATTTTTAAAAAAAATCAAAATTCACTGTTCATAAACCCCCCAAAAAATTATATCCTAGATACTTCAGAGGTATTTCTCCAGGTCTTCTAGGGGACAGCCCAATGTTGCTGCCATATTCGATACAGTGATGTTTGTTGTATATTGTGCTAGTGAGACTGGAGGCTGCACTAACTGGCTCTTGTCACTAAGAGTAGATTTGACTCCCTCACATTTGGTTATTTTAATGAGACAATTGTGCTGTGCACGCAAATGATAACAATATCGCCAATTCTTACATTCAAAGGAAACTGGCATTCATTGAATCAGCAACTTTAATTTAATGCTCCTGGCACAATTATCTTGTTATATCAGCAAACATTGGGCCATTGGGACATTCCTCTGAAGCATCGGTAATCTTGGCACCACTGGTGCAATGCTACCGCTGCCATTCTCAACCTTTGTGCACGAGTGAGCACGCATTCAGCAGCAGGCTGAACCTGCCACTGATGGTTTAGGTATCATGAACGACTTGCAGGTTAGTCGCTGATTAATCTCTACCAACTCTATTTGGTTTATGGAAGTGTTTGGCGGTTGCTGAAGTCGTCAGGGAATTGTGCTGCAAGGGGAGGACTGCTGGGTTGTGGCTGCAAGTATTCTGGCCGGGCCACTTGCTCTCAGACATTAGTGCCTTGTTGCAATCCCCCTTAGGCTGCAACCTGAGAGGGAGATGGAGTAGAGGCAGCAAGGAAGTTGGCAAGCTGCACACAACAGGCTGAGGAAAAGAACGAGCACTTCTCACACTGTTGCCTTAACCAGGAGCATTGTGCGCATTATTTGCATTTTATGAAGGTGGTGATCACAGAATTCTGCCAACCCTTGAAACTCAACTTGCAACCTCAGAGCAGGGGCAGTGAGGTGCTGCCAGTGGCTGTGGAGGTGGTGGCAGCCGTGAATTTCTTTTGGTTGGAATCTTCCCAGAATAGAGCAGGCAACAGATGTAGCATTTCCCAGTTTGTCATCCAGCATTGCAGAGGTACCAGGCACTCTTATGGGTGGCACAGTGGTTAGCACTGTTGCTTCACAGCGCCAGGGTCCCATGTTCGATTCCCGGCTTGGGTCAGTGTCGGTGCAGCGTCTGCACATTCTCCCCGTGTCTGCATGGGTTTCCTCCGGGTGCTCCAGTTTCCTCCCACAAGTCCCGAAAGACGTGTTGTGAGGTAATTTGGACATTCTGAATTCTCCCTCAGTGCACCAGAACGGGCGCCGGAGTGTGGCGACTAGGGGATTTTCACAGTAACTTCATTGCAGTGTTAATGAAAGCCTATTTGTGACACTAATAAAGATTATTATGCCTGGAGATGGGAATTCATTATTCTTTCTAACCAGAAAAAAGTAGGCAACGCGTGTACATGGTTTTGAAAAGTTGGCAGGCTTCCCAATGATGGAGACTGCCATTGATTTGCACACATGTTGCTGAATTCAAGTGCTGAGATCCACCATTACCAAAAAGAGTTCCACTCCCTGGATGTCCAGTTAGGTGTGAGACCAAGTTCAGTGTACCATGTTGAAGAATACCCGCAACCCTGATAGCAGTCATGATGCTTTTATTCTGTACCATTGCGCTGCGCATTAAAAAAAAAAAATTTCGTCTGACTTGGGCATCACTGGCAAGGCTCTCATTTGTTGCCCGTCCCTGATTGTCCTTTGAACGGAGTGGCTTGCTCGGGCATTTCAGTAGACAGCCAAGATGCAACCACGTTGCTGGGGGTTCAGTCACAGGTTGGCCAGACCAGGTATGACCAACAGATATGATCCTTCCCCAAAGGATATTTGTGATCCAAAAGGGTTTCTACAACAATTGATGATAGTTATCATGGTCACCATTATTGACATTTATAATTGCATTTTAATTGCACCAGCTGCCACGATGGATCTTGTCCCCAGAGCAGTGATGGGCGATTGTATGGGCCACGTGAGTGACGTCCTTCGTCTCAGTCGGTCATAAGATTGAAATCAGGCTTCTTCACTAACCATGACCCCATGAATAAGATCAAATGCAATTTAATACACGGCAAATATTTCGTAATGAGTTATAGAAAATGGGTAATCATTTATATATTAATAGAACTATCATCAACTTTCAATGGTGAAAACAAAAAAATATTTGCCCTTTGGACGTAGAGGATGTGCTGGGCTCTCACAGTCTATGTGGTGAGCAATCAGCGCGCACCTCACTTCGGTAATACCGGTAGGAAAAAAAACTACACAGACGGAAATCAGGGGAATGTGGGCAACAGTCAACAAAATGTCTCATGGACTGCACCCAGAATCCAGGTGGGCCGCATGCGGCCCCTGCGTCGCAGGATGCCCACCGCTGCCCCAGAACATCAGCTTCAGTCTCTTGATTACCATCCCTGTGACAGTACCACTCTGCCACCATCCCCCCCCCATTTGAGATACCAAGTTAAAACCAGAGAGCGACTTCTGAGCAAATTCTTTATGCTAACAAATTCTCGGGAAAGATATAGAAGAGCAGATTTAAGGGAAGATCACAGATGCAAGATCCATAATGTAATGGTCATGGGAGACTTCAATTATCCTTCTATACATTGGGGTAGTGATAGTGCAAACAGATCGGAAGGGGTAAGAGTCTCCGAAATGTGTTGAAGAGAATTTTCACAATCAGCATTTTTCTGGCCCAATGTGGAAGGGGCTATTATCAGGTCTGGATCTGGGGGAATGAAGTGGGTCAAATGGAGCAAGAGTTAATAATAATAATAATCTTTATTGTCACAACACTGCAATGAAGTTACTGTGAAAAGCCCCTAGTCGCCACATTGAGAGCCATTACTGAGGCAGAGTTGTCTGCAGTCTGCATTATCAAAGGGTGAGCAAACCCTTTGGAAGGCTTTCCTCCATCTCAAATCCAGCAGGCCAGTGCTAAGCCCTTCACCTGACCTCCATCTCACATGGCATCCTCACCCTTCCCCTTCCAAGTAAGTGACACCCCGGAAGACCAGAGATGGGTGTTCCCCCTGTTCATTTTTAACTGCTTCTGGACACATTGCTCTTTGACCCGGGTGATGAGAGTCATGTGCACAAAACCTCAAGTAGACACTTTTCTGCATGACTCCATTACCTTTGAGACTCAATAGAGAGACCATTGCCTTAGAATAACTGAGAAAGACTAACTGCATGAACCCTTGTCAGCCATGACCATTCACCTGGGAGAATGGAGGTTTGGTGTTACAAGTTGGCTGCCCTCCACTAGCCATGCCCCCTGGAGGCATTCCACCTCCCTCCGTCCCCCCATCCCGGCTTCTGACTGCAGCTGACGGTAAATAGCATGGAATGAACGGCAGCTGCACACCTTGCTCGAAGTTCAACGATATGAGACCCATGAGTCAGGAACAAACCTGTTGGAATGCGGGCTTCACCTTTGAAAGGAGAACACAACTGAGCACTTATAACATCCTGATCCCTCATAATTATTAGAGTGTCCCTTTAGTTCTCACTTGTGATGATCTTGAATTCTACCCACCAAAAAGCCCCTCCGCCCACCTCAATGGTACTCACTGACTGACTAACTGCGTGGTTCAGGGTCAGTTTAGAAAAATGGTGTATATCACCTTTCAAACTCACTCCACCACCTTCCACTATCCTTTGGCTACTCACCAACATCCCCCCCCCACATCACCAAATGACCCTCATTATAACTATTCCTCTTCTCACTGTCACCCTTGATCTTCCCCCCATTATTCCAAACCGTGCCATGGTCCATCCCTCTCCCTCGCAGAGCTGATATGTGTTACCATCCCCATGCCCACCCTGACTCAGCCCCCCTCCCATTATCCGAGCCATCTGCTTTGTCCCCCTCCATGACCCATCCAATGAGGCTTTCACCTACCAGATTCACCCTAGACCTGCCACCCTACTGCATCCCAATCCCCATGCTAACGGTGACCGTTCGTTCCTATTGCCATTGCCATGGACTCCCCCCTACAAACCCACACTGTCGACTCCACCAATCCTATCTCTAAGACACTATCACCCTTCCATGGACATTACTTCCCCCTTCCCCAGACACTCTCCCACCCTTCCCCCGTAAACCTGCAATCATTGTCACAGAGGGGGTGGACTGGAAAATGCAGCGAGTTATTCAAATGTCCACTGACCTCGGTGGGAGCGGAAAATCCTGTCGGCGGAAAATTACACTCGTTGGAGGCAATTTTCAACTCGTGTTACCCGTCAGTGAGAATAGCGACGTGGGAGCAAAAGATGGCGAGACTCGCATTCTTGCCGAGGAGATCACGTTTTCCGATTTTCCAGACCTCTCGCTGGTGGCGTAACGGGAATCCCACCACGGAAGTTTGGGAACTTTGGGCGCGATTCTTCGACCCCCCACCGGGTCGGAGAATCGCCGGGGGCTGGCGTGAATCCCGCCCCCGCCGTGTCGCGAATTCTCTGCCACCGGAGATTCGGCGGGGGTGGGAATCACGCCGCGCCGGTCGGTGGGAATCCCCCTGCGATTCTCCGGCCCGCGATGGGCCGAAGTCCCGCCGCTGTCAACACTCTCCTGCCGGCGTGGGTTAAACCACCTATCTTACCGGCGGGAGCAGGCGGCGCGGGCGGGCTCTGGGGTCCTGGGGGGCGCGCGGGGTGATCTGGCCCCGCGGGGTGACCCCACGGTGGCCTGGCCCGCGATCGGGGCCCACCGATCCGTGGGTGGGCCTGTGCCGTTGGGGGCACTCTTTTCCTTCCGCCTTCGCCATGGTCTCCACTGTGGCGGAGGCGGAAGAGATCCCCTCCCTGCGCATTCGCGGGGATGCCGTGAGCGGCAGCTGATGCTCCCGCGCATGCGCCACCCGGCAAAGTCATTTTCGCAGGTACAACATCACTAGTTTGGTGGGGAGAGTGAAAGCCGATCTGGCAAGGTGGGACGGCCTTCCTCTGTCACTGGCAGGTCGGGTACAGGCGGTTAAAATGAATGTGCTGCCGCGATTCCTGTTTACTTTTCAATGCCTACCGATTTTCCTGCCAAAGTCTTTTTTCAGGGAGATTGAGGGAAGGATTACCTCATTCATATGGGGAGGGAAGATGGCCAGAGTGAGAAAGGTGCTGCTACAGAGGGGAAGGCAGGCAGGGGGTTTGGGTCTCCTGAACTTGTACTACTACTGGGCGGCGAATGTGGAGAAAGTGCGGAGCTGGGTCAGAGGGGTGGATTCTCAGTGGGTCAGAATGGAGGAGAGTTTGTGCAGGGGGTCGGGACTGAAGGCACTTGCAACAGCGCCGCTCCCGATAGCTCCGGGGAAATATTCAGGGAGTCCGGTAATAATAGCTTCATTGAAAATCTGGAGGCAGTTTCGCCAACACTTCGAGTTAGGTTTAGGGTCAAGGGAGATGCCGATTCGGGGGAACCACAGATTTGAGCCAGGGAGGTGGGATGGACGTTTTCGGAAATGGGAAGAGAAGGGGATTAAGACACTAAAAGATTTGTTTCTTCGGGGTAGGTTTGCAGGATTGAGGGAGCTGGAAGCGAAGTATGGGCTAGAGCAGGGAGAAGGGTTTAGGTACATGCAGGTTCGGGATTTTGCCAGGAAGGAGATACAGAGCTTCCCAGAGGAACCGGCTTCCACATTGCTGGAGGAGGTGTTGACGACAGGGGACTGGAGAAGGGGGCAGTGTCAGCGGTGTACGGAGCTATTCTGGAAGAGGATAAGGCACCACTGGAAGGGATCAAAGCAAAGTGGGAGGAAGAGCTGGGAGAGGTTATAGAGGAGGGGGTCTGGTGTGAGGTGCTCCGGAGAATGAATGCCTCCACCTCATGTGCGAAGTTGGGGCTGATACAGCTGAAGGTGGCATATAGGGCGCACCTCATGAGGGCGAGGATGAGCCAATTTTTTGAAGGAGTAGAGGGTGTGTGTGAGCGTTGCGGGGGGGGGGGGGGGGGGGGGGGGGGGGGTCCGCGAATCACATTCATATGTTTTGGTCCTGTCCAAAGCTAGGGGAGTACTGGAAGGAGGTGTTTAGGGTAATTTCCAAGGTGGTGCGTGTGAAACTGGACCCGGGTCCCCAGGAGGCCATATTCGGGGTGTCGGACCAGCCAGGGTTGGAAACGGGAGCGGAGGCAGATATCATAGCCTTCGCCTCGTTGATCGCCCGAAGGCGGATCCTGCTGGGATGGAGAGCAGCCTCTCCACCCAGTGTCCTGGCGTGGCGGGGGGACCTGTTGGAATACTTGACCCTTGAGAAGGTTAAGTTCGAACTGAGGGGAAGCTCGGAGGGGTTCTACAAGTCATGGGCGCTATTTATTATGCACTTTCAAGAACTGGATAACATCGAACATTAGTTGGGGGGCGGGGTGGGGGGGGAGGGGGGCTGTGTAGATTAAGGGTGAGTACGGGTAATCCCTGATTCCTTTTTGTCATTTGTTTATGTAAACATGCGGGTTGAGGTTTGGGGGTTGGTGGGTAGGTGGGATCGTTGTTGTTATTATGGGGATTGACATATCTTGCTGATTATTGTTTATTGTTGATGGGTGTAAATGTGGGAGAAAATGTGAAAAAGGAGAATAAAACATTTTTTTTTTAAAAAGGCAACCGGGGCATTAATGTGCAGGGTTTGATGGTCAGGCATGCGGCCGATCGTGGGATCTCTTTCTTGGGTCTGGCTCCGCGGTCTGAGTCCAGCGCTGTGCGCATGCGGGGCCTCTGACCGGAAGTGCGGGGGCCGTATCTGCAGGAAAAGCTGCGAGATTGACTCTGGGTCCCTGCTAGTCCCCTGCAGGGCTGAGAATTCTTTTCACTTTTTTGCAGGAATTTCAGGAGCAAAACTCCACCATTTTGACGCCGGCATGGGGACATAGTCTCAATAATGGAGAATTCAGCCCCAAGTTTTCCTGGGGACAACGTATAAGAGGCAAGCTGGCATGGGCGTGGCATGATCTACATGGAGAAAATAAATTCTGAGACTCCATACTCGGTCAGGCTTCCCGTCATCACGGCTGGCGGGTTCTCCCCAGTTTTCTCGCCAGGACCGACAAGTTGAACAAAACATGAGGAAGTTCTGCCAATGTTCCCGACACAGATCAGCGGGAAAATCTTTAACTCGCCATCAAGGTGGGGAGAACAAAGGGAAAATAATTTTTTCCATCAAGAGGACCTTGTGGCCCCACCTACCATGATTCCAACCGCTGGAGGGAGCCGAACATTTTAATTTCCAGGAACGTATTTGGAATTGATCAATTTGCCTTTATAAAATCTAGAAAATCATGACTCAATGGTCTTCAAAACAAACTAAATAGCTGAGCAACCTCTGTGAGCTGATGCAGGCTTTAACGTTGACCCTCAGGTACGAGATATTGAGTAAATAATAAGCCAGATTGCAATGTAAACAGCTGGTAAAGCTCTTGACTATTCTTGACAATATAACTTATGAGGTTAGTCTCATGTGTAGCTGCCTGAGAGAATTGCACTGAGCCGAACCACATTTAAAAAGTATGCTTTAATTACAAAAAATCTGCCTCTTCAACCTGCATGATTTACTTGTTTTTAAAATGTGTTATTTAAAGGAGAATGCAAGGCAAGGGCAGTTCAGTTGGCTCATTTTAGCTTGCAGTGAAAAGAAGTGTGCAACGCAGTGGTTCAAACCAGCTTGTGGTGATTGTCCCTTTAAGGGCAACACAGCAGGGTAAGGGTCACCTGGTCTGGGCAACCAATCGGGACTCAAAGTGCGGAATCATCCCATGGTGAGAAAGTCTCTGAAGCAGCGACATTTTGGGAGCGAGCTGCAGCCATGAGGCAGCTATACAATTCAGATTAATAAATACATTTGGTGTTCACGAATGGTGTGAAAGTGCATCTTTACACAGGTGGTGCATTACAACTGCAGTCTGAGTCATGTCATTTGAACGTGTAAGTCTGTTGACTGTCTGCCGTGACACACGTCACTGACTAAAGAAACTAACTACAGGAGTTCCCTGAGAGTACTATGTTTGATTCTTGAACTCAAGAGTTTCTGGGAAGGTTTTGGCATCATACATAAATGCCCTTTCCTTTGAGGAGCTTCATGTGTAACAGATTAATGCCATTTTTCATTGAAACATTTGCTATGCACAAGTTTCCTCCATCATTTACACATCTGTGTTATCTCCGCTGAAACTCTCTTATCTCTCGTTTACAGAGCTGTCTCAGGCCATGCAAAAAAAAATCAAGCCACGCACGTTTCCTACATTTATACACATGGGCGCAATTCTTCTGCCTCGGTGCGCTCACGCTCGAGTGAAACGAGGCCAGTGTATAGCGGGAGAGGTCGAAAACGAGAATCGGGCCAGACGCCAGTTTGCGATGCAACCGGCCTGCTCCCGTAGTTGAAATCAGGGTCTCGCAGTAGCGTAGCGAGAAACCAATTATCACCACTTAAGCCCTATAATTAACAGGAGCCACCGAATATTCACCGGCCTCACATCATTCATCGGCCTCCCCAACAAATGGTCATGCTGGCGCGAATTGGTACTCTTTTTAAAATCGTGAACCTGGCGGAAGAGCTTCCGTTGGGAGCCAAGGAGATGAGTAGCCATTTTCCTCACAGGCAAAGAGCCCGGTCGTGCTGGGCTTGTCACCCCAAGGATCGGCGGGGGGTGGGGGACCGTCAGCTGGGGGTGGGGAACCCTCCGCAGGGGTGGGGTGCCATGGGAGAGTTGAGGGGAAGCATGAGGGGGCAAGAGGGGAAACACTCCTGCAGCACCACCATGCCAACCCCTGGATCATGTGTACCCATTTTGGGGCAACCCTTGTCCCTACCCAACTGCCGCACGTGCCACCCATAACCCCCACTGACTGCCGAGGCCGCTGGCCATGCGCCTGAGGCTATAGCGAAGATTAATTAGTAATCACGGTTAAGTGAGTACTTCACAGAAACTAAGTTGATTCCCGTGGGTGGGCGAGCCATGTAGCATAGGTCATAGATCATAGAACTTACAGTGCAGAAGTAGGACACTAAGGGCAATTTAGCATGGCCAATCCCCCTAACCTGCACACCTTTGGACTGTGGGAGACATTGCCCAGCATCCCAATCAAACTGCAACACTGTGCCTGAACACTGCGGGAGGCAACACTGCACACGCAGCAGCCAACATCCCAACACCCAGGGGATGGGACACAGCCCCGGGGACATATTCACGGCCGGAGGGTGGGTGACTGCCATGGGGAAGGGGACCAGCGCCCGGTCCAGATGACATTATGAGCGGGTGTCCAGGGTACAGGGTCTGGGGTCCGGTGAGGGGGGCCCGCTGCGGCCAGGTGTGCCTGAGCAGAGCATTCTGGGTGGACCATAAGACATAGGAGCAGAATTAGGCCACTCAGCCAATCGAGTCTGCTCCGCCATTCAATATGATATTTTTCTCATCCCCATTCTCCTGCCTTCTCCCCATAACCCCTATTCCCTTATTAATCAAGGACGTATCTATCTATGTCTTAAAGACACTCAGTGATTTGGCCTCCACAACCTTCTGCGGCAAAGAGTTCCACAGATTCATCACCCTCTGGCTGAAGAAATTCTTCCTCATCTCTGTTTTAAAGGATCGTCCCTTTAGTCTGAGATTGTGTTCTCTGCTTCTAGTTTTTCCTACAAGTGGAAACATCCTCTCCACGTCCACTCTATCCAGGCCTCGCAGTATCCTGTAAGTTTCAATAAGATTCCCCCTCATCCTTCTAAACTCCAACGAGTACAGACCCAGAGTCCTCAACCGTTCCTCATACGACAAGCTCTTCATTCCAGAGATCATTCTTGTGAATGTCCTCTGGACCCTTCCCAAGGCCAGCACATTCTTCCTTAGATACGGGGCCCAAAACTGCTCACAATACTCCAAATGGGGTCTGACCAGAGCCTTATACAGCCTCAGAAGTACATCCTTGGTCTTGTATTCTAGCCCTCTTGACATGAATGCTAACATTCCATTTGCCTTCCTAACTGCCGACTGAACCTGGACGTTAACCTTAAGAGAATCAAGAACAAGAACTCCCAAGTCCCTTCGTGCTTCTGATTTCCTAAGCATCTTCCCATTTAGAAAATAATCTATGCCTCCATTTCTCCTTCTAAAGTGCATAACCTCACACTATTCCACATTGTATTCCATCTGCCACTTCGTTGCCCACTCGCCTAACTTGTCCAAATTCTTCTGCAGCCCACCTGCTCCCAGAGACATCGGCAGCAGCAGCTTCTGCAGATGCTCGAGGTGGCAGACCAGGTGCTGGGTCCCACTCCACATTATGACGTCCCAGCCGCACATCAGGCCACGGAGGGACCTAGCGGAGGGCGGGGGGGGGGGGGAGAATTCCGCGATCGCCCGGGGTGTACAAGTGTTGCTTGTCATTTGAACAGATGACAGACGGCACATGTCGCAGGAGGCTCCGCCTCAACAAGGAGGTGGTGCAGCACCTGTACCATGTCCTTGCGGATTTGGCACCACGTGGAAGAGGAGGACACCCACTCCTGGTGGCCCTCAAGGTTACCGCAGCCCTGATCATTTCAGGGCTCGAGCAAGGGACCTGTATGGCATCTCTCTTTGGCCACAGCCCAAATGTGCATCTGACAGGTCACGGATGCCGTGCTTGTCTGGGCAGAAAACTACATCAACTTTGACATGGACCAAGCCCAGCAAGATGCCCGGGAAGCAGGCTTCTCTTCCCTTGCTGGGATGCCACAGGTCCAGGGGGGTCATAGATACCACGCATGTTGCGCTACACTCAGCGGGCATCTGGGAGTGCACTACGTTATCAGAAAGGAGTTCCACTCCCTGAACATACAGCTCGTGTGCAACCACCAGATAAAAATAATGCATGTGTAGTGATATACATCACTGTATCACTTATGCACAAGGGGTTAAGATAAATACACTACAACTAAGTAACCACTAGAGGGAGCACCAGAGATGTATATATACATAGACAAACAGGAAGTGGTCTCTCTCTCTTCACAGGCATGGCAGCTGGTGAGCAGGACACAGACAGGCAGCTCAGATGTAACATAGTCTAAGCGCTGGAGAGAGAACAAACTCACAGAAATAAAGCACCTACTCCAACTGTCAGACTATGAGCTTTATTCAGATGCAAGGAATAATACAACATGTATGTGCCCGCTTCCTTGGGAGTGTGCACGACAGCTACATCCTGGGGCAGTCAGGCATCCCGTCCTCTTCGAGCACACTACAGGATGCACGGCTGGCTCTTGGGAGATAAGGAGTACCCATTGTGGATCTGGATCCTTAATCTATGCCATAGACTGACCCCTGCTTGTCTGCTCACTCACACCCGTCACCTGCACCTGGTGTCCCAGGAGAGGGGGGATGCCTGGAGAGATGGACCAAGGTTTCGGAGGCAATATTGCAGAAGAAAGTGACAGAAGCATCATACTGGTTGTGAACAACCTCTCGTGGTTACTTAGTTGTAGTGTATTTACCTTAACCCCTTGTGTATATACAGTGATGCAATATCATTACATCCCCCCTTTTTTCTTATATATTTTCTGTACTTGGTTGAAGAAAATTGTACAAAACATGTAGATAAATGATGACATGTACAAGTTGTGATGATATTGATGATTATACAAAGCCAATTAATATTTATGAGTCCAATCTTAATTTAAAAAATTTAGAGTCCAAATTTTATGAATTTGTTCAGTGTTTATTGTTTGTAACAAATCCCCACTCTCCCGATCGTACCCCCCTCACCAATTACCTATCTCCCCACCCAATCCCTCTCCCTCGGTGCCCTCAGTGATCCTCGGTGTGATTTGCCTTCCTAGCTCTACTGCTACGTCTAGGGTTTCCCCAGGATGCATATCTGAGTTGGAGGCAGCCAGCTGCTTACCTCATCCCATGGCCTTCAATTCCCCTGGCCGGCATCCTCTGATGGTTCTGGGGCTGGAGGACGCCGGCTCACTTGTTGCCGTGCCGCCCTGTCCTGTGTGCTGGCTGTCAGACGCGGACACATCAGATAGGTGGAAATTGGAGAAGCTGCTGGCCACCGCTGCCACTCCATGGGGCGGGTCCGGGTTGGCACCCAGCATCCCCTTGGTCCAGTCCGTTCCCATAGGGCCACCTGAGACTGGGTAAAGCTCCGCAGCACCTCAGCCATGCCCATCTAAGAGGAGGACATGTCCCGTAGAACCTCATCAAGGTCAGCCCGGTACGGAGCAACATTTCCCAGCAAGTCGGACATTCTGCCGAGGCCCTCAGCCATGACTGTCACCAATTGCGAGACGCCGTGGACATCTCCACTGCAGTCGCCAGCCTAGCAGCGTTGGCCTTGGTGCCACGCATTGCCGGTGACATCGCCTGTAACATAGTCTCTAGGACTCCTCCAATCAGCTATGGACATACTGGAGTGCTGCTGAGATCTCCCTCTGAATGTTACGACCGCACCCTAACGTCTCCATCAGCTCCGGGATGACCTCTTCCACAGGCTCAGCATCAGGCTGGGAACCAGCTGGGTCCTGGGATCCAGTAACCTTTGGCTGATGTCTCGCCTGGGGATTCCTGCCTCCACCTGATGTGCAAGAGCAGCTATGTGATGCTCACCAGATTGTGTCCCAGAAGCCTGTCCACTAACATATCCCCCGGGGTGCACGTATCTCCGGTGTTGGAGGATGGGGATCAGAGCTGTGATGCCTCCTTCAAGGTGTTCTCCTGGTTGGCAGGAGAGGGGGCCACCTGCAATGGGCTGCTGCCATCGGCTGGAGGACCTGTGGGAGAATGGACATGTGGTCAGTGGGAGGGATGGGTCAGTCAGGCAATAACAACTCTCTTTTGACAGGTCCTTTGGCTGGGGCCTGGTGGTTCCTCAGCCACCCCAGTCACCTCCAAGATACGCTCCTCGATGGAGGTGAGAATTCTTATGTCCAGCACCCCACCGCCAGACTGGGCCCTCTACCGCTGATAATGGGACAGCTCTTCCTGAGGAGACACAGAGAGGGTATAATTAGCCACACGTGTGGTTTACAGTGGTGGGAGGGGTGTGTGAAGGAAGGGTTGGGGGTTGGTTGAAGGGAGAGTGGGGTGGAGGGAGGGTTGGGAGCTGCATGGGAGAGTTAGGGGGTGGATGCTTGTGTGGGGGCGAAATGGCCTTGGGGGGGCGGGGGGCCTGCGTTGGTGTCTACTCACATCAGTGCTGCCCGGTGTAGAATGTTGACCTATTTCCAGCACTGGAGTCCAGTCCTCCTAATCACACTCCCGATGCTCACAACCACTATCACCTCATCCCAGGCACCACTGGCTAACCTCTGACTGACCTTCCGGGACCCTCGGGGGAACAGGACATCCCTCCTGGCCTCCACTGCATCGAGGAGCCTGGCCAGATCTGCAGCCCCAAATCATGGGGCCGGTCTCGTGGGCGTCATTGTTGCGAGCTGGCTGGGATTGGCTGAGCAAGAGCTGTTTAAGTGCTGCTCGACCTTGTCAGTGGGGGGCTGGTGGGCACGGTGCCAGTGAATTGGCTGGCGAGCTTTCATTTGCATTGAGAAGCCAGTGAGGCCTCGTCAAGTGGACCAGTTAACGTTCAATAGCTTTGCCGGCCTGGCTGGGCCGAGCGCTGGGAAACCCACGGCAGGGGTTCCATGGTGGGTGGGTGGGCATTTCCTTTATGCCATTTTAATCTTTTTTACATAGCAGCACCCTTTATTTGGGAGCCGTATTTTCTGGGAATGACCCTGCCCTGCCCGCGTAATGTCAAGGGACCCGCCTCCTTGATTTATTTTTGACTATCAAAAGATATGGGGGGGAAATCTGGTGTGCCGAACACCACCATCCCTGCCTGAGTTGACGCTTAATCAAAACATGGAAAAATTCTGCAGCTTAATATTTCCCTCTCCAAAGATTCCGCCAGGCCTGGTGAATATCTACATTTTTGTTTTTATTTCTGAAATTATTTGAGTTTGTCGCTGGTTTTGGTCTGTGTTTTATCCGTGAAATAATTCTAAGACCTCTGTTAACTAAAATGCTGTCAGTCAAAATGCAGTTGAAGTGTCTTTGGACCTGTATCCTTCCCCCAATTCATTCAGAAAGACTAAATAGCTGGAACAGCGTTACCACAAAGAATACCTCTGTCCTAGGAGCAGCAGAGAGTCTGAGAGAAGATGCCAGTCTAATTGCTATGACCTGTACTGGAGGTGCTATGGTTGTACTTGTGATTTTTTTACTGTTTTTTATGAGTGAGCTCTGCAGTCCTCTCTAATTCACTCATCATCCTGACTTGTAAAATATATTGCTGTTCCTTCACTGTCGCTGGGTTGAAGTTTTGGAATTCCTTCCCTAATAGCACTGTGGGTGTACTTACACCTCAGGGACTGCAGCGGTTCAAGGATGCAGCTCACCATCGCCTTCTCAAGGGCAACTAGAGATGGGCATACATTCTGGTCATGCCAGCGATGCCCGCACCCTGTAAATGAATAAAAACAAGGTAATGTGGGCATAATAATGTGGGCATAATGACAAGATTGACGCAGTAACCAGCATAAATTCCCATGCACATTTAGCATAAATTCACACCAAGAAATTGGGCGCATTGATTCGTACTGAGCTGGCTAATCCCCATCAAGGTGACGGTTTAACTCAACTATACCCACTTCGAGGGCAGCACGGTGGCGCAGTGGGTAAGCCCTGCTGCCTCACGGCGCCAAGGTCCCAGGTTCGATCCCGGCTCTGGGTCACTGTCCGTGTGGAGTTTGCACATTCTCCCCGTGTTTGCATGGGTTTCGCCCCCACAACCCAAAGTTGTGCAGGCTGGGTGGATTAGCCATGCTAAATTGGCCCTTAATTGGAAAAAGTGAATTGGGTACTCTAAATTTATATTTAACAAAAACTATACTCATGTCTCCAGTGAATCTAGTAGGAACGTGGGAACAGGAGTAGGCCATTCAGCCCCTCGAGCCTGTCCCGCCATTTAAAGAGATCATGGCTGATCTGTGACATGACTTCATAAACCTGCCTTTGGCCCATATCCCTATATATCATTGTTTAACATAAACCTATCTCTATCAGATTTTAAATTAACATACATTTCATTAGAATCATGCAATGAAGTGTATTAATTTGACAAGATATGCAGACAATGAACAAGTTGTTTTTGCCCATATTTATATAGATTTTTAATTCTATTCCGAATTACCTATATTAAAATGCTCATGGAAAGAATATTTGGTGCATGGCCATGGAATGTGCTTGCTTGTTAGTAGCATTGGTGCTAAAAGTAGAAGAAAGATCATTCATTCCCCGACACTGACATGCCTCGTCGAGATAAGTGCAAATCCGAACGCCTCACTCAACTCAGAATCAGGCAATCTTAATGGCTTTCAGTACTTGCCACAATCTGATTGATTGAGTTGCTACCTCCCGATCAACAGCAGAGAGTGCAAGGATCATACAAGCCAGAAGAAGGACTGGGGAGAAAGAAACTTTAATTGAGTTACTTTGAAAATAGAAAGCCTACTAAGCCATTGAATGTAGAAGAAAAGATAAGGGTGATACACTGCCAGGACCAGGGGTATTGACCTCCAGCACCTTTTCATTGAGTTCTCAATCAGCAGAATGGCAAAGGCAGATCCATAAGGGTCGCCACTTAAAAAACTATTGTGCTTTTTTTATCTTGTTGATGGGCTAAAAATACTATTGCCCACTAGTGAATAAAGAATGTTTTGACCAATTTTAGGTCATTATATTCAATATTTTAAATGGAGTTAGTCTGGGCTTGTGTTATTTATTGTTGATTTCATCTTTGCACTGCAGGAAACGATTCAATTCCCAAAATATATAGGTCACATATCGTGACACCATGCATGATCTCCTGCTTTTACTTATCCAAAGCTACTGTCAGTCAAATGCCATTTACTGCAGGCTATGAGATTAATTAGAATTTAGCAAAAAAAAAATTCTGGATGCGACCATGTACAGCTTTCACGTAAACCATCAATACAAAGTAACCTTCCAAATAGGTATGCAAGGATACTGCCCAGTCAATCTATTGACGTTCTGCAAGTGGAAATAAGTGCCTATTAAGCATAAAAAAAACCTTGTGTCTTTTTTCTTCTTCAGGTTCTCTTTCAAACCTTTTATCAGAAAAGGGCCCACTACCCTCTGTGCACAATAGGCAGTCTATTTACTTGTCCTTTTGTACACATTGTACATTTTTATTTGAACATTCAACTGAGCTTTGATAGCCAATATCCTCCACCCCATTCCTAAAGCCTTTTGTTATATTCATGGATTAAAGTAAGTCTGCTGCTGTTGTGTTTGGTTAACCATTTGCCCTCTCTTTTTGGTGATACTTCCCTTAATGAGATGAAAACTACTTTGGTGTTGAAAATTGGATTGATGTCATAAACACTTGAAGCAAGCTGTGTCAATTAGTATAAATGTGTTCCTCCCAAGTTTGAATCTAGTCGAGCCAACATTTTCTAATATGGGGAACAGTAGGACTGTACCAATATTGGATTTTTCTTATCTAATACCCAGGCAAGGAGGTGAGAATGGCAGAGGATGGGTGGGGGGAGGATCTAATATCATCCCTCGTGTCAAAGATGCCGTAGTATCCTAATCAGTTTAGCAAATACAAAATTAACATTCAAGCATGTAACTGTGCTAAACTTTGGGACCAAGAATGGGCGACATTTGAAAGGACCTCCGATTTGGTAAAGATAGGATTATTGTGGGCAATAAAGAGCAACAAAGAATGTATTTTTCCACCAATATGTCAATATATTTGTAATATTTTTTCTTTTGCAAAAAGATTCCTGTATGTAATGGTATCCCCTTTCAATACACTTTCTATAATATTCTTTAAGTGAAATGTTCATGCGCCCAATAAAGCTCAGGAACTTTCGTCCATGATTGTCCGCTTTTCTCACAGAAAATCTTACAATTTCTTTTGTCAATTCCAAGTGAACATATGCTGTTTATTCTCAATGGCCCTTTTGGAGACTTATCACTGAACACACTTCACAGGTTTGAACAGATAATTCCAATGCCGATCTACTAGAATAGTGCTGAAGCTACTTATTTTGAAATATTCTTCACGACAGTTATTTCGGCTTTTTTGATTGAATATACAAGTCTTTATTTACAGTTGTGACTTGCCAATGTTTTAAGTTCTTGCGTTTTTGCACTTTATCAAAATTATCCAATAAAAATTTTATATTTTCAAATTTCAGTTTCATGTTGTGAAGGCAAAATCACTTAAATTGCATCGTCATCTACTCGATATCACATTTTTTGTAGGGTGTTTGGAGTAAATGGGTTTATTTTTCTCATTTTCAACTTATAACTGTCACCAAATTGTCTATCTCTGACAGGATTCAAGGACATCAGATAAGAGAGTTTGGAGTAACACACAAGCGCAGGGAACATTGCTTTTCTAAAGTTGAAATGAAAGCAAATTGTTGGGGGCAGTGTATGGAGGCTCATTTGCATCAAATCTGTGCTAACCATGATTTAAGACCGGAAATATCTAACCTTTACTCTGCATTCAACTTCTGCTATACTTCAATCGGACCTTTCTCTGGGAATCAAAGGCAGCATTGATAATCTAACCATGGATCTTGAGGCCTGCCGACAGTCATTGGAAACAGCGTTTCCTGGATTATTAGCCCAAATTCGTAATTTGGATTATTGTCCAAATGACATAACCTAACCATTGTCAAATTATGTATTTAACGTGGGCTCTTTATGCTGCAGTGGTGGTGGCTCCTTGATGAGATCTTGAGGCATGTGTGTTTAACCATAAAGGGCGGGATTCTCCCGCAACCGGTGGGGCGAGCCGTACTGGCGCCAAAGAGTGGTGTGCGCAGAACTGCTGGCGTGCTTCCTGCGCATGCGCAGGGGGTTTCTTCTCCGCTCCGGCCATCACGAAGCCTTACGCAGGCTGGCGTGGAGGGAAAGAGTGCCCCCATGGCACAGGCCCACCCACAGATCGGTGGGCCCCGATCGCAGGCCAGGCCACCATGGGGCCCCTCCGAGGACTCTGTAAGCCGCCCTCAAAGCCAGGTCCCGCAGGTCTGGACCTTGTCTAACCCACGCCGGCGGGACTGGCCGAAAACGGGCGGCCTCTCGGCCCATCGGGGCCTGGAGAATCGCCAGGGGACCACTGCCAACGGCCCATGACCAGCGCGGCACTATGCCCGCCCCCACCTGAAAACTGGCGCCAGAGAATTCGGCAGCTGGCGTCGGAGCGGTGGGGCGGGATTCACGCTGCCCCCCCCACACCGATTCTCTGACTCGGGTGGGGGTCGGAGAATCCCGTCCAAACACTTTTATTGGTAGGTTTCAACTATTTACAGTTCCCAAAATAGTCTTGCAGGAGCTGTTCTAGGCAGGCAAGCAACATACCGAGTTCTTGTTCCAGACTGTTCTCTGATCATGTGACTACATACATTATACTGTAGGTGGTGCCACTCTCCAGTCCTAAGTTAAGCCTTGCTCTGCTGAGCACTTTTACACTATAACGCATGCATATCATTACAACCACTACCCTCCTTTACTCAAAATGTTTGTTCTTTCACCCTTCCTAATACCTTTTAAGGACTGCTGTGGGCTCACTTCATGCTCTGTTAGATTCCTTGCTGCCCCAAATGGTGAGTTGTTGCTAAACAGCAGAATTAGGGCCAGCAGCTCATTTTCTGTATTTAACTAAGGCCCAATCACAAAAATGTATCTGGCCTCCTGCGAATGTTTTTGGGAAGGAGAAGCTGATGCTCCACCATTAGGTTGATCAGAGGAGCAAAGGTCGTGCAGCGGCTAGCCATGAACAATGGTGACTGGAAGTCAGCAAGTTGGCAATCTTACTTAGACAGGGCCAAGAGATGGCTGGTATGGAGAATGCAAATGGTGGTCTCAGAACAGTTATTCTAAAATTGGAGTTAAGTTACATTGGGGTAGGTTTTGACTTTGGATTGTGGTGAAAAATGGATAATACTGGGTGGACCACCTCTCCCGATTTTTGCCTTTATTGAAGTCACTAGAAAAAAAATTGGAGATTTTTATTGTCCAGCTTATCTGATATCACTCATCTTACACCATTGCTCAAAGATAAAATTCCCCGATGTGACATTGTATAGTAAGTCCCTATTTTAAGAAGTGCTGCTTTAAGTCATTCCAGTTTAAAGTTGTGCACTTTTTGGGTCTGGTATTCCTGATTTTGTTTTTAAGTTTGATTTACCGTTGTTTCATGTCTTGTGCACCATTTCATGTTGTTGTTCTTGTCGTTTTGCATCGTTTCTCATCGTCCTACTCCTCCCAGTTCTTCAGCCTGGTTGGGTGAACTCATGTCATTCTTACATTTGGAGCAGATCAAGTACACCATTAGGGAGTTGGTAGAAGGGTTCTGCCGATGATGGCAGCCATTCATTTCTTTTTTAAAGAGCATGTAATGTCAGTTACATATATATATATATATACATTGAGCCTGCTCCACCATCCATTATAATCATGGCTGAAAATCGAGTTCAATACCGCCTTCCCCCATGTCCCATGATCCCTTTACCCCAAGAGCTATGTCTAATTCCTTCTTGAAATTACATAACATTTTCGCCTCAACTACTTTTTGTGGTAGCGAATTCCACAGATTCACCATGCTCTGACTGAAGAGATTTCTCCTCATCTCAGTCCTAAAAGGTTACCTCTTATCCTCGAACCACGACCCCTATTTTTGGACTCCCCCACCATCGGGAACATTCCTTCTGAATCTACCTTGTCTAATCGTGTTAGAATTTTATAAGTTTCTATGAGATCCCCCCCTTACTCTTCTAAACTCAAATGAATGTAATCCTAATCTACATATCTGTCATATCTTTCCTCATATGACAGTCCCGCCATCTCAGGAATCAGCCTGGTAAACCTTCGCTGCACTCCCTCCTTCCTCAAATAAGGACATCAAAATTGCACACAATACTCCAGGTGTCGCCTCACCATTACCCTATACCATTGCAGTAAAACATCCCTATTCTCATACTCAAATCCTCTCGCTATGAAGGCCAACATACCATTTGCCTTCTTTACTGCCTGCTCTACCTGTGCGTTTACTTTCAGCGACTGATGCACAAGGACACCAAGATCTCATTGAGTATCCACCTCTCTCAATTTACACCCATTCAAATAATAATCTGTCTTTCTATTTTTTGCTACCAAAGTGTATAACCTCACATTTATCCATGGTATACTGTATCTGCCATGCATATGGCCACTCACTTAGCCTGTCCAAATCCCCGCCGAAGCATCTCTGCATCCTCCTCAAAGTTCCCACCCAATTTTGTATCATCTGCAAATTTGGAAATACTATGTTTAGTTCCCTCGCCCAAATCATTAATCAATAATGTGAACAGTTGGGATCCTAGCACTGGGACCCTGTCGGTCCCTGTGGTACCCCACTAGTCACTGTCTGCCAATTGGAAAAAGACCCATTTATTGCAACTTTTTGCTCCCCGTCTGCTAACCAGCTTTCTATCCATCTAAAGACACTAATGGCAATCCCTTTAACTTCACATAGTAATCTGCTATGTGAGACCTTATCGAAAGCCCCCTGAAAGTCTAAATACACTACATCCAGCAGGTCTCCCTGGTCAACTCTACTAGTTACATCTTCAAAGAATTCTAATAGATTTGTCAAGCATGATTTCCCCTTCATAAATCCATGCTTACTTTGTCTGATTACACCACTGCTTTCCAAATGCTGTGCTATGAAATCCTTGATAACGGACTCTAGCAACTTCCCTACTACTGACGTTAGGCTCACTGGTCTGTAGTTCCCTGCTTTCTCTCTATCTCCCTTTTCGATTGGCAGGGTTATATTAGCTACCCTCCAATCTGTAGGAACCATTCCAGAGTCCAAAGAATTTTGGAAAATTAACACCAATTGATCTACTATTTCGAGGACTACTTCCTTAAGGACTTTGTGATGAAGATTATCAAGCGCTGGAGATTTGCCCCCAAACTATTTCCCTACTAATAACAATTTCCTTCAGCTCCTCACTAAAACTTATGTTTCTCAGAACTTTCGGTACATTATTCATGTCTTCTTTTGTGAAGAGAGAAACAAAGTGTGAATTTAGTTCCTCAGCTATTTCTTTGTTCCCCGTTATGAATTCCCCCGTTTCTGACTGTGAGGGGCCTACATTCATTTTTACCAATATTTATCTCTTTATATACCTATAGAAACTTTTACAGTCAGTTTTCATGTTCCCCACTAGCTTACTTACATATTGTATTTTCCCTTCTTAATCAATTGGTCTTTGCTGAATTTTAAATTGTTCCCAATCCTCAGGTCTATTGCTTTTTCTCGCCTCTTCTTTGAACCTAACACCATCTCTAATTTCCCTTGTAAGCCATGGTTTGGCCACAGTTCCCTTTCTACTCTTACACCAAATAGGAATAAACAACTTTTGGAGTTCACCTGTTCGTTCCTTGAATTCCTGCCATTGTCTGTCCACTGTCCTTCCTTTCAGTAATGTTTCCCAGTCCATTATAGTCAATTCATGCCTCATACCATCAGAGTTATCTTTATTGAGATGAGTTGTTAAGAGGTTTAGTTTAATTTTGGGGTGTTAAATTAATTTGTGCTTTTGATGGTTTGTTGTCTTCTTTGTCATTGTAACTTGAATTAATTGTTTTATATTATTTTGTTTATAATGAAAAGTTTTCAACAAACACATTTAAATAAAAATCATGGAGCATCCTGAAGGTGTGCTTCCAATGTTTGGACCATTCAGGTGGCACTCTACATTACTCTCCACAGAGGGTGTCCTACATCATCGTGATCTGCTACACCCTGCACAACCTGCCACTTTAACAGGGACAACACTTGCCAAAGGGAGACATAGCGGATGCCAAGATTTTCTCAGACGAGGAGGACTTGGAAGGGACAGAACCTGAAGAAGGCCTGGATGGAGATGTTCCATGTGAGGATGCCATTGCAGTGGCATGACGCAGAGATGCGACCAAGACGCGCTAATTGCCACTGGGTTCCAGGAGGATTAAGGTCCACACAAGGTGACAAGTGAGTATTTCTCCTGTCCCCTGGAGGCATGGGTGTGATCAGGAAGTCATTTCCAAACATCCACAACTCAAACAAACCCATCTTTCAGACAGGGACCAGTAACCCTCAGGGATCACAAAGGTATCAGCATTGGGAAGGTCTGTACCAAAGTTGCACATGGCTCCTGTGAAGTGTGAGAGGCAGCACGCCATCTGGCAATCTCATTCAGCTGTATATTGTGCTGTCTTTGTCACCCGCATGTGACACTTTCAGCAGTCATTTAGATTTTGACTTGGTTGCAGAGAACATATTCTTCAAGGAAGTATTCTTTCACACTCACAAGGAACACAGCTCAGTCCTGATGATGCACCAGTCACCATCTGAGACAAAGGGCACACATTATTCAATCATGTGCAGCAAGACTTAAAGCAGCATTTCTGTATCTACATTCACTTTCAGGCTCTGGATTGACACATCTCCCTTCGATGACACATGGGGCAAGTGACTAACATGGCTTTCCTAAACATAACAAAGGGGCGCAATGGCAAACCATTGAGCAATGGGAGCTTAGGTCACTCTTGAAATACAATGGGACATAGAATCAGAAGCAAGAGGCATTCACACCCTGAAATGTTGGGACATAAAATCAAATAATATTGTCATGATGATAGAGGAAAACCCTGAATTATACATGGACATACTGAATATTTAAATAAGACTTGTGGTTCCTAAAGTGACTATACAAACCAAATATAACTGAAGATGTAAATTCAGTTGATGATTGAATTATTTGTGGGTGATACTAAGACAGAGACAATGGAATTACACCCTGTTTCCAGACAAGAACACATCAAAAGCATGAAAGCCATATAGAAACTGCCATCTCCTATGGAGATAGTGGGAGCTGATTATTATCGCTGAAGGAATGACATTGTGAGTAATGTCCCAGACAGGTTGTGGATCTTTGTCTTCCAGAACATGAACAGTCTGAACTAGTGCTGGGCGAGGCAGTGTGTAGGACACAAGAGAAAAGGCAGCAGCAGACTCCTATAAAAACTATTGCAGATATTTCTCTCTTTTGAGACAAGCTGAGTCAGTAAAGCCACAGCTGCAAAGGGTCAGGGCAGCTTCTGAGACAACCTGCAAGAGCACCGGAATCTCTAAACTGACCAATCACCTTCTGAATTCAGCTCTACTGGAATCATGAATCACAACGTCCTCAAAGTTCCATCATCTTCTCCTCACGGACAAGTCAAAGACTGACTCCTATATCATTCTTATTTCCTTACTTTTGGATTCAATTTTCATTTCTAATCTGTGTGAATGTATATGCATGTGCTTTATCTTCTTTCATGTATTGAGTAGCTAATAAACTCTTTATCTCAAGAAAGCCTGGTTGTTTTGGTTCCTTTTTAAAACATAAATCTGGGTAAGTCTGCCGCCTCATGTCTCCCACAGCACCCCTTCACACACTCCTTGCACCTCCATGTTGACCTCACACCCACCCACTTTGTGGGGTCCCTGCACTTGGCATGCCATCATCCCTGCCTCCATAATCCCCCAGTGTCTCCTCTGCTCCTCATAATCCCTATTGCCACTCACCTCCCAGGCATACCGGTGTTCATTGTCATCTGACCTGGCACGATTCCCACCTACACCCTCCCATCTGTCTTATTGCAGGACAAACTCGAGCACATCCTGCGTGAGTGGGCTCAGCCAGGCAGAGTGATGCCAGAGCTCAAGACCCTTAGCCCATTTGGAGAATGAGCCCTTGATCTTGCAGAAGAGGAACAGGACTGAACTTGGGCAGAGGGCAAGCTGGGGGCAAGAGACACACCCAGCCATGGCACAAGTCTCGTTCAAGTTACCTTTTTCCTATCAGTGTTCCCCAGTCCTGCACTAATGCCATCTCTTGTCCCAGAGCTGCAGAAACTGCAAAGGCAGAATCACGAGTATCAAGGAGGGATGCCAGCATCCCTCCTTGGACTGCAAAGCTGCTTAGAGGTGTCCCATCACCTTCTGTCTGCAGAGATGGTGCCATCAGAAGCAACCAGGCCAACGTTGCCAGGGTGGAGACCCTGACGCAGGACATGCACTGCATGGTAGGTGATGTCTGCTCCATTGTTCAGTTTATGACCTGCATGGCTGCGGGCATGAGCTCCATGTTGCAGGCTTCAACTGCATGGTGCAGGCACTGCTGGGAACTGTTAGTTGTAAAGCTATTTCTTTATGTTAATGTGTTTAATTCTGTGTTTAAATTAAAACTGATTTTAACATATAAGATACCTATTGGTCAGAGTCATCACTGTTGGGGGTGAAGTATCCTTTGCTTACAGTTTTAAAAGTTGCAAATTATTTGGGGCTTCTTGTCCGGTATCCTAACAGAAACTGTGATCTGGTCCGGAATCCTAACACAAGGAAGGGTCAGGGATCTGATTGGGCAAGTGGCTTCCCCCTGTGGCAACCAAGGCAAACCTAAATCTTGTTAAGACTGCAATTTACAGTCAGCCTCATTCTTAGATGGCACCCTCATTCCCCCAATTCACCAGAGGGGGGGGGGGGAGGCGTGGGAAAACGTGAAACGCTACCTCGCCGGTAAGAATCGCGTTTCTCGATTCTCACTGGATATCGCTCCTGCGTTGCCATTCTCGCTGACGCTTAATGCAGGCTGGAAATTCTGTT
Organism: Scyliorhinus torazame; assembly: GCF_047496885.1. Classification (NCBI taxonomy): domain Eukaryota; kingdom Metazoa; phylum Chordata; class Chondrichthyes; order Carcharhiniformes; family Scyliorhinidae; genus Scyliorhinus; species Scyliorhinus torazame. The sequence continues at coordinate 280,333,278 of NC_092713.1, read as the reverse complement.
GAGGGGAATGCAGCTTTCATTTATTCTCTGCTCTGTCAATCAGGGAATGACGCTGGGGGGGGGGCAAAAGTGAAAAATGTCCCATTGTGCTGCAGCAATATCCTTCGCCTTTAGTGTAACGTGTAATTGAAGTAAAAAGGCTGGACCAGCCAATTCAAATTGCAAAATATTCCAATCCTGCATGTGCAATAAAAGAACTGAAATAATTTGTTGTAATCAAAAATGTCACAGAGGATTTTAAGAATTTGGTGTGCATTGATATTTCATATGTAATGTGCCTGCAATTATCAAAGGTTTGTTTTGAGGAATTAGACTGTTGAAGTAATCTTCCTCTTGCATTTTTAATATTGATATCAGGCCTAGTGGTATTGTCGTATTGTCGTTGGATTAGTAATCCAGAGATCCAGATCCAGATGGTGAAATTGGAATTTGATAAAAATACATAAAATCTAGAATTAAAAGTCTAATGATGTCCACGAAACCATTGTCGATTGTTGTAAAAACCCATTTGGCTCAATAATGTTCTTTAGGGAAGGAAATCTGTCATCCTTACCTGGCCTGGCCTACATGTGACTCCAGAACCCACAGCAATGTGGTTGACTTTTAAGTGCCCTCAGGAATGGGCAGTGAATGCTGACCCATCCTGTGCACGAATAAACAAAAAAATGAGGCAACTCCGTCCTCTGGTCAACATTAACAGCAGAAGGTCTGGGCAATTTAAACTCTTGAACCTCATCTGCATCCCTCTGATCCGAACTGGATGAGAAGCAGTAACCAGACCAGACCGTGGGCAGTGGAAAGTACCAAAAGGAGGATTGTAAGCCAGAACTGTACATCTCAGAGAAAAGATTTCAGGAGGTGTGTGCGAGAGGGAAGAGATCCTTCAGTAGGGGAAGCCTAAACTTGACTTGCTGGGGCTTCGAGGAAGGACAAGGAAAATCAAGAACCATGCCTTAAATTACATCTTTTGGTTCCGGATCCGATTCCCGCTGTCTTCCTCGATGGAAAAACCATAGCAACTTCCCTACTCAGGTCACAAAATTGACGCCGCCGTATTGGACGTTCATAAAGTGTGATCAGTGATTATGGAGCCTGATTATTTTTACAATTCTTAATGGAAGACTTTCCCAAGACCTTGGGAAAGAGTAGATCAGAGTAGCTTTGTGAGTCTGAGGTAAATTATGTTTTGCCAAGAAATTTAGGTCATTTTAAGTAATTTATGTTTGTTTTTGTGGGCATTAAAATATGGAATAGCTTTAAAGTAAGCGTAATCTTGTGTTTCTGTATTTGTGTGTTCAGAAAAGGTGAACAACTTCCGTTCGGTTCAGGTACGTGCAATGTATTGGGGTTTTACTGGACTGTTGCTCAGCAACCAGGAGCCACACTGAGACAGCAATTGCACCCGAGTCAGTTGGAAACAGTCAACCCAGAAGAAAGCAGCCCTCACAAAAACTGCCAGAACAGGAAAGATATGAAGAGAGACTGCAGAGGGCAGGTCCCAACTAAAGAACAGAAGGTTCCTTAGAAACCAGAGGAGAGACAAAAGAGAATTCCAGGAAGATTGTGGAGTCAAAGGGACAAAGAGCAGGAATCTGACCAAGTCCTGTTCAGCGAAGCTAAAGGAAGGAGCAGAGAAAGGGCTCTGAAGTAGAGACGGCTGCAGCAACCAGATGTAAAGTCAGCTTGCGAGATGCTAGACATCCGAGGTAATCAGAAGGTTGGCTCCTTATTTTGGGCCTGTGAAGCAGCGGTGTTCCGTTGGCATGACTGGGTACCTGAGAGAGTCTGTAGAAGGCGAAGCTTGAATGTACGTGGCAATCCAGGGCAAAGAAATGGCAAAAGGAGAGGTTGAAAATGTTGAAGGTGGACCCTTGGTGAAGCTGTCTGAGGGAAAGTATTGTTTGGGAGAAGGTTCCAAGACACGTTGCTCAAGAGCAGAGTTTGGAAGCCCTCCAGTGGAAGTCAGAGTTCCAGTGAGACCAGTTGACTTATGGTGTAACAAGCATTTGGGGGGATTTGATGAGGAATCCAGATGTTGCTTTGGGTGGCATCTGTCAGTTGGTTACAGAGTGTGGGGTGTTTTTGACCACATTTCGCCTATTGATTTGCTTGGACTGTGTACTGACTGAGAATATTAGAGTACATGATAGATTTTGTAATTTGTGTCAAACTTACAAATCTGCACATATCTGTAAAAGTATGGTTTGGGTTGAAGGATTATTGAGTTATAGTTCATCTTTTCTTGTTTACTAAATGTTTAATTCTTTTGTTAAAAGTTCATCAGCAGTCCTGTGACGGTGCACCCACGTATCTAAACAAGCCAGGTTCCAACCTGGGATCTGGTTTGTCTAGTAGTAACATTTATCATAGAAGTTACAGTGCAGAAGGAGGCCATTCGGCCCATCGAGTCTGCACCGGCTCTTGGAAAGAGCACCCTACCCAAGGTCGACAGCTCCACCCGATCCCCATAACCCAGTTACCCCACCCAACACTAAGGGCAATTTTGGACACTAAGGGCAATTTATCATGGTCAATCCACCTAACCCGCACATCTTTGGACTGTGGGAGGAAACCGGAGCACCCGGAGGAAACCCACGCACACACGGGGAGGATGTGCAGACTCTGCACAGACAGTGACCCAAGCCGGAATCGAACCTGGGACCCTGGAGCTGTGAAGCAATTGTGCTATCCACAATGCTACCGTGCAGCTGGGATCATAATAATTTATTTCATTGAAGGAAGGTTAGTGGATCCCAAACAACATTAAAACACAAAACTTTATTTAAGTTCAACCTTTTACTGAGTAACCTCAGCATATCCTTTCAATTTAGTTTAAAATGGCTTCCTGGCTAAAGTCAGGGATGAAGGCAAGTGGTTTTAAAATGGTTTCCTGGCTAAAGTCAGGGATGAAGGAGTGGTTTTAAAATGGCTTCCTGGCTAAAGTCAGGGATGAAGGCAAAGTGGTTTTAAAATGGCTTCCTGGCTAAAGTCAGGGATGAAGGCAAAGTGGTTTTAAAATGGCTTCCTGGCTAAAGTCAGGGATGAAGGCAAAGTGGTTTTAAACTGAGCTTCAATTAAACCGTCTGTAATAGCTGCAAGATGATTGGCTGCTGGGTCGACCAAATTGTCAGTTAAAGAAACAGCTGGAGCATTGTATAATCCATCCATTTGAGAGAAAGACCACAATTTCTGCCTCCATAGTGCTACAGGTGTTGGTTGTTATGGAAGCCACATAATGATAAAATGGCATTGATGTGTTGGGTACTCCGGATCCGTGGAACACATACAGGCCACCAGCACTTAAAATAGTGCAACACTATTTTATTAAGTTAGAAACTGTTGAACAAGAGGGGGATTGGCGAGCTCCCACTAAAAAGTGCGGAGAGAAGTTTCAGATATTTGGGGGTCCAGGTGGCCAGGAGCTGGGGGGCCCTGCTTAGGCTTAACTTTACAAGGCTGGTGGAGCAAATGGAGGAGGAGTTCAAGAGGTGGGACACGTTGCCACTGTCCCTGGCGGGTAGGGTGCAGTCAATCAAAATGACGGTGCTCCCAAGGCTTTTGTTCCTGTTCCAGTGCCTCCCCGTGTTTATCCCGAAGGTTTTTTTCAGGCGGGTTAACAGGAGTATAATGGGGTTTGTGTGGGCGCGAGGGACTCCGAGGGTGAGAAGGGTGTTCCTGGAGCGGAGTAGAGATAGGGGGGGGCTGGTGCTGCCCAACCTCTGTGGGTACTACTGGGCCGCCAATGCGACAATGGTGCTCAAGTGGGTGATGGAGGGGGCTGCATGGAAGAGGCTGGAGATGGCGTCCTGTGTGGGTACGAGTCTGGGGGCGCTGGCAATGGCGCCGCTGCCGCTCCCTCCAAGGAGGTATAACATGAGCCCGGTTATGGTGGCGGCCCTCAAAATTTGGGGGCAGTGGCGGCGGCATAGGGGGGAAGTTAGGGCCTCGGCGTGGACCCCATTACGGGGGAACCACCAGTTCGCCCCAGGAAGAACAGGTGGAGGGTTTTCGGGGTGGCACAGGGCAGGCATACGAAAGTTGGGGGACTTGTTTGTGGACGGGAAGTTCGCGAGCTTGGGTGAGCTGGAGAAGTACGGGCTCCCTCCGGGGAACACCTTCAGGTACTTACAGGTAAGGGCGTTTGCCAGACGGCAGGTGGTGGAATGCCCACGGCTACTACCACACACAGTACAGGACAGGGTGCTCTCGGGGGGGGTGGGTGGGAGTGGGGAAGATCTCGGAAACTTACCAGGTGATGCAGGAGGAGGAGGAGGCCTCGCTGGTGGAGTTGAAAGGTAAGTGGGAGGAGGAGTTTGGAGAGAAGATCGAAGAGGGGACGTGGGCAGATGCCCTAGGGAGGGTGAACTCTTCCTCTTCATGCGCGAGGCTCAGCCTCGTACAGCTTAAGGTGCTGCACAGGGCACACATGACCGGGACAAGGATGAGCAGGTTCTTTGGGCGTGAGGACAGGTGTGTTAGGTGCTCAGGGAGCCCAGCAAATCACATCCATATGTTCTGGGCATGCCCAGCGCTGGAGGAATTTTGGAAGGGCGTAGCGAGGATGGTGTCGAGGGTGGTAGGATCCAGGGTCAAACCGGGCTGGGGGCTCACAATATTTGGGGTGGCAGAGGAGCCGGGAGTGCAGGAGGCGAAAGAGGCCGGAATTCTGGCCTTTGTGTCCCTGGTAGCCCGGCGAAGGATTCTCCTTCAGTGGAAAGATACGAGGCCCCCAAGCGTGGAATCCTGGATCAGCGATATGGCAGGGTTCATTAAATTGGAGAGGGTGAAATTCGCCTTGAGAGGGTCGGTACAAGGGTTCTTTAGGCGGTGGCAACCGTTCTTAGACTTTCTGGCAGAACGATAGACATTGGTCAATGGCAGCAGCAGCTCGGGGGGGCGGGGGGGGGGGTTACTTTATTTTTGTTTATGTTATTTACACTGGAAGGGTCTGAGGGGGTGTCTCCACCTGTTGTCTTAAGTCGGGGTGTTAATGTTAATTTATTATTTAGGTACGGGGGGGAGGGGTTTGGGGTTTGCTTTTTTAGATTGTGTTTTGTACTTAACCCTGTTGGGTTCTTTTTTCTTTCTCATTTTGTTATTGATATTTTATGAAAACCTTTAATAAAAATTATTTAAAAAAAAAGAAACTGTTGAACATACTTTCACTGTGGGTTAACACGATGTTAGATTAAACTAAAGACCTATGCCTGTCCTAACCAGTCTATGCACTCAGCACACGGTGAAGATCTGTGCTGTAAGCAGTAAGCTCTGTCCTTGTAGGAGGCTGCATCCCGAATGAGCGGGAATTCTGATGCCCTCTGTCTTTATAGTGAGTGTGCTCTAACTGGTGATTGGCTGCGGTGTTGTGTGTGTTGATTGGTCCCACTGTGTGTCCATCAGTGAGTGTGTATCTGCACCATGATATACTGGTGTATATTATGACATACCCCCTTTTATAAAAGAATGTATGTGTGTGGCAATAAATAATGTATGGTGAGAATGTTCCTAACTACCTGTGGGGTGTGAAGACATATTTACAGGACTATGTACATGAGAACTAAGCTATTTACATGGGAAGGTGCCTGGTGCAGAGAAGCAGTCTGCAACAAAAATAACGAGATCAACACTATATACAAACCAGGGAAACGATCAAACAAAGCAACGAAACAATTCAGAGAGTCCATAAGTCCGCAAAGTTCATAAAGTTAGTCTCTGAGGTGGGCGACGAATTCTGGTTGACCGTAAGGGTGGCAGACCACCCATCGTCTGGATCGATGCTGTATACCGATAGAGGCTGGATTCTTTGCTTCGGGGACACCCCGTTCTTTGTAACGATACCGACTCGAAAAGCGCCTTCAGGTCCTCGGTGTCAATATTGGGTAGTAGGTCCGCATCGGACTCGGAGACCGTGGGTTGAATGGCCCGGACATTCCTGCGAGGCTGGCTGGAGCGATAAGAGTTGACAGGCTGAGCTGATCTACATAAAGCAGCATAGTGGCCAAGGTTGCCACATCTCAGGCATCGTCGGGATTTGGCAGGGCATTGCCGCTTTAAGTAGGCGGAGCCACAGTTGCCGCACTATGTAGCGTCAGTACGTTCACTGTGCCACCGCGCATGCGCGGTGCGGTCGTACGTGGTGCGCGCCTGCGCAGTATGTTCGTCGACGTCGCCGTCCCCTCGTTCGGTGCGCACAAGTCCGTGAAAAGCGCGCGAAATGGCCGCCCTCATCCAGGCTGAGGCCCTGGAGTTGCTTGATTGCTTGGACCCGTTCTGCCTCGTGCGGACCTTGCCGCGCTGTTTCAGCCGCTTGGATGTGGGAATACCGACTAGTGGCGTGTTCATGTAGCACGCAGGTCTCGATGGCAGTCGCTAGGGTGAGCTGCTTTACCTTGAGGAGCTGCTGGCGTAGGGGGTTCGACTGAACACCAAAAACAATCTGGTCGCGTATCATGGAGTCGGAGGTGGGCCCGTAATTACAGGACTGTGCAACGATGCGGAGGTGGGTGAGAAAGGACTGGAAAGGCTCATCCTTACCCTGCAAACGCTGTTGGAATACACAGCGCTCGAAACTTTCATTCACCTCGATGTTGCAGTGAGTGTCAAACTTGAGGAGGACCGACTTGAATTTTGATTTATCTTCACCATCAGCAAAGGTGAGAGAATTGAAAATGTGGATGGCATGTTCACCGGCCGTGGATAGGAAGAGAGCGATCTTCCTGGTGTCTGAGGCAACTTCCCGGTCTGTGGCTTCAAGGTAGAGCTGGAAGCGCTGTTTGAATGTCTTCCAGTTGGCCTCTAGGTTACCAGTGATGCGGAGCGGCGGAGGCACGTGGACGCTGTGTTGCTAACTTTTGGTTGGTTCTTAATTTGGCTCTATTTAATCATGTTTGCTCAAGAGTCGCCAGGTATCTTTCGACACCTTCGGTTCAGAACCGAATACTGATCAATGACTCGATACACCAGTTAGTAAGTTCAAAAGCAATGCTCATTTATTTACACACAGTCAAATCTACTCCTGCATAAACTCTACAAACTAAACTACCACTATTACTAAAGTCTATACTTAGCTTTGGGCGCCCACTCAGTCAGAGGAACAATGGCCGTTGCTCGGTTCTGAGGCTGCTGGGTTGAGCTGTTTACAGGGTAGTTACTAGGAGCGTCTATCTCGTAGCATGAGTTGACTTGGAACTTACTTGGTCTGCTGTAGCTGCTATGCTGGTCTCTCTCTTCGCTGAGAGCCAAAGCCAAAGGAGGGCGGTCTCCCTTGGGGGATACCTTTTATTCTCAAAAGGGCTTCGCACTCTTTTGGGCGGGCCTTGAACTTGGCCTCAACTAATTGGGTATTTCCCAGTCATCGGTATCGATTTTCCTCCAATAGAGGGGTGGTTCCCTGATCGCTGGGCGTGTTCTGGTGACTGTCAGTCAGCTTTGTCTTAGCTTCTTCTGGCGCCGGGGAGTCTGTCCTAACATTGTGTATCTAAATGTTTCCCTTTTGTCCCTGGAGATGGCTCATTAGTATGTAAATCGTTTGGTAGTTTCTGTCCTGTCTGAGCGTTTAAGGTTCTAATAACAGACAGAGCTTGCACCTGCTTGTTTCTTAGCACTGTCCAATTTTCCCTGCAGTCTTTGCAAGTGTCCATTTTGTAATTGGGACGTGGCCATCTCAGATGGCTACACTCCCTCCTTGTGATCCTCAACGCGAAGCGTGAAGGATCACATTACCATGGCGTCTTCATCCTCTGGTCCCCGGGGCACCCATGCTTCGGCTCTACACTGTCCTATCGTATGCAACACAATTTTACCGAAACCATTTTAAATACATTCATTATCAAAAATTTACGGGGCGCTATGACATTAATACATGCATTACAGAAAAATAAAAAACTGGAACCTCTAACTATTCTCAATAAACTATCCTCATTTAAACAATCCAAAAATACAAACAATCCAAAAATAATCTATACATCTTAAACTGTACAAATAGCAGCACACAAATTTCTCTGGCCTGGCAGTCAGACTCAGAGGTTTACATCTCTTTATTCCATAGATTACATTAAACAAAATGGATGCTCTTTAATCCGTCCCAATGGGTTCGGGGGTCTGGTGAAATCCGAAAATGGGAGACCTAAATCTGTATACTGGGGTGCGAGAGCGATATGCTCTGTTTCGCCATTTCCTGACTCTAAACGTTTGCACGACACTGCAAAGTATCGCCAGCACTAAGAGTGCTTCGACTACATATGAGAGTGAGTACCAGGTGATAAACTTATCACACCAGGTCGGGGTATTGCTAGCTGTCGCTGGGCTAGTTATCTCGGAGTTCTGTGTATTACAGGGGTGAGAGCCATTTACGGTTTGTGTGATAGAGGTCAGGGGGGTAGCGTCCGCGCGCAACTGAAGGGATCCCGCTAAGGTCCATGTGAACACGAAGGCTGTCTTCATTTTTGTCGGACTTCTTCTTTGTCTTCCTTTGGGGTTCCTGGGTTTCTGGAGTTCTGTGAACACAAGCATAATTTCTGTTATTATCTTGCTTAAGATCTCGTATGTCTGTCTGTCTGTCCTTTATTGCCAATTTCCCATTATAATTGGTCACCATCTGTGACTCCCTCATTTAAAAAAAAAACCGAATATTTGGACTAGACATCTAAGAAAAATACTGCCATACAGCGAGCCGTCTCGCAGCCTGTGTAATTTACCATCCCAGTGTTTGAGGATGTAAATAGCATAGGGAAGCAACCTAAGGGTTGCCAAAATCAAACAAAAGAATTTTGAACTTAACGAGCCAAAATGAGGTGCGTATGGGCCGCGGCGGGTAAAAAATGGGTGGAATCCCCGGGTAGGACGGTGATCAATGCCGTATGTGCACTACCCAAGCGTAGCTGACCAGAGGGGAGGTCCTCAGGCAGGGCGGGGACCAATGCTGTTTCTCCACTGCCTGAGCAACCGGCAAGAACGGGTAAGAATGTGGTCATCGTGGGGGGCTACCGCTCGAATTAGGAGAGCAACTATGAGTCGGGTTCTGTCGACAGACTAGTTCCTCTGAACTATTGTCTGGGACAAACTTGTTCCATTAACAGCTGGGGGCGTTAAAGGAGTGGTGACGTGGAGCCGTGAAAAAACTTTCCGAGTTTACACACAACACTTAACGATAACACTAACGAACAAACATTCAACAAACATGGTGCAGGTTCCATCAGAAAGGACACCGTATCTCTCCATCGGTTTCTTTTTTCTCCATCATCTGGACATCTCACTGCTCAATAGCGACCAGGGTCGCAAAGGGATTGGTTTGGTGGGAGTCAGACTCTAAGTCATCATCTTCTCCCGGCTGCCAAACTCTTGTCTGTAGTAACCGTGCTAAAGCTGCTTGGGGAGAATTGGGGTCCATCTCATCGTTCCGGATGAGCCTGAACGAATTGTCTCGGTGCCAGAATCGTGTGTCGAGGTTGGAGCTACTATGCTTCAATCCGTAATCGTCGGGCGGTGGGTCTGGGTCAGGGGCTTTGATATAAGTGATTTCAAATGGGTCGGTAGAATCATGCTCAGATTCACTAGGAGTGGGGCCTGGTGCAGGGGTGTAGGCGTAACATAGTGTGCTGTGGCTGTCGTCATCTTGATCGCTATCACTGTCGCTGTCACTGCTAGTTGAGGGAAGGGAGAGGCGGAGTCGTGCCTCTGGGGGCGGAGTTGAAGTCGTGTCTGAGGACGGGCTGGAGTGGTTGGGGGAGGGTAGGAATACGTCATCTGTGGGTGGGGCGTGATCGTCTGCTGCTGCGAGCAGGATGTGATGTGTGTGGTTATTCTGTGAGCCGTAAGCCTTGAGCTGGTTTATATGAAACCACGCAGACTTACCATTGGGCTAGGTTATTTTGTATACTGAGGGGCTGACTTTGTCCGAAATGGAGTACGGACCGGAACATTTTGGGGAGAGGAATGAACTGGGGTTGTAAAGGGAAAGCATAACTTGTTGCCCTACTGTAAACTCAGTGGTGTGTACTGTTTTGTCGAAACAGGCCTTGCTCTGTTTGTTCCTGGTTCCAGGTCTCACTGCTGCGGCGAGTTGGGCTGCCTTTATGTTCTGTACTAGTTGTGTGACCGCGTTTTCATGTGTGAGGGCTGTAACTCCAGGGCTGGCCAAATCCAGTCCTAGTAAATACTCAGTGCCTTTCATGGGGCGTCCGGTCATGAGGGTGTGGGGGGTGGAACCTGTGGATGTAGATACTGTGTTTTTTAAAAACATCAAAGCAAATGGGAGTACTGAATCCCAGGTACTATTATTTTGCTGAACCATTTTCCTGAGGGTGGCTTTCAATGTCCTATTCATTCGTTCTACAATACCACTTGACTGAGGGTGTTATGCAATATGGAACTTCTGTGTAATTCCGAAAAAACTGCGAGCAGGTGCCTTTCACAGGCAGAAAATCATTGCTCTACGGGGTCTAACATGCGTGAGATGTATGCTACGGGGCGTAACTGGTCGTGGTGTTCCTGGAGGAGCACGGCCGAAAGGGTTCGGTCGGTGCTTGCTACCACGATATCATACGGGGAATGTGGATCTGGGACCTGCAGTGCGGGGCTGTGCTGAGTGCTCTTTTTAAAGCGTCCACGGCATTTGTATGCTGTGGAAGCCATTCCCAAGGTGCTTGATTCTTGAGAAGTTCGGAAAGGGGTGCTGCTTTAGCGGCGAAACCGTCAATATGATCTCGGCAGTAGCCAACCAGTCCTAAAAATGACCGGAGGGCTGAGACATTGTGGGGAATGGGCAATTTGAAGATCGAGTCAATTCTCTTGTGCTCGATTTCGCATTTACGATGAGTGATCACTGTTCCCAAGTAAATCACTTTTTCTTTCAGAATCTGGGCATTCTCGGGGTTGACTTTACAACCAATTTCTTTTAGGAGTGCTAGGAATTTGGCGAGAAGCAAAATGTGCTCTCCCTTTGTGTCTGTCTGTAGTAACAAGTCATCTACATACTGGACCAGACAATTAGGGCGGGAAAATTTTGCTAATCCATTTGCCAGTTGTCGGTGGAAAATGGAGGGGGAGTTGTGGAAGCCTTGTGGAAGGCACGTCCATGTGTATTGTTGCCCTTGGAATGTAAAGGCGCTTTAGCCAAGGGAATGGACCAGAAGCCATTATTAATGTCCAAAACCGAAAAAAACTTTGACTGGAGTCCCTGTTTGAGCATCGTCTCGGGACTCATGGCTACGGTGGGGGCTGCTGCTGGGGTTACTTTGTTCATTTCCCGGTAATCAATGGTCAGTCGCCATGATCCATCCGGTTTCCTGACGGGCCAAATCGATGCGTTGTTTGTGGAGGCTACTGATCTGAGTACGCCTTGATCCAACAAGCTCTCTATTACTTTGGAGATTTCTCCCTCTGCTGCCTGGGGAAATCCGTACTGCTTCTGGGGTTTAGGGTCAGGAGCTGTAACGTTCACAAAGCCAGTCAATCTGCCACAGTCATGCTTGTGCTGTGCAAATGCTGCTTTATGTTCCTGCAGGACTGCCCTAACCTGTTTGTCTGCACTAATGGCTCGAGGGTCGAACCAGAAGTCTCCGACTGAGCTAATCCTATTTACGTGTTCTCCTACTGTGAGCATGGCGGGAGCTCGTGCTGCCTTTGCCATTTTCCATACACACTTGTTCACTGCGTCGAAAGAAAGGTTATGGGAGCTCATGAAATCGATCCCAAGGATATGTACTGCTGTCTGGGGCAGATCAACTAAAACTACGGGGTGCTTGGTTGCGATGTTCCCTATCTGTATTGCTATAGGGGCTGTGATGTGTCCCTGTTGTAAATGGCCTGTAAAACCGCTGAGTGTAATGGTGTCTGTTGTGGGCCATGTGTCTCGCTGGAACATCGTGGAGGAATTGAGTGTGGTGCGGGACCATCCTGTGTCCCAAAGAAATTCCACGGGTTGTCCCCGAACTTTGCCTGCTACTACCGGTGTACAAGGGTGTCGCAGACCCAGGTTGGGGAGCCCGAACACCGTCAGTCGGTGCCGTTCATGTCTGCACTCTCTGAACGGGCGCTAACGCTATGGATCAGCTTTGCCCTATTCTTGTTTAGGGTGCCTGTCTGTTGGTTTCTCTGCTGCTTCTGGGGTGTGTTGCACTCTCGTGCAAAGTGTCCTAGCTGTCCACAATTATAACATTCTTGAAGTTTTGGCTGGGGTTGGCTGTTCCTGCCCTCATTTACCCATGCGGGGTTCTGGTGTGCTTTAACTGGGTTCATTTCTACCTGCTCTTCATCGGGGGTTATAAATGTGGTCCTGCCTGCAATTGATTGCTCCCAAGCGCGGGACAATCTCTTCAAAACCAATTTTTCATTGTGGGCCTCATCTGAGGGGTCATAATTTGCGCAAGCTTTTCGTCCTGCTTCTGTGGCGTGGGAGACTAGAATTCGGGTCCATTTGGCTATATTATCTGGGGACAAATGGGCACGGGCTAACTCTCCAAAAACTGCGGTAAAGTGAATCCACAAACATCCAGCAAACGCTGTGCGGTGCTCTGTATTCTTTTGCCTACACTTATTTAGGCCTTCTACGGGTTCTCCTCTGTTAAAGCCGACCGCATCAAGGATCGCTGTGTGCATCTCTTGGAGTGTGCCTCCTACATTCTGTGGGTCGGGAAGGTCTGCTACGACTGAAGGGTCGAGACTTAAAACTGTGAGCTTCATTTGCTCCTTTTTGTCTGTCGTGTTGGGTGCTCTGCTACACAGACGAACCAACACGGTTGCGGAAGGTACAACTCAGTTTTATTACTAACAATATTAACATTTGTAAACTCGTTATTGTGGTTCATTCATTACCCTCTAACCTGTGGACCCAGCCCAAACACTATCTTGGAGAGGCACTCAGCACATGGTGAATGTCTGAGTCGCTTGCTGTGAGCTCTGTGCCCTGAGCTGTCTCCTTCTCAAATCAATTGGAAGTGTCGTGTTCCCCGTTTTATAGTGTGTCTGCTCTTGCTTGTGATTGGCTGTGATGTTGCATGTGTATTGATTGGTCCGTTGATCTGTCCATCAGTGTGTATGTGTGTTTGCACCATGATGTTTATCTGAATATCATAACTTCCCCCCTTTTTTTTACAAGAATATGTGCCTATGTGGTAATAAATATAGATGTGTACTGAGTGCAGCTGAATGTGTGTGTGTGTGCAATATCTACAACATGTACATGAGGCTCAACTATATACATAGGAAGGTGTCAGATGCAACATAGCAACGAGGTTGTACCATCAACAAAACATCAAGCATCAGAAATGAACTCCTGTAACGACAAAAGAGAAACTTATTATGGATGTACCTTTGGATGGCAATGTACCTTTAAGAAAACAGTGATGTCAGAGAGTGGGTGGGACTGAGCTCAGGTCAGCCATTTTGCGGTTTAGTTTTGCAGGTTTTTAGTTTCATTTTAAAAAACATTTTGTGTGTGTCTGTGTGTTCCCAGAGAGCTGCAAGTTTTGAAAAGAGTTGGATCTCTGCCATGAAAGACTATCTCTGGATCATTTGGGTGATTTAAAGTAAAGCCTTTAACCTGATGTGATTTTGTTTAAAGGTGTTAAGTCTCTTGGAAGTTTGAAGGAACATTTTAAGGAGTTATTTACTGTTGCAATATTTTCTGAGTTATCTTTGAAGTAAGGGTTGTTAAGAGATCCAATGTTTATTTAAGATGTTAAGTTGAGTTCATGGAATAAACCAGTGTTTTGTGTTTAAAAACCCACGTGTCCATAATTGTAATCCCACACCTAGGGAGCAAGCCGCGTGCTAGGAAAAGCAACAAATACATTAAAGGGAAAGGTTGGTGAACTCCATGATATATTTTGGGGTTCTGAAAACACCTCGCCCATAACATTGTACTCGATGACCATCCGGTGCTTCTCCCCAGTCTTGACGACCACCGATTGGGCTCTCCAGGGCTGTTACTAGCCTCAATGATCCCCTCTCGCAGGAGTCGCTGGACCTGCGACCTGATGAAGGCCCTGTCCTGGGCACTGTAGTGTCTGCTTCTGGTAGCGATGAGCTTACAGTCCGGGGTGAGGTTTGCGAAGAGGGAGGGTGGGGCGACCTTAAGGGTCGCGAGGCTACAGATGTAGAGCTTAAAGTTAATGTACTCTACGCCTTGTACAGTAAGGGTCGCGACACAGTATCCCTGGATTTCTACTGCATGGGATCCGGAAGCCAGGGAGATTTTCTCGGTCGCGGGTAGGATTGGGAGGGAGCAGCGCCTTACCGTATCTGGGTGTATGAAGCTGTCTGTGCTCCCAGAGTTGAAAAGGCAGGCCATCTCGTGCCCGTTGATCCGGACGGTCATCGTGGACTTCGCAAGGTGGTGCGGCTGGGACTGGTTGAGCGTGTTGGAGGCGAGCTTCGGAAGGCGGTCCGTAGGCCGGTCGGAGGTAGCGGCGGCCAGCGTACGGTCAGACGAGCAGGGCTCCTGGGAGACTGCGGAGTGGTCCCAAGCTGGCGGCCCCCATGAGTCGCGCATGGCGGGTGGCAGCGGCGATGGCGTCCAAGATGGCGGCCCCCATGGTTTGCGTGCGGCGGGTGGCAGCGGCGATGGCGTCCAAGATGGCGGCCCCCGTGGGTCACACGTGGTGGTCGAAATTGAAGATGGTGGCGAAGATGGCGGCGCCCACGGGTCGCACATGGCGGGTGTCAGCGGCGATGGCATCCAAGATGGCGGCCCCCGTGGGTCGCACGTGGTGGCCAAAATTGAAGATGGCGGTGAAGATTGCGGCGCCCACGGGTCGCACATGGCGGTGGAGCGGCAGCTGGGGACGGACCCGGCAGGCAGCAGGCAGTGCTGCTGGGCCTAGAAGATTTAGGGTGGGGGTCGGGCCTGGCAGGCTTTTGCAAAGTGGCCCTTCTTCCCACAGCCGTTACAAGTTGCGTTCTGTGCTGAGCAGCGTTGTCTGGGGTGATTACTCTGGCCGCAGAAGTAGCATCTCGGGCCTCCGGCGTTGGCGGGCCGCTGTGCGGCGCAGGCTTGCGTCGCACCCGGGTTGGTTGATGGCTGCGCCCATGAGGGTGCCGCGTGGTCGGAGGTGTAGTCCCCCATGTTCTGGGAGGCCATCTCCAGCGAGATGGAGAGCTGGACTGTCTCTGGGAGGCCGAGTGTACTCCCTTCTAGCAATCGCTGGCGGATATAGTTAGAGTTCATGTCCGCGACATAGGCGTCCCTGATCAGCAGCTCCGCGTGCTGGGTAGCCGATATCGGCCGGCAGTCACAGTTCCGGCAGAGGATGCGCAAGGCGTGCAGGAATTCTGCGAGTGATTCCCCAGGGCGTTGCCGTCTCGTGGCGAGGAGGTGCCTAGCATACACCTCGTTAACTGATTTCACGTATTGTCCTTTTAGCAGCGTTATTGCCTTCGCGTACGAGGGGGCGTCCCTGATGAGGAGAAAGACTCTTGGGCTCACCCGTGGGTGGAGGATCTGCTTCTTCTGGAGGTCTGTGAAGTCTTCGGTGAAGGATGTGAGGTACGATTCGAAGCAGCTCAGCCAGTGTTCAAACGTTTCTGTAGCGTCGGCTGCCTGTGGGTCCAGTTCCAAGTGATCAGGCTTGAGTGATGAGTTTATCTTTAGGAGTTTAGTGTATTAAATTGATACACCATCAATAACACAAGACGAGTGATGAACGTAACTGAGGCTTTAATACACTAAAAAGCAAGCCTCCTGCCTCTGGACCGTTATACATAAGCCCGAGGGGAGGAGCCACAGGCGGAGCCAGCCTGGACAAGCCATGCATGCAGAATACCAGACAATGCAATACCGTGGTTTACCACAGTGCAGCTCTCTCTCTTTCTACTGGGGCTGCTGTGGGTGACAAGCCGGCGGTTCTTAGATATCCAAAAACATAAATTGGAAGGAGGGAATTTGATTGAGGGGAGGGGGGCTGGGGGTGCGGAGGAGGGGGAGTGGTGGTAGGGCGAATGGGTATAATGTCTCATGGTCCACAATCACGCTGTCTGCA
This sequence comes from Scyliorhinus torazame, assembly GCF_047496885.1. Taxonomy (NCBI): domain Eukaryota; kingdom Metazoa; phylum Chordata; class Chondrichthyes; order Carcharhiniformes; family Scyliorhinidae; genus Scyliorhinus; species Scyliorhinus torazame. Next base: position 280,317,301 of record NC_092713.1, on the reverse strand, counting down.
CCTTGTACGTTTTTGCCCTGTGGTAGAATGAGGATGAGGCAGGAATTGAGAAGGGCCGAAAGATAATAACATCTTATCATTTTGTATGCTCCGAATGATATTCTGGGCTCTGTTGTAGCCAGTCCCATTTTGAACAGCACCTTCATTTCATCAGGCTCATGGACTGAAGCTATGCCTGCACACCTGCAGTTTGGATTTACTCCATTCTACGGTGGAATTCTGCAAGAGGGGTGAAGCAGAATGCTAGGGGTTGTGTGGCGCTGTGTGTGTGATGTGCCTATCATGATTGAATATTTGAGTACAGTCAGAGATGGGTATGAGGTTGATATTGTTGCAATGTGTATGAGGGTGAAGTGGAATGTCAGGATATTAGACATCAGTGCTAAGGAGTGCTCCAATGTGGAGATGTCCGATTCCAACAATGATGCTCCATCATCATTTTACCTTTGGAATTTGTGTCCACACATTAAGTGGATGTGTTTGAGGAACCTGTGTCCCGGCCGGTTGCCATGCTGCCCATCTTACAATAATGATTATTTTAAAAGTACTTTGTTGGATGTAAAGCATTTTTGATGTCCTGAATTCATCAAAGGCACGTCATAATTGCCGGTTCCCTTTCTTCTTCATTTCAGTATCAAGCAGCTCATTGTGGCACTGTTGTACAGCAAGACTAGTTCAAGGACACATGTCCTTGAAAGTGGAAGATGAGGGAAAATGTCTGCAAACAATATGGTGCATCTTCAATTGTGCGTGACACTACAACAGATTAGCAAGAGTACTGAGTGTGAGAAATGATTATAAGTCAAGAGCTGAGCTGCTAAGAATTTCTTTAATCAAGCCAACGCACTCCCCAGCAGCTGTTTTCTTGATGTGATTCAGGCTACGACACTCCTCAGTGAATAAGGTTCAGTGAGGCAGTTAATAAAATATAGAACAAGAATATAGCTGTGGAGATTGTATGATGAATCACTTCTGCCTAGTTAGGAGCAGTTTATTGAATTAAAGCGTCCAAACTAAATGAACCCTTGACTTCCAACAATCGGGTATATTTGAAGAGAAGAATTGAAGAACCAGAGTGGAGTTTACAGAGTCCAAAGATGTGCAGGTTAGGCCATGCTAAATTGACCCTTGGTATCCAAAGGTCAGGTGGAGTTGCGGGGAAACGGGCCTTGTAGGACGCTCTTTCAGAGAGTTGATACAGACTTGATGGGCTGAATGGTCTCCTTATGCACTGCAGGGATTCTATGAATGGCAGAGTGGCAGAAAGAGGCATTTTGGTTAATTGGGCGGGATTCTCCCCTACTTGGCGGGGCGGGCGGTCCCGGCGCCAAGGAGTGGCGTGAACCACTCCGGCGTCGGGCCGCCCCGAAGGTGCATAATCCTCTGCACCTTCAGGGGCTAGGCCTGTGCCGGAGTGGTTTGCGCCCCAACGGCCATCGCGGAAGGGGCTTGGCACCACGCCGACCGGCGCCGAAGGGCCTCCGCCGACCGGCGCAAGTTGGCGCATGCGTGGGAGCCCCAGCGTGTGCTGGCATCATCCCAGCGCATGCGCAGGGGGGGGTTCATCGCCGCGACAGCCATCGCGGACTTTTACACCAGCTGACGCGGAGGAATAGAGTGCCCCCACGGCACAGGCCCGCCCGCGGTTCGGAGGGCTCCGATCGCGGCCAGGCCAGAGTGGGTGCACCTTCCGGGGCCAGATCCCCCCGCACCCGCCCCCCCGAGGACCCCGGAGGCTGCCCGCGCTGCCAGGTCCCACCGGTAAGTACCTACTCTAATTTACACCGGCGGGACCAGCCGAAAACGGGCGGCCACTCGGCCCATCGCGGGCCGGAGAATCGCCGGAGAATCTGGCAGCCGGAGGGGGCGGGATTCACACCGCCCCCTGGCGATTCTCCGACCTGGCGGGTGTCTGTGTGGGTTTCCTACGGGTGCTACAGTTTCCTCCCACAGCTCAAAGTTTAGATGGATTGGCCATGCTAAATTTCCCCTTAGTGTCCGAAAGGTTAGTGGGATTTCTGCGTTATGGGGATAGGTTGGGGGCCTGGGCCTAGGTAGGGTGCTCTTTTAGAGGGTCAGTGCAGACTCGATGGGCCGAATGGCCTCCTTCTGTATTGTAGTGATTCAATGGTTCTATATCTCCCTCCAGTCATAAAACCATTCACCACAATTGTCGGTTTTCTGCCCCATAGACTGTTTTGGTTCAGAATTTTATCTCTTGGAGTTTGATTAGGCTAACATTTGTGGTTCTCTTTCAAATGCCTTTTGAAGGTTCAGATATATTAACTGCACTGCTCCTATTCACCCTCTCTGTTACCTCAACAGGAAACTCAATCAAGCTAGTCACACACAATTCACCCTTAAAAGAATCAATGGCCTTTATTCCTTGTCAAAGTGAATGTTAGTTTTCTCCTGGATTATTGTTTCCAATGACATTAACTGAGTGGCCTGAATTGCCAAGTTTATCCTTCTCCACTTTTTTTTGAACAAGCAAGTGGTCTGATGGAACCACATCTGTCTTAAAGGAGGATTGTAAGTTTGTAGTTAGTGAGCATCTCTTCAATGTGTACCCTAAATTCCCTCAGCAACCTAAGATGCATCCCATGTAGACAAGGATGTCTCCTGCACTTTATGATCTGCTCTTCATCTATTTTTACCTTATCCAGCATCCTGACAACCTCCCCGTTTACCATTGACTGAGAAAAGTCCTCTTTCTTGGTAAACATCACTGCAACGCATTCTGCTTTGGTTCCTCAGCCTTGCCTTTTTGCCTCTACCACTAGTCTCTAATTGACCCCACCATTCTTCTGATGGCCCCTTTGCTGTTTTGTATGTCAATCGAAGACTTGTGAATTCTCTTATATGTCAGGTGCCAATTTATACTTACACCGTCTGTTCGGCCCTTTTATTTCTCCTCTCACTTCATCGCCATACTTTTTATGTTCAGCCTGATCCTGAGGATGAGGTGAGGCACATGAATGTTAGGTTTGAGTTGTCATTGACAGAGTTTATTGTTAGCTGAGTGATGAGGGCATCAGGTGCTTTGCCTTGTGTGAGTTGATGGGATATGGCATTTGAAGATCTTGACTACTCATGGGAGATTAATGAACTTTTTTGCAGCACTTCGTTCACCTCTCTGGAGTTTGACCCCTGGTATTGAATGCTGCTGCTATTCCCGTTGCTTTCTCAGTGTGTGTGTGGGCCGCCTTCTTTCATCACTCTCCACCTCTCTTAATTCTTCTTCGCAATTCCTAAGCCCTCCACTGTTGGAAAATCTGACTTTCAGCCACACTGTGCCATCAATCAGTGTTCTTCCACCACACTGCCCACCTGCAACAAGAGGCAGTGCGTGCTGTAGCCACAGAGCATGTCTCTTTAAGAGAGGTGCAGGTTGGTTTTACATTCCACTGGTAAGGGTTAAGAGACACTAGCCTCTCACAATTTTGCTTTCCCTGCTCAGACATGTATCTACTCAGCAGCGTGAATGGTGCTGGCTGCAAACAGAAACAATTTGAATTTACTCAATTTAATGGGTTAATTCTGCATTATGATTCCTATGCCAGTTTTTGGGCCTATATTATATCTTGGTGCTCAATCCCCTGCTAAAATATTTAGACAGCACTACTTAACCTAAGTTAGGGTTCACTACGAGCATATTGGTCCGTGATCTGTTCATGTACAAACTGTCCATTTTGAACAGGTTGATACTGCTGCAGGTTTAGTCCCAATGTCCTAGGAAGCTGAAGGCCTCTCTCCTTCATGTCTCTAGCAATACAGAGGACAGAATTTATTGGATGGCGGAATTTCCCACCCATCACCGAGAAAGTTGGTCGGGAACTCACCCTTGATCCAGAAGGCTGTCCCATTGACGTTCAATGCTCCGATGAGCATTGGTTCTTTGGAGACAGGCCTTCCATCTTCAGCTGGGGTGCAAGTCCCCCCTCGGAGAGCTGTCAGCCAATCTGATTGACCAATAGTTCTCTGGTCGCAATAGCACCACCGAGGAACTGGGGCAGCACGGTAGCATCGTGGATAGCACAATTGCTTCACAGCTCCAGGGTTTGAGGTTCGATTTCGGCTTGGGTCACTGTCTGTGCGGAGTCTGCACGTCCTCCCCGTGTGTGCGTGGGTTTCCTCCGGGTGCTCCGGTTTCCTCCCACAGTCCAAAGATGTGCAGGTTAGGTGGATTGGCCGTGATAAATTGCCCTTAGTGTTCAAAATTGCCCTTAGTGTTGGGTGGGGTTGCTGGGTTGTGGGTATAGGGTGGAGGTGTTAACCTTGGGTAGGGTGCTCTTTCCAGGAGCTGGTGCAGACTCGATGGGCCGGGTGGCCTCCTTCTGCACTGTAAATTCTATAAGAGGTGGTCACTGCTAGGGCTGCATCCAATCACAGAAAGCAAAGAACCAGGAGGCTGATGAAAAGCCTGGGGGGGGGGGGGATTCTCAAAGGTGGCAGGGTAGGAGGCCTGGGAGAGGGTGGCGGGGTGGGAGGAGGATGGCGGGATGGAGCGAGTTGGCTATGTAAACAGGACCAGGAGCGAGTTGGGTGAGTAACAGGGTGAAAAGACCAGAGTAGAAAAAAGATACCTGGGGTGGATGGGCAGGGTGGGGGTGCTCTCAATCAGTGAAGGGTATAACTCTGATCGCAACCAGCTGGTGAAGCAGGAGACTAAACACTAATACTTTTCTTGATAATAGGTTTATACACAGAAAGCATAATAACACGTCTCCTTCCTACCTGTTAATCTCATGTCTGAGCAATTTCTCAATCTGGTCTTTTTTGAGTATCAATTGACAAATAAACAAATTTACAATAATCAACCCCTTTCAAGAGGTACTAAAATTGTATTGTAAATTAAAACAAAAAACTTTGATGGAAACTTGTGGAAGTGATGATACATTCCAACCCCTACGACGCCCATAAGGTATGGAAGGCCACAGGTGTACCAATGTGTAATCAATTGATCCTATGGCATTGGGACTAAACCATGTGCTCCCTCTCCAGAGACACCCGAATATGGACATAACTGTGGAAGAAGGGGCAGGCAATTAGGTCGAACAACCCCCTCAATCGCCTGTTGTCTGGACCTGTTTACTTAGCCAAGCACAGGAAGTTTGCCTCCCTCTGCACAGTGACCAGTAATCAGGAGCCTGGGGCTGAAGTGAGTCTCTCTGTATACTTGCTCTTACACTTCATTAAACAACGCCCTTAATCTGTGTATCTTAACAATATCATTAACATACTATGAACAAAGGGGCCAGTGAAGGACGCCACCAGCCCACTTACCTGTTGAAATGTTGAGCAGGCTTACCCAATTGAGGTGAGGGTTGTGCAGGCTCACTCACTGCCAATGAAATCACGGCAAGGTTGCGGATGGCAGGTAAGTAGCAAGGAAGTCATCCATAAAATTGTAGACACCTTTCCTGTCTGCAAACCCACATGTACAGAGATGGGTGTAAAATATCCTGCTCACTAATTTACCACACCCTCCCATTTCTATTTTTGGAAATTATATAGAGATTGCTACCTTGCGTTTTCAGCATCATCCCTAGTACCTTAAGCTTTGATGGAAGGCCTTGAACCCTAACTGCAGGATCGCAACCAAAATGTATACAGGCCGAAATCCCTGCGGAAAACCCCCCAAAACGGATCAAACATACAATAATGCATAGCTGAATCGGGAACTCCAATTCATTCTGTTCTTACACATCTGGCTGTATATAAGGAAGAAGCCATATGTACCATATTAAGTACATTGAGTATGACGCCAAGTGTAATAATGCATGTGCTGTGCTTCATTAAAACAATCAATTGATCTATTACTTGTAATTGAACAACACCGAGAACATTCATTGCACATCTTTCTGAGGAGTAAGGATTTATTATTCTTGTGGTAATTCTTCTCCCTCTTTGAAGTGCCACCTTCATCAATCAGGAATAGCAGGAATGCATCATGGTTTTATGGTAGCCAATTGCTGTCAAATGCTTTGCTACATCTGAAGTTTCCTTTTCCCTGTTTTTAATGCTCCTTTTTGATGAAGGAGTGCCCATTCACAACCAGGCTCCTGAGCACTAACATGCCCAACTGGCTTATTTCATAGAATTTACAGTGCAGAAGGAGGCCATTTGGCCCATCGGGTCTGCACCGGCTCTTGGAAAGAGCACCCCACCCAAGGTCAACACCTCCACCCTATCCCCGTAACCCAGTAACCCCACCCAACACTAAGGGCAATTTTGGACACTAAGGGCAATTTAGCATGGCCAATCCACCTAACCTGCACATCTTTGGACTGTGGGAGGAAACCGGAGCACCCGGAGGAAACCCACGCACACACGGGGAGGATGTGCAGACTCCGCACAGACAGTGACCCAAGCCGGAATCGAACCTGGGACCCTGGAGCTGTGAAGCAATTGTGCTATCCACAATGCTACCGTGCTGCCCCTTGTTATGAGGCTTGTTATGAGAAGTCAGGATAGTATCACTGAAGTGGTCTAAAGCGCCAGACTTAAGCAGACATCGAGGATAGTATCACTGGACTAATAGCAAAATCTAGCAATTTGCAATCATTAAATTGTTACGGCACACAAGAAAGAGACTTTTGCATACCGGCACCGCATCCACTCTCTGCCCTCTCCCCAAATCCTTGCACATTCTTCCGTTTTGGATATTTGGAAAATTTTAAAAATGTAGAAACATTTCGAGCACGGAAGAAGGCCACTCTGCCCATGGTGTCTGTGCCGGCAGAAAGACGGCCCCCCCCAGCTTAATCCCATTTTCCAGCACTTGGTCCAAAGACGTGGAGGTTACAGGGCTTCAGCTACAGTATCCACACACATTTTTAAAGTTGTCGCGGGTTTCTGCCTTTACTGCCCTTTCAAGCAGTGAGTTCCAGATCCCAACCGCTCTTTGAGTGAAAAATGTTTTCCTAATTTCCCCTCTAATCCTTTTACCAATCACTTTAAATCTATGCCCTTAATTACTGGCATCTCTGCTAAGGGAATAGGTCCTTTCCATCCACTCTATCCAAGGCCCTAACAGTTTTATGCACTTCAATCAAATCTCCTCTCGGCCTCCTCTATTCCAAGGACAACAATCCCAGACAACACAATCTTTCCTCATAGCGGTAAATTTACAATCCTGACTACATCCTCTTCTGTACCCTCTCTGACATCCTTTCTGTAATGAGATGACCAGAACTGCACACAGTATTGAAGTTGTGGCTGTGGTGATGTGCGTCAATGTAAATACATGGAGGCTAGCTAGACACTAGAGGCAGCACCAGAGACATCACACACACACTCAACCAATAGATCAGTTAGATAGGACACGGCCAATGGACATTCATGATACACACAGAGGTGACACAACCACAGGAAGACATTACACCAACCCACATATAAAGGACACCACACACATGATCTGCCTCTTTCCAGTGGAGACAGTCAGTGAGTAGAGACACAGGGTTGATTCAATATTACACCCACCACGTGGATTGCAGCAACTGGTTAGTCAGTCTGGGTAGCTATAGTAGGATTAGCAATAGTGTCGAACCCGGGTAATAGAAGTGTAAATAGTTTAATAAACGTGTTGAAGTTATCTCCACGTCTGAACCTTCCTTTGTCAAGTGCACCACAAGGAAGCCGCTTATGCTACACCGAGAGCATAACAAATCATGGTACCAGCAGTGAACTGTTTCAATCCATATAGCAATACCTCAGCATACAGTGACAACCAGCAACGATACCCAGGCAAGATGTTCGAGATCCGGGTTCTGCAGCAGCTCCAGTGCCACGGCGATCTCCGCAAAAACTGGCGGGCATTCCGGCAAATGTTTGAAATCTTCCTGGTATCAGCCGACCTACAAGACGTGGCCGATGCTGAAAAGACAGCTTCTGCTCACCATCGCCGGTGCCAGAGCAGAAGAAATCTTTAAAAAATTCAAGTTCTCCAAAGGGCAAAACAGGAGCGACTTCCAGGCAGTCCTGGACAAATTCGGCAAATACTGTGAGGAAAACACACTCCAACCAGCAAGAAAAGGTAAGAGAAGCGCCAGTACTCAGCACGAGGCTGGGATCCCGGAGCAGAGAACAATTTTGATCGGCGGCCATCTTTCTAAAGGGACTGCACTCTGCGCAGTTGCGCGAGAAGCGCACAGAATGGGAAGATCCGTTTGCGCATGCGCGAGACATCGCGCATGCGCAATCACAAAAACGGCCATCGGTACAGGAACAGCGATGCGCAAACGCTTTCTACGTATGATGTCACATGCGTCATGATGTCAGAGGCCCCGGATCACGGCCATTTAAAGGGGAAACGTCCCAAATCAAAGAAAAAATCTTTTAAAGCCGTAAAACAACCTTCCTTCACCTGGAATGACAGCACAATGCCTCAAATTGAACCAGGAAATGAAATTAACCACCGAAGAACCCTGCAACAAGCAGTTACCTATGCCCAAACCGATGATTCTGACCTTGAATACTTCAAAACCGACCTTTACATTTTCTCTGGACTACGCGAGCCCAATGCCAGCTCCGACACAAAACGTGATGATGTGGTCTTGGAAGACAACGACTCAGACGAACGTTTCACCTTGGGAGGCTACCCCAGTACCAAATCCGATCCGCAACTAGACGTGTTGCACATTGACGACCCCGACGACGAATTCTTCGGATTTGAGGATCTTCAGCCCAGCAGATATGACATCCCGACTTGTGAGTGCAGGATTATGCTGCGGCCTGAAACCAACAGACAGAGGGCGGTACAAGCCCCCAGAGAGCGGCCTGCTGCCACACAGAGCGTGGTCCACGCACCGCTCAAGGTTCCCGACTCTATGAAAGAAGACACGCAAGACTCCACACCGCAGTCCTTGCATGAACAAGAAGTGACTCCAGTGTCACAAGCCTCCACAGCGAGCTCGTGGACAGATTCCACAATTGCAGAAACGCAAGGCTCCAGACCGCAGTCCTTGCACACACAAGACGTGACGCCAGTGTCACAAGCCTCTGCAGTGAGCTCGTGGACAGCCTCCACGATAGAAGCAACGCAAGACTCCGGCATGCAGTCCTTGAAGGAACAAGACCATGAAGGTCTAGCAACCTCCTCTCACCAACTAGCGGCAGGCGATGCAATTCTGCCATGCTCAAGTAAACAGCAAGAGGACTATCACAGTCTACCATGCTCCAGTGCACAGCAGGATGACCATGACGGTCTATCATGCTACAGTGAAGAACAAAGGGACGATGACAGTCCAAGCCCAAATGAAGGACAACAGCAAGACAATGACAGTCCACCCACATTGTTTGCACCACCAGATGAAGACTCTGACAATTTACCCAACCCAAGTGAACAACAAGCAGCTACTGAGGCTCTACCCATGGTCTGTGAGACCTGCATGTTCCGACTCCAGACGTGCAGCTTCAAGAAATCTCAGCTGACTCCAGTGAACCTGCTAAGACTCCGGACGGGGAGCATCAACAAACCAACACTGACTCAGTTAAAACAGACCAGACTCCAGATGGGGAGCAACCAAACGCCGACTCTGCTTCACGTAAGCCGGACTTTACTCCAGACAGGGAGTGCCGCAACCTCAGTGATGGCATGCTCAGGGTGACAGCAGATGCCACGACAGGAGATGGATCACTTAACAATTACACTGGGTCAGTAATAACAAGCAGCGGCTACAGTCCAAGAGGAATACACCAATATTCACAACAGCTATACCCACACATTCTTTCCACACCAGCAGTGCAGCCAATGACAGGTCATGCTGGACAAACCCAGTATTCAGGCATGCAGCAGCCAGCAGTCTATGCAGCATATTCTCAAACAGGCCGGCACTACGGATTGCCCACTAATGGAATCAAGACCGAAGGAAGACTACCGCAAGCGCAATCTGCACTACAGACTGGAAGCCTTAGTTACAGGCCAGGATTTGCTGCACCCCAGCCTGGCCAGATGGCATATTCCTATCAGATGCAAGGTTCTAGTTTCACACCATCACCAGGTATTTATGCGAGCAGCAATTCTGTTTCCAATTCGACAAGCTTCAACGGTTCTCAGCAGGATCACCCTTCCTGCATAGCATGTGGCCAGAGCCAGTATGTACAGTCTTATCCAACTTCAACATATGAAATGAAAATGAAAATGAAAATAGCTTATTGTCACAAGTAGGCTTCAATGAAGTTACTGTGAAAAGCCCCTAGTCGCCACATTCCGGCGCCTGTTCGGGGAGGCTGTTACGGGAATTGAACCGTGCTGCTGGCCTGCCTTGGTCAGTTTTCAAAGGGCACATCCATGACCTCGAATGATACTGCTGATGGTACCTCTTCAACGTCAACACCTTATCAGCTACAAGATGCCATCCGACAGCACCATCACAAACATCGAAAAAGAAAGGGACTCCAAATCAGACAGCGAAGTGATTTGACCACTTCTTGGTTCCTGTGGCACAGGGACGTTGATGCTGTTCATAGCCAAGAGAGACATTTGACCATGATGATTGATGGTTTTTGGACTTACACAAATTATTTGGGCTTATTGTTTAATCACTGTTCCCATGACTTGCATATACCTTAACTTATCTACCTGTTTTTTGTTCAATTTTCTTAAAGTGTACAGAAAATATGCAACATATAAAAAAGGGGGAATGTGGTGATGTGCATCAATGTAAATACATGTAGGTTAGCTAGACACTAGTGTCTAGAGGCAGCACCAGAGACATCACACGCACACACTCAACCAATAGATCAGTTAGATAGGACATGAGCAATGGACATTCACGATACACACAGAGGTGACACAACCACAGGAAGGCATTACACCAACCCATATATAAAGGACACCACACACATGATCTGCCTCTTTCCAGTGGAGACAGTCAGTGAGTAGAGACACAGGGTTGATTCAATATTACACCCAACACGTGGATTGCAGCAACTGGTTAGTCCATCTGGGTAGCTATAGTAGGATTAGCAGTAGTGTCGAACCCGAATAATAGAAGTGTAAATAGTTTAATAGATGTGTTGAAGTTATCTCTACGTCTGAACCTTCCTTTGTCAAGTGCACCACAAGGAAACCGCTTATGCTACACCTAGAGCATAACAAATCAGTGCCCTAAGTATTGTTTAATATAGCTTCAGCATAATCTCCTTGCTCTTATATTGTATGCCTTGGCTATAAGGGACAACAAGCCATTTGCTATCCTCCACGTTATCAGCCTGTCCTGCCTTCAGGGAACTGTGGACATGTATTCTAAGGTCATTCACTTCTTCTACATCTCTCTGTATTCTCCCATTTATTGCACATTCCTTTACCTTGTGTGACCTCCCCAAATGCATTACCTTTCACTTCTCTGGGTCGAATTCCAGTTGCCACTTTTCCTGCCACCTGACCAGTCCACTGATGTCTTCCTATAGTCCACAGATTCTCTTCTCACTATCAACCATGTGGGCAATTTATGTGCCATCAGCAAACATCTTCATCATGCCCCCTACATTAAATTCTAAATCATTAATATAGAACATAGAACAGAGAACGATACAGCGCAGTACAGGCCCTTCGGCCCACGATGTTGCACCGACATGGGAAGTCAAAAAACAAAAGCCATCTAACCTACACTATGCCATTATCATCCATATGCTTATCCAATAAAACTTTAAATGCCCTCAATGTTGGCGAGTTCACTACTGTTGCAGGTAGGGCATTCCACGGCCTCACTACTCTTTGCGTAAAGAACCTACCATTGATCTCTGTACTATATCTATTACCCCTCAGTTTAAGGCTATGTCCCCTCGTGCTAGCCATTTCCATCCGCGGGAGAAGGCTCTCACTGTCCACCCTATTTAACCCTCTGATCATTTTGTATGCCTCTATTAAGTCTCCTCTTAACCTTCTTCGCTCTAACGAAAACAACCTCAAGTCCATCAGCCTTTCCTCATAAGATTTTCCCTCCATACCAGGCAACATCCTAGTAAATCTCCTCTACACCCGTTCCAAAGCTTCCACGTCCTTCCTATAATGAGGTGACCAGAACTGTACCCAATATTCCAAATGCGGCCGTACCAGAGTTTTGTACAGCTGCAACATGACCTCATGACTCCGGAACTCAATCCCTCTACCAATAAAGGCCAACACACCATAGGCCTTCTTCACAACCCTATCAACCTGGGTGGCAACTTTCAGGGATCTATGTACATGGACACCGAGATCCCTCTGCTCATCCACACTTCCAAAAATTTTACCATTAGCCAAATATTCCGCATTCCTGTTATTCCTTCCAAAGTGAATCACCTCACACTTCTCTACATTAAACTCCATTTGCCACCTCTCAGCCCAGCTCTGCAGCTTATCTATGTCCCTCTTTAACCTGCAACATCTTTCCGCACTGTCGACAACACCACCGACTTTAGTGTTGTCTGCAGGTTTACTCACCCACCCTTCTGCGCCTTCCTCTAGGTCATTGATAAAAATGACAAACAGCAACGGCCCCAGAACAGATCCTTGTGGTACGCCACTTGTGACTGAACTCCATTCTGAACATTTCCCATCAACCACCACCCTCTGTCTTCTTTCAGCTAGCCAATTTCTGATCCACATCTCTAAATCACCCTCAATCCCCAGCCTCCGTATTTTCTGCAATAGCCTACCGTGGGGAACCTTATCAAACGCTTTATTGAAATCCATATACACCACATCAACTACTCTACCCTCGTCTACCTGTTCAGTCACCTTCTCAAAGAACTCAATAAGGTTTGTGAGGCATGACCTACCCTTCACAAAGCCATGCTGACAATCCCTAATCATATTATTCCTATCTAGATGATTATAAATCTTGTCTCTTATAATCCCCTCCAAGACTTTACCCACAACAGACGTGAGGCTCACCGGTCTATAGTTGTCAGGGTTGTCTCTACTCCCCTTCTTGAACAAAGGGACCACATTTGCTATCCTCCAGTCCTCTGGCACTATTCCTGTAGCCAATGATGACATAAAAATCAAAGCCAAAGGCTCAGCAATCTCTTCCCTGGCTTCCCAGAGAATCCTAGGATAAATCCCATCAGGCCCCGGGGACTTATCTATTTTCAGCCTGTCCAGAATTGCCAACACCTCTTCCCTACGTACCTCAATGCCATCTATTCTAATAGCCTGGGTCTCAGCATTCTCCTCCACAACATTCTCTTTTTCCTGAGTGAATACTGACAAAAAATATTCATTTAGTATCTCGCCTATCTCTTCAGACTCCACACACAACCTCCCATCCCTGTCCTTGACTGGCCCTACTCTTACCCTAGTCATTCTTTTATTCCTGACATACCTATAGAAAGCTTTTTGGTTCTCCTTGATTCTACCTGCCAAATACTTCTCATGTCCCCTCCTTGCTCGTCTTAGCTCTCTCTTTAGTTCCTTCCTCGCTACCTTGTAACTATCAAGCGCCCCAACTGAAACTTCACACCTCATCTTCACATAGGCCTCCTTCTTCCTCTTAACAAGAGTTTCCACTTCTTTGGTCAACCACGGTTCCCTCGCTCGACGCCTTCCTCCCTGCCTGACCGGTACGTACTTATCAAGAACACGCAGTAGCTGTTCCTTGAACAAGCTCCACATATCCAGTGTGCCCAACACTTGCAGCCTACATCTCCAACCTACCCCTCCCAAGTCATGTCTAATGGCATCATAATTGCCCTTCCCCCAGCTATAACTCTTGCCCTGCGGGGTATACTTATCCCTTTCCATCACTAACGTAAACGTCACCGAATTGTGGTCACTGTCCCCAAAGTGCTCACCTACCTCCAAATCTAACACCTGGCCTGGTTCATTACCCAAAACCAAATCCAATGTGGCCTCGCCTCTTGTTGGCCTGTCAACATATTGTGTCAGGAAACCCTCCTGCACACATTGTACAAAAAACGACCCATCTAATGTACTCGAACTATATCTTTTCCAGTCAATATTTGGAAAGTTAAAGTGTCCCATAATAACTACCCTGTTACTTTCGCTCTTATCCAGAATCACCTTCGCCATCCTTTCCTCTACATCACTAGAACTATTAGGAGGCCTATAGAAAACTCCCAACAGGGTGACCTCTCCTTTCCTGTTTCTAACTTCAGCCCATACTACCTCGGAAGAAGAGTCCCCATCGAGCATCCTCTCCGCCACTGTAATACTGTTCTTGACTAGCAGCGCCACACCTCCCCCTCTTTTGCCTCCTTCTGTGAGCTTACTAAAACACCTAAACCCCGGAACCTGCAACAACCATTCCTGTCCCTGCTCTATCCATGTCTCCGAAATGGCCACAACATCGAAGTCCCAGGTACCAACCCATGCTGCCAGTTCCCCTACCTTATTTCGTATACTCCTGGCATTGAAGTAGACACACTTCAACCACCTACCTGAACACTGGCCCCCTCCTGCGAAGTCAAATCTGTGCTCCTGACCTCTATACTCTCAATCTCCCATACCCTAAAACTACAATCCAGGTTCCCATGCCCCTGCTGCATTAGTTTAAACCCCCCAAAAGAGCACTAACAAATCTCCCCCTCCCAGGACATTAGTGCCCCTCAGGTTCAGATGTAGACCATCCTGTCTGTAGAGGTCCCACCTTCCCCAGAACGAGCCCCAGTTATCCAGAGATCTGAATCCCTCCCGCCTGCACCATCCCTGTAGCCACGTGTTTAATTGCTCTCTCTCCCTATTCCTCATCTCATTACCACGTGGCACGGGCAACAACCCAGATATAACAACTCTGTTTGTTCTCGTTCTGAGCTTCCATCCTAGCTCCCTGAAAGCCTGCCTGACATCCTTGTCCCCTTTCCTACCTATGTCGTTAGTGCCAATGTGGACCACGACTTGGGGCTGCTCCCCCTCCCCCTTAAGGACCCGGAAAACACGATCCGAGACATCACGTACCCTTGCACCTGGGAGGCAACATACCAAACGTTAGTCTCTCGCGCTCCCACAAAATCTCCTATCTGTGCCCCTGACTATCGAGTCCCCAATTACTAATGCTCTGCTCCTCTCCCCCCATCCCTTCTGAGCAACAGGGACAGACTCCGTGCCAGAGGCCCGTACCCCATGGCTTACCCCTGGTAAGTCCCCCCCCCACAAGTATCCAAAGCGGTATACTTGTTACTCAAAGGAACGACCGCAGGGGATCCCTGCACTGACTGCTTCTTCCCAGTCCCTCTTACAGTTACACATCTATCTCCAATCTTTGGTGTAACTAATTCCCTGAAGCTGCTATCTATGACCCCCTCTGCCTCCCGAATGATCCGAAGTTCATCCAACTCCATCTCCAGTTCCCTAACTCGGTCTTGGAGGAGCTGGAGATGGCTGCACGTCCTGCAGGTAAAGTCAGCAGGGACACTAACGGCATCCCTCACCTCAAACATCCTGCAGGAGGAACATTGCACTCCCTTCCCTGCCATCCCTCTAACCTCCAACCAAGATCTGGTTAATAAATACATTTTAAAAATATATAATAATAATATAATATGGCACTTACCTCACACCAATGGGTCTTATTATTAGGTTAGAGGAGGAGGGCGGGTGGGAGACACTACACGTGTAGTGTCTCGGGTTTCCTCTCCACCAGAATTTATTGTTTGGGGGGGGGGGGGACACCTTCCCAGAAGTCGAACTTCCGGTTCCTGCCTTATATTCAAAAAAAAAAAAAAAAAACAGAAAAGAAGAACAGAATCGGGATCAGGTAAGTGTTTTTAAATCAAAACTTCACCTCCCGACAGACCCCTGCACTCTGCTCCTGCCGAAATTCTGAGGACTGCTCCTGTAAGGTAAGTGTTTTTAAATCTATCGCAAAAAGCAGGGAACCTAATAGTGAGCCCTGTGGAACCCCACTGGGGACAGTCTTCCATTTGCAAAAGCACCTGCCAACCACTCCCCTTTGTTCCTGTCACTGAGTCAGCTTTGTATCCAGCTTGCTACATTCCCATGGGTTTTAATATTTTAACCAGGATTGGGACCTCATCAAAAGCCATGCTAAAATCCATGTAGACCATATCAACCACACTACCCTCATTAATCCTCCTTGTTACCGCCTCAAAATATTTGATCAAGTTAGTCAGACACGATCTTCCCTGAACAACTCCACGCTGACTGTCCTAGGTTACACAATGGCTTTCTGCCTCTCAGAATTGATTCCAATAATTCATGCAATACCAAGATTGAACTGACTAGCCTGTAATTATTTGGTCTACCCTTTGCTCTATTTTTAAACAAAGGTGTAACATTAGCAGTCCTCCAATCATCTGGCACCACATCTGCATCCAGTGAGCATTGGAACAATGATGGTCAGAGCAGCTGCCTATTTTCTCCCTGGCTTCTTTTAATAGCCTGGGGGTATATTTCACTTGGTGATTTATCAGCCTTCAAGGATGCTACTCCCCTTCATCATTTTCATTAGAGCCATTTTATCATTTGGTCATTGATTCAGTTAAAGCAGAAATCAGAAAACACTGAACAAAATAGTTTGAAATTTAGAAATTACTGTTGGTGTAAGATCTCCAGTCAAATTGGGCAGAATTGTGACACAGCACATGTTTTCTGATGAGCCTGCACATTGTTCCACATTGCTGACCAGGAAAGCTGGCTTCCGTACTAACATGCTCAATGAAGGCATTAGATGAATTAAGGCAGTTAATGCTGGTGTAATTGCCTGTTACCTCAGGGACGAAAAATATTGTAGAATTTGTGAATTACATTTCTGCCAATATCGTAGCAGTAGAGACATAAATACAAACAATCTGTGTAACAGGGGTCAGTGTGACTGGCATCCTGTCCACCTCTGTAAATGCAAGGCATCCTGGGACTTCGACAATGTCGGTGGGTTCGCTTAATCCTTTTGCGTAGGGAGCGACATGTCAATTCTTTTTCCCACTCGCTCAAGGAGCCAATGAGCAAATTTCAGAAAGATAACATTTGGCACAACGTTAAAAATGAATTTCAAACAAACCAGAAGTATAACGAGAAACAACTTGCTAAGCAAAATAAAACGTTGAAAACGTTGCAAAAGTTGAATATTTGGAAAAAAAGGATGATTAATAAATGAAGATGACCATTGGCCTATGAGAGGGTGGGAATGTGCATGCCTGGCTCCCCCCCCCGCAGACCCCCCCCCCCACCCCACCCCCAAGACCCCCCACCCCCTTCCCCCCCCCCACCCCGCCGTCTCAGGCTGCTCACTCACTCACCCTCACTTATTGTGCTATTGTGAGAGTGGGTGAAAGTGCGTGTTGGAGTGTGGGGGTGACAGTGAGAACCCTGAGACCGGGAGTGAGTCAGACACACTGGCACACTCTCCCGTCTCTCTCACACGCACACAAACAACCCAAAACTGAAGTCAGCAGCATTCCAACTTCCAGGCCTGCCGTTGTTGCGAGTCCTATAATACATTAACTGCCACCAATTAGCTGCCAGGACAGGTTTCACACTGTCATCCGGCTCAATGAGTGCTGGAGGATGGGATGTCCAGTCTCGGAAGCTGCAGGCCCTGACCCGGAACAACGTTAAAGGGCCAATTGGCTCGGGCCAGTGTCAGGTGACTCATCACATAGTCACTCAAGTACAAAAACTATAAATTGTGAAGGTTTTTGAATTTTCCAATCTAGCCAGTCTATTTAAATTCGAGCTAATCTTGGTCAGACATGTCAATATTCAAAGGTGGCAAATCAGCAAGTCTCCACATTTTAGCATTGAGGAGTTGTATAGTTATCACATATTTCCATGCATAAATGTCTGCGCCATTGGAGGGAGGGGGGAGGCATTGTAGAAGGTGCAAAGCTGCACCGTATTCAGTGAGGTGCCCTCCTGCAGTACACAACATTCAGGATCAACGCTGGGAAGAGAGGAAACCCAGGCAGACTTGTGCTCACTTCACTTCTGGAGTTCTGCTCTTTTGCCCATGTTTGAACTAAGGTTGTAATGAAGTCAGGAGCTGCGGGATTGTGGTGGAACCCAAGTGTCAGGGAATAGTTTATTGCGAAGCAAGTGCCGCTTTTTCACACTGTTGATGACCCCTACAGTCAGTGTACTGATGTTCGAGAGTAGGCTGATGGGGTGGTAATTGGCTGGGTTGGATTTGTCCTTTTGGTGTATAGGACATACCTGGACACTTTTCCACATTGTCGGGTAAATGCCATTGCTGCAGCTGTAGGGGAACGGTTTGGCTAGGGGTGGTGCAAGTTCTGGAGTAGAGGTCTTCAGTACTATTGCCGCAATATTGTCAGGACCCATAGCCTTTGCACAATCCAGTACCTTCAACTGTTTCTTGATATAACATGGAGTGAATCTAATTGCGTCTTGTGATGCTGGGGTCCTCTGATTGAGAACATCTGGAAAAATCTAAACACTAAATAAACATGGGGGCTGAAGTCTCCGTTTGTGAGACTAAGGGCAGGATTCTCCATTGGCTGAAACCAAAATCGGGAAACGCGATTGGGTGGTGACTAGGTTCCGACGGCAAAATCACGGCGGGCACCGATTTGACGCCAAATCGCAATTCTCCGTCGCCTCCACAGCGGCGTTGATGCACAGTCAATACACAAAGACGAGAGTAGGATGTAATTGTGGACGGCGAAGCCGAACAGAGCGAAGATGATGTTGAGGTCTTTGATGACGGTGGGAGACGTCATGTCGGGGCATGGGATGGCGAAGGGGAATCGGGAAGATTTATCGACCACACTGAAAAAGTACATGTTGCGGTCGGTGGAGCGGAGGGGCCCTTTGAAGTCAACGCTGAGGCGTTCAAAGGGGGGGGGGGAGGCCTTCACCAGGCGCGCACGGTCTGGCCGGTAGAAGTGCGGTTTACACTCCACGCAGACCTGGCAGTCTCTGGTGATTGCCTGACTTCCTCGATGGAGTAGGGCAGGTTGCGGGCCTTGATGAAATGGTAAAAATGTGTGACCCTGGGTGACAGAGATTGTTTTCAGGGTCCGGAGTCGGTCCACTTGTGCGCTGCCACATGTACCTCGGGGTAGGGCATCGGGGGCTCGTTGAGCATACCGGGGCGATAAAAAATCTCGTAATTGTAGGTGGAGAGCTCGATCCTCCACCTCAAGATTTTATCGTTTTTGATCTTGCCCCGCTGTGTGTTATTAAACAGGAAGGCAACCGACCGTTGGTCAGTGAGAACAGTGAATCTACTGCCGGCCAGGTAATACCTCCAATGCCGCACAGCTTCAACGATGGCTTGGGCCTCTTTTTCGACGGACGAGTGCCGCATTTCGGAGGCATGGAGGGTGCGGGAAAATAATGCCACGGGCCTGCCTGCCT
Source organism: Scyliorhinus torazame (assembly GCF_047496885.1). NCBI lineage: Eukaryota > Metazoa > Chordata > Chondrichthyes > Carcharhiniformes > Scyliorhinidae > Scyliorhinus > Scyliorhinus torazame. The sequence continues at coordinate 280,298,016 of NC_092713.1, read as the reverse complement.
GGTTGAGGGTGGTGGCCAGAGCGACGTCTGATGCATCGCTCTCGACTTGGAAGGGGAGCGTCTTGTCGACCGCGTGCATCGCGGCCTTGGCGATGTCGGCCTTGATACGGTTAAAGGCCTGGTGAGCCTCGGCCGTCAGAGGAAAAACAGTGGATTGAATGAGTGGGCGGGCCTTGTCCGCATATTTTGGGACCCACTGGGCGTAATAGAAAAAGAACCCCAGGCAACGTTTGAGGGCCTTGGGGCAGTGGGGGAGGGGGAGTTCCATGAGGGGGTGCATGCGATCGGGGTTCTGGACCACATAGCCGAGGATGGCTAAGCGGTTTGTGCTGAACACGCACTTCTCCTTGTTATACGTGAGGTTGAGGTGAGTGGCGGTGTGGAGAAATTTGGCAAGGTTGGCGTCATGGTCCTGCTGATCGTGGCCGCAGATGGTGACATTGTCCAGGTACGGGAAAGTGGCCTGCATCCTGTACCGGTCAACCATTTGGTCCATCTCCCATTGGAAAACCGAGACCCCGTTGGTGATGCCGAAGAGAACCATAAGAAAGTGGTAAAGGCGGCTGTCTGCCTCGAAGGCAGTGTATGGGCGGTCCGCCTTGTGGATGGGGAGCTGGTGGTAGGCAGATTTCAAGTCTACTGTCGAGAAGACCCAGTACTGTGCAATCTGATTGACCATATCAGATATGCATGGGAGGGGGTACGCGTTGAGCTGCGTGTACCGATTGATGGTCTGACTGTAGTCAACGACCATCCTGTTTTTCTTGCCGGTTTTGACCACTACCACTTGGGCTCTCCAGGGGCTGTTGCTGGCCTAGATGATGCCTTCCCGAAGCAGCCGCAGGACTTTAGACCTGATGAAGGTCCTGTCCTGGGCGCTGTACCGTCTGCTCCTGGTGGCGACGGTTTGCAATCCGGGGTTAGGTTTGCAAAAATGGAAGGTGAGTCGACCTTTAGGGTGGCGAGGCCGCACACAGTAAGGGGTGGTAGGGGCCCGCCGAATTTCAGGGTTAGGCTCTGGAGGTTGCACTAGAAGTCCAGGCCGAGTAGCAAGGCAGCGCAGAGGTTGGGGAGGACGTAGAGGCGGAAGCCGCTGAATTCCACGCCTTGGACAGTGACAGTGGTGATGCAGTACTCCTGGATCACAACGGAGTGGGACCCGGAAACCAGGGAGATTCTCTGGTTAGCGGGGTGTACCGCGGGGGAGCAGCGCCTTACCATATCGGGGTGAATGAAGCTCTCAGTGCTCCCGGAGCCCAGCAGGCAGGAGATCTCGTGCCCGTTGACCTTCACTTTAGATGAAGCAGACGCGAGGTTGTGTGGTCGAGACTGGTCAATCGTGACCGAGGCGAGACGCGGCTGGTCATTGGCGGTTGCAAGCGATGAGCGCCCGGATGAGGTGCCCGACGGGCATGGGTCCTGAGTCAGGTAAGATGACAGCGCCCACGGGCCGCACGTGTTGCGAGTCGAGCAAGATGGCGGCATCCACTGGCCGCACGTGGTCCTCGGAGGGGAAGATGGCGGCACCCACTGACTGCACGTGGAGGGTGCCGGGACAATAGTGGCAATTGAGCGGCCCTGGCACACTGCAGCGAAATGTCCCTTCTTGCCACAGGCCTTGCAGAGGGCGCAGAGCTGTCGGGGGTGTTTTGACTGCCCACAGAAGTAGCATTTGGGCCCCCCGGGGCTGGTTGGCTGCCGCGTGGCACAGACGTGGGATTGGCTGAGGGCAGTTGCCGGTGGGGTCCACGATGGAGCGGCCTTCTGCAGAGTCCACAATGCACAGGGGGGTGGGCCGCGCGGTTGGGGGCATAGGCCTGAATGTTGCGTGATGCGACCGTAAGTGAACGCGTAGTTTTTTAATCGGCACGAGGTTGAGCGTGGCCCCCTCTAGGAAGCGCTGGCGGATGTAGTCAGACCCTATGCCCGTAACAAATGCGTCTCTCATTAACAAATTTGAGTGTTCCGTTGCCGAAATGGCCTGACAGTCACAGTCTCTAACTAGGGGCAGCAGGGCGCGACAGAAATCTTCCACCGACTCACCGGGAAGTTGGCGCCGCCGCGTGGAGAGGAGGTGCCTGGCGTAGTGTGTTAGTCCGCTGAGCGTAGTTTTCCTTCAGTAGCGCCATGGCCTCTGCATAGGTCGACGCGTCCTGGACAAGTGGAAAGACGTTGGAGCTCAGCCGCGTGTAAAGGATCTGGAGCTTCTGTCCTTCTGGAATTTCGTCTGCCGCAGACCCGATGTACGCTTCAAAACAGGCTAGCCAATGTTCAAAGTCCATTTTGGCGTTGTCTGCTTGCGGATGCAGCTGCAGGCGATCCGGCTTGATGCGGAGTTCCATCTTCTGAAAAACTCAGTGTAATAAATTGATGCACGATAAATTACAAAAGAAGAGAGTAGGATGTAATCGAGGCTTTATTACACTGAGGTGTGTGGCCTCCTATAGCAGCTGATGAAATGGCTGCTGTACTGGGAGCACACATATTTATACTCCGCCTACTGGATGGAGCCAGCAAGCAGGGATCTACCCCCGTACCTGTAGTACATGGGCCTTACCGTAAAGCACCTATGTCAACATCCTATATATACAATATATACATCAGTGGTGACTACCACAGGCATCAATGCGGTTCGGAATACATGTACAGTAAACAGACTTTGCATATCGTTAGCGAGCTCGACCCGGTATTCTCCGGGACCTCCGTGATTCTCCGCCTCCGATGGGCCAAGTTCCCGATAGCACGGTTCACTTCTACTTTTAAAAATCGTTAAACGGGCATCATGGCTGCTGAGGGAGAGAGAGGGGGTACGGAAAGTGTCCAACATCACTATAGTGTGCTGACAATTGTGCCGCTGGCTGGGGGGGTCTCTGCCAGGGCCGGGAGGGAGTAACAGGGATGGACAGGAGGTGGGCTGTGGAGTCGGGGTGGACGGGCATGGACCACCATTGTCGCAGCCAGAAAGGGAGCCATGCAGCTGCGCACACCGCTGACAACCCACTGGGAACATAGGGCCATGGGTTGTATGGGTGTCTCCCCAGGCCACCCCCCCCAGGTGCCCTCTGGCCCCAGCCGACCCATCAGCTGCATGGGCGCTCTCCAGCACAACCAGTGCCATCTTGTTGGCTGGGATGAGTGTATGTATGGGAATTGTAATGTGTATATGTGGCTGCAACTTGCCAGTCACAAGAATCTCGAACCGTTTTGCATTGGAATTGCTCTACGTGGCGCTGATGCTAGACCCTCCATCGGTCCAGGTTCAGCGCCAATTTTTGCCGTCGTAAAAGTCCATGAATTCTGCACTGGCGTCAACACTTGGGGCGGGATTCTCCGTTGCCCGACGTCAAAATCGTATTCGGCTATCGGGCGGAAAATCCCCATTTGTGACCATTTCGGGGCCGGCAATGTTTTTCGGACACTCCGCCCCCTCAAAAACGGCATCATCGAGGAGTACGCCGCACGCTGTTGGGACAGCCTCAGGACATCACCTGAAGGCCCTCCCCTGATGCTCTGCCCCCGATGAGCCGACTTCCCAACGGCATGGATCACTTGTGCTCTGAATTTTCATCGGCCTCACATGCCGACTGTGTCCAAACCGCGAACTGTGGCAAGCGCTGCCACACTCGGGGGGCGGGGGGAGCCGTTCTGCTGGCCGGGCGGGGCTAAGGTGGGGCTGGGGGGGATTGGTGGGATGTGGTCCGGAGTGGCGAGGGAGGTTACCGGGGGGGCACTATCTGGCAGGCTGAGTCCGCATGCGGCCGGCGCCATGTTGTACGGCGCGACCGCTGCAGGCCGTCAGCGTCCGCATGCGCGGCCACGGACCCGGCAATTCTCCGGCTGTTTCTGTCGGGAACGGCAGGGGGTTTACGTGGCGCGGCTGCTAGATCCCACCGGACGGAGCATCACTGCAAGGGCAGCGCCGACCTTTTCATCGTAACGCGAGACACATTCTCCGGATGTAGAAATCATAGAATTCGGCGCTTAGTCTCAGAAACAGAGAATCCCGCTCTCAGAGCTCCCGCCTGAACTCAATAGCGTGCATTTCGCATTCCTGTTGGGGCACTGTTTTTTCTGAGATTCAGATCATGCAAAAGGCCAGCACTCTGCCAGGGACTTGGAAACAATTCCCACCCCTGCTGCCAACGAGTTCGCTGATTCCAGAATTCACGCTTAAGGACCTGAAATGCTGGAGGGCTTTTAAGCGCTGCATTCACCACACACTCTCATTCCAGCAACAACAATGGCTCAGAGAAGATCTGCCCCCTGAGTTTGGGGGAGTCTGGAGTGGACCCACTGCTTAATGTCATTGAGGAGAGCAAAGACACCCTCTTTCCCAGGGTGGGCCACAGACTGAAAGCCCTCCTAAACAGAACCTGGGAGGAGGTGGCAGAGGCAGTGATGCGACCATCAATTCACTCGAAGACACGTGGAGAAGTAAACCGTGGTTTTAATCAGCTTAGAACTGAGCCTGCCTGTGACCGGTACAACACTGAAGGCGGCCCCGCAGGTCAGCAGCTCTTATACTTCCTGTATAGGGGGTGGAGCCATGGGCGGAGCCCGTACATGACCCAACATATCCCCTGTGGGTGAAGCCACACAATGGCCTATAGGTAGAGCCCACAGGGTTAATAACATAACACAGTGCACTGGTGAATTATCAGTAATTATACATTCACCACAGGCAGTCAGTGCTGCCAGCCTCACCAAGAGGAGACAGCTCGTGATCCTGAGGAGTGGGCGTTAATGGTGAAGCCTCAGCTCTGAGAGGGGCGGAGAACCACGGAGGGCTCCAAAGGCCACATGTTGGTGTTCTTTGTTTGGGATAAACCCCGCTAATTCCTTGATTCCTCTGCAGTGGGGCAGCGCTTGAGAGGAGTGCACCGAAGTGTGCCAACACCTGGTGGGATGATGATCGTGTATGACCACGCCAATCGCCTTGATGATACTGCTGGGGTCTGAGGGTTTCCAGAGGGACAACCTGGGTGGCTCGCACATGATCAAAGAGTCTCAGAGCATTTCCAGGACACAGTGAGCAGTCAGCAATGTAAACAGCCAGGAGCCTGGAAGTAGCACCAAAGTGGTGCTTTTAAATAACATACTGCAGCAATGGTGGCCTGGGCCAAGACACCCCAATCCCGCATGGTACACCCCAATTGGTAGGAATCTGGCAGCAAGTTGTTCCCCTCCACCCCCCCCCCCCCCCCCACTCCGCTTCCCCCACCCCGGCCCAGGCAGTTACCCCCCCAGCAATCGCAACTCGTTCGGAGAGGTTTTGAGAGTTTATTTTACCTTCCCACTCCCCATCAACAGTCATGGCGCCCAGACCCTGCTTGTAACTTATTGCACCAATTCGCGCCTGCATGACTTCTGCCTGAGAGACTTCCGAACCCTAACCTAACCCTAACCCTAACCCTAATGGAGCATTACGGAGGAGTGGTGCAAGAAGTCTCCAACCTGCTAATGAGATATAAATCCATGCAAATGATGGTTCTGCATGGGCCTGCCAGCGCGGGGCGCAAATTTCATCAATGCCGCAAGCGGGGGACCGGAGCATGGCGTCGGAATCGGCGCCAGATACAAATTGTGATTTTTGCGTTACCCACTATTCCCCACCCGATCGCAATTCTAGCTGCCGACGTATGGAAGCAGAGAATTCAGCCCATGATAGTCATCGATTGCCGTTTAATTTCCACAATCATGCTGAAGTGACCAACCGACACTCCGATGCAAGGCCCAGGGAGATTTGAAAATTCAAAAAAGGATGTTTATTTCTGGGGTCGATTAGTGTTGACTTGTGAAATGTTTGGAAGCTCTTCTTAGCCCTGGAACTCCGGCCTGCCCTTAGCTTTCCTTGAGTATCTGTGGCCTCCCTCAGATAGACCATGAAGATGTGAAGAATAAAGGGTAGAACTCCTGTTCATTTCCTCCTCCCAAAATTCACAGTTGCCATTTAACTGGACAGAATTCTGAGGGATTTTGCAACAAATTTTTCAATCTCCCTGACTTTCACCTCAGTGATCCTCCACAGTTTTGGACCCATAAATTTATGGAGGCCTAGCTGAGTGTCACAAATGCTGCACTATTAAACCGAGGTTTTGTGTTTGGAATAAGAATATTTGTTTTCCATACCTGTATCGCTTTCAGTGAAATGTGCCTGACACAATGTCAATTTAACTCTATTTTGCCTGAACGTCAACCTTTCAAAATTGTGACAAATTCTACTCAATCAATAACCACAGTATGAATGATATCGGAAGTATCACTGCGCTACAGGGCGAGTAGGCTTTTGAATATGATATTAAAGGAGGGCTGTGACTAGTGGTGTTCCGCAGGGATCAGTGCTGGGACCTTTGCTGTTCATAGTATACATAAATTATATATATAAATGATTTGGAGGAAAATGTAACTGGTCTGATTAATAAGTTTGCGGACGACGCAAATGTTGGTGGAATTGCGGATACAGAAGATACAGCAGGATTTAGATTGTTTGGAGACTTGGACGGAGAGATGGCAGATGGAGTTTAATCCGGACAAATGTGAGGTAATGCATTTTGGAAAGTCTAATCCAGGTAGGGAATATACAGTAAATGGTAGAACCCTCAAGAGTATTGACAGTCAGAGATATCTAGGTGTACAGGTCCACAGGCCACTGAAAGGGGCAACACAGGTGGAAAAGGTAGTCAAGAAGGCATACGGCATGCTTGCCTTCATTGGCCGGGGCATTGAGTATAAAAATTGGCAAGTCATGTTGCAGCTCTATAGAACCTTAGTTAGGCCACACTTGGAGTATAGTGCTCAATTCTGGTCGCCACACTACCAGAAAGATGTGGAGGCTTCAGAGAGGGTGCAGGAGAGATTTACCAGGATGTTGCCTTGTATGGAGGACTTTAGCTATGAGGAGAGGTCGAATAAACTCGGTTTGTTCTCACTGGAACGACGGAGGTTGAGGGGCGACCTGATAGAGGTATACAAAATTATGAGGGGCATAGACAGAGTGGATAGTCAGGGACTTTTTTCCAGGGTAGCAGGGTCAATTACTAGGGGGCATAGGTTTAAGGTGTGAGAGGCAAGGTTTAGAGGAGATGTACGAGGCAAGTATAGTGGGTGCCTGGAACTCGCTACCGGAGGAGGTGGTGGAAGCAGGGACGATAGTGACGATTAAGGGGTATCTTGACAAATACATGAATAGGATGGGAATAGAGGGATACAAACCCCGGAAGTGTACACGATTTTGGTTTAGATGGGCAGCATGGTCGGCGCAGGCTTGGAGGGCCGAAGGGCCTGTTCCTGTGCTGTTCGTTTCTTGTTCTTTGTTTTTTGTTCAAAGCAGACAGTTGGTTAAAACAGAGGGCGAGAGCAGGCAGAACAGGTGGAATTATGTTGGTCACCTGTTACAGAGGTTCAGTCAATCTGAAAATCAGGTGTGTCCTTTAACAGGTGACCCATGTGAGTTTGCTGTTTTCCATCCACACTCTTGTCAAATTGTCCTCCCCTTGCTCCGCACAATTACATCTGTGGCCTGGGATCTAATTAATGCTGAAAGTGTGTGCAACAAATCAAAATGTTTTTTTTTTGTCACTTACATTTTTCAACTAATGTAAACAAAAAATAACCTGATGGCAAAAACACCTTGTTGTTTTCAAAAACGTCAATGCCAGATTTAATGACATGTGATATATCCAGAAGTCTTAAGCGATGTAGCCCTATGCATGTTTGCTTTTAACGAAGCATGTTTGCTCCTACTATCCTATATTTGCCAAACAACAATTTAAGTGTCTCATATTGAAATTTTTCAACTGTAGTACTTAAGATTTTCGTTTCTACCGACTGGGCATTTTGGAAAATCATTAGATTGGGAGCAGTTTAAAATCCAGCAAAGGCAGACCAAAGGATTGGTTAAGGGGAAAATTGAACATGAAAGTAAGCTAGCGGGGAACATAAAAACTGGCTGTTAAAGTTTCTATAGGTATGTAAAGAGATGAAAATGGACAAAAATTAATGTCGGCCCCTTACAGTCAGAAACGGGGGAATTCATAAAGAGGAATAATGAAATGGCTGAGTAATTAAATTTGTTCTTTGCTTCTGCCTTCACAAAGGACGGCATGAATAATGTACCAGAAGTTCTGGGAAACAGTTTTAGTGAGGAGCTGAAGCAAATCAGTATTAGCAGAGAAAAGGTTTGGGGAAAAATAATGGGATTGAAGGCGGATAAATGTCCAAGGCTTGATAATCTTCATCCTAGAGTACATAAGGGAGTGGCCCTATATATAGTAGAATAGTAAATAATAGAATGGTTGCTAGAGATTGGAGGAAAGCTAAATGTAATCCACTGTTCAAAAAGGGCCGAAGAGAGAAAACAGTGAACTATAGCCCAGTGAGCCGAACATCAGGAAAGCAGCTAGAGTCCGTTATAATAGCACAGCATTTGGAAAGCAGTGGTATAATCACAGAAAGTCAGATTTACGAAAGGGAAATTATGCTTGACAAATGTACATAAATCTTTTGAAGATGGAACTAGTAGAGTTGACTGGGGAGAACCGGTGGATGTGGTTTATTTAGACTTTCAGAAGGCTTTCGAAAAGGTCTCACATGGCAGATTAATATGTAAAGTAAAAGCGCATGGGATTGAGGGTAATGTCTTGAGGTGGATAGAAAGCTGGTTAGCGGACAGGAAGCAAAGAGTTGGAATAAATCTGTCTTTTTCCGATTGGCAGGCCGTGACTAGTGGGATACTGCAGGGATCTATTAGAACGTACTCTACTCTATCGTTTTTTCATCCAAAATGGATAACCTCACACTTGCTTACATTCTCCGGTTGCCGACGTCGAAATCGCGTTCGGCGATCGGCAGAAGAATCAAAGTTCCCGATCGAATCGGTGGCGGCGCCGCTTTCGCGATTGTTCCGTCCCCTCCAAAGTGGCGCACTCGGAGAGTGCGTCGTGTGACGTATCGACGGCCTCAAGACGTTGCCTGAGGACCCCCCGCCGATGCTCTGCCCCTGACCGGCCGAGTTCCCGACCGCGTCAGTCGCGTGTGGTCTCATCCGTCGGGAATGCGGCGTGGCAGCTGCGGACTCAATCCAGCGCTGCCACAGTCAGTGGAGGGCCGATCTGCAGGCAGGGGGGTCTTTATCAGGGGCTGGGGGCACTGTGGGGGGGATGGTCTGGGGCCTGCGAGCCAGCCAAAGGGAAGGGCAGCTGCTGCAGGCCCCCGCCGTGCGCATGGACCCGGCAATTCTCCAGGCCGTATCAGCAGCTAGAGCCGGGTGCTCCACGTTGCCGGCATGCTAGCCCCAGCCAAATGGAGGATCTCTGGCATAAAACGCCACCGTTACCACACCGGCGTGGAGACATAGCCCCGGAATCGGAGAATGCAGCCGAATGTCTGTCGGTTGGCCTTGCTGCATTAATCCTCCCTCTGTCAGAGGGACCAAGGAAGGGAGACACCTCATCCTTCTCAGTGACTACCTCAGCCCTTGGCTGGCGCTCCGGATGGCTGGTGGGGAGAACCAGGTGGGGGGCAGCAGGCATCGTCTCTAGACATTGCTGCGCCATTAACTATTTCATGCTACATAGTGTAGCATGCGTCCTGTGCATGTCCAGGTACATTTCCTGCATGCAGTCCAAAAGCTGCTCTATATGGCTCTCTATAAGCTTGGCCTGCCTCTCAATGGAGGAGCTCATGTGCCCAAGGACCTGAAGCATATTGTGGTATGGTTCAAGAAGGTGACTCATCGTCTTAAGGGCAATTTGGGAAAGACAACAAACGCTGACCCAGCCACGATGCCCAAGACCTGTGAATTAATAAATAAAACACCAGCTGGATGAGCCGTGACCACCATCCTGCCTCAGGGAACTCCAACATGATGGAGCACATCTGCTGCTGCTTGTCTAGGTGAGGCCTCTTTTCCTGCATCTCTCCAAGTCATGCATGCCTGTGTCTGTCCTCTCTCCTCTGGGAGGACCTGCTCACAGATACCTCTGTTTCTGGCACTTCCTCCTGCTCATTATTGTCATCGTCATCACTAAGTGCTTACCAATGTTCTGTTACTCTCTGTGGCTAATATCAGCTGCTCTGATTGAAGGGAAGCAGCACCTATCAGTTCTGGCAGGTACTCAGCAGTACTATGGCTTTAGGGGCCAGTAAGTGCTCTGGGCACACACTCCTCCCATGCAGGCGCAGCATGCAGCCTCAGGCCACAGTAATGGCTGCCATGACCTGTTTGCATTGGGCCTGCACTTGAGCAGGTGCTAAAAAGGTGCTAAACCTGTTGTTGTGTTGGGTGTTCTGGATTCGTGGAACACATACAGGTCACCAACACTTGAAATAGTGCAACACTATTTTATTGAATAATTAACTGTTTAACATACTCTGACTGTGGGTTAACACGATACTCGCTTTAACTAAAGACCTTTGCCTTGTCCTAACCAGTCGATGCACTCAGCACATGGTGAATGTCTGTGTTGCAGGCTGTGAGCTCTGTCCTCCTAGCTAGCTGCAGCTCGAATGAGTGGGAACTCTGATGCCCCCTGTCTTTATAGTGCGTGTGTTCTAACTGGTGATTGGCTGTGGTGTTGTGTGTGTTGATTGGTCCCACTGTGTGTCCATCAGTGTGTGTCTGCACCATGATATACTGGTGTATATTTTGACACCTATTGCCATGCCAATGAAGCAGGTGCCTCCATGAGTCTTTGAGTTGTTGACGTGTTTCCACCAGGAGCGGGTTCAGGACCTGGAAATGGTCTCGACTTCCATTTCTTATTCTCGGAGTGAAAACCTGCTCCTGGTTAAATCAAAGAATGCATGCTGGTTGGGAATAAGTTTCAGAGAACTGATTTTATATTTGGAATGAGCCAGAGAAAACAGTTATATGTTGGACTTAGTGTCTCATTAAATAAATGTTCGAAAGTTGATGATTTTACTTTGGATGATATGAATCAGGGTGATCTGATAATTGCAATTGTTGTTTACTTACCGACTAAATGTGGCTGTATAATTGAAGACTTCCTCAATGCATTTTTGTGGTTATATTAGCACACTGCTGGCCAAGCTATTAGTCATAGGTCTAACTATCCATTGAATTTATTTGAGGATCAATTAGAAATTTGCAGTGGAGAAGCAAATTAACTTTCCCGTTACTCATCTATACATAACCACAATAATTAACTGGATGATATCTCCAGGAATAAGTATTTTTATTAACCTGTTGAATTCCATAGAGTTCCTCTATTGTCCCCAATTATCTTTCATTCCAATTTTAATTTATTAACAGTTCATTAATTGGTCACAATTTGAGTTTCGATGCTCTGCTACTCATGGGCATATGGAAGTCAGGCGCTGGTTCCCGTCAGAAATTGCTCATGCATATAAATTGTTGTCTTTTGCATTCTGTACCTTAAACCAGAGTTTCATCTATTTAGAAAGAGCTGGAACAGATCAAACTACAAATTCTGGATCTCCATCTTCTGGGTTAATGCTGCTCAGATTGTGATCACATGAAAGGAATGTTTTTTTCCAGATATCCCTCCCCCTCCCCCATCTCCTTCACACTCTTGAGGATAAAACTCAATGGCATGCGATATTTGAACACACCCCCCTCACAGCTCACCTGCAAAAGAATGCTCTGACAGAGTGTTTCTTAACATGAAGAACATGGATGCTTTAAGAAATGCCTCCTTCTAAGAATTTTAGCCTCCGATGCGTGCATTACCTCAGGAATTAGATAAGCAGTCAGGATCCCATACGAATACATCAGTCTCTAATTAAGGATTGGAAATTTGCATGAAAGACAAAGGTGCTGCAAGCCCTTCAACCAAGCAATGACATTCTTTGCCACAGCATATCCCCAATTGCTATTTGATCTTGTTTTTATGAAAACTTTTCCAAACTGGAGTACTTCCTCTTTCGCAGCTTGTGACAGAACGGGCGAATGGCCGAAATTTGACCAAATCTCTTTCGAGGTAGCCGTACAGGTTATGACCAACAGCCTGTCTATTTTGACATTGTCAGGATGTGTGAACCCCTTCTTTACTTCTGGCCCTTTCTCCACTCCTGGCGACCTAACCTTCCTCTTCAATTCAGTCTCTCTACCTCAGCCCCTTCACATCAGCTTTGACTCTTTCAGTTATTTCCTGTCTTATTTATTTCATTTAGGCTTTTTTTCTCATCAGACCTTTTCTTTCATTAGGATTACTTACAAATGTGGCACAGGAACAGCACATGCAGGCGCAACCAGTACATGAGGCTGTATTTGAGCCTCCTTTTTCACCTAAATCTAGGATTATAATTATCCATTCTTTTCTCCCTCAAATGCTTTTCTAGCTTATTTCCCTTCGATACATCTGTACTATTTGATTCAACCACTCCCTTCAGCATCAAGTTCCATATTCTTGAACAGGAGAAAAACGGTAGCATTCCCACAGTGTAGAAGGAGGCCATTCAGCCCATTGAGTCTGCACCTACCCACTAAAAAACCAACCTGACTAGACCTATCCCCCAACCCTATCGCCCGACAACCACCAAACCTACACATTGGATACTAAAGGCACGATCTGCCCGAATGGGAAGAGAGTACCAAAGCGAGCGTGTTAGAGAGGTGTATACCGGCACTAGGAGCACCGAGAAATCCCAAGCTATTCAACGGGACTCTGTTCCCATTCAGGTAGATTTAGGGCCACAGCGGGGAGAGGCCGCACTTCGTCCGTTTTCTGCAATGAGGAGCTCTGCTTGTCGCAACCCCCGACGCGACTCCTAAAGCCCCCCAAAGCACCAACTCACCTATAAGGGGGTCCTCAAGCCCCCACGCACTGCTGGGGCAGATGCCCATTGCGGGAAAAATGCCAGCTTGGCACTGCCAGCATGGCACCCTGGCCTTTGGCAGTGCCAGGATGCACCCAGGTGACACTGCCAGGTGGCCTGACTGGCACCAGAACCCTACACCTGGGGGCCTCCAATCCCCTGGGAGACCCTCACGAGTGTCATTCCGTCTGGTTCCCATTTGTGGAGAGCAGCATTGAGCGATGCTCGCCCGAGCCCTCCAAGGCAAAGGGGTTAGATTCCAATGCCTTGGGCAGATCGTAGGAGCACATAATGGAGTAGACTAGCTGTCTCACTCTAATGTGCAGATTTGCTGCATAGTAGTGATCCACCCACAATGGGCAGGATTTACATCCCAACGCTGAGCGAGATCACGTTAGATCTCGCAAGGCGTGGAGAGGCAGGTAGATTCCGGAAAAGCGATACCTGGGCATCTACCGGCTGTGCCGCTTTTCTGACATAACGCGGCCAGTAAATTGCATCCTTAGGGGAAATTTAGCATAACCAATCCACCTAACCTGCACTTCTTTGGACTGTGGGAGGAAACCAGAGCACCTGCAGGAAACCCACACATAGACGGGGAGAATGCACAAACTCCACAAAGACAGACACCCAAGGTTGGAATTGAACCCAGGCGGGTCTCCAGGATTCTGATGCAACAGTGCTAACCACTGTGCCACCTTGCCGCCCCACGCACCACTCTTTAGGGAAAGATGTTACTTCTGAACTCCCTATTGGATTTCTTGATAGCTGTGGAGGGTGGCGACGAGGGGGTTTTCACAGTAACTTTATTGCAGTGTTAATGTAAGCCTACTTGTGACACTAATAAAGATTATTATTATTATGGTTTCTAGTTGTACTCTTCTTCACAAGAGGAACCATTTTCTTTGTATCCATACTACCAACGTTTTTCTTAATTTTAGAGACCTATTAGGTCATTCTGCAGTCTTTTTTTGTCATTTATCAAATGGGTGGCCATTTGAGTTTCATGGAGGATAGGCCGCCTACCAATTTGGCATACAAATCTTCAATGCAAGGCATGGGGTACCTATCCAGTCGAAAGGTCTTGTTGACCGTGAGTTTATAATCCCTGCCAAGGTGGACTGATTTGTCAGGTTTGACAATGGGAACTATGGATGTGGCCCACTCCGCAAACTGCACTGGTTGTATTATCCCGAGCTTTTCCAACCGCTCAATCTCAGTTTCCATCATCTCAAACAATGAGAATGGGACTGGCCATACCCTGAGGTATCTGGGAGAAAACATAGATTTTGGCGCTTGCTCCTTTCACTTTACCGAGGCCCTCTTGGGATTCTTGAGGGTATTTACTAATAACCTCATATAATCCACCAGTTTACAAATTTCCAGACAGTCCAGCCGGATCCCTGCCCATGAGACTTGGTCCTGACCCTCGTATAAGTGGGAGACGGGCCGACTATTGTCTATAGGTTACTGGGGTCATTGTGGTCCCCATAATTTTCAACAGTTCTCCCGTATATGTGGCTAATCTGGTCCTGGTGTCCCTTAGGTGTAAGGGCAGAATCCCTGTTTGGAGACGATAGAATGTCTGTTCCAAAGGATAGATCTCCCGTAACTACCTCTACCTCGAAAGAATGCCCGTTGACGAGCAGCCGTATCCTTATCGGGGAGACCTTGGTTGTGACAGTGCAGTTCAACTGCATTGTTTCCTCCTTTGAGGGCTGGTATGCTTATGACGTACGGGCTATAGGTGACTTTGTCTTCTGCCTGGGTGGTACACGTATTGCCAATTCCAACAGCCTTGTCTCAGTTGTGTCCTTCCACAGCACTTTACAACAGTCCAGGGGCTGATACTTGTATTCCTCCAGAGCAGTTTCAGGTACCTCTGGGATTATCCAGCCAATTCTTAGGCCACAAGGACATCACTATGGAATGGTTTGATGGGGGGTGAGACGTGTGGGTGCCTTCACCAGGACTGGTGGCTTCTTTATGCGAGGACCCTCCCCCATGCTGAGGACGCTACTGTCCGACATCCCTTGAAGTTCTTGAGTCCCTTCTTCAGCATGCTCCAGGGACAAGGCAATCTCAATGATCTTATTCAGGTCTAGGTTGGGCTCCGCCAGTAATTTATTTTGGGTGTGATGTTATTCATCCCACACACTAGCCTATCACGTAGCACCTCGGTCAGGGATGGGCCAAATTCGTAGTACCCTTCCAACATCCGCAATCTACTAATGAATTCCTTAACGGGATCCTCCGGGGTTCTATCAGCCATATTAAAGTAGTAGCTTTGGTGGATGATGTGACTACAGCTTTGGGTCATAATGGTTCTGCATCAAGTCTATGAACCCATCGAACATTTTAGTGTCTGGGACTACAGAGTAAGTTAGGTTTTTTATGATGCTGAACATGGGGTTCTGCACGCAGTCAGGAGGATTATCTTCTGTTTCTCATCCCCTTCAATGCCATTGGCACGAAAGAAATAGAAAAGATCTAGGTCGGCATTTAAAGCCCCGCTACCGATTCCCTATTGGGAGACCTCCGCCCGTTCAATGTGGAAAATCGTATTATATGAAGTCCATGGAGCGATCAATCAGTGACCCCACATGGTCTTCAGAGGAGTTAAAACAGTGGCCTCACATAAAAAGATCATCGGATGACTCGTGTGATAAATGAAAGCGTCCATTAAGACGGACGTTAAGCTGCATTGCTGGAATGTTAAGGAAGGTCTATTTTGCTTCTGTCCCACCTGTGTCTGACTTGAGGTGGTAACAGTGGTTGCTTCAAATGGAAATGTGTTCCATTCACTAGCACTGGTACCTCTTAGCTGAATATATTTAAAACTTCAGCTCCCACCACCCATATATACTTTGGGCAAGAGGCAAGTAAATCTGATTTCCCTAAATGTGATTTTTACAGTCACACCTTGTTCCTTTGCATAGATGCTCAGGATCAGCCGGCTACTTCAGCACATCAGCACCAAAGAATTCATGGGAACATCATTAGTTAGCAAGGCATTCCTTGGTGACCAGTTGGAAAGTAGCACTGGGAATAGGTCACTGACTTACCCTCTCTGCTGGCACCTAGGGAATCTGGACAGTGAAAAATGAGATGAATAGAAATTATTTCATGCCCTCATTAATAACTGCTGAAGATGAGTAATAATAACCCTCAGCTTTGCAGCTGAGTGTGTAAATATCTCAGAATCTATTCATTATTCCGCACGATCTGCTATTGATGATACTCCATGTTGCTATTATTCATATGAAAATGTGATAGCACAGGATAAATTAACACATTTGGAAGGGAAACTTGGCGTTGTCATCAAAGAAAGGCACTATGCTCTGTAAAAACATGTAGGCAGAGAGGATCTGACAGAATGTGAGAAAGAGTAGCATTGTATTGCAGCCTAATCCAATTAATTTACGATCTGTTTTTAAGCAGAAACAATGGCCCCAAGATTCTATTCATCGCCGGAAGGGCAGCATGTCAGGAGCTCTTCTCAGCTTTTCATGATAACCCCACCACAAATCACTGAGCCGCGGAGGAGAACATGCATGAAAAATATCAACCAATTTAATTTTCAGCTCCCTATTAGATATTATGGTAGTGCGAGTTAATGATACAATGCACCATATAAAACGTTGAGCTATCTGTCACAACATCTCCTTCCTAAGTACTGTGAGTGAATTATGCCATGGGTGTGAGGCTTGGCTCTGTCGAGAAGATTTTAAAAATAGCACTCTAGGGGTTGTTCAAACAAATCTGGCATATTAAAAATGCAAATAATTGAACATCTTACCATAGTAATTAATGGTCTATCGTTCATTTAAATATTTGACTGACAATCCTGTTAAAAGTGATTAAGATTACAGTCTCGCTAGCCCTCACACATGCAAACAGAGTTTAAAAGAGCAGCCTTGATGTATTCCTGCAGCGTGGCAGAGAATATGGGTTTAAATCCGTGATCTTCATGCAGCGGGGTCCGACGCAATTGAAAAAAAAGGATTCTGCTATTTACTTTGAGAGGAGGAGTAATTGGAAAGACAGTCAGCGCTTATTTGCATTGTGAAAAACTTCGGAATTCTCAGGTGCTGCAGAGGCCAGAGTCGAGGATTGGCAGTAAACTGATTGGCGAGCAGACTGAGGGAAAATATTTGTCATTGTTTTCCTCAGAACACAAAAGAAAACAGCATCAGAAATGTTTGTAAGTTCAAACGCATTTAAAGTTTATGTTTCAAGGCTAAGCTGAGAAATTCCAAAACGTTAACAAGCATCTAGATCTGCAAACAAATAAAACACTGCAGACGTTGGAAATCTGAAATAAAATTCCAGTAATTTTGTTTTTTTTGCCCAATTCAGAATTTTGAACAAACATAGTTTCAGGGGAGAAACTTTCATGTCCTATCCTGAACTTCAAACTAATATTTAGATTTTAAAACTTAACAAAAAGGAAAGTAAAGATGGCAGCCTGGGGGGGTCACCTGACTTCTTTTGGAGATTGAAACCGCTCCACTGCTTCAAGAAGTAACAAAAGGAACAATCCAGACTGATGTGAAGCAATGTGCCTTCCAGAAACCTAATCCAAAAAGGATATTATCAGAACTGAATAGTTTATTCAAAAAGAAAGACACTGGGCGGAATCTTGAGGCTGCGTGCACCACCCCCACCGCTTACAGAATCGACGGGCAGAGTGGATAATCCCCCGGGAATCGGAAAACGTGAGACGCGCCAGAGAGATCGCATTTCCCGATTTTCCCTGTCCCTCACCAGCGACTTCGCAAGATTCAGACCAAAAAAGGGCCTGAACCTCATTTTAATGAATGTGAATTCATTTCAATGTACTGAGAGCCCCCACCCCCACCCCTCCACCAAATGATCCCCCTTCACGGAATATTGAAACCTTGCCGACGTGACATCACATCGGCAAGTTTTACTATATGTTGCGCCAGGCATTCGAGGGGAACCCCCCGGGGGTGCAGAGGGAGGTATAGCCCATGGGGGGGTGACACAGGGAAGTGTCCTGGCACATGCCGAGGTAGCGTGTTAGCACATATTGCCAAACTGGCAGTGGCAACCTGTTCCGGAGCAGTGCCCGGGCAGATGTTAGTGGAAGACCCATGGGGTGGTGCTGTTTGCTGTATGGTTGGTGGGGGTGAAATGACGGATGGGGTTGCGAGAATGAATGTCGGGGGGGGTTGCCGGGAATGAATGCCGGGGTTGGGGCCGATGGGGCAGCGGCAGCCACAGAGAGCTCCGCTATGTGTGCTGGGGACCATTGCATTGTAGCGCTGGTCGGGTCACCCTTTTAGGATGATGCCCGATCTGTGAGGAGCCTTTTCCCAGCTCTAAAAGTCCCCGCTCCACCCCGCCAAAGTGAAACCGTAAACATAGGAACACAGAAAATAGGAGCAGGGCGAGGCCACTCAGCTCTTCGAGCCTGCTCTGCCATTCATCATGATCATGGCTGATCATTCAATTCAACAGCCTAATCTCAGTTTCCCCACATATTATTTCATCCCCTTCACCCTAAGTGTTTTTTCTGACTGCTTCTTGAAAGATTTTGGCCTCAACTACTTCCTGTGGTAACGTATTCCACAGGCTCACCACTCTGAGTGAAGGAATTTCTTCTCATCTGTGTCCTAAATGGTCCACCACATAGCCTCGTAGTGTGAGACACTGGGCGTCATTCTCCGACCCCCCGCCGGGTCGGAGAATGGCCGTTGGCCGCCGTGAATCCCGTCCCCGCCAAAGTCTCCGGTACCGGAGACTTTGGCGGGGGCGGGAATCGGGCAGCGCCGGTTGGCGGGACCCCCCGCTCAATTCTCCGGCCCGGATGGGCCTAAGTCCCGCCCAGAAATTGCCTGTCCCGCCGGCGTAAATCAAAGCTGGTATTTACCGGCGGGACCAGGCGGCGTGGGCGGGCTCCGGGGTCCTGGGGGGGGCGCGGGGCGATCTGACCCCAGTGGCCTGGCCCGCGATCAGGGCCCACCAATCCGCGGGCGGGCCTGTGCCATGGGGGCAATCTTTCCCTTCCGCCTCCGCCACGGCCTCCACCATGGCGGAGGCGGAAGAGACTCTCCCCACTGCGCATGCGCGGGAAACTGTCGGCGGTCGCTGACTCTCCCGCGAATGCACCGCATTTCCGCGCCAGCTGGCGGGGCACCAAACGCCATTTCCGCCAGCTGGCGGGGCGGAAATCCCTCCGGCGCCGGCCTAGCCCCTCAATGTTGGGGCTCGGCCCC
This sequence comes from Scyliorhinus torazame, assembly GCF_047496885.1. Lineage (NCBI taxonomy): Eukaryota > Metazoa > Chordata > Chondrichthyes > Carcharhiniformes > Scyliorhinidae > Scyliorhinus > Scyliorhinus torazame. Next base: position 280,278,976 of record NC_092713.1, on the reverse strand, counting down.
AAAGATGCGGAGCATTCCGCACCTTTGGGCCGGCGCGATGCCCGTCTGATTGGCGCCGTTTTTGGCGCCAGTCGGCGGACATCGCGCCGTTGGGGGAGAATTTCGCCCCTGGTTCTGCACACACCCACCATCGGAGACATTCTTCTTGCATCAACCCTGTCCAGTCCTGTTAGAATTATATAGGTATCTATCTGAACTCCAGCAAAAACAAGCCTGACCGACTCAATCTCTCCTCACACATCAGTCCCACCATCCCAGGAATCAACCTGGTAATCTATGCCCAGACTTCTTTTTGGTAAAGAGGCTCAAGATTCAGTGAGAAAATTGGTCTGTGGAACTGGAGCGTTCCATGCCAGGGGCGCGATTCTCCGACCCACCACCGAGTCGGAGAATCGCCGGGGGCTGGCGTGAATCTCGCCCCCACCGTGTCCTGAATTCTCCGCCACCAGAGAATCGGCGGGGGCGGGAATCGCACGCGTCGGTCGGCGGGCTCCTCCCGGCGATTTTACGGCCCGCGATGGGCCGAAGTCCCGCCGCTGTCAACGCTTGGCGTGGATTGAACCACCTACCTTACCGGCGTGAGCAGACGGCGCGGGCGGGCTCCAGGGTCCTGGGGGGGGGGGGGGGGGCACGGGGCGATCTGGCCCCGGGGGCTCACCGATCGGCGGGCGGGCCTGTGCCGTGGGAGCACTCTTTTTCTTCCACCTTCACCATGGTCTCCACTATGGCGGAGGCGGAAGAGACCCCCTCCACTGCGTATGCGCGGGGATGCCGTGAGCATCCGCTGACGCTCCCGCGCATGCGTTGCCCGGCGAAGTCCTTTCGCCACTGGCTGGCGTGGCGCCAAAAGCCTTTCCCACCAGCCGGCTGGGCGGAAATCACTCCGGCGCGGGCCTAGCCCCTCAAGGTGAGGGCTTGGCCCTTAAAGGTGCGGAGAATTCCGCACCTTTGGGGCAGCGCGACGCCGGAGTGGTTCCCGCCACTCCATCTCGCCGGTTTCCCCCGCCCCGCCGGGTAGGGGAGAATCCCGGCCCAGTTTTCTGTGAGATTCTGGCACTTTGCTAAATTCTGGTAAGTTTCCCCTGTCTCAAACCCTCAAGGTGTGAAACCAGAAATCAGGAATCAACAAAAACACCATCCTTATTTGGAAAATAACTTGGACTTTGTAGAAAGTCACATGATGAGTCAGCCACATTTCAGTACTTTTAAAATCAGCCAGAAGCTTTTCCACCAAGGACCATCCAACTATTTGCAAGTATTTCAAGCAGTCAAGGTAATCACCAGCAAATGCCTTGTAAACGGACTCCCCCCCCCCAAACTGCTCTAACTTCAAGTTCACCTTCGAACCAACCTCCTAGAAATTCAACTACAAGAAACCTCACAGCCTGCTGAGAATCCTTCACTTTCCAAGACCCATGCTTCAACTTTAAGCACAAAAGACATCCAGGAAACTACAGGACTGCTGCATGGGAGCCAAAGATTGTAAGCTGGAGGCTGAGATAATCGTAAACTGTGACAGTATATTACCTTCATTTGTATCTAATCTGTGTGCACGAGAGTGTGTGAGTATCTGTGTTTAATTTTTGTTAAGTGTGAGAAAATAAAGAACCTTCTTTATTTTAAAACACACAAAAAGATTGCTGGTGGAATTGTTTAATTGGAATGCACACTCTGAGGGAAAAAACACCACCTTTGATCACGGGCAGGAGGGGAACACACATATTCTGTTCATGACAGGAGGATATAACGATTTATTCTTCTAACTAGATAACACTTTTATTCAGTATCCCTCTTGCCTCTAAGTCAGAAGAAGTTTGGGCATCATAATTTAGGTTGACATCAGTGCCTTAAAGAAGGAGTGCTGCACTGTCAGATGACAGTGCCCCTCACAGGAATCGGGTTTGGAGGCAAGGGTCCACTTGATCAGGTGGGACGATGTGGGGTGAAGAACATGCCGCCTTCTTGACTCCTCTCAATCAAGGGTGGATGACAGCCAGTGACCAGCAGGGAAATGGTCAGGCCGCACAACCTCTTAGGTTTGCCTACAGTCTACTTGGGGGTGTTGGTCCCTCATCCCCAGGCACCCTGTGCCCAATTGAGGTATTCAGCTTCAGGGTGGAGGCGCCTATCATTTGAACCTATCTGACCATGCTGTTGACCCTCCATTCACCATCTCCCTCACTGGCAGCCTCCTCCATGGGATCTGAATCCCACACATTGGGCTGGACTATCCTTTTGGGATACTTCTCCCACCTGAGCTGAATCGCTTCTGCTTTGCGCTGGCAAGAGGAAAGGCTCGAAGAACCGATTCCCCCACCTTTACGCGTGGTGGGATGGGGAGGGATTCCGTTCCGAATCCTGCTATTGGGCCGCCATTTTGAGCAGGCGGCCCAGTACCGAGGTCTGCGGCTAAACCCCCTCCTCCCACAATGCAAATCCTGCCCCCCCTCCCCGCTGACAAGTAGGGGCATTCTTTCTCCACCCCCACCATGGGAATTGTTGGGTCACCCATCCCCACAACATGTATGTATGAGGGTAACCTGACCCTGTCCACCAAGACACCCTACCAGACCCCCAATAGAATCCCATCAGAACCGCCGACCATGAAGGCTCAACCTTTCCTTCACCCCTTCTTCCTTCAACCCCTCCAACCCTTCCTTCACATCTCCTCCTCCCCCACCACATCTAAGAACTACACGTGTGACTCTGTGTCTCCTCTCAGGAAAAGCTCATGCACAACCATCGAGAGAGGGCCCAGGCTGGCGGCGAGATGCCGGACATAAGAATCCTCACCTCCTTCGAGGAGCAGGCCCGAGAGGTGACTGGGGTGGCCGAGGACAGAGCCGTCACCACCATGGAGGATGGCAGACGCCGCAGAGGTGAGGAACCACTAGACCCCACCAGGATGGACTGTCAAACGTGAGTTGTTATTGCCATACAGACTGTCCAATCAGTCCCACTGACCACGTGTTCATTCTCCCGCAGGTCCTTCAGCCAACATTGCCAACCCATCCCGGGCGGCACCCTCTCCTGCCTCCCTGGAGAACATCGCGTAGGAGACCTCCGAGGAAGACAAGATCGAGTCATCACAGCTGTCATCCCCACCCCCCACCAGCGCAGATACACACAGCTTGGTGGGAAACGTTAGTGGTCAGGCTTCTGGGGCACAACCTGGTGAGCACCACACTGCTGCTGATGTACACCAGGTGGAGGCAGGAACTCGCAGGCGAGACAGCAGTCGGAGGTCTGCTGGATCCCAGGACGCAGCTGGGTCCCAGCCAGATGCTGAGCCCTGGAACAGGGTTACCCGGAGCTGATGGAAACAATAAGGAGTGGCCGGGATGTTCAGAGGGAGATGTCAGTGAACTCCATCAAATCCATAGCTAATTGGGGGAGTCCCAGAGACTACGGGCGCAGGAGATGTTGCCGGCAATGCGTGGCACCAAGGCCAACACTGCTAGGGTGGCCTGGTACATGACGTCGACACCATGAGTGAAGGTGTCTAAGGATCTCGGCAGAATGTCCGACTCGCTGGGGGATGGGGTGGGGTGGGGTGGGGGGGGGTGGGGGCGGCGGATAACTCAGCACTGGGCTGACCTTGATGAGGTGCTGCGGGACATGTCCCGCCCTCTGATGGGAATGGCCAAGGAGCTGTGGAGCTTGTCGCAGTCGCAGGTGGGCATTGCCAAGCCAGTGTAGAGCATGACCCAGTCACGTCACTGAGGGTCATTGCCGAGGGCATCGACATGATGGTACAGACATCGGGGAGCTGTCAGGGCTGGCACAGCCAGATGATGCAGGGGCAGCTGGGGCTTGAAACAGCTGCCACTCCGTCTCAGGGTGAACCCCAAGGCTCTCTGGGCACCGATTGGGAAGAGGAGGCGCTGAGTGCCAATCCGGATCCGTTCCAGTGGGGATGGTGGCCACCAGCTCCCCCGAGTTTCACCTCTCTGACGAGGCCGTGTCACACAGCCAGCATACGGGACAGGGTGGCACAGCTGTGCATGTGCCGCTGACAAGTGTGCCGCCCCCCCCCCAGGAGCCCCTAAAAGAAGCCTTCCAGGGGCATCGAAGGCCACGAGATGAGGTCAGCAGCTGGCTGCCTCCACCTTAGAGACACCCAGACATAGCAGTAGAGCTAGGAGGGGGTGAGGGGTGTGAAGAGGGGGGGGGGGGGGGCTGGGGACCATTAGGAGGCTGGCGAATTGTAAAACAAATTAAACACCCTTGAGCACAACCAGTTCCGCAATGCAGGCCGACTTTTGAACCCTTGGCCCATCTCTCCAAGCATCTCCTTCCCCGGACACTTGCTCATAATGTCACCTGGACCAGGAAATGGTCCCCTCCCCGTGGAACTTGTCAGACGTTTAGCTGCTGTTGTATAAAGAGTCAAAAGTTCTGCTCCTTTTCACCAACACCTTTATTTCCCTTTAACAGATTCTGCTCAAAACTCTAACATCACATCACCTGACACAAAGGACACCTGAAGCCCTTTTATATATCAGTGTCAATTATTGGATACTTAACATAAATGAGACAACTAATTCCAATGTCTCTTAACCCATTAATTAACAGCACTCACCCATCCTCCGGCCGTGGACATGTCCCCGGAGCTGTGCCCCATCTCTGGGTGTTCGAATGTTGGCTGCTGCGTGTGTGGCGTTGCCTCCCGCAGTGTCCAGGCATCAAGATGTGATTGAGAGGCTAGGCAATGACTCCCACATGCTATATGGCCCGCCCACCCACGGGAATCCACGTGAGTTGTGTGAAGCAATCACTTAACCACATTGCCAATTCCCTATTAGCAATAGCCTTCAACCGCATGGCCAAAGGCATTGGCAGTCAGTCTGGGCCATGGGTGGTTGTTGGGGCAGACAAGGAGGGACAAGGGGCCTCCCCTGAATGGATACATCGCTCCAGGCATTGGCATGGTGGTGCCGCACACGGTTTCCCCCTGGTTACCAATCTCCAGAGCCTACCCCTGCCCTCCAATGGTGGCTCACCCCTGCGAATGGTCCCACAACCCCAGCCGGGGTTCCCCCCACCCCGCCCCTTACCGAGAGTCCCCCACCCCCCTCCGAGTACTGAGGTGCCAAGCCCAGCGCCCCCAGGCTCTTTTCCTGTGAGCAAAGATGGCTGCTCACTTCCTTGTATCCCCACAGAAGCCACTTTAAAAAAGGAGTACGAAGCGGTGCCAGCGTGACCACTTGCTGAGGAGGCCGATGAATGACGGAAGGCTGTTGGATATGGGATGGCTCCCATTAATTGTATAGAACTAGGGCTTAAGTGATGATAATTGGTTTCTCGCCATGCTGCGGTGAGATCTCGATTTCACCCACGGGGGCGGGGGTGTGGGGGGGTGGGTGGGGGGGGGGGGTGCCGGTAAATGTGAAGTAGAAAAACTCACCACTATTCTTAGAATTCCCCCTATACTAAAAAGGGTCAAAAGACTTTCTAAATGGTGAACAGGGATTTTCACTCCCTGACTCCAATGCAGACTTAGGTGGGTGCTGTTCGGGTTAATCTATATTTTCAAGTTATCCCCCAGTATAACCCATACCTTCATAGAAGAATTTTATCTACTTTCCACTTAGTAGCATCGATCCTGGGTCCCGCGTTGCTAAGTAAGTAAAGTAGACTTTGTAATACCCACTGTTTCAGGTTAAAACTTTAAGTTATTTTATTATTCTATTTTTTCTTTTAAAAGATGCAATCACTATCTTTACAGTAAAGTAAAAAGATCTTGCTTCTGGATTCTCCTGGTAGGTTAAAAAGACCTTCAGGTCTACCTCGACAATCTCTCTTCTTTAACATTTGGTCTTCCTCAGATGGATTTGCTGCTCCGCTTGGTTTCTGTGCTCTATCCGTCCCATGGCCGAGGGCATCTATGAGAACTGACTCTGCTGGCTGTCCCCCTTTTTAGGGTTTATATTTCCCTTCTAGCAGTTATTAAGTTTATATGATATTATCATAAAGTAACTTTATTTTACTCTTGATTGTACAAGGCACCTTTAATCTGAATTATTTCTAACATGACTATGTATTAATCTTGAGCATGACTTCAGCTCATCGAACTCTGATTACATTGTTTCCCTTGTGATGTTCAAAAGTGCTTTGATCCCAGAGGGGTGTTACACCTGGGGCGAGATTCTCCAGCCCCCCGACGGGTCGGAGAATCGGCGGGGGCTGGCGTGAATCCCGCCCCCGCCGGTTGCCGAATTCTCCGGTACCGGAGATTCGGTGAGGGCGGGAATCGTGCCGCGCCGGTTGGCGGCCCCCCCCCCCCCCGGTGATTCTCCGGCCCGGATGGGCCGAAGTCCCGCTGCTAGAATGCCTGTCCCACCGGCGTGGATTAAACCACCTCTCCTACCTGCGGGACAAGGCGGCGCGGGCGGGCTCCGGGGTCCTGGGGGGGGGGGGGGGGCGCGGGGCAATCTGGCCCCGGGGGGTGCCCCCACGGTGGCCTGGCCCGCGATCGGGGCCCACCGATCCGCGGGCGGGCCTGTGCCATGGGGGCACTCTTTTCCATCCGCCTTCGCCACGGTCTCCACCATGGCGGAGGCGGAAGAGACTCCCTCCACTGCGCATGTGCGGGGATGCCGTGAGCGGCCGCTGACGCTCCCGCGCATACGCCGCCCGGCAATGTCATTTCCACGCCAGCTGGCGGGGCACCAAAGGCCTTTCCCGCCAGCTGGTGGGGCGGAAATCAGTCCGGCGCGGTTCTAGCCCCTCAAGGTTAGGGCTCAGCCGGTCAAGATGAGGAGGATTCCGCACCTTTGGGGCGGCGCGACGCCGGACTGATTACGGAGAATTTTGGCCCTGGTTCCTGTCACCTCTAAAGTTGCTTTATTACCAAGTAGTGCCCTTAGCTCAGAATTCTGACTCTGATTTGGGGCTAATGTGTATTCCCGTGGACACGTTGTCTCCAGCTTCCCATCTTTACCTGATGTCTGCAGAATTTCACACCTAAACATTTGTCACCCAATTCAACTTAAGATCCTAGCAATTCTTTTTTAGCTGCTTACTAAAATAATTAACTTCAAAGAAGGTGCAAAGTATTGCTTTTTTCCATATACCTAAAAGTTCAATCTGCTGTGACTTAAAAGACATACATCAGTTTTACAGCTTGAATAGTCACAAGCTCTTTTCTTAAAGCCTGTTTGATAAAGGCTATCTGCATTTCAAAACCTTCTTTTGCAGCTGCAGTTAACCCTTTGTGGGATTTTTCCCTGCATTCTCTCTTGTACCCTTAGGTCAGGTATTGTCAGACTTCCATGTTTCAAATGACATATTTTCCCATTTTTACTTTTACACATGGCAAACTGTTTGGCGGCTGACACGGTTCTTGTTTTCGGCGTCTCCTGCTATTCACCGGCCTTGTTTCGCTCAAGCGAGAGTGCAACGAGTCCGGATAATCAGCCCATAGTTTCTGTCTGCAGTACAAATCCTCAAGCTATTTCCAAGTAAAACAAAAAAGAATATTAATCCTATACGATTAAACAAAAACTATGATCAGTATATAATACAGATCTGTTAGGAAGACAGTATTTCAGAGGGAGCGGCAGTCAGGGGGGTTGGACCTTCCAAACAAGTACTATTACTGGGCGACGAATGCAGAGAAGGTGCGGGGCTGGAGTAGGGAGACGTAGGCTTTACAGGTGAGGATGGAGGCAGGTTCCAGTAGGGGGTCAGGGTTGCAGGCGCTGGATGCGAGGTTTCGGGGATGGGAGGAAAGAGGGGTGAAAGAGATGAAGGACTTGTTTTTGGAAGGGCGGTTCGCAAGTTTGGAGGAGTTGGGGCGCAGTTTGGGTTCCCGGGTGGGGAGGGTTTTAGGTACTTGCAGGCATGGGACTTTGTGAAAAAGGTCTTTCCGGCCTTTCCAGTAGCGCTTTCTCATCATTGCTGGAGGAGGTGCTGTCGGTGGGTGGTGTCATCTCGGCCATTTATGGGAGGATTTCGGAAGAAGAGAAGTTGTCCCTGGAGGGGGTCAAGGCCAAGTGAGAGGAGGAATTGGGGTTGGCGCTGGAGAAGGGGTTGTGGTGCGAGGTGCTGCGGAGGGTGAATGTCTCAATCTCTTGTGCGAGGCTGGGGTTGGTACAGCTAAAGCTGGCACATAGGGCACACCTGACAAAGTCGAGGATGAGCCAGTTGTTTGAGCGGGTAGAGGATATTTATGAGCGGTGTGGGAGGGGCCCAGCTAATCACGTACACATGCTCTGGTCCTGCCCGAAGATGGAGACATTTTGGAGGTCGTTCTTCAGCACCATCTTGCTTGTGGATTTGGTGCTTTTCCCCCTCAGTGTCATATTCGAGGGGTCAGACCTGCCGGAGTTGTAGCGGGAGTGGGGGCAAATGTTTTAGCCTTCGCCTCGCTGATGCTCGTAGGCGGTTCTGTTGGGATGGAGGCCAGCTTCTCCACCCTGTGTCTTAGCATTGCTGGGGGATCTAATGGTGTTCCTGCATTTAGAGATCGTGAGGTTTGTCCTAAGAGGGGCAAATGTTCGGGTCCACAAGAGATGGGGTTTGTCTATTCAGCAATTCGGGGAGCTAGTTACCGTCAACTGTTGGGGCCGGGAAGGTTGATTGGGGGTATGGGAGGGGGCAGGGATGGGGTTTTGTGATGAGTTTATTTTATTTTGTGTTGTAACGTTTTGTAAATGTTAAAATGTTAAAAACTTGAATAGAAATACTTTTTAAAAAGTCATACAGATTTGCATGTCTTCTTTTTGAATTCTCCAATTAAGGGACAATTTAGTGGCCAATCCACCTACCCTGCACATCTTTGGGTTGTGGGGGTGAGACCTGTTATATTACCCTTGGTGGTAATATGTCGTTGTTCTTTGTCTTTTGATCCTGAATGGTCTGTTGAGTTGATGACAAAGAATCCACCAATCATTAGATTGAATCAAAACTAATTTATTGGATAACGATTAATTAAATGAAGTTCACACACGCTACTGAGCTATAGTTAATCATAAAGTAATGTTGAATCTGTCCAGTAGTAATCAATAATCTAGTAGTCACTAATAAAATCCTCATGTTAACTCTCTCTAATCTAACCTACTCCTCTTGCTGTTCTCAGGCTTTCTCCTTTGCTAACTTTACCCAGCATTCCCTGAGGTCTGATTTATATACAGAGAAATGGTGGTGTCCTCTAATGTTTGAATTACACAGAGATGTAATAATTAACCCTTCACTAGCTTGCCTATATACATATCATTACAAGACCCACGCTGACATTGGGAGAATGTGCAAACTCCACACGGTAAGTGACCCGGGGGTGGGATCGAACCCGGGTCCTCGGCGTCATGTGGCAGATCTGTATATCTGACCTATGGTTATCTTGGTGTGGAAAGAATGAAAGTTGCAGTATATTTCTTAAGTACCTATTGTAAAGCTGTGTTAAATCATGAGAGTTCAACTGGAAGAGTATATCCAATCGCTGTCAGACTAACAGTCATCATGCACCTGATCCTTGGCAGGTGCAAATATGTGTGTGCGTGTGTGTGTGTGTGCGCGTGTGTGGGCATACATGTGCGTGCATGCGTGTATAATTAATTCATCCTCCTTAACAGTTGAATTGGAGAAGGCATGCTCAATCCTTTACAGTTATATGTGCATACAGTGTGTCCCTGCTGATTCTTTTATGCATGTTTATACCTTGAAATGTGTAAATTCAGCATGTATTACAGCACAAAGTGTAAGATATTGCAATGTCACCCACACACAATGTACTGAACATTGACAAATAAACAAATAACAGCAGGCAACTCATTACTGTGTGGAGCACTAATAAACCTAAACACTGGAGAATTTGAGACCATTTGATAATGCGATAAGCATATTGCTAAGGTTAGCTCAATCATTGATAAATTATATTTTTGGACGCTTCTAATGGTCAGTGATGAATCGCACTATAAGTTACTACAGTGGGGTCTGGTTCATTACTTCCTGTCGACAAACACTTGTTCTATAAACTGTTATGAATTATATATGGCTCATGCCATTAGTCATGATCATTTACCAGGCAAATAATCCCAGACAATCTTCAATTATATCAAACTGAATAAGTGGCTCAAATAAATTCAATACAAAATAGAAACAGTTCAATATTACTCCGGTGCCTTTGGATAAGTAGCTGACAGAGGGAAACTAGACTCTGAGACACAGTAATTAATGGGAAGTAAACCATTCAGTGGCACACCGAGACACAATTCAAAAGTACCACAAGTGTGAGAAATGATAGCTGATTTGTTTTTGATAAACTACCATTTTTGGATATGTGTTTGCACTGCAGCCATGTTAAGAAATAAAGGAATATTAGCTTCCCAAAATCTCAGTTAATGAGCACAAGACACACATAAGCACATTATGTCATACATTGGACCTCTGAGAGTGCCAACATCACCAAAGGCCTTTGAAAAATTTCACAGGTGTACCAGCTTGTAAACCGCAAATCCCAAGGCTGAGTTCATGATCTGACATGACCAGAGAGAGCTGAGGTCAGGGTGAGGAATTGCACAACTGCAATCTGTGATTTTCTGCCTATTAAAAGAGTAACTCTGTGGTCTTTGACATGCAGAAACAGTCTATATTCCTACATTGAATGGTTAAGTTATTTTCTGTACGAATCTTCAGAACGAAGTAACACATTCTTGATATTTTAGAATCATGGAATCCCTACAGTGCAGAAGGAGGCCGTTCGGCCAATTGAGTCTGCAACCACCCTCCAAAATAGCACCCTACCTAAGCCCACTCCCCTGTAACCCCAACTAACCTTTGGACATTAAGGGCCAATTTAGTATGGCCAATCCACCTAACCTGCACATCTTTTGACTGTGGGAGGAACTGGAGGAAGCCCACACAGACACAAGGAGAACATGCAAACGCCACACAGTCACCCAAGGTTGGAATGGAACCGGGTCCCTGATGCTGTGAGACAGCAGTGCTAACCACTGTGCCACCCTGCCTTCTACATAAATTCCCTTTCAATTGATATAATGGTGTGGGTTGACATTATGGGCTTGTTTGGTCACATGTCCATGCACATATACCTCCCAACATTCATGAAAACCCTACTGCTACAATGTAACGGACTTCCCAGGCAAACATAGCATTAATAACTTGGAAACAATGGACAGCAAGTTGGCTATCCTGGATGAAATCGGTTTTTTCCCCTTGAAATAAGTCCAGTGGCAATAAACAAAACACAGTTGCAATTTTCCATGCCAATAATTTTTAATTAAAATTTCCTGCGCAAAAATAGTCTCCAGGGAGAATTTTGAATGAATGTGAGTCTCTGAAACAAAAGAAAAAAGTACTTCGCGAAAGAGGAATCCGAACTTCTGCATCTCTGTGTGACAGTGAAGTGAAACGCAGCACAAAACCTTGAAGATTTCAACTCAACATTCCACAGCTAACAGTAAATTCTTGTTTTATGGAGGCATAAAGTAGGTCCTCAGGCAGAGTTAATAGATGACAAATGACCATGGCTCATCAAGGCCAGACATTCTCATACAACCTTTCCAATTTCCATTGTCATGGATTCTGAACAACGTGTTTAATTGCCTGAGGGAAGTGAGTCACCCCAAGTAAAATGGTCAAGAACAACCTTTGTAGCTTTAGATCTATTATCCCCCAAATCTCCTGGCTATCAACTCAACATCACCTGATGGCAATTATTCCTGATAGCTACACCCTTCAAATTATATTTTTGGTCAGTCTGTCAAAAATTGCATCACAATGTCCTCTGAATTACTTGATCATCTACGTCCGTGTGCATCATTACAAACTTCTTTCATTTCACAAACACATGCTGCTGCTTTAAATATGTTCAGCAAACAGGCGTCAGGTTCTTTAAACAGAAGCCGATTTCACAATGTAAAGGACGTTGACAGGTTAAATGCATCATTTGTGAGAGGGAAACTAATAATAAGTTTCAGACTTTATAAAAGTTATTCGATTATTTATCTAATTAGTCTGTTCCACAGGATATAATGGAATTCAGTTCTAACTCTCTTGTACTTGGTTTATTCCATATTATCTAATTCCGTTTCAAATAGTTCAAAGCATGAAACTTTACTATTTTAAGGCTGTGGTGGTTCCCAGCAAGACAACAAACAGATTTTTACAATTTGCAATTATAAGCAGAAGCTAAAGAAGTTTGCTATCAACAGATTGTTTCCATCTGGTGGCATCTTTTCTGAATATTGAGCTGTTATTGACGTCTTCCCTGCTGCAGTATCATTAACACTAATGATCACTAACTCTTGTTAACTCTCGTTGGGATGGCGTTAGCTGGGGTTCAGTTGGTAGCACTGTAACTCTTTTTTAAAAAATGTTTTAATTGAGATTTTTGTAGTATATAGAACAAGGATAAGCGTGGACACACATTTGGAAACAAAGGATGAAGAGAAATATTTCCACATCATTCTGATTCTATAATTTACATCAGTCATCTTACATTATTTACAGTAGTGGATACGGTTTCCTGTTTCTCGTTCTCCAGTAACTTTCTGATTCTGGCCGGGTCCCCTGTTCCCCCTCCCACTTTCCTTCCTGGCCACCCACCCCCTGTCATCCAGCATGCCTTCTTCCCTCGTCTGTTCTTGTACCCTGCATGTTGGGCACGGATGGGTTCCATGTCTCTCCTCTCCCATCCCCCCCCCCCCCCCCCCACCACGCCTCCTCCTTGCTCTATCGTGACTCCCCTCTCCTGTTCTTTGGCATATTGGCTGTTGGCTACGAACAGGTCTTGGACAACTGAGTGAATGGCTCCCACATTTTGTGGAAGCCCTCGTCCTCCCACCCTCAGATGGTGAATCTAATTTTCTCCATTTGGAGAAATTCCGATAGGTCGGACAGCCAGTCTGCAGCTTAGGGTGGCGCTGCTGACCGCCAGCCAAGCAGGATTCTCCGGTGGGTGAATAAGGAGGCAAAGGCAAAGGCGCCGGCCTTCCTCCCCATGAATAGGTCTGTCTGTTCAGAGGCCCCGAAGATTGTCACTCTCGGGCATGGCTCCACCCTCATCCCCACCAGCTTGGACATTGTGTCGAAGAAGGCTGTCCAGAACCTGGCAATCCTGGGGCAAGGCCAGAGCATGTGGGCGTGGTTGGCCGGGCCTCCTTGGCACCATTCGCATTTGTCCTCCACCACTGGGAAGAACGTGTTCATTTGGGTTCTGGTTAAGTGGGCTCTGTGCACCACTTTTAGCTGCATTAGGCTTAGCCTTGCGCATGTGGAGGTGGAGTTGACACTGTGCCATGCTTCGCTCCAGAATCCCCACCCTATTTCAAACCCCAAGAGTTCCTCTCACTTCTCTCTCACCTCGTCCAGTTGAGTGTTAGCCCTCCCTAGTAATCACCCATACATGTCGCCATAGTTCCCTTTTCCTAGGATGTCCACGTCCAGTAGATCCTCTCGCAGTGATTGTTGTGGTGGTAGTGAATAGGTCCTTATTTCTCTTTGTAGGAAGTACCTTAGTTTGTTCCTCCCCGTCAGCTGGAATTTTTCTGTCAGTTTCTCGAGTGTTGTCAGTCTGTTGTCAGTGTAGAAGTGCCTAACTGTCAGTGCCCCCCCCCGTCCTGTCTAGCAGAAGACTAGACGGGCTTTGTCAAGGGTAGACAGCTAACATCGAACATCAGACGTCGGCTGAACATGAACATAACTCCATCCGTGGAGAAAACACCAGAGGTGATCGTCTCCCTGGAAGCAGAAAAGGCCTTCGACAGAGTCGAATGGAAGAACCTCATAGAGGTACTGGAACTGTTAGAGCTTGGAACAGGATTCACTGCCGGGGTGAAACTCCTGTACATTGCTCCCACAGCGAGCGTATGGACAAACAACATGAGCTCTAAGTACTTCCAGCTGCACAGAGGCACAAGATAGGGATGCCCGTTGTCCCTGCTGTTGTTCGCTCTAGGGATCGAACCACTAGCGAACGCGCTTAGGCCGGCAAAGTCTTGGAAGGGATCCAGAGAGGAGACAGAGAGCACAGAGTCTTGCTCTATGCGGATGACCTGCTCTTCTATATTTCAGACCCGCAAAACAGCATGGAAGGAATCATGGCGCTCTTGAAAGAGTTTAGAGTCTTCTCGGGCTCCAAACTTAATCTGAGCAAAAGCGAGATCTTTCCACTAAACCCGCAAGGGGGAGGGGCAGAGCTGGAGAGAATGTCATTTAAACAGGCCCGGCACAAATTCCGCTGCCTGGGATCCAAATCGCTTATGACTGGACAGGGATCCACAAGTAGAACCTGACCTGCAGCTATGGAACACACTCCCATTCTCCTGGCAGACTATCAGGATGAACGTACTGCCCAGGTTCCTCTTCCTGTTTAGATCCATCAAGGCGGTACTATTGAAGGTGCCACCTATCAGATGAAATGTTGAGTCAAAGCCTTATTGGTTCTCTAATGCAGGCACAAAACATCCTGTGACTCTATTTTGGAAAAGGGAGGGCGAGTGATCACCTATTTCTCCCCCTCAATCAACAACCCCAAAGTCAGATTATCTGGTCAGTTTTGAAATTAATTTATGGGATTTTGGGTCTCTGGCTAGGCCAGTATTTATTGCCCATCCCTCGTTGCCTTTGAGAAGGTGGTGGAGAGCTGCCTTCTTGAGCATCATCACATGGCTTTGTGGACGTTCGCTGCGTGAAAATTGGCCACTGTGTTTGTGACATTAGAACAGTGTTCAGACTTCAAAGTTACGTCAGTGGCTGTAGGGCACTTTGAGATGTTCAATGCTTGCAAAAAGTGGGATATAATATAACATATAATAATGTGCTATAAGGAGCTAGCTTGAATATTGTCACCTACTCTATTAACATTCATAATAGGCTGTCTCCAGAAATGTAGGTGCTCATCTATTACATAATTACAACCTTCTCAACAAAGCCTTAAGACTCAAAAGCTAATTCACAACATTGCACAATTCCTCCATATCCAATTACTGTTCATATAATTCCAATATTGTTCGTAATTGGAACTTCAACATGTTGCAATTCATTAGATTTGATACACACAATGTGAGACACATTACAATATCTCCAATATATAGAGTTGTATTGGGGAACATTTTTAATTACATTTTTGCATGCAACTTCTACAATCTTTGTGTATCAAGTACTTTCCCAGCCAGAAAAAGATTGAGGCTTGGGAGTAGTCTTTCAGGAAATGCTGTTCTATAGCGCTCATCACTCCTTTTTAATTTTCACAAACTCCCACTGAGAGAATGCTTGGTTCATACTTTCTGTCTCACTCAATGCCATGATTCAAATAACAAAGCGTATGTTGGAAACCTTCCAGAGTACAGCTGTTGGCCACATTTTTACACAGTCAGTTACAAAGGACATGTTTTCACTACACTCCCTGTACATTCTTTACAGGAAGAAAGCAAACATCACCACCTTAATTTATATATGTACATAAATATGTATATATATACTCAGATACAAAAAGATCATCATATATATATACTTAGAAACAGGACAATCTCAATCTGAGAGGGGTAGTGACCTTTGTTCTCAGAATCAGGCAAGCATATTTAATTGTGTGCAACTCTTACCACCATGCTTATCAAGATGCACATATCCAAGGTTGCCGAGAGCTTTTTAATTAAAGATAAATGAAATTGGTTCAATTGGACAACCTGCTATCAGACACAGAGAGAGCTGACAGCCAATGTACTGCATACACACTTATGGCAGAATTTTGCCAGCCAGGTGGAGACGGGTTCCATTTGTCAAGGACAGAAAAACCCCACAAAATGAAGTCAGTTTGGGATCCTGCTGTGCTCCGGCTTTCTCTGAGGTGGGATTGATTTCTGTGGAGAACTCGTCTGGGTCTCTGAGAAAGCTATTGAAGTGATTAAGAGCCGTTTTAACCATGAATTCCTTCCTTCTTTCCCTTCAGTGCACAGATTGCACTGTATCTGCAGTTCACCCAGGTCACCACGGCGAAGGCAGAGCGGGAGGGACCTCTTCAATGAAATTGACAAGCTGGGAAGGCTTTAATCAGTTACACAGAAGAGCTCTAGCCATGTCCATTGGGAGAGTGCTTTCACCACTTAACAGGTGATTGCCAATTTCTTGACAGGGACTTCGTCTGTCCAGCACGCGTAGAACATAGAACATACAGTGCAAAAGGAGGCCATTCAGCCCATCGAGTCTGCACGACCCACTTAAGCCCTCACTTCCACCCTATCCCTGTAACCCAATAACCCCTCCTAACCTTTTTGGTCACTCAGGACAATTTATCATGACCAATCCACCTAACCTGCACGTCTTTGGACTGTGGGAGGAAACTGGAGCACCCGGAGGAAACCTACGCAGACACGGGGAGAACGTGCAGACTCCGCACAGACAGTGACTCAGCAGGGAATAGAACTCGAGCGACTTCAGCTGAAGTGCCTTGCTGCCAGCCTTCACCGCAACATGGGAACAACTTCTGCAACTCCACATACCATATCTGCTGAGAGGCAAGAGGAGAAGCCATACCACTTCCAACAACACCAACAACAGCAGCACCAGCTGCCTTCTACCCAACCACATCCCTTTCCACACGGCATATAGGATGGACATCCCAACCAGATCCAGCTAGAAGAAGGCTAGGCCCCCAATACAGGGTAGAGAATCAGGGACGGGATTTCCGACCCCCCGCCGGGTCGGAGAATCACCGGGAGGGCGGCGTGAATCCCGCCCCGCTGCCCCGACGCCGGCTGCAGAATTCTGCCGCAGTGGAGGGAAGACAACTCATTGAAAAGTTATCGTAATAATAATAATCTTTATTAATGTCACAAGTAGACTTACATTAACATTGTAATGAAGTTAATGTTAAAATCCCCTGGTCGCCACGCTCCAGCACCTGTTCGGGTACACCGAGGGAGAATTCAGAATGTCCAATTCACCTAATAAGCATGTCTTTCAGGACTCATGGGAGGAAAGCGAAGCACCCGGAGGAAACTCACGCAGACACTGGGAGAACGTGCAGACTCCGCACAGACAGTGACCCAGCGGGGAATCGAACCTGGGACCCTGGCAAAATTAATTAGAAAGATGGAAAAAAAGTATTTTTTTGAAGCAAAGTGACTGTTTTGTGGCAGCAACGTGGCGCAGTGGTTAGAACTGCTGCCTCACGATGCCGAGGTCCCAGGTTCGATCCCGGCTCTGGGTCACTGTCCATGTGGAGTTTGCACATTCTCCCCGTGTTTGCGTGGGTTTTGCCCCCACAACCCAAAGATGTGCCGGGTAGGTGGATTGAACACGCTAAATTGCCCCTTAATTGGAAAAAATGAATTGGGTACTCTAAATTTATTTTTAAAAAGTGACTGATTTTGCACAAAACAAAAACTCACACAGCAATAAGAAAAAAATACCTCTTTTTACTGGCATTGGATTAAGGAAACAATGTTGACCAGGAGAGCAGGGGAACTCAAACAGAAAATGCTGGAAATGCTCAGCATGTTAGGCAGCATCTGTGAAGAGAGAAACAGAGTTCATTATTTCAAGTCTGTGACCTGTCACCAGAAGTGAGTATTTCCAGCATATTCTGTTTTTATTTCAGATTTCCAACATTCACATTATTCCCCATTTCCAGCAGCAGAGCTCTCTTTTTCTCTTCTGGATGAGATCTTTAAATGTCCATTTGAGTCGGTGGAATGCTTTAATGTCCCATCCATCTCGACATTGTGACCCTTGTACCCAATTGTTAGACAAGCAGAGCAGTCTAGCCTTACTCTCCATCTGTCCAAATTCAGGTTCACTCAAATAGGACTCAGTCATACTCCTGGCAGAGTCCAACCCCTTCTAAGGCTCTGCAGCGGGAATCAGGAGGTAGTCAGTAGTACATCTGTGGGAGCTGAAAGTTCAGCCACTCCAGATCTGTAGGACAGACTTGTGTGGCACAACAGCAAAGGTCTTCAGAGTTCAAAATTCCAAACTAGCAAGTTCATGAACTTCTAGATGGACATTCATTCAGCAGCATATAAGGGGCGTCATTCTCCGACCCCCCGCCGGGTCGGAGAATGGCCGTTGGCCGCCGTGAATCCCGCCCCCGCCCCCGCCGAAGTCTCCGAAGGGAGAAAAGTCGGCGGGGCGTTAGTGGCGCCGCTGCCGCGGAGAATGGCACGGGTCTGCGCAAGGCAGCCGATTTTCGGCCTGCCGATATTCTCCCTTCCGGATGGGCCGAAGTCCCGTCGACGTGATGACCGTTCACGTCGACGTGAATCAAACCTCCTTTTCATCGGCGTGACCCGGTGCTCCAGGCTCACGCCGACCAGCGAGGAGGTGAGTGACGGCCTGGGGGGTTGGCTTTGGGCAGGAAATGGCGTGGCCGCAGACTGATTGCGTGAGGAGAGGTGTGTCTCGGCATGTGTGTGTGTGCGGCGGGGGGGGGGGGGGGGGTGGTTAGAGTAGGCTGGGCTCCGGGGGAGTACCGGGAGGGGGTCCGTGCCGGGGTGGAGGTTGGGGGTTGGGGGGGGGGTCCGTGCCGGGGTGGAGGTTGGGGGGGGGGCCCTGCCGGGGTGGAGGTTGGGAGGGGGGGGTCCGTGCTGGGGTGGAGGTTGGGGGTTGGAGGGGGTCCGTGCTGGGGTGGAGGTTGGGGAGGGGGTCCGTGCCGGGGTGGAGGTTGGGGGGGGGGGTCCGTGCTGGGGTGGAGGTTGGGGGTTGGGGGGGGGGTCCGTGCTGGGGTGGAGGTTGGAGAGGGTGTCCGTGCTGGGGTGGAGGTTGTGGGGGGGGGTCCGTGCTGGGGTGGAGGTTGGGGGTTGGGGGGGGGGTCCGTGCTGTGGTGGATGTTGGGGAGGGGGTCCGTGCTGGGGTGGAGGTTGGGGAGGGGGTCCGTGCTGGGGTGGAGGTTGGGGGGGGGGTCCGTGCTGGGGTGGAGGTTGGGGGTTGGGGAGGGGGTCCGTGCCGGGGTGGGTGATGGGAGGGCAAATGAGTTGGTCCACCTGGCCAGGTGCCAGCCTCCAACAGTTGGACCCATGCGGTCCATGCCACCTGGCTGGGGGGAGGAGGGGATATGGGCAATGATGACATGTCGTCGTTCCCCTCCCCCCCCACCAGGCCGTCATGTTTTCAGACCTTCCAGCGATGTTGGCCGCCGTGGTGGCAGCCGCTCATGTCTATGTTGCCCTGGATGAGGAGGAGGAGGAGGAGGAGGAGGAGCGTGCCAGAGAGGCGGCGCAGGCTGCCGCAGAGGGGCAGGCGGCAGCCGCCCAGGCTGGAGGGACACCTGACCGACAGGACGAGGAGGGGGAGGAGGACGTCGCGGCCCCACGGCAACGGAGGCACCCGAGGGCGCCCCGTGTGTACCGGCCCCGGCAGTCATACCAGGACCTCACGGACCGGGAATGCAGGAGGAGACTCTGGATGAGCCGGGAAACCGTGGCACACATCTGCCACCTGCTGGCACACCTGTCACCGCGTGGCACTGGCGGGGGACACCCTCTCCCCGTGTCCGTCAAGGTTACGGTGGCACTGAACTTTTATGCAACGGGGTCATTCCAGGCACCGAGTGGGGACCTGTCCGGCATATCGCAGACATCGGTGCATCGGTGCATCCGGGCAGTGACAGATGCCCTTTATGCCATGGCGCACCGCTACATCCGCTTCCCCGTGGACCGGGCCAGCCAAGATGCCCGGGCCGTGGGCTTCTCTGCCATTGCCGGGTTCCCCATGGTCCAGGGCGCAATCGATGGGATGCACGTCGCCGTGCGGCCACCTGCAGAGAACAGGGCCGTGTTCACTAATAGGAAGGGGACCTATTCAATGAACGTACAGGTGGTCTGCGACAACCGCATGATGATCCTGCACGTCTGCGCCCGTCACCCAGGCAGTGTACACGACTCATTCGTGTTGTCGCGGTCATCCATCCCCGGCATGTACGAGGGACGCCATCCCCGGCTGAGGGGCTGGTTGCTGGGCGACAGGGGCTACCCATTGCGATCGTGGCTGATGACGCCTATACGGAGGCCACGCAATGAGGCGGAGAACCGCTACAATGATGCCCATGTAGCGACAAGGGGAGTGATCGAGAGGTGCTTTGGCGTGCTGAAGATGCGTTTCAGGTGCCTGGACCTCTCTGGGGGCGCCCTCCAGTATCGGTCAGATAGGGTCGGCCGCATCATTGTGGTGTGCTGCGTCCTGCACAACATAGCCCAGCAGAGGGGCGATGTGCCGCAGGCAGAGGAGGGCGGAGTGGAGGAGCAGCAGGAAGAGGCCCAGTCCTCCCCAGATGAGGGGGATGGGGGCAATGGTCAGGGCAGACGGGGTAGACACAGGCGGGTGGCTGTCCACCGTTACCGGCTGGCCCAGCGGGCACGGGACAGACTGATAGACGCCCGCTTCACTGACTAGATGGGCGTGGGAATCGGGTAGTATGGCCACAGACCGCACACCATGACAACAGCCGACCACCCACACCCCCACACCCATCCACCCACCCAGCACCCTCACCCCCCTCCCCAACCCCACACACCCCACCCGCACGCACACCACCCCCCCCCCAATTGCCGATCCACCGGCGGCACAACGGGCCGGGCTCGCCCAGTTGCGGCTGGACGCGTGTCTATCGCAGGCCATGGAGGATGATGACAACCCGCCTCCGATGAGCTCCTGGCTCTACATCGTTGGACTATGTCTGACCCATGGCCACAGTACCACCATCCACCCGGACCATCCCTGCATGCGGCTGTGACACTGCAGCGCACGGTCCCGTCCTCTGCCCGGGGGATGTTGATGGCGGCCCAGGGGGAAGGGGGCAGACTCACCTGGGGCTGAGGTAAGACCACCCGTCACACACACACTTGCGCTCAACGTACATGACACGCCCGCACACTTTGGACAGAGCACAAAGGCAGCTTCGGTAGGTGTAACATTGACTTTAATAACCAAAGGAGTTCATGCACGTGCCCTAGCCCCTAAAACTCATCTGTGCCCTGCACCCGTGCCAACTTACTCAGTGTCTAATTGTTTGGCCTTACGGGCCCTTTGACTACGTCTACGTGGTTCCCCAGACGGTACAGCAGAACTGGAGGTGGACTCCTGTGATTCCTGCCCTCTGACACTGGATCCCTTTGGCGGCCGTTTCCTGGGGCGTCCTGGCCTAGATGGGCCAGGCTGCGGCCCGGGCGACTGGGATGGCGAGCTGCCAGCCTGTCCTGCCCGTTGCCCACCCGATGCACCTGGGACGGAAGGGGGGGGAGTCCGAGGTGTCGTGGTGTACCGGGACCTCACCTACAGAGGGAGCCGGGACGGACCACACCACCTCCTCCTCCCTCGGGGTGCCCGATGGCCCCCAGGCCTCTACATGGGTGGGGGATGCGAACGGACTGGCCATCCGACGCGCCCCCGACATCTGGCGCTGCCAGTCCTGGAGGCCCGTGCTGGTATCGACAGGGGTCTGCAGGTTTGCAGCCATGGAGCCCAGGGGGTTGTCGAACCCTGTCTGTGACAGTGCGACGCCGGCTCACATATGGCCACTGGCGCCGATGCCCTCAGCGATGGCCTGCTGAGACTGGGCCATGGCCTGCAGAGACTGGGCCATGGCCTGCAGAGACTGGGCTATGGCCTGCTGAGACTGGGCCATGGCCTGCTGAGACTGGGCTATGGCGTTGAGCGCCTCTGCCATCTGGCGCTGGCACTGGCTCATGGCCTCCTGTGAGAGGGCAGCCATTTCCTGGGGCACAGACGCCGCCTGCACGGAAGGCCCCAGGCCTCGCAAACCGTTCCCCATGTCTGACACCGTCGCACCCATTGCCTCCACCGCGGACGCCACCCGTGCGGTGTCAGCCTGGGTGGCACGCATGACCGGGACCACTCCCAGCTCCTGGACGCGGGTGGACTCCTCCACCTGCGACGCAGCCGCCGCAAGCCACCCGTCACCCTATTCGCTCGTCTCCGTGTCGGTGGTTGCATCGGATCTATGTGTGGGTGTGGTAACTGCAGGAACCCGGGATCCATCTGGGCGGCAGATGTTCGCTTGGCCTGGGCTGCCCTCCGACCGCCCGGTCCCTCTGCTGCTCCTACCTCCACCTGCTGTACCAGGGCGGCTGTGTTGTGCGCACCAGTGAGTGTACCAGACGCCTCATCACTAAAGTGCCCAACCGTGGTGAGTGTTTCTGCGATGGTGGAGGGTGTTGGTGACAGCAGTGGCGTTGTGTCGTGCTCTTCGTCCCACTTCTGAGTCCATGGGCACTTTGGGGTGGGGGTTCGTCTCCACCCATCCACTCTGAGTCACTGTCCGGTATTTCGTCTTCCCGGGTAGGGGTGTCCAGGGTAGTGCTGTCCCGGGTAGTGCTGTCCCGGGTAGTGCTGTCCCGGGTAGTGCTGTCCCGGGTAGTGCTGTCCCGGGTAGGGGTGTCCTGGGTAGTGGTGTCCCCGGGTAGGGGGTGTCCTGGGTAGGGGTGTCCTGGGTAGTGGTGTCCCGGGTAGGGGTGTCCTGGATAGTGGTGTCCTGGGTAGTGGTGTCCTGGCTCGGATGTGACGGGGGCCTGTGGCTGCCCCCCTCATCGCTGGGTGGTCGCTCCCGCACGTGACGGGGGTGTCGTCTCCCTGTTGCTCCAGGTCTCTCCGTCTCCCGTGGTGTGCGAGGGGCATCCTGCGGGCGTCGCATGCTGGAGGGTCCGGGTCTCTCCGTCTCCCGTGGTCTCCGAGGGGCATCCTGCGGGCGTCGCATGCTGGAGGGGTCCGGGTCTCTCCGTCTCCCGTGGTGTGCGAGGGGCATCCTGCGGGCGTCGCATGCTGGAGGGTGCGGGTCTCTCCGTCTCCCGTGGTGTCCGAGGGGCATCCTGCGGGCGTCGCATGCTGGAGGGTCGGGTCTCTCCGTCTCCCGTGGTCTCCGAGGGGCATCCTGCGGCCGTCGCATGCTGGAGGGTCCGGGTCTCTCCGTCTCCCGTGGTCTCCGAGGGGCATCCTGCGGGCGTCGCATGCTGGAGGGTGCGGGTCTCTCCGTCTCCTGTGGTCTCCGAGGGGCATCCTGCGGGCGTCGCATGCTGGAGGGTGCGGGTCTCTCCGTCTCCTGTGGTCTCCGAGGGGCATCCTGCGGGCGTCGCATGGATAAATTCTCCGTTATCGGCGGAAAGTCCGCCGATCGGCGCAAAAAACGGCGCAAATCCCACTTGCGTCACGTCATAAAAATGGGCCGATAGTCTCCGGCCCGAAATGGGCTAGCAGCGACGTGACGGGATCCGCGCTTGCGCAATGGTTCACGCCGTGCAGCGTCATACGTGCTGCACGGCGTGACGGCTCATAAGGCCGCGCAGCTCCCCCCCACCCGACCGGAACACCCGACCGCAACACCCGACTGGATGGCTAGCCGTCGCTCAGCCCCGAGGTACGAGTCACGCGATGTGGAGGCGATCCTGGTCGCGGTGGAGCAGAGGAGGGACGCCCTGTATCTCGGGCACGGCCGCAGAGTTGCCCCACGCCACAGCCGGCGTCTGTGGAGGGAAGTGGCAGAGGCCGTCACGCTGTGACCCTAACACCACGGACAGGCACCCAGTGCCACAAGAAGGTGAACGACCTCGTCAGAGCAGGCAGGGTGAGCCTCCCCCATATCCCCCATATCCCCCCCTCCCCATATCCCCCCTTCCCCATATCCCCCCTCCCCCATATCCCCCCTCCCCCATTTCCCCCCTTCCCCATATCCCCACTCCCCCATATCCCCCCTCCCCCATATCCCCCTCCCCATATCCCCTCCCCATATCCCCCTCCCCCATATCCCCCCTCCCCCATATCCCCCCTCCCCCATATCCCCCCTCCCCCATACCCCCCCCCCCATACCCCCCTCCCCATATCCCCCCTCCCCCATATACCCCCTCCCCCATATCCCCCCTCACACATATCCCCCCTCCCCCATACCCCCCTCCCCCATATCCCCCATATCCCCCCTCCCCCATATCCCCCCTCCCCCATATCCCCCCTCCCCATATCCCCCCTCCCCCATATCCCCCCTCCCCATATCCCCCCTCCCCCATATCCCCCATATCCCCAAGTGAATCCAGCCCTAACCTTAACCTCTGCAATGCACGCGCAACCGACGGCGTGCATTCATATACCTGCCTAACACTGTTGCCTTTTACCCCTGCCACCACCACCCCCCCCCCCCCCCCCCCCCCCACAGGAGAAGCGCGCACACAACAATAGGGAGCATGTGAGGACTGGAGGAGGGCCCGCCGATGAGAGGCCACTGACCGTACACGAGGAAAGGGCCCGGACCTGAGGACCGGGAGGTTGCTGATGCAGAGGTCGGGGCCCCACGAGCAAGTGAGCCACCAACAGCCTGTCCCCATATCCCCCCTCCCCTATATCCCCCTCCCCCGTATCACCTGATCACTGCCTGATGTCTAACCATGCATGCTTCATTGTGTATCGCAGGACCAAACGTCCAGGCACCCATCCCCGCAGATGCACACCGCCCGCAGGATGCCCCTCGGAGACCACGGGAGACGGAGAGACCCGGACCCTCCAGCATGCGACGCCCGCAGGATGCCCCTCGCACACCACGGGAGACGGAGAGACCCGGACCCTCCAGCATGCGACGCCCGCAGGATGCCCCTCGCACACCACGGGAGACGGAGAGACCTGGAGCAACAGGGAGACGACACCCCCGTCACGTGCGGGAGCGACCACCCAGCGATGAGGGGGGCAGCCACAGGCCCCCGTCACATCCGAGCTAGGACACCACTACCCAGGACACCACTACCCAGGACACCCCTACCCAGGACACCCCTACCCGGGACAGCACTACCCGGGGACAGCACTACCCGGGACAGCACTACCCTGCAGCAGCCACGCGTGCTCCATGGAGGACCTGGACTGGCAAAGTAGTGCCCCGCATCGGCTGCTCGAGAACCCCGGATCGGCCACACACATTGCCCCAGCCCCGGATGAAGCCCCCCCTGCCTGCCAATTGGCCCTCCCCCAACTGCGGCGGCCCCGGACTGAGTCCACAGCCGCCATATGAGGATCCTGGACGGTGGAACCATGAGAGGTCCACGCTATCCGGAATTCGGCCGGTCGGGGACAGAGCAACACTAGGCAGGCCTCAGGCAATAGCCTCAGGCGGTGGATACTCGGCACGGCATACTCCACGTGTACGCCGATTTTCGGGGGGGGGGTGGAGAATTTGAAGACCGCCGCCGCTCCCGATTTCACCGCCAAAATGGATTCTCCGCACGGTCGCCGAACGTGATTTCGGCGTCGGGGGTGGAGATCCAGCCCAGGTGTTTGAACCAAGCTGGAGCATCCTGCAGTCCAATCAAGTAAGTTTCTGATTGTGGTGTGCTGCATGGCCATACTGCCAGCAAGGATTGCTCCCAATTGATATAAACCAGGCTTTTGTATTCGCCACTAAAGAAATGACACAGGGAATTAGACATCAACTTAATAAACAGCGAGCGTGAGACTCATTTGATCATATCCCTCCAAATTGACTCCCACTGCTCTTGAGATGCATTTGCACGCCATGCCAGGAATATAATAGCAGCTAATATGAAAAGGAAGTATGGGGATTATTGTCTAATTACAAGACATTCACAGGCTCACTTTGTGGTACAGGGGCAGCACAATAATACAAGTAACCACTGAAGGGGATTTTAGGTACAAAGCACCGGTTTGGCTGAATCTCAAGAAAACTAAAGTCTCCTCTCTCTGCTTGCTGTAAGTAACCTGTGTGAAATTAATTTGAACAGATTCAACCCAATTCTAATAGCCATGGCCCCTCAGCTGAAATTGGCACTAGTTGGAATTATATTAGCAATCTCTCCCCAATAGACTATAGGATATGGCAAATCGAGATGTGTGCACTGATGTTCTTCCGTGGCTAGGGCTATGGCATTGTTAACACAAAATTGGGACAGTTTTCTCCTGCAATTGTCTGTACTTGAGAAAAGTATTCCATTAAACAGCACTAGCACTGCTTAATTAGCTTCAGCCAAAGTTGATCGAGATAAAGTCAGTCAATTTGAAAATGATGTGCTCTTAATAACAGACTAAATAGAAGAATAACCGGAAAGGAATTGGCAAGCTTAATTATCATTTCTAATTACTGCCTCAGATATGATCGAAAATATTCCAAAACTACCTGATAATGAAGATATCCTAGTTCGGATTCCCAGATTGAGTCAAGTTTTCCTGCATCCACACACAATGTTTTGCCTTTGAATCTAGCCTTTCCCAATTTCCCTTGGGCTGCAAAATCAGCCTGTGAAGTAATCCTTTTCCATCAAGTGTTGTCCGTAATTGAGGTGAACATTATCAGTGAGAAGTGTTTCACTCAGTGGTTTTCTTGACAAAAGCAAAGCAGGGTAACAAGGTGCCTGTGTCTTTCGGTCACTTGCATTTGACTAGTTACTCTTGTAACAATTGACTTACAAGAGCTGAAACTAAAGATGCTGATATCCTGGGCGGGATTCTCCGATCAACGACACTGAAATCACGTTCGGGCGATCGGCAGTGGATCCATTTGTACGCTGGAATCGGGGGCGGTGCCGTTTTTCCGGAGCTCCGGCCCCTCAAAAATGCCATACTCCCCCCATGCGCCGCCCTCCATGGGCCGAGTCCCTGATGGCGTGGGACACGTGTCCTCTCACTTTTCAGGGACCTTGCGTGGCGGCTGCGGACTGTGTCGTCCAGCGCCGCCACAGTCGGGGGGAGGGAGCCGTTCCCCTGGCATGGGGGGCTTCGTCCGGCGCTGGGGGGACTGGTGGAGGGTGGTCCAGGGGAGGCGAGGGGGGTTACAAGGGGGCAGTTTTTGGCAGGCCATGTTGTACGGCGTGGCCGCCGCAGGCCACCACCGTGCGCTTTCTTGGCCATGGACCCGGCCATTCTGCATCAATACCGGCATGTAAAGCCAGGGGCTTTACGTGGTGCGGCTGCTAGCACCCCACTGGGTGGAGCATCGGTGCAGGGGCGGCACCGACGTTTTGGTCATAGGACCGGATGGACCCTGCGGACAGAGCCGCAGTATCGGAGAATCCAGCCCCCTGTCTCTGCCACATTCTATTACCTGAGTCACCAATGTTGTTACTTCTATCCAACCACCTGAATCCCAATGTAGCTACTGTTAACGCATCCACTTGTGCTCATCCTGATGTTACCCATAGTTTCATAGGCGACTGAGACAATACCAGAAATGTGTGGGTATATAGATCAGAACTGAGAGGCTGGGTCTTGACCTTTGTCAATCTTGGCCTGTCTTGTCCTGCAACCCTTTAAGGAACTGTGGACATTCCAAAGACTCTTCCCTCACGCCACACATTATCTCTTCCCATTTATTGTCTATTCTCTTGTTACACCTCGCAAAATGCATTGCCTCACAGTTTTCTGGATTGAGTTCCATTTACCACTTTTCCGCTGAATTAACCAGACCATCTCTCGCTTCTGCAGTCTAAAGCTTTCCTCCTCATTAGCAACCACATGGCCACTTTTTGTATCATCTGCAAATTTCTTTATTTTGCCTTCTGCATTTGAGTTCAAATCATTAATATAAACTAAGAAAAGCAAGGGGTCAAATACTGACTGACATTGGGCACCATATCCTCCAAGGGCTGCCAGGGTGACAATACATTTCAACAACATTTTCGACTACTGAACAAGAGCATCGAATGAACTTGGAAGAGATCTTGAGGCAGTTTTCCAATGCAGGCATATGCCTCAAGAAGGAGAAATACATATTCCAGGTAGTCAAGGTGATCTACTTAGGATGCCGGGTAGATAAGACAGGCTTAACCCCTGTAGAGGATAAGATCAAGGCCATGAAGGAAGTGCCAACCTCACCAAATACAACAGAGTTGAAAACCTTTTGGGATTGAGAAATTATTACGGGAAATTCATCCTTAATCTGGCCAGTTTTTTGTCACTTGGTACTAAAAAAATCACCAGATGTGCCTGTGGCAGGCACTGTAGGATGAAGCCTTTGTGAAAGTAAAATGACAACTTCTGTCATTGACCATACTGGCCCACTACTGACATGTGATGCCTCTCCTTATGGAGTGGGAGCAGTCCTCTCACATCACTGGGAAGATTGTACGGAAAGGCCCATTGCCTATGCCTACAGGACTCTTGAGGAGGCAGAGTGGCACAACTCACAAATTGAGAAGGAAGGGTTAGCTGTTATTTTTGGTAAGTTAAGATTCCACCAGGACATGCCACCTTGGATGACTATGTGGAATTTGCACATTCTTCCCGCGTCTGCGTGGGTTTCCGCCGGGTGCTCCGGTTTCCTCCCACAGTCCTAATTTGCGCCGGTTGGGTGGATTCGCCATGCTAAATTACCCCTTAGTGTCCAAAGGTTAGGTGGGGTTACGGGGATATTGTGGGGGATTGGGCCTGGGTCAGGTGCTCTTTCGGAAGATCGGTGTGGACTCAATGGGCTGAATGGCCTCCTTCTGCACTTGTAGGAATCCTATGATTCTATGTCTACGGCAGGTATTTTATAGTCAAACAGACCACAAGCCTGGCTGGGCCTTTTTTAAGATGATAAAACAATTTCCCCCCAATTGCTTCGGGATCCAATGTTGAGCATTGTCACTAGCAGCCTACGAGTACGCCCTTGAGCAGCAGCCTGGAGTGCGTATAACCAACATGGATGCCTTGAGTCATTCCTGCTGCCCCCTTTGCTGGCATTGGAATAAGTCGCCATGACTGAAAACATTTTCAACTCCTTCCTGGTATCTGCTAAACAGATTAAGGTGTGGGCACAGGAGGACTCCACATTGTCCAAGTTGTAGCACATTTCCTTAATGGTGCAATCCGAGGATGCACCTTGACATGAAGCCCTACCTCACAGAAAGAGAAGAACTGAGTGGCAAGGATGGAATGGTCCTTGGGGTATCCCAGATAGTTGTCCCCCACCCAGGTTGGCAGCCAATCCTGATGGAGTTACATGATGGTCTCCCTGGGGTTTCAAAAATGAAGATGCTGGCAAAGATCTATGTCTGATGTCCAGGCTCAACTCGGATATTGAGGACTTGGTGAGCAATGCTCCTTGTGCCAGGAGAACCAGAGGCTCCCATCTTGGGCCTCCCTGCACCATTGGGAGTAGCCAGGAAGACCATGGGTATGGGTACATGTAGACTTCGCTTGTCCGTTTTTAGGGTCAATGTTCCTCTTCATGATAGACGCCTATTCTAAATAATTGGAAGTGATTTGCATGGCCTTTACAAATTCTCACGTCACAATAGAGAAACTCCAGCAAAGCTTCCGTAATCACGACATACCAGAGGTCCTAGTCTCCGACGATGGTACAGCTTTTAAAAGCAGGGAATTGCAGGTGTTCTTGAAATCGAACGGCATCAAGTACATCTGGATGGCACCGTTTTACCCATTGTCCAATAGCCTGGCACAGCGGGTGGTACAGACTTACAAAAATGGGATGAAGAAACAGCCAACTGGCTCCATGGACATTAGGTTGGCTCGCTTCCTGTTCGATTACCGAACCACTCCACACACCACGACAGGGGTCACCCTGGCACAGCTATTGATGGGACAAAGTCTTTGCACCAGGTTGAGCCTGCTAGTTCCCAATTTGATGGGACAGGTAGAGATCAAACAGGAGAGTAAAATTATGACACCAGGAGATCTGAGAGAACATTTAAGACATGGGTGCCGTACATGTACGGAACTTTGGGAATGTCTCCAGTTGGATCTCTGGAATCATCGTGTGAAGGGTTCTTTGAGCTTTGCTTCAATTCTCCTCAGCAGATCCCACACAATCAGGAGCAGTCGCCATGCCAATGCAGATACAGTAAGTGGAATTGACCGTGCCATACGCAAGAATGTTCGGTGCAGTTTGGGTTGAAGATATACAAATACATACGAACCAGTAGCAGCAGCAGGCCATTCAGCCCCTCGCTCCTGCTCGCCATTTAATAAGATCATGGCTGATCTGACAGTAAGCTCAAATCTGCATCCTGCCCATACATAATAACCTACCACCACCGTGCTTACCAAGGACCTATCTACATCTGCGTTAAAAATATTCAAAGACATTTCTTCTACCGTCTTTTCAGAAGAGAATTCTAAAGACTCTCAATCGTCTGAAACAATTTAGTCTCATCTCCGTTTTAAGTGGTGACCACTTATTTTTAAACTGTGATCCCTCTGGACTCCTCCACGAGAAGAAGCATCCTCTTCACATCCACCCTGTCAACACCCTTCAGGGTCTTATGGGTGAGGCTCTCCGTTTGGGAGACTATGGTCAGGAGCCTCCATTTGAGAGACTAAGGGCGGGATTCTCCGACCCCCCGCCGGGTCGGAGAATCGCCGTGGGGCGGCATGAATCCCGTCGCCGCCGGCTGCCGAATTCTCCGGCGCTGAGGATTTGGCCGAGGCGGTAATCGCACTGCACGATCGGCGGCCGTTGGCAGCGGTCCCCCCGGCGATTCTCTGGCCCGCAATGGGCTGAGTGCCCGCCCGTTTTCAGTGGGTCCCGCCGGCGTATGTTACGACAGGTATTTACCGGCGGGACCTGGCTCCGCGGGCGGCCTCCGGGCTCCTCAGCGGGGCGTGGGGGGATATGGCCACGGGAGGTGCCCCCATGGTGGCCTGGCCGACGATCGGAGCCCACCGATCCGCGGGCGGGCCTGTGCCATGGGGGCACTCTATTCCTCCGCGCCGGCTAGTGTACCGGTCCGCGATGGCTGGCGCGGAGATGAACCTCCCCCTGCGGATGCGCTGGGATGACGCCAGCACACACTGGTGCTCCTGCGCATGTGCCGACTCGCGCCGGCCGGCGGAGGCCGTTCGGCGCCGGTTGGCGTGACACCAAGCCCCTTCCGCGCCGGCCGTCGCAGAGCAAACCACTCCCGCGCCGCCCTAGCCCCTGAAGGTGCAGAGGATTCCGCACCTTTTGGGTGGCCCGACGTCGGAGTGCTTCCACACCTTCGCAGCGGAGTTGCCCGCCCTGCCGGTTTCCGAAGAATCCCGCCCTAAGTGTTGATGCCGGGTCTGAATGGGGGGGGGGGGGCTGTTCCATGGTCCTGTTTGGAGGGTGGGGGGGGGGCGTGTGAGGGTGTAGGATGGAGGTGGTGCCAGGGGCACAGAGGTGGTGACACCTGGGTCGCCCTGAGAAGGTTGTGCAGCTTTTGTTCTGCACTGCCGCTGGGTCCTCCTGGTGGGGCCCATGGTGCTCACAGCCTCGCCCCCATCCGCAATGCCTCGGAGCACATGTCCGGGGGCGACATGTTTTTCTTGAGTTTCTCTCTCGCTTTTATTTCCTGATTTATAGCTGTTGCTTCTGGGGAGCTACTTGCATCCTCTATAGTGAAGACTGATGCAAAAGATCAGGCATGAGGGGGTGTACTTTTGATGTGAGGAAAGGCCAGGGAAGCATAATGATTTTGATTACATGAAAGGAGATTCAAAATTTATAAAAAACTGCAGTTGATTCCAGATACCTGTTTCCATGGTGACGGAGTGATCAGGCTGTATACTTGAGCTTCTTTCTCAGTATTTTTTTGGAAGGTTTTAAAATTCTGACATCAGCCAACTCTAACTGTGTTAATGCGACTCTCCCTCGATTGCCAATGACTGTGACATGCACTCACCTTCTCCCTTGCTATAAATAGACATATGACCATAAGTGGTCGGATCCAGGCATCACATTCCTGAGGCTAAACATCTCACTGGTTCTGCCAGGAGCATTGAGCTAATACATGCAACTACTGGACTTGAACCTCCTTCCATTAGAAAGTATATGAGCTGAACAGATTAATGGAGTTGGTGGAACCACCAAGCTGAAATGTCGTGGGGCGGGATTCTGCTGGAATCAGCGGGGCGGGCAACTCCGGCGCCGAGGAATGACGTGAACCATTCCAGCGTCGGGCCGCCCCAAAGATGTGGAATCCTCCGCACCTTCAGGGGCTAGGCCGGCGGCGGCGTGGTTCACGCCACGATCGGGGCCCACCGATCCGCGGGCGGGCCTGTGCCGTGGGGGCACTCAATGTCTCCGCGTCGGCTGGTGTAAAAGTCCACGATGGCCGATGCAGAGATGAAACCCCCTGCGCATGCGCTGGGATGACGGCAGCACACGCTGGCTCTCCCGCGCATGTGCCAACTTGCCCCGGCCGGCGGCGCCAAGCCCCTTCCACGCCGGCCGACGGGGCGCAAACCACTCCGGCGCTGGCCTAGTCCCTGAAGGTGAAGAGGATTCCACACCTTCGGGCGGCCCACCGGGTAGGGGAGGATCCCGCCCTTTATCTCTCCAATTGCTCTCAATTTGCATTTCTCCAGTCCACCCTCTTCTTTTGCTAGTTGTCTTAATGTCTCAGCTCCGTGACTGCTTTGATTGGTGACACATGTTTTTCCGCAGATTTTTTTAAAATATATATTTCACCCCTCCCTTCCATTCCTGTCTGCATTGATAAGTCTATCTGATTCTTATTTTCTCAGTCTGAAGAAATGTTTGCGTCCAAATCCGAAGCCGATCTTTGCTCTTAGAATATGTCAGGCAAAATCGGTGGTGTGTTTCCCACATTTTCCCTTCCGGAGCTTGATGTGACAGGTCTAAAAAGGTGTAATGTTAACAATATGCACAATGCTAAATACCTGAATGACTGGCAGCACAGCGTGACTGATGCTGAAAACCAAGTGAATCATCTGCTCTCTTGCGTCTTACATAACTGGCTTTTACTTGGACTACCAAGAGTTACGGTGACCATTAAGCTGGCGTGTATGACTGAGGCCTGCCCTGGACATGTAGT
Organism: Scyliorhinus torazame; assembly: GCF_047496885.1. Lineage (NCBI taxonomy): Eukaryota > Metazoa > Chordata > Chondrichthyes > Carcharhiniformes > Scyliorhinidae > Scyliorhinus > Scyliorhinus torazame. Next base: position 280,246,277 of record NC_092713.1, on the reverse strand, counting down.
GAGAGCACAAATCAATAACACAACAGTGTTAATATGTCTATATAAATTAACGAGTTGTTGCGACACCCTGGACAAGTGCACGGTCAATTCCAACCCCACTTGTCCCAGAGTTACAACACAAGTGAATTAACCAATAATTCTTATAAAATTATCCAAAGTATTTGGCCCTTGGCTGCCCAATAATTACGGTCACCAGGTTTGTAAGTGTAAATGCAATCACTGTTTATTTATAAAAAAAACTATCATGAAATATGCAGCAGGTACAGTAGGTTAACTATTAATAAATGCCTAACACCGAATTAACTGACTTCCCCCACCCTGCATATACAAAAGGCAGAGAAACACAGAGGGGTGGAAAAGCAAAAAAAAATGTAAGTGGAAGAGAAAAGGGTCTTTGCTTCAGATGATGGTTCTCAGCATGCTTCCTGCAGAGTAAGCTTGTAGCATGTACTGGTATTTCCTGCAGTTTTAAAAACATACCGGACACACACCTTTCCTGGTGAGGCAAAGTCTTTGCTTCATCAAACCTTGCTTTCAGTTCATGGTTTATTTTTAGGCCTCTATAGTTTAGAAAATGCAGTACTCACAAGCCGCAGGCCTTTTGAAGAGAGAGAGATAGTCTGTTCACCTCAGCTTTTCCATGGAGCGTAAGCAGATTTGGGACTTTGTCTGCATAGTCTGCAATGGTTCTCCTCGAAACAGATTCATCCAGGCTCTCTGCGTTTTCAGGAACACAGCCTTTCTGGAGAAAACCAGCAAGGAGAGAATAGCAGGGCCATCCTTGGGGCTGCCAGGAGTCAAACTGAAATCTCCTAAGGTCTCTGAACCATTTCAGTGGATAAGACCCAATCACCACCTGTTACTGGGCAGAGCACAGTCTTTTGGACCAATTCATTGGCCGCCAGCCAAATCAATCAAACTGAGCCCCAGCCAATCTCTGTTAGCGATGTCAGCCAGTCTACATCTCCAGTTTAAATCAGCACAGAGCGGCACAGTGATCTCTCCTGCTGCTTAAATCTTCTGTTTGAATTAAGGGTACAGGCTGCTTTAAAGGCGCATCCGTGGATCAAAAATGTAATAAGGGAATAAACGGGAAGGACACTTGCAAAGTGTATTTGAAATGCTTCAGTTAATTGGACAGTGTTGCACTGCCATGGAAAGATAGGTGCAGAAAAATACTTTTGACTCCAAGTCCAGCAGGCACTTAACGTCCTTGAGGCCTTTCGGGAAAAGGAGGGGGTGCAGACTGCCAACCTAATTAAGTAGAAACTCTCATCACCCTTTCAAACAAGTACCGGGATGTAATTTAGCTGGTGGTGAGAAGGGTCCTTCTTGTCAGAACCTTCCTGGATGCTCAGAGTCTCACATTCCTTCGTCCGCTGCCATTGAAGCAGCTGTGGTAGGGAAGAAACATTCTCCTGCTATGTGTTTTCACAAAGCTTGTCTGGAAAGAAATGGAGAGATTTTTAATATAGTTCATCCATGGCTCTGTGCTCTTCACTTTTGACGAAGAGTCCTCCAGACTCAAAATGTTTAGCTCCGTTCTCTCTCCACAGATGCTGTCAGACCTGCTGGGATTTTCCAGAAATTTCTGTTTTGTTTCAGATTCCAGCATCCACAATTATTTGTTTTTATCTGTGCCCTACAGTCTGCTTCCAGCGATGCACACCAAAATGAACATCAACTGCTGGAGGATCGTTAGTTAGGGGAAAAATGGTCTTTGCTGCCACAAGCTTGCTGGTCTTCCAGTGCTGAAGACCGAGTGTTGCAGATCAACATTCAAAGGTCCAGGACTATGTACTCAGGACTACACTAAAGACTGGGGCAGCCGCTACAAAGGTTCAATTCACAAATTGTCGCCGGTCTTCTCCCCGTAGTATGCTGAGAGGCTGGAAATCATGTAAAACTCCTCAAACTACATGTTGGATATGAAATGAATGTTATAAATGCTACCTTCTCATTAGACGTGCACTGATGCACCTCAGACTGCCACACACTATATTGAAAGAAAATAATGTTTTGCACATAATGTAATGAATGTCACCTTTATATAGTTATATAGTGGAATTTTACAGTGGACCTTTTAGGGTGGCACAGTGGTTAGCACTGCTGCCTCACAGCGCCAGGGACCCAGGTTCAATTCCGACCTCGGGTGACTGTCAGCGTGGAGTTTGCACGTTCTGCATGGGTTTCATCCGGGTGCTCCGGTTTCCTCCACCAGTCCAGAAATGTGCAGGTTAGGTAGATTGGCCATGCTAAATTGCCCCTTCAGGTTCAGGGATGTACAGGTTAGGTGGGGTTACGGGGATAGGGCAGTTGGGTTTGTGTAACATAGTGCAAGGGGTTTATGTACAAGATGCTGTTCAAACAGGGCACTCCCCCAAAATACTCTAATGATGTCATTGCGTAACATTACATCAGCCAATGGTGTTGCTCTGATACATAACAACCCTTACCTTCGCTCCTTTAGCGTCTCCGGCACTTTTGCTCAATCAAACACTTTAACACACGTTATGCCATTTCTAACATTGTCAGGTGACAGACACTCATGTACATTAGTAAGACAGTCTCTTGGGTGGACGTCTGTCTCATTTTGGGAGAACACCACATCCAGGAATATGGCTCTTAGGGGTACTAGGAGTGTCTTCCTGAACATTGGTTGATGTTACCTCGGACAAAACCAACTCAGGAATTGCCTCTGGTTGTGTGGATGATTCCATCGTAACAGATTCTGTAATTTCGCAGTTGGAGTCCTCAAATCAGGCATGCCACTGTCCATACTTTCTGTGGTGTAAACATCTGGTCCAGATTCTGTGCTCTCACTACATGCAGACAATAATTGGACAGGGTGCTGATGCCAAATTCGTTCATTGTCAGATTGTGCAGTGGATGAAATAGGTCCCGTTTTGCCTAATCCAATTGCTGGAGTCCGTTTTTTCGCCTGAACACATTCCCCATGGCCAAAGACTCTGTTTTTAGAATGTTGTTCCCTTGTAGCCATCTGCGTCTGATGTTGTTGCTGGACTATTTCTGAAGTTGAAGGGGGAGTCAAAACGTTAAACTATGTGTGTAGTTTCATTTTGAACATCAGTTTAGCTGGTTAGCTTTGTGTTATTGAATGCGCAGTGTGCCTGTAGGTCGGTAGAAAGCTAGGCTTAGGTAGAGAGCCATTATCCCTCGAAACACTCGCTACTTGTTTGAGAGATTATACAGAATACTGGACGCCTCCAACAGCCTGAGGCCTATTCCATCACACTCGCTGGCAGCTGCATGTGTGACCGTGAAGTGCCCTCAACAGATTGTGACTGCCTTATGCCAATGCGCTAATCCCAGCCGAGGTGCCAGTATCTGTGCTGGTGCAAGGGGGCGAAAATGATGTGACAGTGCATCATCCGAGGCTTCTTCACCACCTTTGAAGAGAAATTAGGGTCCGGCCTTTGAGTGCTGTCCATGTGAGGATCCCTCGCCTGTACCAGGAAGACAGAAAGAAGGGTCTTAGCGCTATTTACGTGCCTATCAACAAAACCACAAAGCCATAATGTTCAGCAACAGTTCTGTCATATGAACTATAAGAACTGAGACAATGCAGACACTATACAAACTTGTAGTTCCATCATAAGCTACTGACCACGAGAACTCCTGGGCTTTGGCATTGGACAGGTTCTTATCGTCCTTACTACAGCACAAAACACATCAATCTGCCTCCCACTCTCCCTTTTCCCAAAGCGAACATTGGTGCAAAGGCAAATGCCTTTACCGCCTCCTGCTGCCTTGGACCTCCGCTCAACCTTACATGCCTTCAGCATTTGAGATGACGCCCTGTAACTTTGCAGCACAATTACACACAGGCTGAGGAGCTTCTCGCCCTGGCTGACCACAGGAGGTCATTGAGCCTCTTCTTGTCGGGTCACTGAGCACCGCACTTTCCTAAACCTTCTGACCTCGTGTCAGGCTGTGAGGGAGACCTCCTTTTTCCGCCGTCTGGCATCCGCGATTCCCATTGCCTGGACACAGCCCTGAGAGGGGGCCTGCAGTGAGTCATCATCAATGTCGGGGGCTGCTTTACCCCTTCTCCCTGTCTCCTCTCTTTCCCAGTGGCCCCAGCCATCGAGGGAGGAAACCAGGCAGCAATTTGAAATCCACTCTATGTTGCGATCTGGGGAGGGTTCTAAGGTTTAAAAAGAATGTCAACTCTGAACAGTGACAAGCCAGGCAAATTTCACAGCAAGCTTGAAAGTGAACATTTACCTTGAGGGTCTGCAGACATTAGACCTTCAAATGAAGCAAATCAGTGAACAGTTGTCACATTTGCTGAGCTACCTGACATTGCCCTGTTTCAGGCCCTTTAGATTACAGGCTGTGCACTTCATCTGAGTCACAGTCAGCGAGCTGCAAAGCTGGATATCCTGCCCTACTGCTCTGTCATTCTACGGCCCTGAACCCCCCCTGAGCTCTTAATTGGCCCAGTTCGTGCTTTATCCAGTGTCTTTGAGGGGCAGACCTGGGAGTTTGAATGACAACCGATTCCGCCCCATGTTAACCGGAGCTGGGACTTCTGAATTTGTTGAAAAATATGAGAAAATGCTGAATGGAAAAAAAAAAAGCCTGATTTGGCGAGGGTAGATCTTGCCACATTTGTCTCTTGCAAGGCAACATAATATCTGAGTTGGACAGCTTGTTTAATAATGTGGCCTAAAATGTAATGGACTGTTCTCTCTCTGGTGGTTTTGTCATGTTTTGGACTTCTTCAGTTTATATCCTCGGTATGGTTGCTAATATAAAGGTGGAAGAGTTTTGTTCTGAAGGATTTTGTTCTCAGATTTTGACTGAGAGCATCCCTATTGAAGTGGCATGGGATGTTTTACCATGTTAATGCTGCTGTGCAAATCCAAACTGCTGTTGCAGAATCTTGCCCCCATTAATAACGCTACAGGCGTGCCCAGCATTAGCAGACTGCAGATTTGTGATAGAATCTCCACTAATAACTGTAGGTGTTCCCGGTATCTTTGACAACAGCGCGCAGATGTCTTGTGTGTCCGTTAATAGGTGGTGTTTGTGCCTCGTTACTTCGTTAATAGATTATTGATGTTGATCGGTCCCCTGATTTACAGGATGCAAAGGGCTCCATTTAGCAGGTGGCCAGTGTGCCTTGGTTTTGTATGTTGTAAATCTGGTCTGCTGACTTCACCAGCTGTTAGTTGCTTTTCACTTTGGCATCCTTTCATTCTCCTGTTCTGTGCTACCTCATGGGGCTGATACTACAGATGCTCAGGAGTAAGGCGGAGAGAGAAAATTCTGGTAGCGCCTTTGAAACTCCAAAGAACTGAAAACAGGGGTTTTCAAGAGCTTCTTCTTCTTTGACAGCACTGAATCCAATAATTGAATTTATAATACTTTCATTTGATCTCCATCAAAACGAACGCTATTGACCTATTCAGTAGTGCTCTCTACACGATGTCGATACCTAAATCAATAGGCTATTTAAAGTACAGCCGCAACCGACTACACGGGTTGTGTGAATGCACATTAAACAGCTATTAAACTTGTATTAACTGGTGTTAAAACAACCAGCCAGCAGGTGGCAGTTTAGCTATACTTAAAAAAGATTTAATAACCAACTTAGTTATTTTTGTGCGGCATTATAAATGACCACCTCAGTTGCCATTTTACGAAATTCAGGTACGAAAATAAGAGTATGTTTCATGCAGGCAATTGGTTTCTGACAGGTCAGACCTTTTGCTTTTTCTGATTCTGGTGAGCTGATGCTGGAGCTGAATGCTTTCTGAAGTCACGTTTCCCTCGAGGGTAAACCTCCTCCTGCCCGTTTTCAATGCTGGGAATTTCAACTCTGTTTGTTAAGCAAGCAGCCTGTGCGATTTCAGGATCAAGACTGACATTTGAATTGGACAGAGTTGGGGGGTGGGGGGAGGAATTGGTAAACGAGCCCCTCATGTCTGTTCTGCTGTTCAATCTGATCATGGTTGAGCTGTGCCTCATCTCCATTTACCTGCCTTTGATCCTGGTCCCTTGCTAGCCTGACCTACCTTACCCAACACAATCTGTCGAAATAAAAATGTCAACTGTCAGGATTTGGATTGAATTGAAGGTCACATAATCAAGCCGTCAGGAATAAATCCAAGGGGCAAGTTGGTGATCGTATTCTCGAATCCTCCGATCGTGGAAAAAGTGAGACAGGTGGAATGCTGATTGTTAACCTATACAAAGCAGAAAAGTGCCATTTGTTTCGAAATGTTGGTGGTTTTGCACTGAGTGCTGAATTTGGTGCATTTGAGTGCTATAGTGAGAGTTTGGTGACTGAGGGAGTGCTGAATTTGGTGCATTTGAGTGCTATAGTGAGAGTTTGGTGACTGAGGGAGTGCTGAATTTGGTGCATTTGAGTGCTATAGTGAGTGTTTGGTGACTGAGGGAGTGCTGAATTTGGTGCATTTGAGTGCTATAGTGAGAGTTTGGTGACTGAGGGAGTTAGGTGAGGAGGGAGTAAGGTCCTCCTTTCATTTTGTTTCCTACATTTCCGCAAAGAGTGAGAAGAGAGCCAGGGGTTTACAGAGAGTGCAGCTGACTGGGAGCAGAGTTGGAGGGTGGAGGTCCAGTTGGTCCACAGGGCAGCTATATTCTGTAAGGGTAAGAGGGGATGGAGGCTAGGCCAGTTGCATGCTCCTCCTGTAGGATGTGGGTGGTGAGGGATACCACCGGTGTCCCCGCTGACTATACCTGCGGGAAGTGCACCCAACTCCAGTTCCTCGAAGACCATGTTAGGGAACTGGAGCTGAAGATGGATGAACTTCGGATCATCCGGGAGGCAGAGGGGGAGATAGGGAAGAATTACAGGGAGGTAACCACACCCAAGGTACAGGACAAGAGAAGCTGGGTTACAGTCAGGGGAAAGAAAACAAGCAGGCAGACAGTGCAGGGATCCCTCGTGGCCGTTCCCCTTCAAAACAAGTATACCGTTTTGGATGCTGTTGGGGGGGATGACCTACCGGGGGAAGGCCCTAGCGGCCAGGTCTCTGGCACTGAGTCTGGCTCTGGGGCTCAGAAGGGAAGGGGGGAGAATAGAAAAGCAATAGGAGTAGGAGATTCAATGGTTAGGGGAATAGATAGGAGATTCTGTGGTCGCGAGCGAGACTCCCGGAAGGTATGTTGCCTCCCGGGTGCCAGGGCCAAGGATGTCTCGGATCGTGTCTTCAGGATCCTTAAGGGGGAGGGGGAGCAGCCAGAAGTCGTGGTGCACATTGGTACCAACGACGTAGGTAGGAAAAGGGGTGTGGAGGTAATAACCGAGTTTAGGGAGTTAGGCTGGAAGTTAAAAGCCAGGACAGAGTTGTCATCTCTGGTTTGTTGCCGGTGCCACGTGATAGCGAGGCTAGGAATAGGGAGAGAGTGCAGCTGACCACGTGGCTGTAGGAATGGTGTAGGAGGGAGGGCTTCATGTATTTGGATAATTGGAGTGCATTCTGGGGAATGTGGGACCTGTACAAGCAGGACGGGTTGCATCTGAACCAGAGAGGCACCAATATCCTAGGAGGGAGGTTTTCTAGTACTCTTCGGGAGGGTTTAAACTAAGTTGGCAGGGGAATGGGAACCGGATTTGTAGTCCAGCAACTAAGGTAGCCGATATTCAGGACGCCAAAGCGTGTAGTGAGGCAGTGGGGAAGGGAACACTGACAAAGGAGAGTACTTGCAGGCACGGAGATGGTTTGAAGTGTGTATACTTCAACGCAAGAAGCATCAGGAATAAGGTAGGTGAACTTAAGGCATGGATCGGTACTTGGGACTACGATGTGGTGGCCATCACGGAAACTTGGATAGAAGAGGGGCAGAAATGGTTGTTGGAGGTCCCTGGTTATAGATGTTTCAATAAGATTAGGGAGGGTGGTAAAAGAGGTGGGGGTGTGGCATTGTTAATTAAAGATAGTATAACAGCTGCAGAAAGGCAGTTCGAGGAGTATCTGCCTACTGAGGTAGTATGGGTTGAAGTCAGAAATAGGAAAGGAGCAGTCACCTTGTTAGGAGTTTTCGATAGGCCCCCCAATAGTAGCAGAGGTGTGGAGGAACAGATTGGGAAACAGATTTTGGAAAGGTGCAGAAGTCACAGGGTAGTAGTCATGGGTGACTTTAACTTCCCAAACATTGAGTGGAAACTCTTGAGATCAAATAGTTTGGATGGGGTGGTGTTTGTGCAGTGTGTCCAGGAAGCTTTTCTAACACAGTATGTAGATTTTCCGACCAGAGGGGAGGCAATATTGGATTTGGTACTTGCTAATGAACCAGGGCAAGTGATAGATTTGTTAGTGGGGGAGCATTCTGGAGATAGTGACCACAATTCTGTGACTTTCACTATAGTAATGGAAAGGGATAGGTGCGTGGAACAGGGCAAGGTTTACAATTGGGGGAAGGGTAAATACGATATTGTCAGACAAGAATTGAAGTGCATAAGTTGGGAACATAGGCTGTCAGGGAAGGACACAAGTGAAATGTGGAACTTGTTCAAGGAACAGGTACTACGTGTCCTTGATATGTATGTCCCTGTCAGGCAGGGAAGAGATGGTCGAGTGAGGGAACCATGGTTGACAAGAGAGGTTGAATGTCTTGTTAAGAGGAAAAAGGAGACTTATGTAAGGCTGGGGAAACAAGGTTCAGACAGGGCGCTGGAAGGATACAAGATAGCCAGGAGGGAATTGAAGAAAGGGATTAGGAGAGCTAAGAGAGGGCATGAACAATCTTTGGCGGGTAGGATCAAGGAAAACCCCAAGGCCTTTTACACATATGTGAGAAATATGAGAATGGCTAGAGCGAGGGTAGGTCCGATCAAGGACAGTAGCAGGAGATTGTGTATTGAGTCTGAAGAGATAGGCGAGATCTTGAACGAGTACTTTTCTTCTGTATTTACAAATGAGAGGGGCCATATTGTTGGAGAGGACAGTGTGAAACAGACTGGTAAGCTCGAGGAAATACTTGTTAGGAAGGAAGATGTGTTGGGCATTTTGAAAAACTTGAGGATAGACAAGTCCCCCAGGCCTGACGGGATATATCCAAGGATTCTATGGGAAGCAAGAGATGAAATTGCAGAGCCGTTGGCAATGATCTTTTCGTCCTCACTGTCAACAGGGGTGGTACCAGAGGATTGGAGAGTGGCGAATGTCGTGCCCCTGTTCAAATAAGAGACTAGGGATAACCCTGGGAATTACAGGCCAGTTAGTCTTACTTCGGTGGTAGGCAAAGTAATGGAAAGGGTACTGCAGGATAGGATTCCTGAGCATCTGGAAAGACACTGCTTGATTAGGGATAGTCAGCACGGATTTGTGAGGGGTAGGTCTTGCCTTGCAGGTCTTATTGAATTCTTTGAGGAGGTGACCAAGCATATGGATGAAGGTAAAGCAGTGGATGTAGTGTACATGGATTTTAGTAAGGCATTTGATAAGGTTCCCCATGGTGGGCTTCTGCAGAAAGTAAGGAGGCATGGGATAGTGGGAAATTTGGCCAGTTGGATAACGAACTGGCTAACCGATAGAAGTCAGAGAGTGGTGGTGGATGGCAAATATTCAGCCTGGAGCCCAGTTACCAGTGGCATACCACAGGGATCAGTTCTGGGTCCTCTGCTGTTTGTGATGTTCATCAATGACTTGGATGAGGGAGTTGAAGGGTGGGTCAGTAAATTTGCAGACAATACGAAGATTGGTGGAGTTGTGGATAGTAAGGAGGGCTGTTGTCGGCTGCAAGAGACATAGATAGGATGCAGAGCTGGGCTGAGAAGTGGCAGATGGAGTTTAACCCTGAAAAGTGTGAGGCTGTCCATTTTGGAAGGGCAAATATGAATGCGGAATACAGGGTTAACGGTAGAGTTCTTGGCAATGTGGAGGAGCAGAGAGATCTTGGGGTCTATGTTCATACATCTTTGAAAGTTGCCACTCAAGTGGATAGAGCTGTGAAGAAGGCCTATGGTGTGCTCGCGTTCACTAACAGAGGGATTGAATTTAAGAGCCGTGAGGTGATGATGGAGCTGTACAATATTTTGGTAAGGCCACATTTGGAGTACTGTGTACAGTTCTGGTCGCCTCATTTTAGGAAGGATGTGGAAGCTTTGGAAAAGGTGCAAAGGAGATTTACCAGGATGTTGCCTGGAATGGAGAGTAGGTCTTATGAGGAAAGGTTGAGGGTGCTATGCCTTTTCTCATTAGAACGGAGAAGGATGAGGGGCGACTTGATAGAGGTTTATAAGATGATCAGGGGAATAGATAGAGTAGACAGTCAGAGACTTTTTCCCCGGGTGGAACAAACCATTACAAGGGGACATAAATTTAAGGTGAATGGTGGAAGATATAGGGGGGATGTCAGAGGTAGGTTCTTTACCCAGAGAGTAGTGGGGGCATGGAATGCACTGCCTGTGGAAGTAGTTGAGTCGGAAACATTAGGGACCTTCAAGCAGTTATTGGATAGGTACATGGATTACGGTAGAATGATATATTGTAGATTAATTTGTTCTTAAGGGCAGCACGGACGCATTGTGGATAGCACAATTGCTTCACAGCTCCAGGGTCCCAGGTTCGATTCTGGCTTGGGTCACCGTCTGTGCGGAGTCTGCTCATCCTCCCCGTGTCTGCGTGGGTTTCCTCCGGGTGCTCCGGTTTCCTCCCACAGTCCAAAGATGTGCAGGTTTGGTGGATTGGCCATGATAAATTGCCCTTAGTGTCCAAAATTGCCCTTAGTGTTGGGCGGAGGTGTTGACCTTGGGTAGGGTGCTCTTTCCAAGAGCCGGTGCAGACTCAATGGGCCGAATGGCCTCCTTCTGCACTGTAAATTCTATGATAATCTATGATTAATCTAGGACAAAGGTTCGGCACAACATCGTGGGCCGAAGGGCCTGTTCTGTGCTGTATTTTCTATGTTAAATGAATTTGTGCTTTGTTGAGCAGCTGACATTTGTCTTTGAAAGTGGCAATGGGCCTCCTTCCGAACATATGAATGTACATATGTGCATAAGGATGTATGAATTAGGATCAAGAGTAGGCCATTCAGCCCCTCGAGCCTATTCTACCATTCAATAAGATCTTGGCTGATCTGATTGTGGCTTAAACACCACTTTTCTGTCTATCCCCATACCCTTTGACCCCCTTGTCAATCATGAATCTACCTAACTCATACTTAAAAATATTCAATGACCCCGCCTCCACTGTTCCCTCAGGAAGAGAATTCCACACTCGCACGACTTACTGAGGGAAAAATAATTCTCCTCATCCCTGTCTCAAATGGGACACCCCTTGGGTGGGATACTCCGTTCCTGAGACTAAGTGTTGACGCTGGGGCTGGATTTGTGGACTTTCACGACAGCACAACTGGCGCCGAACCTGGACCGATTCAGCTACCGTGGAGGAGTCAGCACCAGAGCCATGTGGAACACGACCAATTCCAATGAAACATGGTGCGGGATTGGTCAGGTCTGTGAATGATACTCAGGAGGCTGACAAGCTGCAGCCGCACATACACATTACAATCCCCACACACACTCATTCAAGCTAACAAGGTGGCACTGGTTGCGCTGGAGCACGCCCATGCAGCTGATGGGTCGGCTGGGACAGAGAGCAGCTACGGGGGAGGGTGGCCGAGGGGGACACCTATACAACCCATGGCCCTAAGTTTGCAATGGGCTGTCAGCAGTGAGCGCAGCTGCATGGCTGCCTTTCCGGCTGTGGCACTGGTGTCCCATGTTTGTCCACCCTGACCCCAAAACCCACCTCCTGACCACTCCCCGCTTCTACCCCTGGCCCTGGCCAAAGCCCCCTCGTTAGCGGCACAACTGTCAGCACACTATGGCGATGTTGGACACTTTCCATACCCCTTCTTTCTCCCTCAGCAGCCACAATGCCGGTTTCACGATTTTTAAAAGCACAGGTGAACCGCGCCGTTGGAAACTTGGCCCATCGGAGATGGAGAATCGCGGAGGCTCCGGAGAATACCGGATCAAGCCTGCTAATGATATGCAAGCGGTGTTTACTGTTCATGCATTCCAGACTGCGTTGACACCGCTGTTGAGGCACCGGAGAATTGCGATTTGGTGTTAAATTGGCGCCCGCCGCGATTTTGCCGTCGGAATCTATTCTCCGCCCAATCTCGTTTCCCGATTCCGGCATCAGCCAACGGAGAATCCCGCTACTGATTTTTAAACCATGCCCCCCGAGTTCTATTCTCTCTCACAAGGGGAAACATCCTTCTAGCTTCCACCCTGTCAAGTCCCCTCAGGATCTTATATGTTTCAATCAGATTAACTCTCATTTTGCTAAACTGCAATGGATACAGGCCCCGCCTGTCCAACATTTCCTCTTAAGGTAACCCCTTCATCTCTGGAATCAATTGGATGAACCTTCTCTGAATGGCTTCTTAAGCAATTATCTCCTTTCTTAAGTAAGGAAAGCTACATGGTACCAATATCTAAACTGTAAACAGTGCTGCCGATCAGCCCCCCAAAGTCTTGTACAATTGTAGCAAAATATCCCTACTTTTATGTTCTATTCCCCGAGCAATAAACACAAAATTCCATTTGCCTTCCGACTCACTTGCTGTACATGCACACTAGTACATCCAGATCTCTCTGCATCACAGAGTTCTGAAATCTCTTTCCATAAATAATATTCTGTTTTTCTATTCTTCCTGCCGAAGAGGATGAGTTTACATTTCCCGCATTATACTCCATTGGTTCTTGTTTGCCCGCTTACTTAATGTATCTCTGTCCCTATGGGCCGGTTTAGCTCAGTTGGCTGGGTGGCTGGTTTGTGACGCAGAGCCAGGCCAGCAGTGTGGGTTCAATTCCCGTACCGGCTGAGGCTATTCGTGAAGGACTCGCCTTGCCCCTTGCCTGAAGTGTGGTGACCCTCAGGCTAACCACTAGGCAGCTCTCCTCCTCTCATAGGAAAGAAGTCAATTGGCACCTGGGACTATGGTACCTTTACCTATGTCCCTTTGCTGACTCAGACTAATTCTTCTAACGTTTTCTCAATAACTATTCCTGTAAGGCGGTTGGAACCATCCAAAGATCGCAATTTAAATTGGAGCATTGGATGGTGTAAGGGTCCCTCCTGTTTATTCCCTTTCTTCCTCTTTATTTTATTTGGCCATTGTTATTTTAGATCTATGGATGACTAATGGCCATTAAGACAAGCAGCAGAATTCAGGAGTTACGGAGAGAAGTCTGCTAGCTTCTGCTGGTTTGAGCAAGAGCTGCAGACATGTCGGCACCAGAGAGAGGGGTGGGGTGGAACACGATTTGATTGATTGGCTGGTGGCCAATGAATTGGCCCAAAAGTGTGTGTTCAGCCTGGTAACCGATCATAACCCACTGGAATGATTTTCAGAGTCCCTTGGAGTTTCAGTTTGATTCCGGAAGGCATAGGGAGATGACCTCTCTTCATCTTCTTCCTATCTCTCTCCAGAAAAGCTGTGATTGCTGTATTTTTGAACTTGCAGAGAACTTGAATGAATCTATCTACAGGAAACCCATTACAGGCTGTAAACCCAGACCAGCACCTGTCTTTTTCTCTCCAGAAAGATTGTAACTGCTGTATTTCTGAGGTTGCAAAGAACATGAATGAATGATTCTACAGAGGAGACCAGTACAGGTTGCAAACAGAGACTTCAACCTGCAAGCTTGCTATGAAGGAAGATGTGTTAAAAATCACCATCTGAAACAAAGACCTTTTCCTTTTACTTGTGATTTTACCCCTTCCCACCCTCTGTGTTTGTCTGCCATGTGTGCATGGTGTGTGTGTGTATGGAGGGTGGGGCACAAGTTAAAGTGGGGTTAGGAATTAGATAATAGTTAACCAGTTGTATTTTCTGCATATTCATTACAGTTCTTGTTATAAATAAACAATAATTGTGCGAACATTTACAAACCTGGTAACTGCAATTATTGGTGAACAAAGGGCCTGAGACGTCTGTTATTTTTTTCTAAGAATTATTGGTCAATTCACTTGTGTTGTGAGTCTGGGACAAGTGGGGCTGGAATTGATCACAGGATGTTCTAACCATGGTTCCTAGTGCAGGGTATTTGCCTAATAAACATTTAGATTTCCCAGCCAATTGTCATGCAATCCTTACATGGGTACTTCCAGGACAGAGACCCTCCAGTCAATCTTTGGGGCATTCCTCCTGGAATTATGCCGCAGCGATCAGAAGTTATGGGTCCTTTGTGAATCACCTATTCTCTAACACCCCAAATCAACATTAGTCAATTAACACTAAGCAAATTGTGATAGATTAGAAATGATAAATTACGCATTAAATTGCTGATTAAACTGAAACAGATCTTACAAGGCACACTCTTCTTCCAGGATTTAACCTGATCTCAAGATGACAGCAGCGTACAACTAACACGAGTTTCATGGGCAGGGCCTATGCCAAGCGTAGCATATATTGGGAGAACCTCCTCAACACAGTCTGGATGGTATAGCTCCACCAATGGTATCTTTGGGGCAACACGGTAGCATTGTGGATAGCACAATTGCTTCACAGCTCCAGGGTCCCAGGTTCGATTCCGGCTTGGGTCACTGTATGTGCGGAGTCTACACATCCTCCCCGTGTGTGCGTGGGTTTCCTCCGGGTGCTCCGGTTTTCTCCCACAGTCCAAAGATGTGCAGGTTAGGTGGATTGGCCATGATAAATTGCCCTTAGTGTTGAGTGGGGTTACTGGGTTATGGGGATAGGGTGGAGGTGTTGACCTTGGGTAGGGTTCTCTTTCCAAGAGCCGGTGCAGACTCAATGGGCCGAATGGCCTCCTTCTGCACTGTAAATTCTATGATAATCTTTGTTTTCTATAAATTCTGAGTACCCAATTTTTTTTCCAATTAAGGGGCAATTTAGCGTGGCCAATCCACCTAACCAGCACATCTTTTGGGTTGTGGGGGTGAGACCCACGCAGAAACGGGGAGAATGTGCAAACTCCACACGGACAGTGACCCAGAGCCGGGATCGAACCTGGGACCTCGGCGCCATGAGGCTGCAGGGCTAACCCACTGCGCCATCGTGCTGCCCTGCATCAATGGTCTCCTGTGGTCTCCCCTATATCGGAGAGACCAAACGCAGACTGGGTGACCGCTTTGCTGATCATCTTCAGTCTGTGCGCATTCAGGACCCTGACCTTCCTGTTGCTTGCCATTTTAACAAAAGACCCTGCTCCCATGACCACATGTCTGTTCTTGGCCTGCTGCATTGTTCCAGTGAAGCTCAACGCAAACTGGAGGAACGACATCTCATCTTCCGGTTAGGCACGCTACAGCCTTCCGGCCTGAACATCGAATTCAACAACTTCAAATGATCAGCTCTACCCCACCTCGACCCATTTGTTTTCATTTTGTTTTAACCATTTCTTTCTTTCTTAATATATATTTAATTCCCCCCCCCCCATCTTATCCACCTTTCCTTCATCTTTCTCCTCTTTGCTTCCCCCTTCCACTCCCCCCACATCTACAGTTCATCCTCTGATGTTAGTTTCCCTGCTGTTTGTCCTTTCACATCTTTTGTCCTCTCCGGGAACTGCCATTAGCAATCTTTCCCCTTGGTTTCTGTGGCCATTAGCACCCGGTTTCCCTGGGTTTCTGTGGCTATGACTCATCTTTCATTCTCACTCCACAGTATAAATACTTCCCACTTTCTCTGTCTGTTAGCTTTGACAAAGAGTCATCAGACTCAAAACGTTAGCTCTTTTCTCTCCCTACAGATGCTGCCAGACTTGCTGAGATTTTCCAGCATTTTCTCTTTCGTTTTAGATTCCAGCATCCATCAGTAATTTGCTTTTATTTTTGCCCTGCATCAATGTTATCTTGAAGTCACAGAAACAGCTGCAGAAAATATATAATTGCTTATCCTCTTAGCAGGCCTGTACTACACCACTGGACTCATTAAGTTCCAATTGAGCTTGAATAGATCTGTGTCGGTTTATAGGCTTTCAACCAGGTTCAGTCTCCCTCAAAGTTTTGGTTTCTCAGTTTCAGCCTTATTTTCCTGAGCAACCTGAAGTTTCCCTTTTCAGTTCGGAGGGACGTTTCTGAACCCATGTTAGCCATCAGTGAAAACGTCGACGTGGACGGAATATTCAGTGAGAATCGGCAAACATGATTCTCTCCGGCGAGATCGCGATTTTCTATTTCCCAAGCAGCTCGCCTGCAGCTGATGAGAAATCCACTGTGGAAATCTAAGAAGCTCATTTTAATACATTATATCATCAGCGACCCGTCCCTCCAGAACAACCTCACTCACTGAATATTCATAGGTCACTGGTATATTGTCAAGCCAGCGCGATTTACAACAGCTGTGTAAAAATGTGAACCTGTCGACTTCACCTCTGAATTGGATCTCAGAGGTGAGTGCTCAGGTCACCATTACTATCCAAGGT